>NC_139255.1:44999888-46199888 GCF_977018435.1 Lepisma saccharinum | reverse complement strand
AAAGGAGGATACAGGAAGATATAAAACTAAGGTCAGAGTTACAGGCTCTAGTCTCTCAGCACAAACTTGAACAGGTAGAGAGCATCAGAGGAGAGATAGAAAAGCTTAGTATTAAAGTCACTGAAAAGGTGGACGAAAGGGTAAAGGAAATTGTGGAAGAGCAGCTAGAGTTCTTAACAGTTCGGCAAGGACGGATAGAGAAGGAACAGGATCAATTGAAGAAGAATATGGAAACCTGCCTTGAAATTGTCCAGTCTGGAAGAGAAACTGAGAGAGTTCAAGAATTAAAGAGTTCTGTAGAGTCATTTAATGTAGCACTAAAAACCTTTGGTGAACGAACAGAACTCATAGAAAATATAGTGCAAGAACAGAAAGTTGAAATAAAGGAAGCTGGAGAAAAGGTTAGTTTTCTCCATGAGAAGGCTAAAAAGATGGAAGTATCTCTTCGCCAAGAAATTCAGGAACAGATAGGTACAATTATAAGTAGGGTCAGTGAACTGCAGGAAAAGAACCATAACTTACAGATTCGACCAGAAACCTCTTCCGATATACTACCTGATCCAATCCGAAGACTGAACCCAGAAGCTACTGCCTATGAGCCTGCTGTTGTACTTCCAAACCCATTCTTCCACGGTAATACCACAACTTCTGATAGATGCAAGAGGCCTAGAGAAAAGGATAGTAATGACGGTTTTTCTCCTCGACGCGGAAGAGAGTTTAAGATGCCCAGAATGGCTGATATCGCGAACATTCCTAAGTTTAAAGGCGATATCGAAGCTCAATCTGCCGAAAGATATCTGCGTGAATTAAATGTCAGTTTCGACTTAATGCAAGTGCCTGAGCACTATAGATTGGAATTATTACCTCGGGTTTTCACCGGCAAGGCTGAGCATTGGTTAGCTGGTAATATGGACAACTTTGTGAATTATGCTGATTTCTGCGCACGCTTTAAGGATGAATTTGCATCAGAAAAGGCAAAACAAAGACAACTAGCGGCTGTGAGGAACCGAAGGTATTCTCGCCTGGTCCACGACAACTTAGAAAGTTTTGCCTGGAGTGTCTACGCAGCATATAGAAACCTGGCTGACAATTTTAATGAGAGTGAAGTACTTAATTTGATCATTGGACAGTTGCCGTATCGCATTCGGAATCTTTGTCTGGCGCATGCTCCACGAAGTGTTGATGAATTGACACACTTCTTAAAGGACTTCGATATTTATGATGACCCTGATGCCTGAAAGAATAAAGAAGACCCTAAGAATAAAGAGGCTGCAGGCAATAAAAGTTTTAAGATCCGGAATATCCAGACGGATTCAGAGAGTCGAGGAGGAAATTTCTCACGACCTCGAAGATTCAAGAGAGGATTAGGCAGGAGAGGTTTCAACCAAGATCAAATACAAAGACAGAGAAATTTCTACAGACCTCGTCCAGAACAAGAGCGGAACTCTCCAGACGGATGGCGTTACCAAGAACGACGTAATCCTACTTCGCCCAGACGGTACTCTCCACCACGTAGAGGTGACAATTGTGGTTCCTTCTCACCAAGACATGACGTTGCCTCAGAGCAGGAAGAAGCAGTGAAGACTACTAGAGAGTTTCTGCAAAACCAGCGATCCCAGTCATGTCAAACAAACGTCGACCTTTTCTAAATGCCTCCTCTTCGTTTAGGCAAGTGAACTCGACGGGACGTAAAATACAAGGATAATATGTAAATTCTTTTTGCTGACCGAAAATGTATTTTCTGGCAGTCAAGTGCAAAAGGTTCCGAATACAAAACTGGTATAGATTTTCCGGAAGCCTTAAGAAGATAGTGCTTGGTGGTAGACAAGTAGAACATGATATTAGTGGCATGAATTTTAGCACCAAAGTATTAATTTAAGAAGGTTTTGGTTCTGACTTCCTCTGGCGAATGCTTTTTATAAAAACTGCACCAGGCAGAAATAAGTATTAAGAAAAATGCAGTTGATGTGTTGTTTGTTACCACTCCTGATCAAATGAAGGAGGATTTTCCAGATATATATTTAGTGCGGTACATCCGAAAGGTCCGAGATGAGGATAGAATCGGGATGTATAAATCCGTAGACCTCTCAGAGAAGGTCCATATAGTAAATATTTGGATTGATTCCTATAAACAGGAGTTATTATATTGCTGGTGTGGAATTTAAATGCATTATTGTAGAAGCACAGAAGCAAGAAGAGTGTTGAGTTTGAAGTGCTATAGGAAAGTACTGATTCAGTTCACCTCTTATCGAACCATATACCGTTTTTTACAAAGTCTTTCAGTAGTACAGTGGCACGGGTTCGCCAACCGAAAATGAGGCTCGGTGAGGCTCGCCTTAATGGATTTCTCTCGTAAGGCATGAGCCTCATTTTCTCGCAGTGTTGCCAGCTCACCCCAAGAATATTTCACCATGTGATATTTTACAGGCGAAGCTAACCTACAAATGGGAGTTGGCAACACTGGCAACATCAATTGCGGTTCAGTGTTGCCAACTCACCTCAAGAATATTTCACCATGTGATATTTTACAGGCGAAGCTAACTTACAGAGTAGTACAGTGTCCCCGGTTCCACGCCCGAAAATGGCGCTCGGTGGCGCTCGCAGTGTTGCCAACGCCTTACTCGAAAAAATCACCAAGGTTTTTGTTTTTGGGTCTAACCTAACCTCAAACAAGGAGTTGGCAACGCTTGAGGCTTTCTCGCAGTGTTGCCAACTCACCCCAAGAATATTTCACCATGTGATATTTTACAAGCGAAGCTAACCTACAAATGGGAGTTGGCAACACTGATTAGTGGAGGTAGCCGGGTTCACCAGCATCAATTGGCGATCAGTGTTGCCAACTCACCTCAAGAATATTTCACCATGTGATATTTTACAGGCGAAGCTAACCTACGAATAAGAGTTAGCAATACTGATTAGTGTAATCAGCTTAGTTGAGCGCCATCAATTGGCGATCAGTGTTGCCAACTCACCCCAAGAATATTTCACCATATGATATTTTACAAGCAAAGATAACCTACGAATGGGAGTTGGCAACACTGACTAGTGGAGGTGCACGGGTTGAGTGCCATCAATTGCGATTCAGTGTTGCCAACTCACCCCAAGAATATTTCACCACATATTATTTTACAGGCGAAGCTAACCTACAAATGGGAATTGGCAACTCTGGCAACATCAATTGCGATTCAATATTGCCAACTCACCTCAAAAATATTTCACCATGTGATATTTTACAGGCGAAGCTAACCTACAAATAGAAGTTGACAACACTGGTAACATCAATTGCGATTCAATGTTGCCAACTCACCTGAAGAATATTTCACCATGTGATATTTTACAGGCGAAGCTAACCTACAAATAGAAGTTGACAACACTGGTAACATCAATTGCGGTTCAATGTTGCCAACTTACCTGAAGAATATTTCATCATGTGATATTTTACAGGCGAAGCTAACCTACGAATGGGCAACACTGACTAATAGAAGTGGCCGGGGTTGCGTCCGAATCAGCAGCAGATGTCACCTAGAGCGCTGTTCCATCCGGGACTCAGCCAATCTCTGTTGTCCGAATTTGCGGTAGACGTGGAGTCGGAGGGAAGAGCAGAGAGGCGCGACAGATGCACGCTTGAACTCGCTGTGACGCTGCGCTTGGCAGCCATATTCTAACTTTTATTTTGTACAGACAACATTTACTGATTAGAGGATGTAAAACTCAGTTATATTTTAATATTTTATCGATAATGAATGCAGAAAAATTGAAAATGATAAAATAGCGTGTTATATTTTTTAATGTGAGTAGTTAGGTGGAAATCATTGTCATGTTTGTTTGCGCCCCAGAGTGCGGTGGGTGAAGTTCGGGCTGACACCTGGCGGGAAAAGTGACAGGCGTACTACAAGGGGACATGCAGATTTGGACGACTTGGACGCGACTTCGAGTGCACGCGAGAGCAACGGGGGAGAACGGGATGGAGCGCTTGCCAATCCGGACACGGCTTTTGTAAACCTCTCTCGGGAACGATGTGCCACACACGCGCGCGCGCGCCTATCGGTAGATTACGTTTCGCGTATTTATTCGTTGTGCTGGCACAGCGTGATGAGTAAATAATGCATTTTCTCATTTTTGAAGTACGAATGCACTTTATCGTAATCTTCCAAGTCCCGGGGACACTAATGTTTGTATATCGTGACTTTTGTAAACCTCTCTCGGGAACGATGTGCCACACACACACACACGTGCACGCGCTGGCGTCTCTTATTATTTGTGCAAGAAAAAAGATGTTAAACATGTTAAAACTGCTCTGTGACCCTCTCGTTCTTCACGTCGTGGACGAAGGACTTCTCGGCGACCAGGATCACACTGCATACGGTGTCCTCGGGCAACGGACTGTTGAACTCGCAGACGATCTTGATGTTGGTTCGATCGTTGACCACCACCTGCTTTCTCTTAGATGTGTTGATGACGAACATCGGCCTGCGGGTTTTGAATTCACTGGGGGTGTAGTACATGTCCATGCTTCCCTCGGTCACGCGTTTGAAAGCCGTGTAAGCTTCGTAAAGTTTGAGATAATCGTCTTTGGTCATGTCGAGGTTGTAATTCTCGCGCGGGAACACTTCGTTGCGTCCATTTTTGAGATAAATGTTTTTGATCTTGCAGTCGTCGAATTTGCTGGAATCTTTTTCCTGGTTGTTATCGCGCCCGGTTTGAAAGAACACTACGACGAAATCTGGCATGTCGAACTGTATGTTGTTGAACTGCGTCGTCACGTCGAATTCCATGTGACTTCCCGACGCCATCTTCTGCACGCACTGGTAACCGTGAAAATGAATCGGTACCTGCGGACTCTTCAAGATCTCCGCTTTGTACTTGAGGGCGTAGTTTGTTTCGTATTCTACGATCGGCATTCTCAATTCCATGCTCCGGATGACGCACTTGGCCGCTTCAGGTAATGTGTTGGCTATCGGCGTGCCGTCGGCGTTCAAGTTGGTGTATCGCATCAGTGCGTCGTTGTCGTTGGCCGCTCTTCGAAACGTGACGCGCAATCCTCCCTTCCACATGATCTCCTTGTAGTCCGAGAAGAATCCCGGCAGCAGACGCATGGGAAAGAGCACCGTGTGACTTTTAGTCGATATTTTGGTCCCCGCTTCGAATCCTCCCGCCTGGTAGTATGCTGCGTCTGTTTTGGATAATTTCAATGTTCCCACTGCCGTCGACGTGATGCCTGGATAATCTATTCTGTCTATGACGGTGTTGTGTTTCCTCACCTCCACCTGCGAGAACAGGTGAGGCACGAAGTTGTCCACGAGTATCAAATTTGCTGTTGCGGGAAACGCGTCTTCGCTTTCCTTCTTCACCACGTCGAATTGAAGATAGAGGTCCGCTCTGTGAGGATGAACGAACCCATCCCCTACGTCCACGTCGTATTCGATCTCCCTGTTTGCTTCGTTGAGATTGGCGAACGTGCGACGGTTGGGAGGAAAAGATTGCAATTCGTAACTTTCGATTTGTTCCATTTTCACTATGCGTGTTATTTATTATACGTTGATCTCCACGATGGCCGTCGTAGTGGCACCTGCGAAATCCACCACCTCTCCTTTCTCGTTCGTCACCACCAACTCTATGTCGTCTATGCGGTTGCGACATACTGGAAAATAGATCGGCGAAGAGGGCGTGTAGATGATCGGTTCCATGAATTCGGAACTAGGTTTGAATGTGGCTATGATTCCCGTCTGCTTGTGACTTCCTAACAATCCGTCCGAGGATTTCGTGATCATGCCTTCCGCCACGTTGCAGTGAACGTTTAGAGTTTCTATGGCTAGAAATTTAGGAATGTTGGTTGCCGTATGTTTGATGCCAGCTTCGAGTTTGGTGTCGTTCTCGAAACCTAAAAGTTCTCCCATGGTGCCCAGGTCCACGGTCTCCGTCGCCGATAGGATTTCCACTCTGTGCGTGACCGAATTTTGAGAAAAGTACGTGCCTTTGGGTAATTGAGCTTGCAAAGTGGAAAGATTGTATTGGCCTGGCGTGACGACGATGTGTTCGTTTCCGACGCTAATTTTGTTGTTGTGCTGCGTGACGTTAGGTATGAGGTACATGCTGTAGAATGCACGCAGAGCTACGGATTTAGGATAGACGATGTCGTCGTGCAGCGTGAGTTTCAAGATCGAAGATTCGCTCGTGAGATGGAACACGCCCATCGTATTTAAGATTCCACAATGCTTTCTGAAAATGTTCCACCGACAGGTTATTTATTTTAGACATGTATGCGAGAACGGAAAGGCATAGGTGGCCGCAGTTAACATCGGTGAAACCCTGGATGCGTTTGTCATTGTAGTAGAGGTTGGCAACACTGAGATACTTCACCAACCTGGCAGGTGGTGTGCCACCAAACGAATCGAAAACAAATGCTTTGTCATCGTCAATTTTGAGGTAGCATATCCAATGTGTACCAGGATTTTTGTAACTGTCCAGGTTGACCACGCCATACTCTTTTTTCTTCACAGCAGAGGGTAGAGAATCGGACATGAAAACACCCCTGAAGTTCTTTATTCCCAACGGTTCGATCAGAGATTCAATATCGAAGTTGGACAGGGCTTCTTCTTTTTTTTATATTTCTTCAAAGCATCGAGGTTGCTTTTTTGTTTTTTGGTTATACCTTTCCCCTTCTTCTCCATAGCCAGGTTGTGACGTTTTTGTTCTTCCAACTCCGCCTTGTTCTTCTTCGAGTCGATGACGGTTTTCGCGATGGCGGCGCTTCCGCCGGCCAAACTTCCAACGGCCCCCAATGCTGCCAGGATGGCCGGGATGCTGAATATGAAACCTCCGATCTTTTGCTGTTTCCGCGAACGCTGCAAGCGTTTCAATTGAGGTGTGCTGAGAAGTAATTTCATTCCGTGTCCTTTCGTCAAGCAAGAACGTTTCTTCTCACGTTGTTTCTTGGTGAGTAACCCATCGAGGGCACCTAGATTTTTCAGATTGGAGTATGGTATCTGGTACACGACACCTTTGGGCTTCATGTTGATGCTCTATATGTTATTTTCACGATATGTTATTTATATATATGTTTTGAGATTTTTTTGTTTTGTGTAATTTTTTTTTGGTATGTTATTTATATATAAATATTCTGAGATTTTTTTGTTCCGTGTAATTTTTTTCAAGGATATACTTCCCGCAGAGTCGTTACACAAATTCTATTACGTGCTTTGTTTTTTTACCAAGAAGTTCTTTTGTACCCTTGTACACGATTCGAGTTTTGTTCTCGATTAAAATAGCTAGCTTCTCGTTGGATAACATGTCAGCGTATCGATCTGGTAAAAATAGACTGTATTGTGCGTTGAGCAACAGACGCGCCTTGGGACCATACTGGGTAGAAACAATTGAACCGGAAGTTATTGTGTAAGGTTTGTCCACTTCCAATTCCCGAATTTTTACATACTCTACTGACAAATTTAGTATTTGTTTTAATGCTTGGAGGTCACTCATTTTTTCAGTTGTCATATCGAAGAGAAATTTTCAGTGTGTGTGTTAGAGAAATTTAGTTTTTTTTCACGATGTGTGTTATTTATATATACCGAAGATTTTTTTCACGATGTGTGTTATTTATATATATATTTTTTTTCACGATTTGTATCGAAGATTTTTTTTGTGTGTGTGCGTTAGAGGAAGAAAGTTCGTGCTTCGGAAAACGCAATGATGTGCGTGATGATTTCTTCAGTTTCCTGTTTGGACTTACACCAATCATCAGTATATCGTCTTCTCCCCTGCCTCGCCTCGTGCAGTTCGTCTAACCTATCGTTTAATTTTTCCCCCGCAACCGAAAAAAGAGTGTCGAGATCGTCGCACCTCATGCCGCTAATTTCCCGAAGATAATCCTTGACAGCCATTTCACAAGGGATGCGAAATTCCGGCGTTGATCTCGCTATGATCAAAAATTTTCTTATATCCTCACAATCTCCGTTTACTGCATGTTTGAATATTTTACACAGTAGTTCGTGTGGCAAGTCGGTTATACCAGACATGATGTTTTTTTTTTACTGTATGTTATTTATATACCCCACCCAAGTTTTTGTTTTGTGTTCATGGCTATGGTGGTGCCCAGTGCCGCAACTCTTTCTCCCAGCGATGCGTCTCTGCTGACGAATCTTTCGAAAGCTGCGTGCTCTAATTTTCTGTCTGCTTCGTGACGTGCATCTAGATCGGTGCGAGTGGTGTTGTAGGCGATGTCGTGATCTTTGCATGCGGCGTCCAACGGATTTACACCCTTGTCTCCTCTCTCCAATCTTTTCTCGAGTTTGGTACCCGGTCCGCAGTACTGGTAGCCGGGTAAATGCATCTCGAAAGGTAACTTGTTGATGATGTTGTTCACGAGTCCTTTTCCTTCGGCCACGTTCCAGAATCTCGGAGGCAGCGTGTTGATAATTTTAATGAGGTAACCTATGCCCTTGTCGTTGTTCACGATGAAGTTGGAAAGTTTTGTGCTGATCATGTCCACAATTCCTACCTTCTCGTTGTAGAAATTACGATTGCCTGCATTCTCCTCTCCTGCAATAACCAACAATCGGTCTATGAGCTTGCGCACGTCGTCCACCCACACAAACTCTTTGGGCCGGGTGTTGTAGAGTTTGACGCCGCTGCCTGTTTTCACCTGGTTCCAAATCGGTTTGATGAGATTCCTGTATTTTTCGCCGCTGCTCGATTTCACCCTATTCTGCGAGGCGTCGTTGTTCTGGTATAAGGCATCCGTCATGATCAAAATTTCCTTGTAACTCTGGTAATCTTCGTCAGTGTAATCTTTCGGCTGCTTTTTGGCAACGAGTTCCCACAGTCCCACCGTACCCGGATACCTGTTCCAACTATCCTTCTCGCCTAAATTAACTTTAATGTCGTTGCCTTCGAAGGTCACCTTCGATTTTCCAATCTTCCAAACCACACCGCCGCCTTCGTTGCTCTCCATGCTCGGATACAATCCGAACACTTCATCCTTGTCGAATTTTCCCGTGCTCAGGTAGTCTCGTGCCAAAGGTCCTAACTCAATCTTATCCAAAGACGACGGCGTGCTACCTATGGCTCGACGTCGTGCCGGTACGTCCCTTAGTTCGAACGGCGTCGAAGGAATGCTCGAAATAGGCGTGGGTACGGTGTAACTTTTAGCTGCAAGTGGTACGAGTTCGTTGATCAAATTTTTATTTTGTTCCGTGACGCCTTTAATTTCTTTACCTAGATCGCTGATGGCGTCGATCACAGGTTGATCTTGACGTTTCTTCTCTTCGTAGAATCCGCGATTCTCGGATTTCCAACCTTTGAAACGTTTCGCGAGGTAGTTTCGCAACTTGAGATTTTCGTCTTCGATTTTTCGTTTCGTCATAGCGTTATTTATACACGTTGTTTCTCACAACGTTGCAACGTTTAGAAAGTCGTTGATTTTGTTTCTGTATTTTCCGTCGTTGGGTTTTCTCGTCATGTCGATCGTCGCGAATCCGAAATCGTCACTGTTCCAGCAAGAAGTGCAGCAGCGTTCCGAAAATTGATTGTAGTTCATGTCTCCGCCTACGTAGTCATCGTACGCGTGCTTGAGGTTGGTGTGATCTTGACGAAACAAACATATGAAATTAGCGTTGTCGCGTACTAACTGTTTTGGAATTTTGGAAAACGTTTGAGCTAGGAAGAAGCAATCTATTCCTTTGTGACGACCTTGCGTGAAAAAATTGCGAATTTCATTTTGATTTTCCAGGATGACATCGTCGAACACAACGACTGAATTTTCACGACAATCGTCGAGTGGCTTTATTTCCGAAGCGAACGTTGCAATGTCCAGACCATCGTACAGTTTTATCAGTTGCTTGTATTTCGCTTGTTCGAGACTTTTCGAAAATACGTAGAGGTGCCTGTTCTTCCAATCTAACCAATTCGGTGCGAGGAGAAAATTGTCCACGAGCAGTGTTGTTTTCCCACACCCCGAAGGACCTACGATCAGACAGCGGATGCTGTCGGGAAGCAACTCACCGTTCTTTTTTCTCGTTTGACTTTCCGAATCCGGTAGACGTTTCACCACGTTCCACGTACTTACAAGATCACTTCGTTCGCGTTGATCCAACTCTTTTCCGGAAGTCCCAGCCATTTGACAAACAGTTTGTCACCTTTTCTACGCAATACTTTCTCGATGAGGTACGTGTCGGGATGTTTTGTTTTAGAGAGTTCCTCTTCGTAAAATCTTCCTTTCAAAATCTCGCCGCTACTATCTTTTATTATATACGTGTGTCGGTTTCCGGGTAAAACTTGAACCACGGTAAAAAGTTCCGTGCTCCAATTTTTTGTGAACCCCTTCTCGAAGGTGCGTTTGAATTTGCTGATCCTCACCTGGTCTCCAATTTTGAATTTTGATTTCTTGGTAGTCGTGGGAGTGTACTTTGGACAGTAAACTGTAGAAATTAAACGCTGCTCGTCAGATTTCGTAACGTCAGCTGGCTTCATGCCTATCGTTCTGTGTACCGTATTATTATAGGTGTCGACGAGTTCCGGCAGTATGTCGACCCATTTGTAATTTCCTCGAAGCGTGAATCGTTTCCACATGTGTGTTTTCAAGGTTCGATTAAATCTTTCCACAATGCTGGCTTTGATGTGACTGAAGGTTGAATAATGTCGAATGTCGTGTTTCCGAATAAACTTTTGGAATACGGCATTGTAAAATTCTTTACCTTTGTCTGTTTGCAAAAACCGAGGTCGTCTGTCGCTTTCGCGAAAAATTGTCTTGAATGCTTCCGTGACGCACGTTCCTGTTTTGGCTTTCAAAGGTAGAGCCCATGCGAATTTCGAAAACGTGTCTATGACGGTGAGGAGGTACTTGTTGCCCTTGTTCAATTTATGCACATTTTTTAGATTGCCGCTACTCATCTCCACGAGGTCACTTTGCCAGAGGTCGTCGATGCCCTTGGTCACCACCGCCAAACGTTTGTAGTTGCGGCGTGCAGGTTTATGCAATTCTTCGACGATGGCTTGCCTAGACATTTTTTAGAGATTACGTTTGAAGAGAAGCACCAGCGTGATGGGATTCAAAGAGGGTGGCACTTCGCTCGTGTTTTGAATGATCAGCTTATCGCCGGCACTCACGTCGAAAACGGTGAGATCTTCGTCTTCGTGTATTTCATATATGTTGCGCGTTTCGTTCCAACGTGCCAGAGGAATGTTTCCTGCTTTCTGAACACCACGATTCGATATCAAGGTCATGGTGGGAACGCTAGCTTTTCTGCCGTGAGACCAGTACGAAAATTCGTTTATCTGAATTGTACCATCGAGGAGAAACTTGTAGTACGGATGATAAGGATGTAACATGTACAGTTTGTTACCTTCGACGAACGTGGAGATTCTCTGTTGATTGGGTACGCTGTTGATTTCGATGGCTTGCAGAGAATGCAGTTTAGCGAATTTAGTATCGACGCTAACAAGGTTGCTGTGAAGCTGTCCCAGTGTATTTTGTACGGGCAACAAATGTTCGACGATGGTATCCGTTACTGTAGAAAATGACGGTTTGATTTTCACTTCCACGTTCAACTGCTTGTAGTTTTCGTTGAGTTCTTGTAACTTGGCACCGAAAGAGGCCAGCGTCGATTCCTGCGTGGATTCCAACACTCCAACTTGATCTCTGATGTTGACGACGATACTCTGAAGGTTCTCGACTTGATTCAATTTCGAATTTTTTTCGGTAAGATCGTTCACGATGCTTCGCATCTCGGTAAACTGCGTGTGAAGGTCAGCGACGCTCTGCGAAGTGGGCAGCGTCGACACCAGCGAAGCAAGTTCGTCTCGAATCTGTTCCACGTTCGCCGTTTCCGTTTCTAGTCGTTTCAGCATACGTGATATGCTTCTTTTCAAAGCGTGCAATTCTTTTGAGGTGGGGAGATTGGCAACCCTACTCTCGAGATCGCTCAACGAACTTTTGATGTCGCTCGAATCGGATAGTGCCGTCACCGCCGTTTTCAATTTTTCCAAATCTTCGCTCGAAGGTACGCTCGTCCGTAACGATTCCAAGTCACCCTGTATGTTGTCCAGTACGTGATGAAAATGAGCAAGGTTCGATTCGACGTTCAAATTTTCTAAATATTCGATCTTCTGCTGAACCGTGCTCAACGTGTCTTGTATGCTCGTCAACGCACTTGCTTCAGCGTGAATATTTTTAATTTCTTCGTTGATCAACTCCAGAGACGCCTGAAGCGTGGCGATGGTGGTTTGAATGTGTTCGAAATCTTGATAAGCCTCCAATTGAATTTTTATGTTCGCGACGCTTTTGCCGATGACCTGCAGTTCGTCTGACGATGGTAGGTTCGTCATGGTATCTTCCAAAGTCTGTAACTTGGATTTAATTTCTTCCAACGTGCTGGCGAATTCTTCTTGTAATTTGGAAACAACAACATGCAAGCGTTCTACATCAATATCCTTCACGACGGTTTGAAGTTCAGAGAAATTCTTTTCGATTGCGGAAGTTCGTTCTTCGATTTCGAGTTTCAATTTTTCCAAATCTTCATTTTTCGATTGAAATTGTTGTAATTTGGCCAAATCATTTTGAAGCTTATCCACGCTCAACTGTATATTTTGAACGTTGTCGTAAGAAGGTACGTCGACATAATTTTTTATGAGCGTTTTCAGTTCGGAATCGATTTTCAGAATAGGGTCCAGACATTGCGTTTGGAGCGTAGCAATCTCCGACTCTAAACTTTTGTTTAAGGTCTCCTGCAAAGCGATCAAATCGCTCCTCAACTTTTTAATTCTGACGTCCAACATGAGAATCTCTTCTGCGTGGTCTACACGTTTGGTGTGGCCGAAAATATCGTTAGGCATTTTGGTTAACGGTTATTTATAATAGGATAGACGATTCGTAATTCTACGAAGAGAGGAATAAGTTTGTCGTAATCTCCTAGGAGTTCAACGTATAAACAATCTCCTGCAGAAACATCGTACGTAATGTTAGAAAGCATCTTGTCGTGCTTGATTCGAAAAATGTTCTTGCCGGTAGATATTTTGATTTCGCCTACGTTTTCCGGATTCACGGTGATTTGAAGTTTTCCATCGATCGGAATTTTGTAAAAATGTAAATTGTTGTTGAAGACGTAAAACATCTTGCCCACATCGTCATCCAATTTCGTCCAAATGCTGTTAAGGTGAACAATCAGTAGACCGTTGAGTTTAGTTAACATGGAAGGTAGAAATTCATGATCTGTCGCCGCGCGGTGTACAGTCTCCATGTTGGTTTGTTTTCGGAAACCAAAGAGATTCATAGATATGCTGGTTATTTAAAATACGGTCAAAGTTTTTTTGTAATAACAGTCAGTGTTGTTTTTTTTTGTAATGACTAACAAAATGTTTTTTTTTTTTTTTGTTTTTTTTTGTTTTGTTTTTGTTTTGTTTTATGAATCTTCTGTTGAAGATGGGCATATGTTGCAGGTTTTGCTTTCTGCTAAGCGATAGTGCCCCCACGGCAGTGTGTGGATTCCACACTCGAGGACGCACCTCTTGTCGTCGTTGGGATCCAGGGCAATCTTCCTCACTTTGTTGGTGGTCAACACATGGTCGACGCTCTGGATGCGCTGTTCTGCTCTTAGAACCGACGACCTGGTCTTGAGGCAATCCACGAAGTCCTCGAATGTGAGATGCTCACGAACCACCTGTCTGCCGACACCCTTGGCCTTCTTGGTAACGCTACCCTCGGCTTTGATGGTATAGGCCTTGGCGCGAAGACCTGCAAACTCAAGAATCACGTCTCCGTCCTTCTCGTCTTTGAGTTTGCCAGGCACCTTCTTGTTGCGGGCCAGGATGTCGTACTGGTTCGGCTGGGGATAGCCCGAGGTGTCGAAGAGCTCTTCAAGAGCTGGAACTGTGGCTATATCCCCGTATGCGTCGGCTGTGCGAACGTGGTACACCAAGCTGTCCGTGTCCGTGTAGAGAAGCGAGATGTTGTGGCCGTAGTGTGGACGTAATATGTCGTAGTATGTCTCGAACATGTGGAGCTTGCTCAGATCCAGAACAGTGGCTCCAACATAGATGGGCTTGGTGAGTTTCACCACACCTTGCCTCATGTGAATCAGAGCCAGCTGCTCGTTATAGATTGTTCGAGACTTGAACAATGGACTCGCGACAAGCTGACGACATTGCTTTTTCCTCGTCACCAATTTTATGTCCACGCGATTCCGTACATTCTCCATGGTCTTGCCAAACACCGCATTATTCATGAGCTTGAAGAAATCCTTATCAAGCTCGGACGTGGCTGCGGTGCGGTGTTCA
The DNA here is from genome assembly GCF_977018435.1 of Lepisma saccharinum. Lineage (NCBI taxonomy): Eukaryota > Metazoa > Arthropoda > Insecta > Zygentoma > Lepismatidae > Lepisma > Lepisma saccharinum. The sequence continues at coordinate 46,185,620 of NC_139255.1, read as the reverse complement.
GTGTTGACTTCGATATATGGACGCAACCATGGAGAATGCTCGAACTTGAGGATGCGGTGAACTACGTGGACTGTGACCCCTCGCTGCATCAACCACCGGAGATTCCGGTAGTGAAGGACGTAATTCTTCTTGGGTTCGAAATCCATGACGAGCTTCTTCTGGTTGGAATCGGGTGGACACTTGAACTCGGGTGCAGGGGGAAGATCGCAGAACAAATCCTGCAGCTTCTCGAAGAACTCAAGGTCCACCTCGGCGAAGAACCCATGTTTCGAATCGTCGAAACCTTCAACGTCGAAGTTGGAAGGGTCAGCCCACTCGAACCCTCTAAAGGGGAGTGGCTGCATCATGGAGTGCCCATACAAGTTATTCACGTCCGTGTGCATGATGTAGCTGGACGGTTGGGTGGAGTCGTAGCCAGTAGCCATGTGATGGTTGTTGGCGCGCGCGTGCCGTTGCGACACCTGGACCATTCCACCCCGCACGGCGCGTTCCACAAACAGCATCATGTCTACGTCCGAAAGAAGCTCCAGCTTGATTTTCGTCACCAGAAACATGGCTGACCACGCCAGTCCGGGGAGACTATAGAAGTAGGCGGGGTCCAGGTGGTAGATGTTCATTGCGGTCGCCCGGAACGTCTGGAACACGTCGGCGAGGAGCGTCACATCAAGTCTGAGGTAGGCGTCGTGGTAGTCTCCGAGAGTTCGACAACCTAGCTCGCGCCACATGGACTGGGCGTGATGATATTCTTCGTCGGTGATGTTCGAGCCCCGTAACTGACTGTAGAACTTTGCCTGGGGAGGTAGCGACGTCTCCGCAAACTTGGTAGAGTCGGTGACGTATTCGTAGGGGTAGACCCCCTTACGCCTGAAGAGACTGGCGTCCAAGTTTGGAAAATTCGCAGAGGTCATGCGCATTTGCTTGTCGCTAAGCTTCCCTGCGAGAGCATCGAGGCTGGCCGGGAGGAACCTCAGGGAGTCGAGGAAGCGAAGTTCGACGGTAGAGTCGGATGCTGGGATTCGAACCAACTTGCTCACACTGATGTAACGCTCCTCGTTTTGTGCCAGGACGTTGATTCTTGCATTGTCGTACCCAAGATGCTTGATCAGGTGGTGGAAGTCGTATCCCGAGCCATTGTGAAAAAACACAGGGATGAAGCGTGGGTCCTGGGCCTTAAGGTTACATCTGTTGCACCAAGGACCAACGTACCTACCGCTAAAGTGATCGTGGTGATGAACTTTACGGTTGTTAGCGGTGTACTCCTCGACGCAGACAGGGCAAGTGATGGCCTCGTCGTGTCTACGTTGATCATCGGGGGACAGTGGGAGCATAGACTTGGGGGTCAACAGCACCTTCCCTATCTCGTTGGCTTCCACAACCATCCTCTCGAGGAAGTGTTTGGCTGCGTCGGGACCACGGTACACGTAGGGCTCGGGCGCGATGTGTTGATCTCGTCGCACCACAACGTATGCGAAACTGGATGCCTCGTGGAGTTGGTAAGGGGTGGTGGAAGAAACTTCAGGATCGGGATCGCAAGTAGACAGGGGTTTGAGAAAGGCCTCGAAATCCGCGATGATGATAGCGGGGTGCTCTACCATGGCACCGTGCTTGCGGAAACGCTCCACGTCGCCAGGTTTGGGCAAGTCTGCCAGCCCAGGTTCGTTGGCTTTGCAGTAGAGCTTGTGGTTAGCGAGCTTCTCGGCAGCGATGTTGCGACCTCTGATGCGCTGGTAATCCTGCCGTTTTTGATTACGAAATTTAGACAAGCACCTGGGACAAACTTCTATGTGGGTTTTGTCTTTGCTCAGCTGGCTTGAAACAAGCCGAGAGAGCGAGCGAATGAGGGTGTAATGGTGGTGGGTCTCGTCCTTGATAAGCAGAAGATGAATTTCCTGCGCACTATCGTCGTCTACGTTGCTCACCCGGATAGGGAAAACCACATTTTTGTTTTCGGTGAGGCCATAAACGTTGATGGCCAACCGAGGGTTGTGTGTACGGGCCTCGAACTTGCGAATATCCGAGACCTCCACCGGGTAGTTGATCCCAGCAATGGCATCTTCCAGCTCTGGCTCGTAGGGTAGGTAGTGGTTAACTCGGTGTGGTTGTTTTTTCCAGTGAACAGGGTGCAACGCTGCAAGCACCGACCAGAGAAAGCACTTGGCGTCTCTGTTCTGAATGTTCAGGATGGCCATCTTTTCCGCAATTGCTTCTGGTAAGGGGACGTAGCTGGAGGCGGAGAGAGGCACAAACTTTGAAAGTTTGACGCGCAGTTCGTGAGGCTCACCACACAGCGAACCCCCCGAGCCCTTGGCTTGATGTTCTTCTTGCTTTGCCACCAGCTCCTCGACAAACTTGTTGTAGATGTCCTCGAGGTTGTCGACATCCGCCAGATGCAGCGTCTTCGCCTTGGTGTTGTGGCAGAAGCTGTAAATTTCATCAGACGGCCTTTTGTACCAGCAACGAAGCGATGCGTAGAATTTAGTGGAGGAGTGCGTAGCCAGTGCATTACTAAAAATAGAAACTATTTCTGCTTGCTTCTCCTCTAAAAAGCTACGCACGTCGCATGAGCCATCCGACAATTGAATATAATCTCCTAATATTCCCCCGAAAGCAGACCGGTCTGCTTTTGGAGGCTTGACGCGTTTAGCGAGTGGTGCATTGATGGAGGCTGCTTCTGCCTTCCTCTTGGTGGAGGTCGAAGGCTGGGCCCCAGATGTATTTTTGCTTAGACAAGTAAGCTTATGCTTCTTGACATACGCAATTGTAATATGTTTATTGCATCCGGAACACAGTTCGGTGGCAGCCAAATGCTTGCCTGGCACGCAGGTGCGACAATGTCTTGCAAAATTTTTGCTTGATATGGCTGTTTGGCACACAGGGCAACTTTTCATGGAACGCATTTTTTCGGGGGTATGTTTATTTATATATGGGTGGTGTTGCCTTCCTCAAATATGTGCTTTAATCAACTCTATAAAAAAAAATAAAAAATATATATAAGAAATATATAATTGTAGATAAAAAAATAAATAAATATTGTATGCATGTGTGATTCTATTTAGTTTATTTTTGTTAGACACAAATTTTCTTCAGATTTTATTGCCCACTAATATATTTTTCTACCAATCTAGTAGATTGCACAAAAAAAATTTGTTGTTGTTTTTTTACACGAGAAAATTAACAATAAAATTCTTTTTTATCGTTTCAGATGCTGTCGAAACATCAAAAAAAACATACACACACACACTAGAAAAAACATGCAACTTTATTTGTAACACGCACACATACATTCTCCATCTTCATCAAAAAAATATTATAATAAACATAATTATTTTTATCTATATCTCACAATAAAACTCTATATCCAAAAATATTACAACATCAAAATAACACTAGAGTCGTTAGTACACGTTGCATGCATTACGGAGGTCCTCTGTAGGGTTTCATGGAAGTTTGGGGGAAAAAAAAAAACACGTGAAACCCTACAGAGGTGCGATTATTTAGAGCCGCAGCCGTTAGAACCTTTTTGGGTTGGGCACCACGCACCCTGGCGGGGTTAGGGGCCAGGAATCCTAAAAACAATTATTATTATTTTGTTTGTTTGCTTGCGTCACAATACAGGCACGCGCGCGCGCGCGTGTGTGGCACATCGTTCCCGAGAGAGGTTTACAAAAGCCGTGTCCGGATTGGCAAGCGCTCCATCCCGTTCTCCCCCGTTGCTCTCGCGTGCACTCGAAGTCGCGTCCAAGTCGTCCAAATCTGCATGTCCCCTTGTAGTACGCCTGTCACTTTTCCCGCCAGGTGTCAGCCCGAACTTCACCCACCGCACTCTGGGGCGCAAACAAACATGACAATGATTTCCACCTAACTACTCACATTAAAAAATATAACACGCTATTTTATCATTTTCAATTTTTCTGCATTCATTATCGATAAAATATTAAAATATAACTGAGTTTTACATCCTCTAATCAGTAAATGTTGTCTGTACAAAATGAAAGTTAGAATATGGCTGCCAAGCGCAGCGTCACAGCGAGTTCAAGCGTGCATCTGTCGCGCCTCTCTGCTCTTCCCTCCGACTCCACGTCTACCGCAAATTCGGACAACAGAGATTGGCTGAGTCCCGGATGGAACAGCGCTCTAGGTGACATCTGCTGCTGATTCGGACGCAACCCCGGCCACTTCTATTAGTCAGTGTTGCCCATTCGTAGGTTAGCTTCGCCTGTAAAATATCACATGATGAAATATTCTTCAGGTAAGTTGGCAACATTGAACCGCAATTGATGTTACCAGTGTTGTCAACTTCTATTTGTAGGTTAGTTTCGCCTGTAAAATATCACATGATGAAATATTCTTCAGGTGAGTTGGCAACATTGAACCGCAATTGATGTTACCAGTGTTGTCAACTTCTATTTGTAGGTTAGCTTCGCCTGTAAAATATCACATGGTGAAATATTTTTGAGGTGAGTTGGCAATATTGAATCGCAATTGATGTTGCCAGAGTTGCCAATTCCCATTTGTAGGTTAGCTTCGCCTGTAAAATAATATGTGGTGAAATATTCTTGGGGTGAGTTGGCAACACTGAACCGCAATTGATGGCACTCAACCCGTGCACCTCCACTAGTCAGTGTTGCCAACTCCCATTCGTAGGTTATCTTTGCTTGTAAAATATCATATGGTGAAATATTCTTGGGGTGAGTTGGCAACACTGATCGCCAATTGATGGCGCTCAACTAAGCTGATTACACTAATCAGTATTGCTAACTCTTATTCGTAGGTTAGCTTCGCCTGTAAAATATCACATGGTGAAATATTCTTGAGGTGAGTTGGCAACACTGATCGCCAATTGATGCTGGTGAACCCGGCTACCTCCACTAATCAGTGTTGCCAACTCCCATTTGTAGGTTAGCTTCGCTTGTAAAATATCACATGGTGAAATATTCTTGGGGTGAGTTGGCAACACTGCGAGAAAGCCTCAAGCGTTGCCAACTCCTTGTTTGAGGTTAGGTTAGACCCAAAAACAAAAACCTTGGTGATTTTTTCGAGTAAGGCGTTGGCAACACTGCGAGCGCCACCGAGCGCCATTTTCGGGCGTGGAACCGGGGACACTGTACTACTCTGTAAGTTAGCTTCGCCTGTAAAATATCACATGGTGAAATATTCTTGAGGTGAGTTGGCAACACTGAACCGCAATTGATGTTGCCAGTGTTGCCAACTCCCATTTGTAGGTTAGCTTCGCCTGTAAAATATCACATGGTGAAATATTCTTGGGGTGAGCTGGCAACACTGCGAGAAAATGAGGCTCATGCCTTACGAGAGAAATCCATTAAGGCGAGCCTCACCGAGCCTCATTTTCGGTTGGCGAACCCGTGCCACTGTACTACTTCTTTCTGGAAAAGAAACTAGATATATGGAAGCCTATTGTTCTATTAAACCATCATGGAATCAATCATTGCCTGAATTCACTGTTTATTGGTTGTTTAACTACCATCGATTACATTCTGTTTTTGATACTGTAAACTACGTTCCTTCTGAGCTGTTGTCAAATGAAGAGGAGCCAAGATTGAGTCATTCAATTGTCAAGATAAACTCTATATTTCAATGTTCTTTATGTACTCAAAATTTTTTCCGAACTTGTAAATTACAATTTCTTCAAAAATTTTCCCCGGACGAGGGGCAATTGTAACGAACCTGAGAGTTTAAGGTTTTATATTTGTAACAAGTTAAGATTTTTAAAATGTTTATTACTTCAAATAATGTGCAAGTTGTCACAGATAATTATAGTTAGACTGATACAGTTGTAGTTGGAACTTTTATGTATGTTTATAAATACGTCAAAATCTGTTCGTGTTGACGTCACTTTCTCATGTCAGCCGAGGAAGTGAACCCACCTGAATGTTCCTCACCTGAAGACAGTCGGTGTTTGAAAAAACAGGTGAAGGTGAAGAATCAACAAGAACTTGGTAACAGTTAATGGAATACCGGAATAATGTAATTGGTAACTATTTTAGTTTCATTCTGGCTATACTCGAAATAATAATTAAGTACAGAAACTTTCGTGTATTTATGTTTGTCTCGTCCAACGTTAATTCTATATTAAGAAAGTGTCTTTTGTGATTGTGATGTGATTTAATATGATATAGAATTGTTCCTCTGCAGGCAGAAACGTAAGCAAATCTGTGCCTTGCTTGTAAGTACACATACGATAGAAAATATAAGTGCTTATAAAAACTACGTTTAACTTTGAATACTGTGTTGTGTTTCTTTTCTACTCAGCAAGCCCTGATGATTTGCAGATTCTCATGTTCCCGACTAAAGGAGTAGCGGACTAACTTTGTGATGACTGGTGTACAGTCTTAGAAAAAAATACCTGAGCCACGGGACGTAGAAGTTCGTAACGTCTTAAAGCCTGTTGTTTATGCAACCCAAATAACAAAATATTCGCTTAAGTTTGCCTGGTGATTCTGAGTTCTCGGGAAGGATTGAGCTTTGATAGCATGAGTCACATGACTCGTGCCCCAGCCACAACAAACAGCTGGGTGCTACGATGCCTCCAGAAGAAAATTTCAGGAACTGGTTTCTTGACAAGAGCTACTCGTAAGGAAATACTATTCTTTCAAGTGATATTAGAGTCATCGTCAAGAAGGTTCGCTGAAATGATGGTTCTCATCACAGACCACATGCCACACGTTAATTGTTTAAGTCCAGTTCACGCACTGGACCTACATATTAAAATGGGATCCGAACCAAATGCCTCTCTATTTGGTATTGAATTCGGAAGCCTTTCATTACATGGCGAAGACGTTACCACTACGACATCAGAGAGGCAATGGAACCCCTTGAGAAATAGATAAGCGAAAATTGCTACGTGACAAACCATATTTGCCCGTAAATTTTAAAAATAAGACAATATTTTGTACTGACAGCTTCGAACCGTGGGAGAGGCATATATTTTTTTGTACCATCGTCCATTTCACGAGTTTATAATTCTTCCTCACCGACACAAGTAACGCGAGTGGTAGAAGAAAAGCGAAGTAAAATAACTGAAACAGAAATAAAAGGAAAAAGCGAAATAAATTTTATTCATAATATTCTGCAGTCACTTGAGTTGTATTCACGGGATGCTATCTTTAAAGAAAGCCGTGGTCTCTTCCTTGTTTCGCTTTCTTTGTGCTCTTGCTTCCCCCGTCACGATTGGTCTAAAACTAATTAATGCGACGTTAATTAAACAATCCAAAGAACGAAACAATGCACAATCAACTGCACGAAACAACATTCCAAATGTTTTCGAATCTAAAAACAATTGAGATGCTGTAAAATGACTTAAGATGCAGTAATAAAGTGGGAATTCGGTACCGTATAGAATTAAATCGGTAGAGATGTTCGATTTGATTGGATGTTTGTTATTTAGATTTGCTATTCTTTCACTTTTGGCAAATAGCGACGATGAAGATGAGTGATGCTATGATGAAATTGATGAAGGGACACTTACCAAGGACACCCACGCCCAAGTCGAGATTCTAACCAGGGACCCATGGCATCGTAGCGCGCGGTGCTAACCAGTCCTCCATGGAGTGGACATTATAGCATATTTTGTGTGCTCAATTGGGATCAATCAATGGAATGAATAGGCATATTATATGATTAATAAATTCATATCATAATACCACGTCATATTATTCGGCACGAAGTAACATCAGAGACATTCAATCTTGCATTTTTGCCTTTCAACTAATTCTTTGAATTCAGGTTAATCACAACAATAAGATAAATTATGAAGCAAATGATAGTGAATGTGGGATATTATTACGAATTACCTGACAGAAACAACATTAAGCAGGCTCGGTGGTCAAGCTCATTAAGTGATTGACATTCGATATCGTCGCAAAAGTTCCCGGGTTTGAGTACCGTCCTTGTCGGGGGTATTTGATTATTTCGTCATCAATTTCATGTAATGGTCACTCGTCCTTATCGTCGCGATCATCGAACAGGGAATAAAAATTATAAAAATAAATACGATGGAAGAGTACTTATTTCATCTCTCACGAAATCTCCTACAAAACCGGAATATATAAAATACATGTATATTCATTCACATACATTTTCGATTTCTATATTTAACCGAGAACGGGAGAGCAATTTTCAATTCGACAAACCGAGAGACGGAGAAACTGTAAAGTCTCGTTTCTTCTTGGCACCTCCGTAATCGAGTTGTTCTGTTTGTCATTGGCTTTGTATTGACAATTATTGTCATTATTCTTCCCCTGCAGGTAAACCATAACGATGAATTATGATGAAATGAAGCAGATAAAAGGGCAAGAACAAGAAAGTCATGCCTGTTCTAGACTCCAACCCAGAACCTTATGTAACGAGATTTGAAATTCTGGAGAAGGTGTCCGTGTTTCGCTTGGTTTTCTCTTTCCTCTACTTCTCTTATATTATCATACATGTATAATAAAAATGGATCTGATACGATATGTTGCGATTCATAATTGTGCTGGTTAGATGTTACAGATGTGAACTCCAACCTGCAATATATTATTCCCTTTTGTTTCGTATCTGGTTGAACATGAAATTTTCTTGCACTGTGACAATTTCTTTCTTAGTTTTGGTTTGGTGCACAGATATGCTAATCTGGACTCGACCTTTAGTTTAAAGTGGGATACTAACCACTATGTGCATCCACCGTGTATCAAACCCGGGATCCACTGATTACAAGGCGACGACGTTATCACTACGCCATCGAGGAGGACCCATGACAAAATGTTATTCACTCGATCTCTACCATAATTTATTTCAGCATTTACATTTTCGTTTTCTTCTTCTTTTTTCCTTTTGTTAACTACTATTATACAACTGTTTTTGCGTCTTCGAATTTCTTCTTGTTTCAGGAAAAAATAATACATGCAGGCTGTATAAAAATCCCCCGTTCAAATAGATAAAACGTTCACTCTCGAGAACTAATTTACATGTTTATCACTAACGTAACCATTAGGAAGGAAACTATTGAAATGTTAACTGATATAACTGCAGATGAAACAATACTTACAGCCACTAACGAAATATCTATTCTTGTGTAGCCTCACAGACAACAAGTATATGGTGAGTCATTCACTCTTGCTGACTACGGGCGAAGGTCACTGAACTAAAGGGTGGTGGCAAGCAAGCAGGCTTCTGCTCTACCAAAGACGAGGTCACGTGTTCCAGTTATCAATGGCGTACGAAATAAGGAGGAACACAGCTATCTGACGTATGTTTTGGTCCCGTCATTGCACGTAGAACACTTTATCGTCGTGGCCTTGAAGTTCCCTCAGGGCACTCCTACGTAAAGGCTTTTCAGCTAGAAGGATATCTTCCCCATTGAGTGGAGGAAAAGTGGGTGCGTATAGAGGTCCTTCAACTTTCGTATTCTTTTTCATTTCAGAACCCGTGCTGTATCGTCGACTTAATCCAATCTATCCGATGTGGGTTTTAGGTTCTGTTTCTGTTCGGTTATTTCACGTTGTCTTCCTGCTTATGTTATTCGCGACGAAGGTTCTGGATTCGATAATCTGGACAATAACGGGATTGTGTTGGTTGCTTGATTTGGTGTCTTAAGTCCACTTTATGTCCTGTTAGGCTAATCGTGAATGGACCTACAGTTTAAAGGGGGATCCGAACCACTATGTTCCTCCACCGAGTATCGAACCCGGGATCCCTTAATTACAAGGCGCCCACGATCCCACTGCGCCATCGGGGATTGTGTTAGAAACGAATGAATCAAATTTGAGTGATATGATATGCAACCATTGGAAGACTATTGAAAGAAAAGCTATGGGGACCTGCCAGTTTTTCTACTGCAGACAGGAAACCATAAACATGGAAGAGAAGCTTATATTCTATGAAACCTGACGCTATGTGCTCGAATACTTGCTAAATATAATCCATAGAGGCATAGCAACGTTAAACAACCTCTTATATGATACATATAGGTTTAAAAAGGTCGAAATACAAAGATTGTGTGCGCCTCACTGATGGCGTAGTGGTAAGGCCTTGTAATCAAGGGGTCTGGGGTACGATACCAGGTGATCGCACATAGTGGTTCGGATCCCACTTTAAACTGTATGCACTTCAGATTAGTCTATCTGTGCCGGTGACTCAGTCGGTAACGCGTCTGACTACCATGCTATAGGCCCCGGGTTCGATTCCCGGCCGGTTCAAGCCCGGGAACTTTTCTAACGTTGGAAGCGGCCCCAGCGCCCACCCAGCGTCGAATGACATGGGTACCTGGGGGAAACCCTGGGGGTAAAGGCGGTCAGGGGCGTGATGCTGATCACTCACGAACGAATCAAGAAAGTGTGGGGCGTTACCCCCACACCCCCTATAAGCCTTCATGGCGTAGCGCTAAGCACAGGTAAGAACTTTATTATTTTTTTTTTTTTTGCATAAAGTGGACTTACAACAAAATTTAAATTTGCGATAAAGATTATGATAAGGTATTAAAGAATTGGGTCTAACACATTTTTTTATTGTTTACCAATGACATTGTTAACTAATATTCTTAATTTCAGTTTCAAGATGAAATCGGCTACGAAATAAAAGGAGTGGGTTCATATTTCTGTTACGAAATTCCACTTTTGTAGTAGACCTGTGCCACACTAAGATGTGACAATAAACAAATCTGAGACACTTTCAAAGTATTAAATTGCTATCTACGTATTTGGGAAAAATCTTTCAATATAATACTTTTTTTGGACGCGTCAAATCATAGTGTTTAATTCCCGTTTTAGCAGCTTTAAGAAACCTGATTTGGGGGGGGGGGGTTACAAATGCCCTTTCTGCTCCCGTCAAGTTACGCCTATGACAAACAGGAATTCAAAGTAAAATACTGTCCCGACTAAATCGGGAGACACGTCTGATAGATTTACAATTGGGAAAATCATAATTAAGCGTGTAGTTGAAAACAACCTATTTTCATATATTGCATGCAGCTCTACTTTTTCTGCAATGTGGATCAAGAACTGGGGACGTGGAGAAGCACAACACTCCACGTAACCAATAGTCACGTGACCCTCTTTGCTTTCCTGTCATGTTGACCTTCGCGTGGAACACATTTCTCGGTGTTAAGACAGGCAAAATCACCCGATCATCGAAGGATGCAATATGTGTTGCCTACCCTCCTGCATTACTTGCTCCTATCAAAGCCTTATGGGGAAGAACTTTTTTCCATGACTGTACAACCGGGGGGACGTTGCAAATTTGTATGCCATTGGTTTATAACTATGGCTCGGAAGTTGAGGAAAAATCCTTTTTTTCCCCTAGTGTCCGAAGACGAGGCCCAACATAATATATGTTCATTTTGGGTCATTGTAGGCCAGAAAAAGGTGGGTTTTAATTGTCCTTTTTTGCCTTTTTCGGCGTTTTTTGGCTTATTGGTGTTTTTTAGCCTTTTTTAAGGTCTTAACGTTTTTTTTTGCAACTTCACCTTCTTTCGACTAAGTTTTTACTGCCCATTCTCAATTCGAATCATCATCAGTTCATCACCTCTTAAACATCCTTTCTGTAGTAAAGAAATAAAAAAAGAGAAAAATAAATATATTTGAACCGATCTCTGAAACGAGAGAAAAACATTTTTTGGACGACTGAAGCAGGTACGGTAGAAGGTCCTTTAACCGTAACTTGTCTGGAAGGTTGCGCTGTAAGTGGCAACTTTCTCTTGTTTTGAAGCTTTCAGCACGGTGTATACGACCAGACAGCACGCGCCTGCAAAGATCTCAAGTCAGATAAGGAAGTGCCGCGCAGAGGGAGGGGGTGGGAAGGTTAAAACCGAAGTTATTAATTAATTTGAATCACATTTATACGTCCTTTTTTCCGTTTTTAGGTCCCTTTTTGATATTTTTAGGTCTTTTTATAGGTCTTTTTTTGGCAATTTATAGGTCTTCAACTTCCGAGCCCTAGTTATAACACATTCATTGTCATGGTCTACCGCGAGAAATATGTTTTAAATGACAATAGAGGGACAGCATAGACGTATTGGGCTTATTCATTCATTCATTCCTTTATTTGGAACCTAACAGCTTTTATGCCGTTTTTTGTCCATAACAATACACATATAAAATGTACACAATTGTTTTACATTAAAATTATCAGTCTTTGCCCCCTACTTTACAGATATTAGATATTTTTTTAAAAAAAGAACACTTTGCCTTTTACAATTGCATGTTACACTTCCTTAAAAATGATAACAAACTATAACCAATCACATCTGGATTAACAACTAAACTTAACAAATTTGTTGGAAACTGAACCTTTACATTATTTAAAGTTTTATACAAGATATTTCTCTCTCTATTATATCTTGAGCATTCCAGTATTATATGTTGTGCATCTGCACTTTCCCAGCCACATTCACATTTCTTATCGTTCGTTATTCCAATTTTGGATAAATGTTGCCTAGTACAAAAATGGCCCGTTCTCAGTCTATCAATTAATACAATTACATTTCTTGTAGCACTTACATGATGAAACTATGGTTTGTGTGTTTTGAATTCAGCAAATGGTCTGTATGGTTCTCCAACTGTTGTAAGTTCATTTCGACACCAACCAAACCATACATTCAGAATTTTCTTCTTTACTCTAGGGAGAAGATCCGTATAGTATAATGATAAGCTCCTAATATTTAGAAGACACACTGCTTTCTTTGCACATTTATCTACATGAGAATTGCCTGTAATATTACTATGATACTAACCTATAAAAGTGAATATTTGGGCGATTTATAATCAATTCACAGATTAAGAAAACGCACACACGTGCAACTAGATTATACCTATATAGCTTCAGATATCTGAGTTTATTTAATGGCCAAATCAATTATGCTTTTCGACAAACAGAAAGCGAATAAGCTTCTCTTCTTATTGGTCTTTGCTGTTTGTCTTCAAATCCTGGACAACTAATCGTGAAGGTGGCCGTACTTTTCCAAGCCAATTCACAGTGAGATTAGCTTCACATATGTTACAGTATTCAAGAGCTCAAGTAAGTAAAGCATAAACATTTGGGTATTTTAAAAGCATTTATTTGACATCTCGTTGTCTTGACAAGTACATCACACTTCTTGTTGTCTTGATAAGAACATCTTCAGCACCTGATGAGTTGTAAGTCCAGATTTCGGCTTTCGAGGACAACATCTGTTGTGAGAAAGTATTCTGAAAGAATAACAATTGAAGTGTATTAAATTACATCCAGCGTGTATTAAAATCAGCAATCAACTGTAAGGAAGTAGTTTCTAATCACAAAATTGGATTCTAGGGCATAGTGGCTAGAGATATCTACAATCGTACATATCTATAGTAAAAAGAAATATTATACTATATTCCCTTTGATGCTGGGTACAAGCTAAGTTTCCATAGGCTTATTACTTGGATCGCCTACTAAGTATGCGTGTCTAATTCTGGCAAAAGGTTAGGAAACTTGATAACTGCAATACTGCCGGACCCTGTGGCCGAGTGGTTCCAGTCCGTGCTTGGCCACGGGAGAGGCAGGTCGAAGCTAAGCAGTCGTGCGGGATTAGATAACGCGTGACGTGGAAAACCGAGTGCGAGTGTTGAGCCAAGTGGAAAATAGGACTCTGATCGGTAATAGTATTTGACAATAGTTAATAAGAACAAAAAGGATAGAAATGGAACGTGAAAATACCATTTTGATAAATTTCGCATATGGAGCAGCAAAACCCAGTGCAATGGACGTGCATGAGTTCATTTACAGTAAGTTTAAACTTAGTATTGATGAAATTTTAGCAATACAAATACCGACAACTGCGCGAGGTGTTTATTTGAAATTAGTGCGACAACGTACTATGTTAAAATTGCTAGAACAGTACCCAGGTGAATTAGAATTTAAGTATGATAATGGGAACGTAGTGAAAGTAAAAATTAGCGACGCAAGTCGAACAGTGAAATACGTACGTGTATTTAATTTACCTATGGAAGTTGAATTAAGACAAGTGCACGGGAAATTCAGTGAATATGGAACAGTGGATGAAGTGACAGAAGAAATGTGGAGTGAAAAGTTTCGTTACCCTGTGCCCAGTGGCGTACGTACGGTAAAAATGTCATTAAAGAAGCCAATACCATCATTTGTAACTATTGGCAAATATAAGGCACACGTGATATATACGGGACAAACTCCAACGTGTGAGTTCTGTGGTTCGGATGAACATTTAAGATAAAGTTGTAACCAGCGGCAAATGACTACCCTACGGGTCCCACCGAAAGTCAAGGCAACCTACAGTAAGGCAGCTTTGCCCAATGAGACCGACATAGTAAGCTCAGAGGGATTAGCTAGTGCATCAAATCAGAAGAAAAATGAGGTTACCTCACAAATGAAGCCAACCAGTAATAATGAGATGGGAAAACAAATAGGAAGAACACAAGAGGAGGGAGCAAATAAAAAAAAGTCAGAACCTCAAGATAAAAAACACTCGAAGGAAGAAAAAGAATCAAGAGAATTGATGAAGAGTGAGAAGAAAAAGGAAGAATTCATGGACACATCCCTCCCCCCCACTACCTTATCACCAGAGGAAACTGCATCCGCCACTAAATCACTGAGTGACAAACAAGAATCAGAAGATGACAGTGATCTTATTTCCACTTGTGGGAGTGAGAATAGTAATCAAATGAAGGTAAGTGAAACTAAGCTTAAACGAAAAACAAAAACAAAAAACTCTATAGCAAAACGGCGTTCTACCAGACGATTAGGAAATAACTTTTCAAATAGTGCTCCAATTATTGGATTAAATTCTCCAGTAGTGAAGATGGGGACTAGTAATCGAAGTAAAGAAAGCGAAAAGGCAGCTCAAGAACATAGTACTTAGAGTAATTTATTTATATGGAAAATATGTATTATACAAAAGTGTGGATTATTTTAATACTATTAATAGTATTATATAGGAATATGGAAACATCAGTAATACGAGTTGCAAATATAAATATAAATAATATACAAAATGAAACAAAGTTAAAATCACTACGTAGTTTCTTGCATCAAAAAAGTATAGATGTTGCGATGTTGCAAGAAGTAGGCCGAAATTCGCTAGAATGTAATCAAAATTACATAGAATATAATAATTATAATTCAAGTGGTACAGGAACTGCAATTTTAGTTCGTAAAGGACTATCATTTATCCAAGCACAAAAAGAATCCAGTGGAAGGCTAATCATGGGGAAATTGGGAACCTTGACATTAATTAACGTTTATGCCCCGTCGGGATCAAGATACCGGAACGAAAGAAGTAATTTTTATACATATACAGTACCACAATACATTGCAGGTAGTGCAGGTTCAATGTATTTAGCAGGGGATTTTAATTGCGTATTATGTAATGTGGACCAAACACCGGGTTATAATTTTTCAAATGCTTTGCAAAAATTGGTGCACAACTTGCAGTTAAAGGACGTGTGGCAAGAAAAAAGAGGCAATGAACTCGGATACACATACGTTACTGCAACTAGTGCCTCGAGAATAGATAGGGGATATGTTTCAAGTGAACTAAAATCAAATATTACCTCTGTTCATATGGAACCGGTGGTTTTTAGTGATCACCATGCTGTAATTACAACAATGAAATCACCGGTAAGGTTAACTAGAATAGGGAGGGGAACTTGGAAAATGAATACATCACATTTAATTGAAGAAGATTTTAGATTTGGCTTTGACAAACAGTGGGAAAAATGGACTAAGAGATCATTATATGAACAAAATATCAATAGATGGTGGACAGAAATTTTTAAGCCAAATTTCCAAAGATATTGTAAACAATACTCCTGGGAAAAACAACACGAATGGTATAATAAATTTAATTTCCATTATGCAGTATTACACGACCTATATAAGAAAAAGAAAAATGACAGTGACACGCAAACGAAAATTAAAAAAGTAAAAGCACAACTACTGCGCCTACAGGCAACAAAAGTAGAAGGAATACGTATACACAGTGCGCTCCCCAATATAGATATTGAAGAAGAAATAAATTTAGTTCACGTAACAAATATATATCAGCGACAAAAACAGAGTCTGATAACAGAAATGCAGGATAATCATGGAGTAGGCCATAATGAGGGGAACCAAATACAACAAATAGTGTATAAATATTTGGAAAATAAATATTCAAACGCATATCAAAATAAGGAGAAGGCTAGTCAATTTTTAGACAAATACATACCAATCCTGAAATCAGAAGAAATGGTTGGATTAAACCAACCATACACAAATGAAGAAGTGTATAAAGCAATAGTACAGGGGGTACGGGGAACAGCACCTGGGGAAGATGGAATAGCGACTAATGCATATAAAGTTTTATGGCCAACAATGGGTAATACTTTAACAAAATGGGTTAATACAGTATTAAACAAAAATAATTTAGTAAATTACGAGACAACAGGAATAATAATTTTAATACCAAAAAATAGTCAACCCAAGGAGATGAAAGATTACAGACCAATAACTTTATTTAACACAGACTATAAAATACTGACTAGATGTGTAGCAAATCGATTAAAGTTGATTTTGACAAAACTGGCTACACCATATCAATATGGAGTAGTTGGAGAAAAAAAAATATACCATTTATTGACACTATTACGAGATGAAATAATAAAATCTCAAGACTCCCAACAAAACAAATACCTCGTAGCGATTGATTATTCACAGGCATTTGATAGAGTGGGACATAGTTTTTTGTTAAAAACAATACAAAAGATGGGTATTCATGGACAAATGTATGAAAATATTAAAACATTAGTGACAAATATAAGCTTAAAGGCAAAAATCAATGGGTTTTTAACTAATAAATGCATAGTCAAAAGAGGACTTCCGCAAGGAAGCCCATTAAGCTTACCCCTTTTTGTAATGGCCTTGGCACCTTTCCTTCAACACTGTCGCACGACCGTAAATAATAACATTACAGGAACAGAATTTACGATTGGAGCTTATATCGACGATGTCACAGTCATATGCCAAAATCAGGCAGCGATTAAGAACTTAATGGAATGTATACGACAATATGAAATAGAATCTGGTGCCTTAGTGAATAAGACTAAAACGTGTTACTTAACATTAGGAAAACAACATGAACAGCCACCTGACGTGACGTTTAAAAAAGTGGATCAAGTTAAAATCCTAGGAGTGTTTTTTACAAATGACACTACAAAAAGCATAAAACTTAGTTATGATAATATATATCAGAATATTAATTATACCATACACAAATTTATACAACGACCCTTCACTTTATGTACGCGAGTCAAAATAGCAAATGTATATATCTTATCAAAACTGTGGTATGGAGCCCAAATTTGGCCATGTGATAATCGTAACTTAGCACGAATAAAGAAAAGTTTAAACCGGTTCCTTTGGGCAGGAAAAGTTTTCCGAGTGAATCAGCAGACACTTAGCTTACAAAAACAGCAAGGAGGAATGAGTTTGGTGGACGTTGGTAAAAAAACAAAAGCTTTGTTTAATCATCGATATTTTTCAATGATTCAATCTAAAGAAAATGTCGAGGACATTCCAGGGTATACATATATAAGAGATATTCCATTAGAAGCACCAGTGAATGAGATCAAAATTCCCACTTCCCAAAAAGTATATCAAGAAGCTATAATGGAATATTTATATGGACTTATAAAGAAAATAGACTATAATCAGCTAACAGTGAAAGATTTGTATATCAAGAAGCTATAATGGAATATTTATATGGACTTATAAAGAAAATAGACTATAATCAGCTAACAGTGAAAGATTTGTATAATCAATACCTTACTCAAAATATGGATGCGCCGCACATAGTGAAGAAACACCCACAATATAATTGGAACAGAATTTTTACCAATATCTCGGCAAAACATTTATCCAATAGACAATGCAGTCAATGGTACCAAGTTGTTCACGAACTAATTGATAATAAAGCAAAACGACATCGGTTGGGGTTTAGTTCAGACCCTAATTGTGAGCAGTGTTTATTAGAAGATACAATAGTACACAGGATGACGTACTGTGGAAAGGCAAAACAAGACTGGCCGGTACTCCAAAAAATGATAGCACATATAAGTCGATCATCAGTTCAGTGTATTACTCCGAAAGTAATAATTTTTCCGGAATTTAATTTTTTCCCTGCTACAAAGCATCGAGCGATACAGTGGATTATAGGTACGTACATGATATATATTTTTTTCAACGGACAAACAGGAAACAATATGAGGGACTATTACCGAAGTGAATATGGGAAAATTTTACCTAGTAAAAAAAAAAGGTTATATGCAAACTATATTCAACACACACTGTATGACTCAACAATAATGTAACATTTGTGAATGTAACCACAAATGAAGTATGGTTAAACCTTGTTAAAAAGTAGTAGAATGTAATAGTTATATTGTAAATAAAAAAAAAGTAAAAAAAAAAAAAGTGGTTAGCACATCGCGGTGCGACGCCAAGGGTCCTGGGTTCGAATCCCTCTGGGCTTGGTTGTTTGTGAATGTCCATTCACCAATTTCATCATTTCATCACTCATCCCCATCTTCGCAAATTAGCCAAGAGGCACAAAACGTGAAGTAAAATAAACTAAATCAATCAATCAATCAATAACTGCAATACTACTAAGTATAATGTTTTTTGATGGCTGCACAAAATAGGTTGTTAAAGTGAATGCCAATGTTGCTACACAATATAAATGAATCGTGTGTTTCAAAACTCAAGGAATATTAATAATGCTTCTATTTCTAAGTTCGAACCATTTTACTTCTATTGAATTTTTACTCGTTTGTTAAAATTCTACATAAAACAACAAGACTTACTTGCACATGCTGCTTTTCGACCCTGGCTGGCTTCAGATTTGACGCAGATCGCTCTCTAAATTTTTCATTTTTGTTTTTTTCCTTTTCTTTTTCATTTTTTCTTTTTTGGGTATACCATCACGGACTGGAGTAGCACTCCTTAAGAGGTGGACTGACCATACCTCCCACCCTGGGCTTTTTGAGCCCCCTGCGGATCTCGAGGGCCTCATGGGTTCTTTCGGGTACAATTTGACCCTTTAGGTTCCTTTTTCTCCTTTTCAGGGCCCCGCTGGGTCCCTTTGAGGACCCCCGGTGCCCCTTAGAGCCCCCAAATGTCCCTAGGGAGAAAGCCAGCACCGCACAAGAGATCCTGGACAATGGGGGAACCCAGGTCGGAGGGGGGGCGTGGGGTACCTTCATGCTTTCCGCCCACCTTCCCGTCAAATCCCCCCCCACGTAGGAATGAACCCCCCATAGTTCCCGGACGACGTAGTGATGGTGCAGCAGAAGAGGATCTAGGGATCAACCCGCCGTAGTGAGCGCCGAAAGGGACGAGAGAGGCACACACACACGCACATTCACGCACGCACACAAAAAATAAAATACTACGAGTTATTAAACTAAGAACTGAGGGGTCAATTGGAGGGTGAACTACGGTGACTCCGGCCGCCATACAGCGGCCAGAGATCACCCTTATATACTAATGGTGTCTCCGGCCGCCATACAGCAGCCAGAGATCACCCCTATATACTAATGGTGTCTTCGGCAGTCATACAGCAGCCAGAGATCACCCGTATATACTTATGGTGTCTCCGGCCGCCATACAGCAGCCAGAGATCACCCCTATATACTAATGGTGTCTTCGGCCGCCATACAGCAGCCAGAGATCACCCCTATATACTAATGGTGTCTTCGGCCGCCATACAGCAGCCAGAGATCACCCCTATATACTAATGGTGTCTTCGGCCGCCATACAGCAGCCAGAGATCACCCCTATATACTAATGGTGTCTTCGGCCGCCATACAGCAGCCAGAGATCACCCCTATATACTAATGGTGTCTCCGGCCGCCATACAGCAGCCAGAGAAAACCCCTATATACTAATGGTGTCTTCGGCTGCCATACAGCTGCCAGAGATCACCCCTATATACTTATGGTGTCTCCGGCCGCCATACAGCAGCCAGAGATCACCCCTATATACTAATGGTGTCTTCGGCCGCCATACAGCAGCCAGAGATCACCCCTATATACTAATGGTGTCTTCGGCCGCCATACAGCAGCCAGAGATCACTTCATATATACTAATGGTGTCTCCGGCCGCCATACAGCAGCCAGAGAAAACCCCTATATACTAATGGTGTCTTCGGCTGTCATACAGCAGCCAGAGATCACCCCTATATACAAATGGTGTCCATTAGTATATAAGGGTGATCTCTGGCTGCTGTATGGCGGCCGGAGACACCATTAGAATAAATGGGTGACCTCTGGCTGCTGTGTGGCAACCGGAGAGACCATTAGTATATAAGGATGATCTTTTTCTGCTGTGTGGCGGCCGGAGACACCATTAGTAAAGAAGGGTGATCTCTGGCTCTTGTATGGCGGCCGGAGACACCATTAGTAAATAAGGGTGATCTCTGGCTGTTGTATGGCGGCCGGAGACACCATTAGTAAATATGGGTGATCTCTGGCTGTTGTATGGCGGCCGGAGATACCATTAGTAAATAAGGGTGATCTCTGGCTGCTGTATGGCGGCCGAAGACACCATTAGTATATAGGGGTGATCTCTGGCTGCTGTATGGCGGCCGAAGACACCATTAGTATATAGGGGTGATCTCTGGCTGCTGTATGGCGGCCGAAGACACATTACTATATAGGGGTGATCTCTGGCTGCTGTATGGCGGCCGAAGACACCATTAGTATATAGGGGTGATCTCTGGTTGCTGTATGGCGGTCGGATACACCATTAATATATAGGGGTGATCTCTAGATGCTGTATGGCGGCCGAAGACACCATTAGTATATAGGGGTGATCTCTGGCTGCTGTATGGCTGCTGAAGACACCATTAGTATATAAGGTTGATCTCTGGCTGCTGTATGGCGGCCGGAGACATCATTAGTATATAGGGGTGATCTCTGGCTGCTGTATGGCGGTCGGGGACACCATTAGTATATAGGGGTGATCTCTGGCTGTTGTATGGCGGCCGGAGACACCATTAGTAAATAAGGGTGATCTCTGGCTGTTGTATGGCGGCCGGAGACACCATTAGTAAATTAGGGTGATCTCTGGCTGCTGTATGGCGGCCGGAGACGCCATTAGAATAAATGGGTGATCTCTGGCTGCTGTGTGGCAACCGGAAAGACCATTAGTATATAAGGATGATCTCTTTCTGCTGTGTGGCGGCCGGAGACACCATTAGTAAATAAGGGTGATCTCTGGCTGTTGTATGGCGGCCGGAGACACCATTAGTAAATAAGGGTGATCTCTGGCTGTTGTATGGCGGCCGGAGCCACCATTAGTAAATAAGGATGATCTCTGGCTGTTGTATGGCGGCCGGAGACACCATTAGTAAATATGGGTGATCTCTGGCTGTTGTATGGCGGCCGGAGATACCATTAGTAAATAAGGGTGATCTCTGGCTGCTGTATGGCGGCCGAAGACACCATTAGTATATAGGGGTGATCTCTGGCTGCTGTATGGCGGCCGAAGACACCATTAGTATATAGGGGTGATCTCTGGCTGCTGTATGGCGGCCGAAGACACATTACTATATAGGGGTGATCTCTGGCTGCTGTATGGCGGCCGAAGACACCATTAGTATATAGGGGTGATCTCTGGTTGCTGTATGGCGGTCGGATACACCATTAATATATAGGGGTGATCTCTAGATGCTGTATGGCGGCCGAAGACACCATTAGTATATAGGGGTGATCTCTGGCTGCTGTATGGCTGCCGAAGACACCATTAGTATATAAGGTTGATCTCTGGCTGCTGTATGGCGGCCGGAGACATCATTAGTATATAGGGGTGATCTCTGGCTGCTGTATGGCGGTCGGGGACACCATTAGTATATAGGGGTGATCTCTGGCTGTTGTATGGCGGCCGGAGACACCATTAGTAAATAAGGGTGATCTCTGGCTGTTTTATGGCGGCCGGAGACACCATTAGTAAATTAGGGTGATCTCTGGCTGCTGTATGGCGGCCGGAGACGCCATTAGAATAAATGGGTGATCTCTGGCTGCTGTGTGGCAACCGGAAAGACCATTAGTATATAAGGATGATCTCTTTCTGCTGTGTGGCGGCCGGAGACACCATTAGTAAATAAGGGTGATCTCTGGCTGTTGTATGGCGGCCGGAGACACCATTAGTAAATAAGGGTGATCTCTGGCTGTTGTATGGCGGCCGGAGCCACCATTAGTAAATAAGGATGATCTCTGGCTGTTGTATGGCGGCCGGAGACACCATTTGTAAATAAGGGTGATCTCTGGCTGTTGTATGGCGGCCGGAGACACCATTAGTAAATAATACAGCAGCTAGAGATCACCCCTATATACTAATGGTGTCTTCGGCCTCCATACAGCAGCCAGAGATCACCCCTATATACTAATGGTGTCTCCGACCGCCATACAGCAGCCAGAGAAAACCCCTATATACTAATGGTGTCTCCGGCCGCCATACAGCAGCCAGAGAAAACCCCTATATACTAATGGTGTCTTCGGCCGCCATACAGCAGCCAGAGATCACCCCTATATACTAATGGTGTCTTCGGCCGCCATACAGCAGCCAGAGATCACCCTTATATACTAATGGTGTCTCCGGCCGCCATACAGCAGCCAGAGATCACCCCTATATACTAATGGTGTCTTCGGCCGCCATACAGGAGCCAGAGATCACCCCTATATACTAATGGTGTCTCCGGCCGCCATACAGCATTCAGAGAAAACCCCTATATACTAATGGTGTCTTCGGCTGCCATACAGCAGCCAGAGATCACCCCTATATACTAATGGTGTCTTCGGCCGCCATACAGCAGCCAGAGATCACCGCTATATACTAATGGTGTCTCCGAACGCCATACAGCAGCCAGAGAAAACCCCTATATACTAATGGTGTCTTCGGCCGCCATACAGCAGCTAGAGATCACCCCTATATACTAATGGTGTCTTCGGCCGCCATACAGCAGCCAGAGATCACCCCTATATACTAATGGTGTCTCCGGCCGCCATGCAGCAGCCAGAGAAAACCCCTATATACTAATGGTGTCTTCGGCTGCCATACAGCAGCCAGAGATCACCCCTATATACTAATGGTGTCTTCGGCCGCCATACAGCAGCCAGAGAAAACCCCTATATACTAATGATGTCTTCGGCCGCCATACAGCAGCCAGATATCACCCCTATATACTAATGGTGTCTCCGACAGCCATACATCAGCCAGAGATTACCCCTATATACTAATGGTGTCTTCGGCCGCCATACAGCAGCTAGACATCACCCCTATATACTAATGGTGCCTTCGGCCGCCATACAGCAGCCAGAGATCACCCCTATATACTAATGGTGTCTCCGGCCGCCATACAGCAGCCAGAGAAAACCCCTATATACTAATGGTGTCTTCGGCTGCCATACAGCAGCCAGAGATCACCCCTATATACTTATGGTGTCTCCGGCCGCCATACAGCAGCCAGAGATCACCCCTATATACTAATGGTGTCTTCGGCCGCCATACAGCAGCCAGAGATCACCCCTATAGACTAATGGTGTCTTCGGCCGCCATACAGCAGCCAGAGATCACCCCTATATACTAATGGTGTCTTCGGCCGCCATACAGCAGCCAGAGAAAACCCCTATATACTAATGGTGTCTTCGGCCGCCATACAGCAGCTAGAGATCACCCATATATACTAATGGTGTCTTCGGCCGCCATACAGCAGCCAGAGATCACCCCTATATACTAATGGTGTCTCCGGCCGCCATACAGCAGCCAGAGAAAACCCCTATATACTAATGGTGTCTTCGGCTGCCATACAACAGCCAGAGATCACCCCTATATACTAATGGTGTCTTCGGCCGCCATACAGCAGCCAGAGAAAACCCCTATATACTAATGGTGTCTTCGGCCGCCATACAGCAGCCAGATATCACCCCTATATACTAATGGTGTCTTCGGCCACCATACAGCAGCCAGAGATCACCCCTATATACTAATGGTGTCTCCGACCGCCATACAGCAGCCAGAGATCACCCCTATATACTAATGGTGTCTTCGGCCGCCATGCAGCAGCTAGAGATCACCCCTATATACTAATGGTGTCTTCGGCCGCCATACAGCAGCCAGAGATCACCCCTATATACTAATGGTGTCTCCGGCCGCCATACAGCAGCCAGAGATCACCCTTATATACTAATGGTGTCTCCGGCCGCCATACAGCAGCCAGAGAAAACCCCTATATACTAATGGTGTCTTCGGCTGCCATACAGCAGCCAGAGATCACCCCTATATACTTATGGTGTCTCCGGCCGCCATACAGCAGCCAGAGATCACCCCTATATACTATTGGTGTCTCCGGCCGCCATACAGCAGCCGGAGATCACCCCTATATACTAATGGTGTCTCCGGCCGCCATACAGCAGCCAGAGATCACCCCTATATACTATTCGTGTCTCCGGCCGCCATACAACAGCCAGAGATCACCTTATACACTAATGGTGTCTCCGGCCGCCATACAGCAGCCAGAGATCACTCTTATATACTAATGGTGTCTCCGGCCGCCATACAGCAGCCAGAGATCACCCCTATATACTATTGGTGTCACCGGCCGCCATACAGCAGCCAGAGATCACCCCTATATACTAATGGTGTCTCCGGCCGCCATACAACAGCCAGAGATCACCTTATACACTAACGGTGTCTCCGGCCGCCATACAGCAGCCAGAGATCACTCTTATATACTAATGGTGTCTCCGGCCGCCATACAGCAGCCAGAGATCACCCCTATATACTATTGGTGTCTCCGGCCGCCATACAGCAGCCAGAGATCACCCCTATATACTAATGGTGTCTTCGGCCGCCATACAGCAGCCAGAGATCACCCCTATATACTAATGGTGTCTCCGGCCGCCATACAACAGCCAGAGATCACCCCTATATACTATTGGTGTCTCCGGCCGCCATACAACAGCCAGAGATCACCCCTATATACTATTGGTGTCTCCTGCCGCCATACAACAGCCAGAGATCACCCTTACTTACTAATGGTGTCTCCGGCCGCGATACAACAGCCAGAGATCACCCTAATTTACTAATGGTGTCTCCGGCCGCCATACAACAGCCAGAGATCACCCTTATTTACTAATGGTGTCTCCGGCCGCCATACAACAGCCAGAGATCACCCTTATTTACTAATGGTGTCTCCGGCCGCCATACAACAGCCAGAGATCACCCTTATTTACTAATGGTGTCCCCGGCCGCCATACAACAGCCAGATATCACCCTTATTTACTAATGGTGTCTCCGGCCGCCATACAACAGCCAGAGATCACTCTTATTTACTAATGGTGTCTCCGGCGGCCATACAACAGCCAGAGATCACCCTTACTTACTAATGGTATCTCCGGCCGCCATAGAACAGCCAGAGATCACCCTTATTTACTAATGGTGTCTCCGGCCGCCATACAACAGCCAGAGATCACCCTTATTTACTAATGGTGTCTCCGGCTGCCATACAACAGCCAGAGATCACCCTTATTTACTAATGGTGTCTCCGGCCGCCATACAACAGCCAGAGATCACCCCTATTTACTAATGGTGTCTCCGGCCGCCATACAACAGCCAGAGATCACCCTTATTTACTAATGGTGTCTCCGGCCGCCATACAACAGCCAGAGATCACCCTTATTTACAAATGGTGTCTCCGGCCGCCATACAACAGCCAGAGATCATCCTTATTTACTAATGGTGTCTCCGGCCGCCATACAGCAGCCAGAGATCACCCTTATTTACTAATGGTGTCTCCGGCCGCCATACAACAGCCAGAGATCACCCTTATTTACTAATGGTGTCTCCGGCCGCCACACAGCAGAAAGAGATCATCCTTATATACTAATGGTCTTTCCGGTTGCCACACAGCAGCCAGAGATCACCCATTTATTCTAATGGCGTCTCCGGCCGCCATACAGCAGCCAGAGATCACCCCTATATACTAATGGTGTCTCCGGCCGCCATACAGCAGCCAGAGATCAACCTTATATACTAATGGTGTCTTCGGCAGCCATACAGCAGCCAGAGATCACCTCTATATACTAATGGTGTCTTCGGCCGCCATACAGCAGCCAGAGATCACCCTTATATACTAATGGCGTCTCCGGCTGCCATACAGCAGCCAGAGATCACCCTTATATACTAATGGTGTCCCCGGCCGCCATACAGCAGCCAGAGATCACCCCTATATACTATTGGTGTCCCCGGCCGCCATACAGCAGCCAGAGATCAACCTTATATACTAATGGTGTCTTCGGCAGCCATACAGCAGCCAGAGATCACCTCTATATACTAATGGTGTCTTCGGCCGCCATACAGCAGCTAGAGATCACCCCTATATATTAATGGTGTATCCGACCGCCATACAGCAACCAGAGATCACCCCTATATACTAATGGTGTCTTCGGCCGCCATACAGCAGCCAGAGATCACCCCTATATAGTAATGTGTCTTCGGCCGCCATACAGCAGCCAGAGATCACCTATATATACTAATGGTGTCTTCGGCCGCCATACAGCAGCCAGAGATCACCCCTATATACTAATGGTGTCTTCGGCCGCCATACAGCAGCCAGAGATCACCCTTATTTACTAATGGTATCTCCGGCCGCCATACAACAGCCAGAGATCACCCATATTTACTAATGGTGTCTCCGGCCGCCATAAAACAGCCAGAGATCACCCTTATTTACTAATGGTGTCTCCGGCCGCCATACAAGAGCCAGAGATCACCCTTCTTTACTAATGGTGTCTCCGGCCGCCACACAGCAGAAGAAGATCATCCTTATATACTAATGGTCTCTCCGGTTGCCACACAGCAGCCAGAGATCACCCATTTATTCTAATGGTGTCTCCGGCCGCCATACAGCAGCCAGAGATCACCCTTATATACTAATGGTGTCCCCGGCCGTCATACAGCAGCCAGAGATCACCCCTATATACTAATGGTGTCTTCGGCCGCCATACAGCAGCCAGAGATCACCCCTATATACTAATGGTGTCTTCGGCCGCCATACAGCAGCTAGAGATCACCCTTATATACTAATGGTGTCTCCGACCGCCATACAGCAGCCAGAGAAAACCCCTATATACTAATGGTGTCTTCGGCCGCCATACAGCAGCTAGAGATCACCCCTACATACTAATGGTGTCTTCGGCCTCCATACAGCAGCCAGAGATCACCCCTATATACTAATGGTGTCTCCGGCCGCCATACAGCAGCCAGAGAAAACCCCTATATACTAATGGTGTCTCCGGCCGCCATACAGCAGCCAGAGATCACCCTTATATACTAATGGTGTCTCCGACCGCCATACAGCAGCCAGAGAAAATCCCTATATACTAATGGTGTCTTCGGCTGCCATACAGCAGCTAGAGATCACCCCTGTATACTAATGGTGTCTCCGGCCGCCATACAGCAGCCAGAGAAAACCCCTATATACTAATGGTGTCTTCGGCCGCCATACAGCAGCCAGAGATCACCCCTATATACTAATGGTGTCTTCGGCCGCCATACAGCAGCCAGAGATCACCCTTATATACTAATGGTGTCTCCGGCCGCCATACAGCAGCCAGAGATCACCCCTATATACTAATGGTGTCTTCGGCCGCCATACAGCAGCCAGAGATCACCCCTATATACTAATGGTGTCTCCGGCCGCCATACAGCAGCCAGAGAAAACCCCTATATACTAATGGTGTCTTCGGCTGCCATACAGCAGCCAGAGATCACCCCTATATACTAATGGTGTCTCCGGCCGCCATACAGCAGCCAGAGAAAACCCCTATATACTAATGGTGTCTTCGGCCGCCATACAGCAGCCAGAGATCACCCCTATATACTAATGGTGTCTCCGGCCGCAATACAGCAGCCAGAGATCACCCCTATATACTAATGGTGTCTCCGGCCGCCATACAGCAGCCAGAGATCACCCCTATATACTAATGGTGTCTTCGGCCGCCATACAGCAGCCAGAGATCACCCCTATATACTAATGGTGTCTTCGGCCGCCAAACAACAGCCAGAGATCACCCCTATATACTAATGGTGTCTTCGGCCGCCATACAGCAACCAGATATCACCCCTATATACTAATGGTGTCTTCGGCCGCCATACAGCAGCCAGAGATCACCGCTATATACTAATGGTGTCTCCGAACGCCATACAGCAGCCAGAGAAAACCCCTATATACTAATGGTGTCTTCGGCCGCCATACAGCAGCTAGAGATCACCCCTATATACTAATGGTGTCTTTGGCCGCCATACAGCAGCCAGAGATCACCCCTATATACTAATGGTGTCTCCGGCCGCCATGCAGCAGCCAGAGAAAACCCCTATATACTAATGGTGTCTTCGGCTGCCATACAGCAGCCAGAGATCATCCCTATATACTAATGGTGTCTTCGGCCGCCATACAGCAGCCAGAGAAAACCCCTATATACCAATGGTGTCTTCGGCCGCCATACAGCAGCCAGATATCACCCCTATATACCAATGGTGTCTTCGGCCGCCATATAGCAGCCAGAGATCACCCCTATATACTAATGGTGTCTCCGACCGCCATACATCAGCCAGAGATCACCCCTATATACTAATGGTGTCTTCGGCCGCCATACAGCAGCTAGAGATCACCCCTATATACTAATGGTGTCTTCGGCCGCCATACAGCAGCCAGAGATCACCCCTATATACTAATGGTGTCTCCGGCCGCCATACAGCAGCCAGAGAAAACCCCTATATACTAATGGTGTCTTCGGCTGCCATACAGCAGCCAGAGATCACCCCTATATACTTATGGTGTCTCCGGCCGCCATACAGCAGCCAGAGATCACCCCTATATACTAATGGTGTCTTCGGCCGCCATACAGCAGCCAGAGATCACCCCTATATACTAATGGTGTCTTCGGCCGCCTTACAGCAGCCAGAGATCTCCCCTATATACTAATTGTGTCTTCGGCCGCCATACAGCAGCCAGAGAAAACCCCTATATACTAATGGTGTCTTCGGCCGCCATACAGCAGCTAGAGATCACCCCTATATACTAATGGTGTCTTCGGCCGCCATACAGCAGCCAGAGATCACCCCTATATACTAATGGTGTCTCCGGCCGCCATACAGCAGCCAGAGAAAACCCCTATATACTAATGGTGTCTTCGGCTGCAATACAGCAGCCAGAGATCACCCCTATATACTAATGGTGTCTTCGGACGCCATACAGCAGCCAGAGAAAACCCCTATATACTAATGGTGTCTTCGGCCGTCATACAGCAGCCAGATATCACCCCTATATACTAATGGTGTCTTCGGCCACCATACAGCAGCCAGAGATCACCCCTATATACTAATGGTGTCTCCGACCGCCATACAGCAGCCAGAGATCACCCCTATATACTAATGGTGTCTTCGGCCGCCATACAGAAGCTAGAGATCACCCCTATATACTAATGGTGTCTTCGGCCGCCATACAGCAGCCAGAGATCACCCCTATATACTAATGGTGTCTCCGGCCGCCATACAGCAGCCAGAGAAATCCCCTATATAATAATTGTGTCTTCGGCTGCCATACAGCAGCCAGAGATCACCCCTATATACTTATGGTGTCTCCGGCCGCCATACAGCAGCCAGAGATCACCCCTATATACTAATGGTGTCTTCGGCCGCCATACAGCAGCCAGAGATCACCCCTATATACTAATGGTGTCTTCGGCCGCCATACAGCAGCCAGAGATCACCCCTATATACTAATGGTGTCTTCGGCCGCCATACAGCAGCCAGATATCACCCCTATATACTAATGGTGTCTTCGGCCGCCATACAGCAGCCAGAGATCACCCCTATATACTAATGGTGTCTCCGACCGCCATACAGCAGCCAGAGAAAACCCCTATATACTAATGGTGTCTTCGGCCGCCATACAGCAGCTAGAGATCACCCCTATATACTAATGGTGTCTTCGGCCGCCATACAGCAGCCAGAGATCACCCCTATATACTAATGGTGTCTCCGGCCGCCATACAGCAGCCAGAGAAAACCCCTATATACTAATGGTGTCTTCGGCTGCCATACAGCAGCCAGAGATCACCCCTATATACTAATGGTGTCTCCGACCGCCATACAGCAGCCAGAGAAAACCCCTATATACTAATGGTGTCTTCGGCTGCCATACTGCAGCTAGAGATCACCACTATATACTAATGGTGTCTCCGGCCGCCATACAGCAGCCAGAGAAAACCCCTATATACTAATGGTGTCTTCGGCCGCCATACAGCAGCCAGAGATCACCCCTATATACTAATTGTGTCTCCGGCCGCCATACAGCAGCCAGAGAACACCCCTATATACTAATGGTGTCTCCGGGCGCCATACAGCAGCCAGAGATCACCCCTATATACTAATGGTGTCTTCGGCCGCCGTACAGCAGCCAGAGATCACCCCTATATACTAATGGTGTCTCCGGCCGCCATACAGCAGCCAGAGAAAACCCCTATATACCAATGGTGTCTTCGGCTGCCATACAGCAGCCAGAGATCACCCCTATATACTAATGGTGTCTCCGGCCGCCATACAGCAGCCAGCCAGAGAAAACCCCTATATACTAATGGTGTCTTCGGCCGCCATACAGCATCCAGAGATCACCCCTATATACTAATGGTGTCTCCGGCCGCCATACAGCAGCCAGAGATCACCCCTATATACTAATGGTGTCTCCGGCCGCCATACAGCAGCCAGAGATCACCCCTATATACTAATGTTGTCTCCGGCCGCCATAACACAGCCAGAGAAAACCCCTATATACTAATGGTGTCTTCGGCCGCCATGCAGCAGCCAGAGATCACCCCTATATACTAATGGTGTCTCCGGCCGCCATACAGCAGCCAGAGATCACCCCTATATACTAATGGTGTCTCCGGCCGCCATACAGCAGCCAGAGAAAACCCCTATATACTAATGGTGTCTTCGGCTGCCATACAGCAGCCAGAGAACACCTTTATATACTTATGGTGTCTCCGGCCGCCATACAGCAGCCAGAGATCACCCCTATATACTAATGGTGTCTTCGGCCGCCATACAGCTGCCAGAGATCACCCCTATATACTAATGGTGTCTTCGGCCGCCATACAGCAGCCAGAGATCACACCTATATACTAATGGTGTCTTCGGCCGCCATACAGCAGCCAGATATCACCCCTATATACTAATGGTGTCTTCGGCCGCCACACAGCAGAAGAAGATCATCCTTATATACTAATGGTCTCTCCGGTTGCCACACAGCAGCCAGAGATCACCCATTTATTCTAATGGTGTCTCCGGCCGCCATACAGCAGCCAGAGATCACCCTTATATACTAATGGTGTCCCCGGCCGCCATACAGCAGCCAGAGATCACCCCTATATACTAATGGTGTCTTCGGCCGCCATACAGCAGCCAGAGATCACCCCTATATACTAATGGTGTCTTCGGCCGCCATACAGCAGCCAGAGATCACCCCTATATACTAATGGTGTCTCCGGCCGCCATACAGCAGCCAGAGATCACCCCTATATACTAATGGTGTCTTCGGCCGCCATTCAGCAGCCAGAGATCACCCTTATATACTAATGGTGTCTTCGGCGCCATACAGCAGCCAGAGATCACCCTTATATACTAATTGTGTCTCCGGCCGCCATACAGCAGCCAGAGATCACCCTTATATACTAATGGTGTCTCTGGCCGCCATACAGCAGCCAGAGATCACCCTTATATACTAATGGTGTCTCCGGCCGCCATACAGCAGCCAGAGATCACCCTTATATACTAATGGTGTCTTCGGCCGCCATACAGCAGCCAGAGATCACCCTTATATACTAATGGTGTCTCCGGCCGCCCTACAGCAGCCATTGATCACCCTTATATACTAATGGTGTCTCCGGCCGCCATAGACCAGCCAGAGATCACCCCTATATACTAATGTTGTCTCCGGCCGCCATACAGCAGCCAGAGATCACCCTTATATACTAATGGTGTCTCCGGCCGCCATACAGCAGCCAGAGATGACCCTTATATACTAATGGTGTCTCTGGCCGCCATACAGCAGCCAGAGATCACCCTTATATACTGATGGTGTCTCCGCCCGCCATACAGCAGCCAGAGATCACCCTTATATACTAATGGTGTCTCTGGCCGCCATACAGCAGCCAGAGATCACCTATATATACTAATGGTGTCTCCGGCCGCCATACAGCAGCCAGAGATCACCCTTATATACTAATGGTGTCTCCGGCCGCCATAGAGCAGCCAGAGATCACCCTTATATACTAATGGTGTCTCTGGCCGCCATACAGCAGCCAGAGATCACCCTTATATACTAATGGTGTCTCCGGCCGCCATACAGCAGCCAGAGATCACCCTTATATACTAATGGTGTCTCTAGCCGCCATACAGCAGCCAGAGATCACCCTTATATACTAATGGTGTCTTCGGCCGCCATACAGCAGCCAGAGATCACCCTTATATACTAATGGTGTCTCTGGCCGCCATACAGCAGCCAGAGATCACCCTTATATACTAATGGTGTCTCTGGCCGCCATATAGCAGCCAGAGATCACCCTTATATACTAATGTTTTCTCCGGCCGCCATACAGCAGCCAGAGATCACCCCTATATACTAATGGTGTCTCCGGCCGCCATACAGCAGCCAGAGATCACCCTTATATACTAATGGTGTCTCCGGCCGCCATACAGCAGCCAGAGATCACCCTTATATACTAATGGTGTCTCTGGCCGCCATACAGCAGCCAGAGATCACCCTTATATACTAATGGTGTCTCCGGCCGCCATACAGCAGCCAGAGAAATCCCCTATATAATAATTGTGTCTTCGGCTGCCATACAGCAGCCAGAGATCACCCCTATATACTTATGGTGTCTCCGGCCGCCATACAGCAGCCAGAGATCACCCCTATATACTAATGGTGTCTTCGGCCGCCATACAGCAGCCAGAGATCACCCCTATATACTAATGGTGTCTTCGGCCGCCATACAGCAGCCAGAGATCACCCCTATATACTAATGGTGTCTTCGGCCGCCATACAGCAGCCAGATATCACCCCTATATACTAATGGTGTCTTCGGCCGCCATACAGCAGCCAGAGATCACCCCTATATACTAATGGTGTCTCCGACCGCCATACAGCAGCCAGAGAAAACCCCTATATACTAATGGTGTCTTCGGCCGCCATACAGCAGCTAGAGATCACCCCTATATACTAATGGTGTCTTCGGCCGCCATACAGCAGCCAGAGATCACCCCTATATACTAATGGTGTCTCCGGCCGCCATACAGCAGCCAGAGAAAACCCCTATATACTAATGGTGTCTTCGGCTGCCATACAGCAGCCAGAGATCACCCCTATATACTAATGGTGTCTCCGACCGCCATACAGCAGCCAGAGAAAACCCCTATATACTAATGGTGTCTTCGGCTGCCATACTGCAGCTAGAGATCACCACTATATACTAATGGTGTCTCCGGCCGCCATACAGCAGCCAGAGAAAACCCCTATATACTAATGGTGTCTTCGGCCGCCATACAGCAGCCAGAGATCACCCCTATATACTAATTGTGTCTCCGGCCGCCATACAGCAGCCAGAGAACACCCCTATATACTAATGGTGTCTCCGGGCGCCATACAGCAGCCAGAGATCACCCCTATATACTAATGGTGTCTTCGGCCGCCGTACAGCAGCCAGAGATCACCCCTATATACTAATGGTGTCTCCGGCCGCCATACAGCAGCCAGAGAAAACCCCTATATACCAATGGTGTCTTCGGCTGCCATACAGCAGCCAGAGATCACCCCTATATACTAATGGTGTCTCCGGCCGCCATACAGCAGCCAGCCAGAGAAAACCCCTATATACTAATGGTGTCTTCGGCCGCCATACAGCATCCAGAGATCACCCCTATATACTAATGGTGTCTCCGGCCGCCATACAGCAGCCAGAGATCACCCCTATATACTAATGGTGTCTCCGGCCGCCATACAGCAGCCAGAGATCACCCCTATATACTAATGGTGTCTTCGGCCGCCATACAGCAGCCAGAGATCACCCCTATATACTAATGTTGTCTCCGGCCGCCATAACACAGCCAGAGAAAACCCCTATATACTAATGGTGTCTTCGGCCGCCATGCAGCAGCCAGAGATCACCCCTATATACTAATGGTGTCTCCGGCCGCCATACAGCAGCCAGAGATCACCCCTATATACTAATGGTGTCTCCGGCCGCCATACAGCAGCCAGAGAAAACCCCTATATACTAATGGTGTCTTCGGCTGCCATACAGCAGCCAGAGAACACCTTTATATACTTATGGTGTCTCCGGCCGCCATACAGCAGCCAGAGATCACCCCTATATACTAATGGTGTCTTCGGCCGCCATACAGCTGCCAGAGATCACCCCTATATACTAATGGTGTCTTCGGCCGCCATACAGCAGCCAGAGATCACACCTATATACTAATGGTGTCTTCGGCCGCCATACAGCAGCCAGATATCACCCCTATATACTAATGGTGTCTTCGGCCGCCACACAGCAGAAGAAGATCATCCTTATATACTAATGGTCTCTCCGGTTGCCACACAGCAGCCAGAGATCACCCATTTATTCTAATGGTGTCTCCGGCCGCCATACAGCAGCCAGAGATCACCCTTATATACTAATGGTGTCCCCGGCCGCCATACAGCAGCCAGAGATCACCCCTATATACTAATGGTGTCTTCGGCCGCCATACAGCAGCCAGAGATCACCCCTATATACTAATGGTGTCTTCGGCCGCCATACAGCAGCCAGAGATCACCCCTATATACTAATGGTGTCTCCGGCCGCCATACAGCAGCCAGAGATCACCCCTATATACTAATGGTGTCTTCGGCCGCCATTCAGCAGCCAGAGATCACCCTTATATACTAATGGTGTCTTCGGCCGCCATACAGCAGCCAGAGATCACCCTTATATACTAATTGTGTCTCCGGCCGCCATACAGCAGCCAGAGATCACCCTTATATACTAATGGTGTCTCTGGCCGCCATACAGCAGCCAGAGATCACCCTTATATACTAATGGTGTCTCCGGCCGCCATACAGCAGCCAGAGATCACCCTTATATACTAATGGTGTCTTCGGCCGCCATACAGCAGCCAGAGATCACCCTTATATACTAATGGTGTCTCCGGCCGCCCTACAGCAGCCATTGATCACCCTTATATACTAATGGTGTCTCCGGCCGCCATAGACCAGCCAGAGATCACCCCTATATACTAATGTTGTCTCCGGCCGCCATACAGCAGCCAGAGATCACCCTTATATACTAATGGTGTCTCCGGCCGCCATACAGCAGCCAGAGATGACCCTTATATACTAATGGTGTCTCTGGCCGCCATACAGCAGCCAGAGATCACCCTTATATACTGATGGTGTCTCCGCCCGCCATACAGCAGCCAGAGATCACCCTTATATACTAATGGTGTCTCTGGCCGCCATACAGCAGCCAGAGATCACCTATATATACTAATGGTGTCTCCGGCCGCCATACAGCAGCCAGAGATCACCCTTATATACTAATGGTGTCTCCGGCCGCCATAGAGCAGCCAGAGATCACCCTTATATACTAATGGTGTCTCTGGCCGCCATACAGCAGCCAGAGATCACCCTTATATACTAATGGTGTCTCCGGCCGCCATACAGCAGCCAGAGATCACCCTTATATACTAATGGTGTCTCTAGCCGCCATACAGCAGCCAGAGATCACCCTTATATACTAATGGTGTCTTCGGCCGCCATACAGCAGCCAGAGATCACCCTTATATACTAATGGTGTCTCTGGCCGCCATACAGCAGCCAGAGATCACCCTTATATACTAATGGTGTCTCTGGCCGCCATATAGCAGCCAGAGATCACCCTTATATACTAATGTTTTCTCCGGCCGCCATACAGCAGCCAGAGATCACCCCTATATACTAATGGTGTCTCCGGCCGCCATACAGCAGCCAGAGATCACCCTTATATACTAATGGTGTCTCCGGCCGCCATACAGCAGCCAGAGATCACCCTTATATACTAATGGTGTCTCTGGCCGCCATACAGCAGCCAGAGATCACCCTTATATACTAATGGTGTCTCCGGCCGCCATACAGCAGCCAGAGATCACCCTTATATACTAATGGTGTCTCCGGCCGCCATACAGCAGCCAGAGATCACCCTTATATACTAATGGTGTCTCTGGCCTCCATACAGCAGCCAGAGATAAACCCCCTATACACTAATGGTGTCTCCGGCCGCCATACAGCAGCCAGAGAAAACCCCTATATACTAATGCTGTCTTCGGCTGCCATACAGCAGCTAGAGATCACCCCTATATACTAATGGTGTCTCCGACCGCCATACAAAAGCCAGAGATCACCCCTATATACTAATGGTGTCTTCGGCCGCCATACAGCAGCTAGAGATCACCCCTATATACTAATGGTGTCTTCGGCCGCCATACAGCAGCCAGAGATCACCCCTATATACTAATGGTGTCTCCGGCCGCCATACAGCAGCCAGAGAAAATCCCTATATACTAATGGTGTCTTCGGCTGCCATACAGCAGCCAGAGATCACCCCTATATACTTATGGTGTCTCCGGCCGCCATACAGCAGCCAGAGATCACCCCTATATACTAATGGTGTCCTCGGCCGCCATACAGCAGCCAGAGATCACCCCTATATACTAATGGTGTCTTCGGCCGCCATACAGCAGCCAGAGATCACCCCTATATACTAATGGTGTCTTCGGCCGCCATACAGCAGCCAGATATCACCCCTATATACTAATGGTGTCTTCGGCCGCCACACAGCAGAAAAAGATCATCCTTATATACTAATGGTCTCTCCGGTTGCCACACAGCAGCCAGAGATCACCCATTTATTCTAATGGTGTCTCCGGCCGCCATACAGCAGCCAGGGATCACCCTTATATACTAATGGTGTCCCCGGCCGCCATACAGCAGCCAGAGATCACCCGTATATACTAATGGTGTCTTCGGCCGACATACAGCAGCCAGAGATCACCCCTATATACTTATGGTGTCTCCGGCCGCCATACAGCAGCCAGAGATCACCCCTATATACTAATGGTGTCTTCGGCCGCCATACAGCAGCCAGAGATCACCCCTATATACTAATGGTGTCTTCGGCCGCCATACAGCAGCCAGAGATCATCCCTATATACTAATGGTGTCTTCGGCCGCCATACAGCAGCTAGAGATCACCCCTATATACTAATGATGTCTCCGACCGCCATACAGCAGCAAGAGATCACCCTTATATACTAATGGTGTCCCCGGCCTCCATACAGCAACCAGAGATCACCCCTATATACTAATGGTGTCCCCGGCCGCCATACAGCAGCCAGAGATCACCCTTACATACTAATGGTGTCCCCGGCCGCCATACAGGAACCAGAGATCACCCTTATATACTAATGGTGTCTTCGGCCGCCATACAGCAGCCAGAGATCACCCTTATATACTAATGGTGTCTCCGGCCGCCATACAGCAGCCAGAGATCACCCTTATATACTAATGGTGTCTCCGGCCGCCATACAGCAGCCAGAGATCACCCTTATATACTAA
The DNA here is from genome assembly GCF_977018435.1 of Lepisma saccharinum. Lineage (NCBI taxonomy): Eukaryota > Metazoa > Arthropoda > Insecta > Zygentoma > Lepismatidae > Lepisma > Lepisma saccharinum. The sequence goes on along the minus strand of NC_139255.1, from coordinate 46,147,906 downwards.
TGGTGTCTCCGGCCGCCATACAGCAGCCAGAGATCACCCCTATATACTAATGGTGTCTCCGGCCGCCATACAGCAGCCAGAGATCACCCTTATATACTAATGGTGTCTCCGGCCGCCATACAGCAGCCAGAGATCACGCTTATATACTAATGGTGTCTCTGGCCGCCATACAGCAGCCAGAGATCACCCTTATATACTAATGGTGTCTCCGGCCGCCATACAGCAGCCAGAGATCACCCTTATATACTAATGGTGTCTCCGGCCGCCATACAGCAGCCAGAGATCACCCTTATATACTAATGGTGTCTCGGGCCGCCATACAGCAGCCAGAGATCACCCTTATATACTAATGGTGTCTCCGGCCGCCATACAGCAGCCAGAGATCACCCTTATATACTAATGGTGTCTCTGGCCGCCATACAGCAGCCAGAGATCACCCTTATATACTAATGGTGTCTTCGGCCGCCACACAGCAGAAAAAGATCATCCTTATATACTAATGGTCTCTCCGGTTGCCACACAGCAGCCAGAGATCACCCATTTATTCTAATGGTGTCTCCGGCCGCCATACAGCAGCCAGGGATCACCCTTATATACTAATGGTGTCCCCGGCCGCCATACAGCAGCCAGAGATCACCCGTATATACTAATGGTGTCTTCGGCCGACATACAGCAGCCAGAGATCACCCCTATATACTTATGGTGTCTCCGGCCGCCATACAGCAGCCAGAGATCACCCCTATATACTAATGGTGTCTTCGGCCGCCATACAGCAGCCAGAGATCACCCCTATATACTAATGGTGTCTTCGGCCGCCATACAGCAGCCAGAGATCATCCCTATATACTAATGGTGTCTTCGGCCGCCATACAGCAGCTAGAGATCACCCCTATATACTAATGATGTCTCCGACCGCCATACAGCAGCCAGAGATCACCCTTATATACTAATGGTGTCCCCGGCCTCCATACAGCAACCAGAGATCACCCCTATATACTAATGGTGTCCCCGGCCGCCATACAGCAGCCAGAGATCACCCTTACATACTAATGGTGTCCCCGGCCGCCATACAGGAACCAGAGATCACCCTTATATACTAATGGTGTCTTCGGCCGCCATACAGCAGCCAGAGATCACCCTTATATACTAATGGTGTCTCCGGCCGCCATACAGCAGCCAGAGATCACCCTTATATACTAATGGTGTCTCCGGCCGCCATACAGCAGCCAGAGATCACCCTTATATACTAATGGTGTCTCCGGCCGCCATACAGCAGCCAGAGATCACCCGTATATACTAATGGTGTCTCCGGCCGCCATACAGCAGCCAGAGATCACCCTTATATACTAATGGTGTCTCTAGCCGCCATACAACAGCCAGAGATCACCCTTATATACTAATGGTGTCTTCGGCCGCCATACAGCAGCCAGAGATCACCCTTATATACTAATGGTGTCTCTGGCCGCCATACAGCAGCCAGAGATCACCCTTATATACTAATGGTGTCTCTGGCCGCCATATAGCAGCCAGAGATCACCCTTATATACTAATGTTTTCTCCGGCCGCCATACAGCAGCCAGAGATCACCCCTATATACTAATGGTGTCTCCGGCCGCCATACAGCAGCCAGAGATCACCCTTATATACTAATGGTGTCTCCGGCCGCCATACAGCAGCCAGAGATCACCCTTATATACTAATGGTGTCTCTGGCCGCCATACAGCAGCCAGAGATCACCCTTATATACTAATGGTGTCTCCGGCCGCCATACAGCAGCCAGAGATCACCCTTATATACTAATGGTGTCTCCGGCCGCCATACAGCAGCCAGAGATCACCCTTATATACTAATGGTGTCTCTGGCCTCCATACAGCAGCCAGAGATAAACCCCCTATACACTAATGGTGTCTCCGGCCGCCATACAGCAGCCAGAGAAAACCCCTATATACTAATGCTGTCTTCGGCTGCCATACAGCAGCTAGAGATCACCCCTATATACTAATGGTGTCTCCGACCGCCATACAAAAGCCAGAGATCACCCCTATATACTAATGGTGTCTTCGGCCGCCATACAGCAGCTAGAGATCACCCCTATATACTAATGGTGTCTTCGGCCGCCATACAGCAGCCAGAGATCACCCCTATATACTAATGGTGTCTCCGGCCGCCATACAGCAGCCAGAGAAAATCCCTATATACTAATGGTGTCTTCGGCTGCCATACAGCAGCCAGAGATCACCCCTATATACTTATGGTGTCTCCGGCCGCCATACAGCAGCCAGAGATCACCCCTATATACTAATGGTGTCCTCGGCCGCCATACAGCAGCCAGAGATCACACCTATATACTAATGGTGTCTTCGGCCGCCATACAGCAGCCAGAGATCACCCCTATATACTAATGGTGTCTTCGGCCGCCATACAGCAGCCAGATATCACCCCTATATACTAATGGTGTCTTCGGCCGCCACACAGCAGAAAAAGATCATCCTTATATACTAATGGTCTCTCCGGTTGCCACAGAGCAGCCAGAGATCACCCATTTATTCTAATGGTGTCTCCGGCCGCCATACAGCAGCCAGGGATCACCCTTATATACTAATGGTGTCCCCGGCCGCCATACAGCAGCCAGAGATCACCCGTATATACTAATGGTGTCTTCGGCCGACATACAGCAGCCAGAGATCACCCCTATATACTTATGGTGTCTCCGGCCGCCATACAGCAGCCAGAGATCACCCCTATATACTAATGGTGTCTTCGGCCGCCATACAGCAGCCAGAGATCACCCCTATATACTAATGGTGTCTTCGGCCGCCATACAGCAGCCAGAGATCATCCCTATATACTAATGGTGTCTTCGGCAGCCATACAGCAGCTAGAGATCACCCCTATATACTAATGATGTCTCCGACCGCCATACAGCAGCCAGAGATCACCCTTATATACTAATGGTGTCCCCGGCCTCCATACAGCAACCAGAGATCACCCCTATATACTAATGGTGTCCCCGGCCGCCATACAGCAGCCAGAGATCACCCTTACATACTAATGGTGTCCCCGGCCGCCATACAGGAACCAGAGATCACCCTTATATACTAATGGTGTCTTCGGCCGCCATACAGCAGCCAGAGATCACCCTTATATACTAATGGTGTCTCCGGCCGCCATACAGCAGCCAGAGATCACCCTTATATACTAATGGTGTCTCCGGCCGCCATACAGCAGCCAGAGATCACCCTTATATACTAATGGTGTCTCCGGCCGCCATACAGCAGCCAGAGATCACCCCTATATACTAATGGTGTCTCCGGCCGCCATACAGCAGCCAGAGATCACCCATATATACTAATGGTGTCTCCGGCCGCCATACAGCAGCCAGAGATCACGCTTATATACTAATGGTGTCTCTGGCCGCCATACAGCAGCCAGAGATCACCCTTATATACTAATGGTGTCTCCGGCCGCCATACAGCAGCCAGAGATCACCCTTATATACTAATGGTGTCTCCGGCCGCCATACAGCAGCCAGAGATCACCCTTATATACTAATGGTGTCTTCGGCTGCCATACAGCAGCCAGAGATCACCCCTATATACTTATGGTGTCTCCGGCCGCCATACAGCAGCCAGAGATCACCCCTATATACTAATGGTGTCTTCGGCCGCCATACAGCAGCCAGAGATCACCCCTATATACTAATGGTGTCTTCGGCCGCCATACAGCAGCCAGAGATCACCCCTATATACTAATGGTGTCTTCGGCCGCCATACAGCAGCCAGATATCACCCCTATATACTAATGGTGTCTTCGGCCGCCACACAGCAGAAAAAGATCATCCTTATATACTAATGGTCTCTCCGGTTGCCACACAGCAGCCAGAGATCACCCATTTATTCTAATGGTGTCTCCGGCCGCCATACAGCAGCCAGAGATCACCCTTATATACTAATGGTGTCCCCGGCCGCCATACAGCAGCCAGAGATCACCCCTATATACTAATGGTGTCTTCGGCCGCCATACAGCAGCCAGAGATCACCCCTATATACTAATGGTGTCTTCGGCCGCCATACAGCAGCCAGAGATCACCCCTATATACTAATGGTGTCTTCGGCCGCCATACAGCAGCCAGAGGTCACCCCTATATACTAATGGTGTCTTCGGCCGCCATACAGCAGCCAGAGATCACTTCTATATACTAATGGTGTCTTCGGCCGCCATACAGCAGCTAGAGATCACCCCTATATACTAATGATGTCTCCGACCGTCATACAGCAGCCAGAGATCACCCTTATATACTAATGGTGTCCCCGGCCTCCATACAGCAACCAGAGATCACCCCTATATACTAATGGTGTCCCCGGCCGCCATACAGCAGCCAGAGATCACCCTTATATACTAATGGTGTCCCCGGCCGCCATACAGGAACCAGAGATCACCCTTATATACTAATGGTGTCTCCGGCCGCCATACAGCAGCCAGAGATCACCCTTATATACTAATGGTGTCTCCGGCCGCCATACAGCAGCCAGAGATCACCCTTATATACTAATGGTGTCTCCGGCCGCCATACAGCAGCCAGAGATCACCCTTATATACTAATGGTGTCTCCGGCCGCCATACAGCAGCCAGAGATCACCCTTACATACTAATGGTGTCCCCGGCCGCCATACAGGAACCAGAGATCACCCTTATATACTAATGGTGCCTTCGGCCGCCATACAGCAGCCAGAGATCACCCTTATATACTAATGGTGTCTCCGGCCGCCATACAGCAGCCAGAGATCACCCTTATATACTAATGGTGTCTCCGGCCGCCATACAGCAGCCAGAGATCACCCTTATATACTAATGGTGTCTCTGGCCGCCATACAGCAGCCAGAGATCACCCCTATATACTAATGGTGTCTCCGGCCGCCATACAGCAGCCAGAGAAAACCCCTATATACTAATGGTGTCTTCGGCTGCCATACAGCAGCTAGAGATCACCCCTATATACTAATGGTGTCTCCGACCGCCATACAAAAGCCAGAGATCACCCCTATATACTAATGGTGTCTTCGGCCGCCATACAGCAGCTAGAGATCACCCCTATATACTAATGGTGTCTTCGGCCGCCATACAGCAGCCAGAGATCACCCCTATATACTAATGTTTTCTCCGGCCGCCATACAGCAGCCAGAGAAAACCCCTATATACTAATGGTGTCTTCGGCTGCCATACAGCAGCCAGAGATCACCCCTATATACTTATGGTGTCTCCGGCCGCCATACAGCAGCCAGAGATCACCCCTATATACTAATGGTGTCTTCGGCCGCCATACAGCAGCCAGAGATCACCCCTATATACTAATGGTGTCTTCGGCCGCCATACAGCAGCCAGAGATCACCCCTATATACTAATGGTGTCTTCGGCCGCCATACAGCAGCCAGATATCACCCCTATATACTGATGGTGTCTTCGGCCGCCACACAGCAGAAAGAGATCATCCTTATATACTAATGGTCTCTCCGGTTGCCACACAGCAGCCAGAGATCACCCATTTATTCTAATGGTGTCTCCGGCCGCCATACAGCAGCCAGAGATCACCCTTATATACTAATGGTGTCCCCGGCCGCCATACAGCAGCCAGAGATCAACCCTATATACTAATGGTGTCTTCGGCCGCCATGCAGCAGCCAGAGATCACCCCTATATACTAATGGTGTCTTCGGCCGCCATACAGCAGCCAGAGATCACCCCTATATACTAATGGTGTCTTCGGCCGCCATACAGCAGCCAGAGATCACCCCTATATACTAATGGTGTCTTCGGCCGCCATACAGCAGCCAGAGATCACCCCTATATACTAATGGTGTCTTCGGCCGCCATACAGCAGCTAGAGATCACCCCTATATACTAATGATGTCTCCGACCGCCATACAGCAGCCAGAGATCACCCTTATATACTAATGGTGTCCCCGGCCTCCATACAGCAACCAGAGATCACCCCTATATACTAATGGTTTCCCCGGCCGCCATCCAGCAGCCAGAGATCACCCTTATATACTAATGTTGTCCCCGGCCGCCATACAGGAACCAGAGATCACCCTTATATACTAATGGTGTCCTCGGCCGCCATACAGCAGCCAGAGATCACCCTTATATACTAATGGTGTCTCCGGCCGCCATACAGCAGCCAGAGATCACCCTTATATACTAATGGTGTCTCGGGCCGCCATACAGCAGCCAGAGATCACCCTTATATACTAATGGTGTCTCCGGCCGCCATACAGCAGCCAGAGATCACCCTTATATACTAATGGTGTCTCCGGCCGCCATACAGCAGCCAGAGATCACCCTTATATACTAATGGTGTCTCCGGCCGCCATACAGGAACCAGAGATCACCCTTATATACTAATGGTGTCTTCGGCCGCCATACAGCAGCCAGAGATCACCCTTATATACTAATGGTGTCTCCGGCCGCCATACAGCAGCCAGAGATCACCCTTATATACTAATGGTGTCTCCGGCCGCCATACAGCAGCCAGAGATCACCCTTATATACTAATGGTGTCTCCGGCCGCCATACAGCAGCCAGAGATCACCCTTATATACTAATGGTGTCTCCGGCCGCCATACAGCAGCCAGAGATCACCCTTATATACTAATGGTGTCTCCGGCCGCCATACAGCAGCCAGAGATCACCCTTATATACTAATGGTGTCTCCGGCCGCCATACAGCAGCCAGAGATCACCCTTATATACTAATGGTGTCTTCGGCCGCCATACAGCAGCCAGAGATCACCCTTATATACTAATGGTGTCTCCGGCCGCCATACAGCAGCCCGAGATCACCCTTATATACTAATGGTGTCTCCGGCCGCCATACAGCAGCCAGAGATCACCCTTATATACTTATGGTGTCTTCGGCCGCCATACAGCAGCCAAAGATCACCCTTATATACTAGTGGTGTCTCCGGCCGCCATACAGCAGCCAGAGATCACCCTTATATACTAATGGTGTCTCCGGCCGCCATACAGCAGCCAGAGATCACCCTTATATACTAATGGTGTCTTCGGCTGCCATACAGCAGCCAGAGATCACCCCTATATACTTATGGTGTCTCCGGCCGCCATACAGCAGCCAGAGATCACCCCTATATACTAATGTTGTCTTCGGCCGCCATACAGCAGCCAGAGATCACCCCTATATACTAATGGTGTCTTCGGCCGCCATACAGCAGCCAGAGATCACCCCTATATACTAATGGTGTCTTCGGCCGCCATACAGCAGCCAGATATCACCCCTATATACTAATGGTGTCTTCGGCCGCCACACAGCAGAAAAAGATCATCCTTATATACTAATGGTCTCTCCGGTTGCCACACAGCAGCCAGAGATCACCCATTTATTCTAATGGTGTCTCCGGCCGCCACACAGCAGCCAGAGATCACCCTTATATACTAATGGTGTCCCCGGCCGCCATACAGCAGCCAGAGATCACCCCTATATACTAATGGTGTCTTCGGCCGCCATACAGCAGCCAGAGATCACCCCTATATACTAATGATGTCTTCGGCCGCCATACAGCAGCCAGAGATCACCCCTATATACTAATGGTGTCTTCGGCCGCCATACAGCAGCCAGAGATCACTTCTATATACTAATGGTGTCTTCGGCCGCCATACAGCAGCTAGAGATCACCCCTATATACTAATGATGTCTCCGACCTCCATACAGCAGCCAGAGATCACCCTTATATACTAATGGTGTCCCCGGCCTCCATACAGCAACCAGAGATCACCCCTATATACTAATGGTGTCCCCGGCCGCCATACAGCAGCCAGAGATCACCCTTATATACTAATGGTGTCCCCGGCCGCCATACAGGAACCAGAGATCACCCTTATATACTAATGGTGTCTTCGGCCGCCATACAGCAGCCAGAGATCACCCTTATATACTAATGGTGTCTCCGGCCGCCATACAGCAGCCAGAGATCACCCTTATATACTAATGGTGTCTCTGGCCGCCATACAGCAGCCAGAGATCACCCTTATATACTAATGGTGTCTCCGGCCGTCATACAGCAGCCAGAGATCACCCTTATATACTAATGGTGTCTCCGGCCGCCATACAGCAGCCAGAGATCACCCTTATATACTAATGGTGTCTCCGGCCGCCATACAGCAGCCAGAGATCACCCTTATATACTAATGGTGTCTCCGGCCGCCATACAGCAGCCAGAGATCACCCTTACATACTAATGGTGTCCCCGGCCGCCATACAGGAACCAGAGATCACCCTTATATACTAATGGTGTCTTCGGCCGCCATACAGCAGCCAGAGATCACCTTTATATACTAATGGTGTCTCCGGCCGCCATACAGCAGCCAGAGATCACCCTTATATACTAATGGTGTCTCTGGCCGCCATACAGCAGCCAGAGATCACCCTTATATATTAATGGTGTCTCCGGCCGCCATACAGCAGCCAGAGATCACCCTTATATACTAATGGTGTCTCCGGCCGCCATACAGCAGCCAGAGATCACCCTTATATACTAATGGTGTCTCCGGCCGCCATACAGCAGCCAGAGATCACCCTTATATACTAATGGTGTCTCCGGCCGCCATACAGCAGCCAGAGATCACCCTTATATACTAATGGTGTCTCCGGCCGCCATACAGCAGCCAGAGATCACCCTTATATACTAATGGTGTCTTCGGCCGCCATACAGCAGCCAGATATCACCCTTATATACTAATGGTGTCTCCGGCCGCCATACAGCAGCCAGAGATCACGCTTATATACTAATGGTGTCTCTGGCCGCCATACAGCAGCCAGAGATCACCCTTATATACTAATGGTGTCTCCGGCCGCCATACAGCAGCCAGAGATCACCCTTATATACTTATGGTGTCTTCGGCCGCCATACAGCAGCCAGAGATCACCCTTATATACTAATGGTGTCTCCGGCCGCCATACAGCAGCGAGAGATAACCTTATATACTAATGGTGTCTCCGGCCGCCATACAGCAGCCAGAGATCACCCCTATATACTAATGGTGTCTCCGGCCGCCATACAGCAGCCAGAGATCACCCTTATATACTAATGGTGTCTCCGGCCGCCATACAGCAGCCAGAGATCTCCCTTATATACTAATGGTGCCTCTGGCCGCCATACAGCAGCCAGAGATCACCCTTATATACTAATGGTGTCTCCGGCCGCCATACGGCAGCCAGAGATCACCCTTATATACTAATGGTGTCTCTGGCCGCCATACAGCACCCAGAGATCACCCCTATATACTAATGGTGTCTCCGGCCGCAATACAGCAGCCAGAGAAAACCCCTATATACTAATGGTGTCTTCGGCTGCCATACAGCAGCTAGAGATCACCCCTATATACTAATGGTGTCTCCGACCGCCATACAAAAGCCAGAGATCACCCCTATATACTAATGGTGTCTTCGGCCGCCATACAGCAGCTAGAGATCACCCCTATATACTAATGGTGTCTTCGGCCGCCATACAGCAGCCAGAGATCACCCCTATATACTAATGTTTTCTCCGGCCGCCATACAGCAGCCAGAGAAAACCCCTATATACTAATGGTGTCTTCGGCTGCCATACAGCAGCCAGAGATCACCCCTATATACTTATGGTGTCTCCGGCCGCCATACAGCAGCCAGAGATCACCCCTATATACTAATGGTGTCTTCGGCCGCCATACAGCAGCCAGATATCACCCCTATATACTAATGGTGTCTTCGGCCGCCACACAGCAGAAAAAGATCATCCTTTTATACTAATGGTCTCTCCGGTTGCCACACAGCAGCCAGAGATCACCCATTTATTCTAATGGTGTCTCCGGCCGCCATACAGCAGCCAGAGATCACCCTTATATACTAATGGTGTCCCCGGCCGCCATACAGCAGCCAGAGATCACCCCTATATACTAATGGTGTCTTCGGCCGCCATGCAGCAGCCAGAGATCACCCCTATATACTAATGGTGTCTTCGGCCGCCATACAGCAGCCAGAGATCACCCCTATATACTAATGGTGTCTTCGGCCGCCATACAGCAACCAGAGATCACCCCTATATACTAATGGTGTCTTCGGCCGCCATACAGCAGCCAGAGATCACCCCTATATACTAATGGTGTCTTCGGCCGCCATACAGCAGCCAGAGATCACCCCTATATACTAATGGTGTCTTCGGCCGCCATACAGCAGCCAGAGATCACCCTTATATACTAATGGTGTCTCCGGCCGCCATACAGCAGCCAGAGATCACCCTTATATACTAATGGTGTCTCGGGCCGCCATACAGCAGCCAGAGATCACCCTTATATACTAATGGTGTCTCCGGCCGCCATACAGCAGCCAGAGATCACCCTTATATACTAATGGTGTCTCCGGCCGCCATACAGCAGCCAGAGATCACCCTTATATACTAATGGTGTCTCCGGCCGCCATACAGCAGCCAGAGATCACCCTTATATACTAATGGTGTCTCCGGCCGCCATACAGCAGCCAGAGATCACCCTTATATACTAATGGTGTCTTCGGCCGCCATACAGCAGCCAGAGATCACCCTTATATACTAATGGTGTCTCCGGCCGCCATACAGCAGCCAGAGATCACCCTTATATACTAATGGTGTCTCTGGCCGCCATACAGCATCCGGAGATCACCCTTATATACTAATGGTGTCTCCGGCCGCCATACAGCAGCCAGAGATCACCCTTATATACTTATGGTGTCTTCGGCCGCCATACAGCAGCCAGAGATCACCCTTATATACTAATGGTGTCTCCGGCCGCCATACAGCAGCCAGAGATCACCCTTATATACTAATGGTGTCTCCGGCCGCCATACAGCAGCCAGAGATCACCCCTATATACTAATGGTGTCTCTGGCCGCCATACAGCAGCCAGAGATCACCCTTATATACTAATGGTGTCTCCGGCCGCCATACAGCAGCCAGAGATCACCCTTATATACTAATGGTGTCTCTGGCCGCCATACAGCAGCCAGAGATCACCCTTATATACTAATGGTGTCTCCGGCCGCCATACAGCAGCCAGAGATCACCCTTATATACTAATGGTGTATCTGGCCGCCATACAGAAGCCAGAGATCACCCTTATATACTAATGGTGTCTCCGGCCGCCATACAGCAGCCAGAGATCACCCTTATATACTAATGGTGTCTCCGGCCGCCATACAGCAGCCAGAGATCACCCTTATATACTAATGGTGTCTCTGGCCGCCATACAGCAGCCAGAGATCACCCTTATATACTAATGGTGTCTCTGGCCGCCATACAGCAGCCAGAGATCACCCTTATATACTAATGGTGTCTCCGGCCGCCATACAGCAGCCAGAGATCACGCTTATATACTAATGGTGTCTCTGGCCGCCATACAGCAGCCAGAGATCACCCTTATATACTAATGGTGTCTCCGGCCGCCATACAGCAGCCAGAGATCACCCTTATATACTAATGGTGTCTCCGGCCGCCATACAGCAGCCAGAGATCACCCCTATATACTAATGGTGTCTCCGGCCGCCATACAGCAGCCAGAGATCACCCCTATATACTATTGGTGTCTCTGGCCGCAATACAGCAACCAGAGATCACCCTTAAATATAACACAAGCATAAAAACCCACGTACTACCTTAGCAATAGCGGTAACACGGAAATCCTATGAGTGTGGAGATAGTCTTTCTGTAACAGCATGTTTAGGCCCAGCCCCGTCACCGTTCTCGCTTGTCTCTCGTTGCCAGGTGAAACTCATGTAATGATAAAGATGAGTGATTGAGGTGCCGACAGAATGGATCTCATGTCAGAAACTACTTGAGTGATATCACAAATACTTTAAACTATCATTGTTCTTATCTTGAAACTTCACCTAAAGTAACTTATGTTTAACTAAACTGAACCTACCTAGACATTAATCCTTATCTCTATTGCTATCATTTCCTGTCTGGAATCCTCGAAAACTTTGCAACATTGTTTCCACGCTTATAAAAGTAAATTCTAAACTTAACTTTCTCGACAATTCTTGTGAATGTTCTAATCATTTTGCACCGATTTTTCTATTCGGTTTCCTCAAACACCTGATTACTTCCAAAGTTTTGTCTTTGTGCACTGAGCATTCCTCTCTGATCTAGTTCTCAGATAACTGAATAATGTCAATAATATTCTGTTTTTCCTATCATTACATACACTCCTAATTGCTTTTCAAAAACCCTCTCTAGGGAATTTTCTGAATTTGGAGCAATGGCAAGTTCATATTATTTACTGTAGCTGATAAAGTCAGTAATATTGTTTTTATTTCTCCTAAGAGGCACTTCTTTTACTAAGTACTTATTATACATATTGATTGATTTATTTGTACATATAACTTCTTCAATTACAAGTACTTCATTACATAAAACTATCTTGCTTCATATCAGAAACTTTCACCCAAGAGAAACTTCTACTTTAGGTAGAAAGCACTTCTTGTATGTTAATACTAATACATATCTTTGATGACTATATGTTAAGTCAGATTGCTAAGTGTTCATTTTACCCTAGCTCTGACATTTTATTATGTCACCTTCAGACCTAGTTCCTTATATTTGATGTTCAACTCAACCTTAATAGGTTTTAGATTCCTATTTTATATGACTTATTCTATTGCTAATAATCTCTCCAACCTATCTTTCCATTTCTTTATATTTGCTGTAACTAAAGCTAAAGTGTAGCTAAGTTTAGGCCCAGCCTCGTTTCGGAACATTTGTCTAACATATTTTAATTTCAATCTTATTTGCATTGCCACATTCAATTTATCAGCTTGTAAACGTTTTACACCTCTCCTTTACTTCAATAAACATCTTATCACTAAGCTGTTAATCATAAAGAAGCGACTGGTCGGTACTGAACGGCATTTTTCTAACTAACTAACTAACTAACTCTCTAGCCTTCTTAAACCCGATGGTTCATGGCTGCAGCAACACAGGCCTTCCATGTTTCCCTATCTTGAGCAAGATCTATATACTCTTTTCCATCCCTACCGATTTCCCTTAGGTCCATCTCAACGTTGTCCCTCCATCTTCGTCTTGGCCTTCCTACAGGCCTCTTACCATCAGGTTTCCCAACAAGAATCCTGTAAACTCCTCTTTCCTCTCCCATTCGTGCCACATGGCCTGCCCACCTAAGTCTTCTTGATTTAATCATTCTAATAATATCTGGACATGAGTACAAATTATGTAGTTCTAAATTATGTAACCTTCTCCACTCACCTGTCTCCTCATCCCTTTTAGGTCCAAAGATTTTCCTAAGGATCTTATTTTCAAATACTCTTAATTTATGTTCCTCTTTCAATGTAAGGGACCAAGTTTCACACCCATATAATACTACAGGCAAAATTACTGTTTTGTATATTTTAACTTTTAGTTTCTTAGATATTAAACGAGAAGACAAAAGTTTATGAAGAGAGAAGTAACATGCATTTCCTGAATTAAGCCTACTTTTTATTTCCTCTTTAATGTAATTTTCATTTGTTAATATTACTCCTAAGTATTTGAATTTGGAAACTGGTTCAAACGAGTTGTTATCAATAATTAGATTTTGATTATTACCTAACACTTGGTTTCGGCCTGTAAGCATATATTTAGTTTTCTCTTTGTTAACTTCCAAACCTATCTCTTTAGCACTTTTGAAAAATATTTTAGCATTATTCTTAATTGTATTCACATCATCCCCCAGTAAGTCTACATCATCTGCATATGCTAACAACTGAGTCACACCATTTAATTTTAGTCCTTCTTTAGTTTCTTTTACCTTCCTTACAGCATATTCTAAGGCAAAATTAAAGAGCAATGGAGATAAAGCATCTCCTTGTTTTAACCCATCATGAATTGTAAATTTGTCAGACATATTATTACCCACACGAATTTTACTTTCTGTTTCGCTGGTGCATATTTTTATCATGCTAACAAGTTTCTTAGGTATTCCAAACTCTACTAATATATTATATAATTTATCTCTTTTGACCGAATCATATGCTTTTCTGAAATCAATGAATAGCTGATGGACATTTTGATTATATTCCCACTTTTTTTCAAGTGTCTGTCTGATGTGAAAAATTTGATCTGTAGTTGATCTGTTACGTTTAAATCCACATTGATAATCACCTATAATTTCATTAGCATATGGGGTTAGTCTTGTTAAAAGAATGTTAGACAATATTTTGTATGTTGTTGAGAGTAGAGAAATTCCACGGTAATTACTGCAGTTCATTTTATCACCTTTTTTAAACACAGGAACAATTATGGATTCTTTCCACTGTTGAGGGATTTCTTCTTTATTCCATATTAAACAAATTAATTTATGAATTTGACATATTAATGAATTTCCACCATATTTAATTAATTCAGCTGGTATTAAATCAATGCCAGGTGCTTTGTTATTCTTTAGCCTTTTAATAGCATCTTTAACTTCAGTCAAGTTAGGTTCTGGAACTAAAGGTTCTGCTGTGTGGACTTCATTTACTTCTGATTTATCTCCTACATGGACATTTAAAAGGTCATTAAAGTAGTTCTTCCATCTATTTAGAATATCGCTTGGGTCAGCTAGAAAATCACCATCTTTATCTTTTATCAAGTTTACTTTAGGTTGCCACCCCTTTCGAAACTCATTTACACCTTTATATAATTCTCTGATATTTTTATTTTTGCTCTTTGTTTCAATTTCGTTAATTTTGCTTTTCAAGTAATCTCTTTTTTTACTTCTAAACGTGCGGTTAACTTCTCGCTTTATTCTATTATAATTGTTTAGATTTGTATCATCAGAGTTATTTAACCACCTAAGTCTAGCCTGATTTCTTATTTCTATTAGATTATGACATTCATTATCAAACCATGGCTTACTTTTTCTCGGTTTATGGTATCCTATACTTTCTTTAGCTGCTGATTCTATTGCATTACGTATGTGCTCCCAATTCTTATTTACGTCTGTTTCATTTATATTTTCATCATCATTTAAATCCTGCAAAACATCAAATCTATTTGACAGTTTAATTTGGTAATCTTTCTTAATTCTTTCATCAGCAAATTTTCCTGTATTAAATTTTAGAACTTTTAGATTTTGTTGCTTATGATTTATCACTGAGAGTCTTTCTCTTAATTTAGCAATTACTAAATAATGGTCACTGGCACAGTCAGCACCTCTATGTGTACGAACGTCAATTATGCTAGTATGCCTTCTTTTATCAATGAGAATATGATCTATCTGATTATGAGTTTTACCATCTGGAGAAGACCAGGTATATTTATGGATATTTTTATGTTTAAAAGTGGTACTTTTCACAATTAAATTCTTTGAGGTTGCAAAAGTAATCAATCTTATACCATTATCATTACTTAATGTATGAAGACTTTCTTTACCAATCGTGGGTTTAAATGTCTCTTCTTTGCCAATCTGTGCATTACAGTCACCTAACAGAATTTTCATATCATACTGAGAAAATTTATCAAAGACCTGTTCTAACTCTGTATAAAAATCATCTTTAGTATTATCATCTTTATCTTTCGTTGGTGCATGTATGTTTATTAAAATAATTTTACACCACCTACCCTGTAAAACTGCATATGATATCCTATCATTAATAAATTCTACTGTTTTAAGTGCAGAGATAATTCTATTATTTATGAAAAAGCCTGTTCCAAAATTATGATTTTCAGTACCACCATAGAAAAAAGTATAATTTTTAGTTTTACAATTCCCTTCTCCTGGCCACCTAACTTCCTGGACAGCTACTACATCTAATTTATACTTAACTATCTCATTAACTGTACACTGAAATGCCCCAGGCCGGTAAGGGCTCAGAACATTCCAGGTGCCTAATTTAATATCCTTATTCCTAATGTAGATCTTATCCTTAGTCCAGGGACCTCCCAAAGTAGTCCCCACCCGGAGATCCGAACGGGGGACTATTTTACCTCCGGAATATTTTACCTTGGGAACATCCATGGCCTTATATTGCTGTTTCTTGACAGGCCTTTTTACAGTGCAGAGTTGTCAGCTCTACGCCTAACCCCCAATATGAATGGAGGAACTACTACACAAGGCAAACACAAACACATCACAACTATAACACAATATAAACACAAACACACCCCAACTACTACACAATATAAACACAAACAAACTACACACCACAACTACTACACAAGACAAACACAAACAAATTAGACAGCACAACTACTACACGGCATTTTTCTATACCCTGGAAATGTATCTATTTTAGTTCATAACGAGTTCTTTTCAATAACTGAGATATCATAAGTTTCCCGTAATTTAGCATAAACCCTGCTGTAGATCACTGTTTCCACAATTGTGATTTGTTCACACTGGCGGATTAACGGTAACAAAACTTACGGTTGAGGGTATTGCACGATTTTCCCCTATGCTAATCTTACACGCTATTTATGAGGTTGTTAGGTATGACGTGTAAAGAGACTAATGAAAGTGCTGGAAATTATGTGATGGAGAATCAAATTGGAAAAAATCAAGAAAGATGCATTGGTGTAGTAGAAATTGATTATGGAGGAGATATTGCCACGGTTAAACACGGCTTCGGTAGAAAAGAAAAATGTATGTGGAAAAGTCCCAAAACATGGAGGTACAGAGAGAGAGAGTAAGACAGAGAAGATGGCAAAAGAAAGCAAGGAAGAAACATAGAAGCAGTCCGGTCTCCTCTTCCATCGTTTAAAACTCAATGTAACGCCTGCCTCCATTGCGGAGTGGTTGGCGCTACGAAGCCAGAGATCCTAGGCTCGAATCTTTCATAAGACATGGGGTTTCATGAATTCATGATCCATCCTCGTTGCCGCGATTAAACCAGAGAAGTACAAAGCGGCGTAAAATAGCAAATAAACAAATACAACTAGAATGCAGCCTAGAAAAGTGACATGAAAAGACTAGAATCGTAGGAATGCAAGTAATGAGAGCAAAATGAGAAGGAGTATGAACAGAAGGACCCGGATGTAAAGCTGTCCGTACACGATTCAATTTTTATTGAATCAGAGCATTCACGATCCAACAAAATCGACAATTGAGAGCCGTTGAACTGGGTTCTTATTGGAAATCTTGAAAGGTCTGAAAATTCACTCGTACACGATCAATGAGAAATGTCAATTTCACATTTTGCCTAAAGGTGGCACTGTGTACGTCAAGAATAAAATACACAGATTAGCTATCAACCGCGCAAAAGAAATGTTCTTTCCAAAGCAAAATGTATAAGTGGGTTTCATGTAAAGTCAGGATGTGCACAGCCGCCATGTTTGCGGCTAATTTTATTTGCAAGGAAATATCAGTAGCGTTCGTTACATCTGCACCAACTCCACGTTTGTTCTAAATCACGAATGTCTGTGTTGGTATCCATCGCCTGCCCGCTTGAATTCCGCATATTTTCAAGAACTGGCCTCAATCATGACTGCTCCAAGCCACAATGCAACAGTTGTGACGTAGGTGAAACACACCTATATCACAAACTCGAGAGAAGTGTGATGTATGCATCTCGGAATTATGGTCTAAGTGTAATATACTGCAGCAGAGGAACTGTGTGATCATATTGAAAAAATAACAGCATAAAATATCATTTTCAAAGCTATGTGTTTCACTTTGTTTGCCTAACTGAAATTCAGTATCAACTCAAGATATATTTCACGGCTGGTTGTTGAATGCAATTCATTGTCTCATCACTCCTTGCTGTAGTCCGTACCTCGATGCTATTTCGATAATCCATTTTAATGACATGTACTCTGATTGGTCCAGAGTTTGTCATGAAGGGCTTTCTTTAACCATTCGTAATTAGAAAGTATTTGGCGGTAATCTTGAATACGGACAGCTTATGAAATTACATGCTGATACAAGAATCAAAGACAGAACTCTTAGTGGATAACTTTGCCAATGAAATACCATTTCGAGGGAACGTGGAGTTTGAGAAAGAGAGAGAGGGAGAGAAGGAGGGAAAGACAGGGAGGAATGAGAGAGAAAAAGAAAGAAATAGAATGTGAGCGAGAGAGGGAGAGATAAAGAAAAATAAGGCTACAGAGGGGATGAAAGAAAGAAAGAAGAACAAAGAGAGAGAGAGGAAAATAATGAGGTAGAGAGAGAGAGAAAGTTAGACTAGAGAAGGGGTGTAAGAAAGATATAACAGAAACAGAGAGAGAGATAAAGAAAGATAGAGCTAGAAAGAGGAATAAAGAAAAACGCGCGCGAGAGAGAAAGAGATAGAGGGAGAGAGAGAAAGAAAGCTAGAGCTAGAGAGAGAGAGAGAGAGAGAGAGAGAGAGAGAGAGAGAGGGAGAGGAGACACACAAACAAACAAAACAGTGAACCCTAAAACGGTTTAATAATAGATCTACATTAACAAAATTGGTCTTTGTTTAAAAAGTATAGACCTGATGAATTACAAAATCAGGAATCCTGAGCGTACTGAAGGCATGGATATGTGATGTTTGCCCCAGTAAGATATTTCAGCAGCTCATAATGATCAGCATGCAGAGATATACGTGTGACGTAACTCAAACTTCGATTATAAGCAATGCATTAGTGTACACATCTTGATACATACACACACACATCTTATAAATAAGAACAATGCCACAATAAAGAAGGTAAAGCGAGTAGAGAAAATAAAGAAAATGGAATTGGCATTAGTGTTCGCGGTCCAGTGACTCATGTCTACATTCAGTGGTCAGTTGCTTTTGGATGCCTACACCATTTGCATAGACTAGATTTGAATCCTCAAGAAGGCATGTGTGTTGAGTTTGTGTCCGTATGTACTTCATCGTCGCGATAACCTCAGAAAAGAAAAATACGACGTAAAATAACAAAAAGTACGTCATTTGCCCCATTAAAAAAAAAAAACTATGGTATAGAATTCTCGGTTATCTCTGTCTGTAACTGTATAACATGATATGATGCGATATCCTTTTTTGAGAAATAGCCGTAGTACATACTTAGCTCACTTTACCTAACTGTGTAGCTTTATTAAATAATTGGTTGGTTGAGTTGGTGCTTTAAGTCCACTTTGTGCAGAGTAAGGCTAATCGGGACTGGACCTACTATGTGCCTCCACCGGGTATCGAGTCTGGGACCCCTTGATTACAAGGCGACGTCGCTACCGCTGCGCCATCTGGGAGGCCCTTTATTAAAGAATTATTACATTGGTTTGCCACTAGATGGCTTTCGATATATAAGGGGCGTGGCTACGAAGTACGAGGGAAGTCTGAGAAGAGGGAGCCTCCGGAAGAAAATCACCCCTCGAGGTTATCTGTTACAGTAGTGTTTAGTATTTTAATTTTTTTTGTGTCCTCCTCTAAAAATTTTAAAGTTGAATGACTGTAAAGGTCATACAATAAGATGCTAGTCATACTGATTCCAAAACTTGAATCTTTAGCTATAAAGGGAATATTTATAGAATTTAGATGTTTGTCTGTGCTTTTTAGAAGATTTTGACATCTAGATTGTAAATGGTTTTGAATACCGTCTCTTGCTTGAAAACTGCACGTGGCAGAAACAACGTGTCGCTTTTGAAGTGGATTCCTACACGATATGCTCTGGGCCATTGACTATGGCGATGGAGTGGTTAGTGTAATGCGTTCTGAAGACAGAGTTCTTAGGTTCGGATTCTGTGCAAGGCACGAGTGCAGTGGCGCCATGGGCTGAGCTCGTAGATTTGCTTTATTTTTATGGGATAATATATGTCGTAATTAGGCTGAGGTTTTGCTCTGAAATGCCGCTGTTGGTCTTTTGGTAGGAAAATGTAGGCTTTTACATTTAAAAATCGTTTCAGGTCATTCTGAAAGGAATACGTGAATTTTACAGTGGCTATTTTCCATACTGCCTATTTCGAAAATAATTGCCTATTTGAGTACCTAAAATGAGAAAGTGATGAAAAATCAGTTTAATATCTGCATATTCTGGTTGGATTTTGAGTCTCTTTTCCTCCTTCCAACCCATGTCCGTCAACTTTATCACTCTTTGCTATCACATGGTACGTTAGTTTGTAACAGCCAATCAGAGTGCACTGTAGTTGAAGGACAATGCATCTGCAACAACTAATCAAATTGCATCACATCACCTTAAAGGGAAGAGCAAAGCTCTAACCCCTCATTAATTAGAGAGGTTGTGTGCAATAGATGCAGTGCTCTTTTGCTTGACAATTTTGAGATTTGTGTTGTAAGCCATTTCCTCCCTTACTTTCTTAACAATATAACGACGGATGCATAAATGATATAGGACACGGAATAGCATCACATTGGAGACGTAACACATTATGAAGTATTTTCATAACACTAATAAGTAATTAAGTTGTGAGATTTATTTAAGTGTATGTGAAAAAACATGTTCTTTTAAGAGCGAGGACTTTATTTTTAAAATAAAATATTAAAGAGGCACATTATTGATTGGGCTCGAGCCCCAGAGGCCCATATAAGTTGGCGCCACTGTATTGTGTCTATCCTATCTATCCTATCATTCACCTTGTTTGTTGTTATTCGACTGAGGAAGTAAAAAAAAGGGGCAGTAAATTAAATAGAATAGAATGGTCTGAGACTGTTGCCATCTTTTGAATGGCTTTCTGATTGTGGGCCATGAGTCTCTGGATGAATACTGAAAAGAGGAAAGAAATGGAAAGGAGATGGAACTGCTTGCAGGCGACGGAAGACTGAGCTGTGTGAAGTGTAGAGGAGCGAGTCGTGCGAGTTTCCATGTAACCACTACATCCCCTACAACCCTTCCCCTACGGAATTACAACTACGAAGGGAGAAGGGGTTGCCTCGCCCGCCTCTCAGAAACGCCAACAGAGGAGAAGCTTTCACCCACGCCCACTAGCCCATCACACCACGCCGGCACCGAGACCAAGATCTCCGGAACGCCCATTCAAACGCGGCACGTCAAAGGGTGCTTTTTCAGCAACCCAACCCGCTGCTGCCTACGTCCCTCCCGGCCTGCGTTACATCCCCCACGGACCATTCACCCCTCCGCAGCGCTGGATCCTCGTCCCTTATAACCCTCCCCACCCTACCCCTTTCCCCTAACCCCTAGTCGACCCTTAAGAAATACGAGTATACTCCAGTTTTTCCTTGGCCCAATAACTGACCTCTTGTCGGGGGAGGGTTTTCTAAATTTAGACAACGTGTGTGCCAGTTTTTTTTTTGTTTTTTTTTGTGGAACCTACAAGAGATAGATAGCATTCATTTTATCCATGTTTGTGGAAGACTGAAAAATAATGTAAATCAACAGTTTGAAATTTGAGAATTTCTTAAAACTATCCATTTGGCCACCTCTCCTGAAAATTAAATATTGTTTAAAATAAAACTAAAATAGTTTAAAATGAAGTTTTATTGTGAAAAACACGTACATTATCAAAAGCAACCTTTTTGCTGAATTAAAAGTAAAATACTGTAAAATCATTATATGACATATAAACGTTGAAAATTTATCGACAAATTTGTTTTTAAATAGCAAGGCATTTGTTCCTTTGTCTAAGGAGAGATGCCTCGCTCTGTCGTGCTCGTTGAAACGACGACATGCGTTGATATCGTAGGAAGAAATTTCAAAATGAAGCTAAATTAACCATTACTTTAGAAGTGTAACTGTCAATAAAACGTTGATCTTTTACTCTTGAGGTAGA
Organism: Lepisma saccharinum; assembly: GCF_977018435.1. Taxonomy (NCBI): domain Eukaryota; kingdom Metazoa; phylum Arthropoda; class Insecta; order Zygentoma; family Lepismatidae; genus Lepisma; species Lepisma saccharinum. The sequence goes on along the minus strand of NC_139255.1, from coordinate 46,126,217 downwards.
AAAGTGATGCAACTTATCTTTTGCCTCAGTAATTTAGAAAGATAAGACATGCGCCAACTCAGCTTCCACACGCGATAACGTTCAGGCTGCACTCGAGATGAACGATTAACTTTTACTTTAAAAACCCCAAAATTTCAAAAACAAATTATTCAAGGATCCATTTCAATACCTGTGACTGTTCTCACTCGCACTCAAGCTGTACTTGGAACACAGTTTGCGATAAATGAAGATATTTCGAAAGAAAACCACACAACCATTCAATTGAATGCTCTACAATGAATTCTAAACAGATGTATTTATTTATTATTTTTTTTTTTTACCATTTGGTATAATATATCGTAGATATCGTAGCGGGTTTTCAAAATTAGAGGAATTTGCATGACAGATTCCTTAAGTCAAGGGATGTCTCAACAAAATTTTCTCTATAATATTAAATGAGAAATTTGTGGGGTCATTGTATTAAAATTTTGCATTTTGTACATAAACTTTTAAAATATAGCAAAGAGAATTACTTGTCAACGAAACAAATGCAGCAATAAAGAAATTTTCTGTTGATATCCTCAGCATGTCTTTTAATTTTTTTTAAATACTTACACCATATCTAATCTGCTGTATTTCACAAAATTATTGAACATGTTAACACTGAGCTTGCTGCAAAATCAACAGTAAACTAAATTTGCAATTTTAGAGAGAACATGGAGTAAATTGTACTTACCAACCATTTATGAATTTTCTTCTCGCAACATGCAACACTTGGAGTCTGACTGTCTTCACAGTGCCAACTGACTGTCACGGTGCCCACTGACTGTTGTCACAGTGTCCATTGACTGTCGTTCGTGAGTCGCCCATGCCTCTGAAAAGTACAAGGTGAAACACATAGAACCAAATACTGTAATGTTATTTAGTAACAACTGAAGCTAAATAGACGTTAACATCAGTGAGACCGGAGGGGCAACTGAGGCACTCGCCCGAGGTCCCGCGCTGCAGTGAACCCCGCTTTAGATATAGGGTAAGCGGGGGGAATTGGGAGGTATGTTTTTAAAACGAAGCTGTGATACTTCTTTTAAGACTTTGGACCCAATTTATTATCTTGAGAACCTTCAATTACCATCTCTTAAACACACTTTAATTTTTTTACCTCCTTATTTTATGCATTAAAAAAAATTAAAAAGTAATTTACAACCCAATTACCCCCATGGGGGTAATTTGGAGGTATACCTAAGAACTAACAAGATATTAGTGCTACAGTCTGTGGAAAAAAGGGTGTTAAAAAAGAAAGTAAAAACTACATTTTACACTCAGTTTTAATAGGAGAAAAAAATTAAATATTTTTTTTAAATTACAAATGTTTTTAAGAAAACTTCGCAATTTTCTTAAAACTAAATAAAACAATATTATCCCAGTATTCTAGGGCTTTGAAAAACCTACTGCTTACAGTTTATATATGTTGGTAAATGATAATACACAGTAAAGGTTTTGGTACAACTTAGAATTTTATAGAGTATCTCAAAACTTTGAAAAACATGTGGACAATTGGGAGCTGGTTTGCTCCGCTCCTTAAACTCCTTTAAAGTGCATGTATTAAGATTTTTAAAAATGCTTCATACTCCTTGGGATATATTTACTTGTTTTAAGGCTAGAAATCAAACAATTCCCACTTGACAAAAGATTAGCGTTACGTTTAGTTAAGGCAGGACAAACATAGTTTTTCACTTTTAAAGTCAGAAAAGTGCAGTAGTCGAAACAATTCTTTTTTACACGCTAGAGAATTGAAGCAAAATGCTGAAAAAAATACAATTAGTGCCCAGTGAATAAGGCTATCATTCTATGTACTAGTTATTGTTTTATGACAATACAGGAAATTAATAAAAATAAAATAACATGATACCACTCAATTCCCCCCACTTACCCTAAAAGTTAGTTGTTTGTGTGCGATTTATCAGGAATTTAGAGGAGGCTAGTGCTTCCCACCTTGATGTCATATCAAAATCTTTATTTTCATAGCTAGAAGCACCATTCTACCGTTGAGACCATCATGCATTCGTAGTAATGCAAGTGAACATTCGCACCCAAAAGTATCTCGGGAATCCCTGGTGCGTGAGCGAACGAAAGCAAGTCTCTGCGCAAGTAGTAACTCAAGAGGGCTCGATCAATAAACGCGTGAGAGGGAAAGGGATTGCGTGGAGGAGAAGAGCGACTGCAGCTAACATTTTCATTGATATCATAGTTTACCTGCTTCTAACAAGGCACTCCTCTTGGCAGGTGCTGTGGCTGGGATGTCTTCCTCCATGTTGCCTTCTTTGACATCTTAGCTCGGATAGGAAGTCGAATTTAGTTGCATCATGCAGCATTTCTCGGTTGGTGAAGTGTGACAATGCCTGTGAAATAGAAATGGAATTTCGTGTACAATTAAATTCGTTCCCTGAACTTCCAATGACAACTGATATGTAAAGCTTAATAAAAGTTTGTTTCTTTATCCTCAAATACGTTAGTTGAACTATGAAGTAAGGATCGAACCAATGCACTGTGTCTTCGCCAAGAATCGAATCCATTGTCTTGTTTACAGAGGACATCTTTTTACTACTATGTTGAAATTCATCCTATGTTATTATCATTGATAGGCTAAATGTATTTGTGAAACTACCTTCTGTAATAGGAGTTTATCTCTGTTGATGGCAGCAACTAATTAAATAAATATTTTAATATTCATTTCAACAAAAGTTTGTCTTGTTTTTATGTGTAAGTAATGTTAATAGATTTGACGTCATTGTCAAAATTAACGAAGCTTAAAGGAAACAGTAGTAAAAATGTACTTTCACACAGTATACAGTGCTCGAAAAATTTGTGTAATAAGTTTATGTTCTTCCTTTACAAGCCTAACAAACATGTCTTAATTTAAATCTTTATGGAAATATTCATGGAGGTACTATTGTGTTGCTATTAAAGAAAATGAAAATCAACAGATATTTAGTTCATCACTAATTAGCTCAGTCAAGTGGCTGTCCATTATTAATAATAATATGTATTGAATAGTGATTAAATTTTATAGTCGTGTCATGTTTCTGTGACGGCATTTACCATGCACCCCCTCATTATAACAAAATAAAATTCCTGATGTAAATGAAATTTCGAATTCTTGAAGTTTACTGACCGAAAAAAAAAACATGTTCAATTTCTATTATTATTATATAACCCTTACTTACATGTATTTTTCGTTGATTGAATTTTGAGATCTATTTTCTTTTAGTTTCATGACAAAACAGCTTTCATTTTAAGATGATAAGTTCTATAGAAACAACAAGCAAGTATTGTTGCCTTCTAACAATAACAGAGTTCAGATCAACCCCGACCTATCTCCAAGGGAACCAAGAATTAGTGACACTCTGTTTGTTGTGAGAAATGACGTGCAGTGGGCTGCATAAGCATTACCAAGCAAATTGTCCATTACCATGCTTATTTTATGTTTTAGCCAATGAGAGCTTAAAGAATTTAAACAAAGTATCAGACAAGCTGTTGACAACCTACACCAGTATACATAAACATCTATTCCTTAAAAACTCATAGGATTCAAGCGAAATTAATAAAAAATAGCCATGGACAATTTACCAAGTAATACTTGTGCACCCTATGTACTTTTCGCGACACCTTATTGTCCGCCCTGAATTCGTAAATTTGGCAACATAGCACTTCAGAGCCAACTTGCAACAGTTCTAAATAAAAAAAGGCTCTTGTGAATTTTCATTCTTTCACATTCCATGATGGTAGAAACCCTAAACTAGTAATACAATACATAATTAATTAAACAAAACTCATAAGTAGATATGAGAGTGCTGAATTTCTTTTTACGGTTCTTCGTTCTGAAATTGAAAGTAGGGAAATTCATGTGCAGTTTGATACACTGAACAGGTTCTCCTCCACCTGGAGGAAATTATAGACATGACATCATGTATGTATTGGCTTCTTTAAACTTGTAGCTAAGTTTATCGTGATCTACTTGGAGTAGAGATAGCGTGATTGTTCATAAAGAGGGTGGGGTACCGGGTTCGATACCCGGTGGAGGCACATAGTGGTTCGGATCCCACTTTAAACTGTAGGTCCAGTCCCGATTAGCCTTACTGTGCATAAGGACTTAAAACACAAAATCAACAAATCAACCAACCATAAAGAGGGTGATCGTAGGTTCGATTCTCTACGGAGGCATGACTTTTCTTTTTGAAGAGTACAGCGTTGGGCGTAAAGTTTATCCATCGTGCCTGGAAATTAACTTTGGTCTGTGTATTTCACGAGGTGAAAGGAAACAGTAAGAGGTGCAGCATTTCCTGAAGCTATTTCGATGGTAGGAGGCAATCATGTGTCACGTGGAACGCGCAGAATCAAGATAGGTAGAGCTAAGGCTGTGTCCAAAAGGTACAAAGTACATACTTGAAGTACAGTCTTGACGGAAGTGACGTCACCTAGTGCAGTTCGAAAGCGCCAAGCAAACGAGTGTACAAGACCAGAGGACGCAGCACACGAGCGGTGCACACTTGCGATCTGTGCTTGCTTTTCATTTGTTAAAAAAATGGACGTCTGAAGTCAATCAGCTGGTAGTTGTAGTTCTTCCACTGTGTGGAAATGTAAGTAAACAAGTTTTTAAAATACTATGTAATTTTATTTATTGGGTTTATTCATATATGCGTGGTTTCTTTCTTCTATAGTGAGAAGGTGTTTAAAAGTGAGAAAACAATTACTTTTCCCGCGATCGTAAACCATGTTGCGGAATGTGTGAAAATTAATTTGAAAGAGCAAATTTCTTTCATATTTCTATAATTAATAACGTGCTGTGTTATATAAACTGCACGCCGAGTCATGTGTGTGTTGTTCACGGAAAACAAGAGTGGCACATACAGTCGATGTTTGATAATTTTAGTTTTGAAGCAACTTTTGTTGCGTTCCTCACTTGTGTTGGCGCTGCAGTCGTAGTGCAGTTCGAAAGCTTTCCGCTTCCAGGCTTCAAGACCGCACTGCGAGTATGCTCTCGAAGTATGCTCGCTTCAAGTATGGTCTTGCAGCTTTCGGACACAGCCTAAGTCTGAGGGGGTGGTTCTGAATATTGCGAATTTAGTGGAAAGATTGTTAATTCAAATACTTCGTTGAAATAAGACAATTATTTTGGATACAAGGCAATGGCGAATTAACGATCATTCTCTGCTTTGCATATCGCATGCGTCTTGGTCGCAATAGGCATTTCCTTACGTGAATTGGTGATTTGCTATTAGTTTTAGACGAATCGGAAGATCGAGATGAGAGTATTAACATCAGTCAGAAGGAACGGACATAACATAACCAATCTTAGCCATTTGAACCTTAAACACCCCCCTTCGTTACAGTACTCCACTACATTACTGCTTAACATAATTCTCTCAGTGTGTGCGTGTGTTAGTATATCGAAACGAAGTAATGAACACTTTAGGTGTGCAGAACAATACAATACATATCTTAAATGACATTACATACAGCATTCCGATTACATGCGATATGTGAATTGGTCGTAATGTGTGTGTTAAGGGGAAACAATGCACAGAAGGGACATCTCTCGAAGTGTGCATCGGATTAACTTTTACAATGTTCTAATACCAACGGCGTGTTTTCAGCTAGGAAAAAAGAGAGGGGAGGGTTGGATTTGAACCGGCGACCTCTCATGCTTGACGAAAAACAAGGATACCACGTTCTAACCAACTGTTCTACAAAAACCTACTGAGAACATGCAATTAAAAACATGTTGACGTGTGTGAAAGCATCTACTTTCATGTGTTCCAAGCACATTTTTCTCCACAAGTCGTGAAAATCATAATTTTTTGAGAACTGTTTGATATCATGCAGGGTATTGTGAATAAAATGTCGCATAAACTCCTCATAAATTTGCCTCTTTCTGCTCAATCTTGATGGCAATTTCCTTTAGGTGGAGAATAGTCCTATTCAGTGTTTCAAACTTATCTCATTTCAAGTCGAGCACGCAGAATCGTAAAAATTCCTCAAGATACTTAATCCAATTTACTATTTCTGTTTGAGTGTGTGTGTTATATTAGCGGTGTATAGTTTCTAAAGTGCGAAATTGCAAATATTTCACAGCAGCGTTTTTGGTCTAGTTGAATGACCGACTCAAAGTTGGCTACCCTCAGCTGGCGCTCAAGTGCAATGTTGCTACGTTTACAAATTCAGGACTTAGAATTCTTTCCGAGCGGTCAATTAAGAAGTTGGGAAGAGTGCATTTAATTATTATGTAAGCCATACTTACTTTCTTTTCCTTGTTAATTGAATTTACCAGTTAATTCTGCCATTCTTTGAGACATTTTTACAAGACAAGCTCTAAGAAACGGTTAACATGTGAGCATTGTTGTACTGGTACGTACATTGTTGCAAGCCATCACAATGAATCGGGCAAAGATATGAATCATTATTCTTTAAATAGTACATTTTCACTTTAATACCTTGTCTACAGATTTTCCTTCTTAAATTTCCATACACCTTAAATGCTACTCTGAGGTACACATTTTTTATATAGTTCATTAACTATATCGCAACAATGAAAAAGATTTTGCTGTTTTTTATAGAGATATTCTACAAAGGGATAATATATATAATATAATATACATTGTATGTATTGAGTAAAGAGGTACAAAATTATCCACAATATATTTGTGAAATAGGCTATTAAAATTTAATGAAGTCGTAAAACTTCATTGTTGGATATTATATTTATTTGACGTAACATTTCCCATAGTGCTATAGAACTGAAACATAATACGTGGGGCTATATTATATACTGAATATCCTTTATAATGGCCAGAAAGCAAATACATGACCTACGTATACACATCGAACTACACAATTTCCGACAACGTACGCACAAAAATATGGACATAAAAATCTCATTTTTTTCGTGTTAAATAAAGGAATATTAATAGCAATATGGTCGACATCCATGTAATCAACATGTTCAATCAGCTAGGTCCGTACTTCGCACTGGTTGAACTCAAACATTTTTTCACTAACATGTAACTGAAATTTGTATTACACACAACGCACAAATTTACTTGTAAATTATCAGGATATAATCATTTTTAATGTGAGATTGTAATTATTATTCTTACTCTGAAATAAATAAATTTACACGATCTGTTTTTCGAACTACCTGGTCATTCAAATAGATGTATTTCCCCAAAACATAGGATCCTTCTCTTGACCTCACCAGCCTTTTTCGCATCGCAGGTTCAGGCCTGTAGTCGGGCTGCCTGCTAGTTTTCGCCCCACACGTAGCAGACAAGCTAAAAAGATGGACGAGCGATTTGAAGAACGTTCATTTCTTGTCTGCGGTTATAGGAGATTAGCTACTGCTGTAGCTGTAATTAAAAAAATAAAACAAAAGTATGGGCTATAGATTGGCTCGAAAGAATATTATAGTAATCAAGGTATTCACGATTAAAATTATATATTTACTACGGCTATTTTATGTGCGTCTTTCCAGTAGGGGTGTGCGGCATCCCGAAAAGTCGGGACCGGAATTGGGATAAAACATTTTCCATCCCGATCCCGACTTCGGGAAATGACTTCCCGACTTTTCGGGATCGTGAGCAGTCTGGAAATACCGAATGGTCATTTTAAAAAGTATTTATTTTCGACGTCTTCTGCATTGCAAGTTTCTAGAACTTATCGGAAATTGTTAGTTTTTATTCCAGAAATGCAAAAACAATCATTTAAGGTGAAAATGACGTGTAGAATCCGAGATTTCCAGGGCTTCGGGAAATTTCGAACATTTCCCGTCCCGACCTAAAATAATTCTGTCCCGCACACCCCTACTTTCCACTGGGACATTCCTACCCCCTTCTGCGGGCGCCATTGATGGTTGTCCTAACAACTGTGTGAACTTGTGTATGTACCGTATACTTTCTATTTGCTTTGAACAATTTTGCTTCTAAAGTTTCGGTTAAAACAGAAGAATGAATGGATTTTTACATGTATATTTTCTAACAAGTAATGTGAGAAATTTTATGAAACGATCTGGGTATATAGAGGATGTCTACCTGGCAACTGTGATGGAAGCAAAACAACGTGTTTTTCCAGATTTTTGTATTGTTTTAACTAATTGTATGCAATTTATAATATAAGGGGATAATTTGTAAAGACTCTTGTAAGAAGATTTAAGCGCCTGTAATACACTTTCCGAATCAGTAAGTATTAAGAACTTTCGTAAATTTAATTTTTGGACATATATTAAAGCTTGGTAAATTGCGTAAGATTATGCTGTAAATATTGAACAGTATTGGGCTTAAGTGCAATTATAATGTTGCACTCTTTCACTGAAGACATAGCCATATCTAGAGTCATCGTGTATTTATTACGCCTCTCTATTCTCTTCGTACACAACACAGAATAAAGGTAATTTTTAATCTTTCTTATGTTTAATTTTGCTGCTGCCCGGGAAGAAGTGTATACAGGATAAGAACTTAACAGTGATAGCCTACTTGTCTACTTATAGTACAGCGCCTTGAATAACGTAGTGTGGAAAACAACCCAAGAAATTAGTTCCCGAGACGGATGAGAACATAGATGGCAGTGCGATCAGTATCGGTGCTAATTTTCTTATGAAAGTAATGCGGCTTTGTTAGTTTTTGAAATATATTATGTAGATTTGTTTGTCTTGAAAGACCGTACGTGAATTGATGGAAACAGTTATATTTGTGGAAGTGATTTGCAGTCACGAAATGACATTAATTTGGAAAGAAAAGTAAAATAAAATGAATAAATAAATAGCATGCGTGCGTAACACAAGGTCAGGACGTCAGGTCTTGGACTATGTATTAGAGTTTATTTTTCTGTGTTATTAGAATATAAATAGTATCCTAAGAGATATTTCATACCGAGGCGACAAACCACAAGTGTCGCTTGAAAGCGAGCAGTCGGTAATCAATGCAGCCTTTCGAACCGTAGAGACACAAGCTCTGACTGCACCGTTTCCTCAAGGAGATTTTACACCAAAGCGACACGCGACAAACGATACGAGGATTTCACACCAAAGCGACACGGGTCCTTCGGTCCAAGGCAACTTTCATACCAAAGCGAGACGCGACACATGTCGCTTGGAAACGAGCCAATCAAGAGCAACATTTCACATTGTAAAGGCATGACGGGCAGCACAGGCCAGCGTTCGGTTGGTGAAATCCTCAAGCGATAAGTGTCGCGTGCCGCTTTGGTGCGCAATATCCCTCAAGCAAGACACTCATTGCACCGCGCATGCGCGAACAACAAACCACGGCAACACATTGCAAGCTATTGATGAAAGGGCCCATTTTTAGCGACACACAAGCAACAAAGCGACACGTGTGGCTTATCGTGTCGCCTAGATCTGTTGTTCGCACAATTAGCAGAAAACGCTTGCTAATAGATTGAAGTGCCGCTTCAAGCCTGTCGCTTGTCACTTAGTTGGGAACTTCCCCTGCAGCGCGTCGCTTCGGTCTGAGCACCCTTCCTTTAAGGAGCTTTCCGACCGAAGTAACAAGTAACATGCGAATACGACATGAACGTGTCGTTTGCTGTTTCGACCCTCATGCGCAATGAATGCTATTTTACAGTCTGGAAGTGTCTGTGTCATTAGTCACATCAGTGTAAACATCCCGTGTCGCTTGTCCCATTGGTCTTAGTCGAAAGACCTTAGTGCGTACGCTAAATGCTCGGCTTGTCAAAATTTGCTCTTGCAGTTTTATCCCTAATATTTCCCTAAGAAATTCTTAAACCAAGAGAACGGACCAGGAGACAAAAATACGGTCCATTTGCCATGTGCGTTCAGTATTATCCTTTTCAAAAGTTTGCAACGCTTACAGAGCGAAGGAGGAAATCGGGAACTCCCGTCGTCCATTACACAATCCCGTTTCTCTCACTGTTCATTGGTGGAGCCGTCTCGCGTCACTACTTGCGCAGAGACTTGTTCTCGTTCGCCTGGTCTACAGTTAGCTGGTACGGAGTTTAGTCCACGCGTTTGCTTCGTTGACGTTGAAGAACTAAAGAAAGCTGCCGCCACGAACGTGGGTGGGGATAAACAGCGGGCGAGTTGTTTTCGTTCAAACACACTCAACCTTCAGCCAATGGGCTCAGCTGTCAATCTGCTCGTCTACTCCACGTGGAGTCTCAGTCACATGACTGCGGATATCCTGTTGCCGTACTTTGCAACTTCAATGTGGAGACCGTGGGAAGGTGCTTGTGCGCGGAGGGACAAGGTGGCGTAGACTAGATGTGGAGAGTAGATGTGTGGCAACACTGTGCGTTGAATGTGATTGTTGCAGCTGGTGGGCGCGCTCCGTGGACTTTAAAGCCAGCCGGTCGTTAACATAGCTAGCGCATCGACTATATCATCACTCATCCTCAGCTTCGTGATTAGTCAGAGTGACAGAAATGTAAAATAAACAAAATCAATCAAAAAACCTGTCGTTTTGGTCTGAAATATCCCTAAAAGCCTCTTCTGATTTCTGGTGCACTCGAGTCCAAGAATTACGCGCTCCTAACCTCGAACAGGATTGGAACATGGCGTGACGTAGTCTCAGAATGTACCCACAGCCAGCGGATATTGCAGGGCGACCTTTGCGGTGAACGCTCCCGAAGTTGCATCGTGCGAATTTTGGTAATTTCCGGTCCAGGATTGCATCTCGTTACAAGGGACTGGGATTTCGAGAAAGTCGATTAGAGGAAAGTCTTATAATTAGTCGACTAGTTTGCTTGATTAGAAACGGTCGCAGGTGTCGAGGGAAGCGTGGTGCAAAACCAACAGCGTGCAATATAACGGTTTGTTGATTGTTGTTATACACAGCTTTCAATATTATTAATAGTCGTATTTTTGAGAGCACTTTGAACACGTTAAACATAGTAGTCTCATTTCACTCCAGTTGGAACCAGAAAGACACCCCACACGCGAACGCGTGCGCGCGTACATACACAGATGGAGAGAGAAATAGGGCGAACAAGAGAGAAAGAGAGAGAAGAGGAACACAGAGAAAGCGAGAGAGGGCCAGAGAGAGAGAGGAGTAGATACAGACAGCGAGAGGGGACAGTGAGAGACGTCGAGAAAGGGGAACAGAGAAACAGAGAGAGGAGAGAGAGAGAGAGAGAGAGAGAGAGAGAGGTTTATTCAGAATGTTTCATTAGGGGGTTACATTTGGAGCCCAAATGACTACAAATTGGGTCATTTGGAAAAGTTTAGGAGAGTGTTGAGGAAATTTTGCTTTTTGGGGGGGAGGGCTGTTAGGGAAGTGTTGGTCATGTGCAGGGCCGCCGACTTGTCAAAATTATTGGGGGGGCCTCTGATCACTGAAATAAATTAATGATTGACTCACTCTCTCCCTTTTTTAAGTTTTGGCCTCAGTGTTCGGAATCTCATAAAAGCCCATGAAATCCTCAAAAATATCAAAATTTTTATTCACAGTTCGAATGCAGAATGTCCATTGTTCACGGATGGATATGTCACAAGTTTCGTCAACCATAATAGCAAAATATTTCCAACTTTTAATATCTGCTACCACGGAGCGCAAAACAGATCTCCCTAATATATCAATTATCTCGTTCTGAATGTCATGCGAGAGCCATTTGTAGCCCGAACGTCCCATCCACTCTCCTAGTTCATGCACATCTTATTTTGAAACTCTTTTTAGTAAAAATATTAACAATACTCATAATTAGTATATAGTAATAGTAATAAGTCATGTTTTGCTGTCTCTGGTCATAGCCCCCCCAAAGTTGATGGTTTAGCGGTCTCAGCCCCCAAAGTTGATGGTCTATAACATTTCAAATGTGTATTTAAAGTTAAGTTCATGTGGCACAATACAGAGTAAACTTTACAAGAGAAGCAAAATAATACATTAGATTCTCTTAAGCAAAATTATTTGGGGACTCTGCCCCACATCGCTAACGTTGGGGGGCTCGAGCCCCCCCCAAGCCCCATGGAGTCGGCGCCTATGGTCATGTGTGGAAAATACTGGACAGAGACAGGAAGAGAATCAGAAAGGCAGACAGACAGAGAGAGAGAGAGAGAGAAACAGAGAGAGCGAGAGATGGAAAGCGAGACAGAACAAGAGACATAGAGACAGCGAAAAAGGGGAGAGAGAGAGACAGAGAAAGAGGAGGAGATAGCGAGAGAAGGGGGCAGAAAGAAGCAGCGAAAGAGGGGAACAGAATGAACCTTAGAGAAGATGGAGATAGAGAGAGCGACAGAGAATAAGGGAAAGAAGAGGACAGAGAGAGACACAGGATAGAGAAATACATCGAGAAAGGGGGCAGAGAGAGGGAAATAAAGAGATAGTGAAAGAGGGAGATAGAGGAGCTTATGTTTGCGTGTTGTGCCTTCAAAGAGATGGACAGATTTTTGTGTAATGATTTCCTAGGAAAGACAAAGGTTAGGATATATTTCTCAGGGGTGATATCTCCCTTGTATAAATGAACCTTTCTTCTTCTTTAAAATTTCGGGTTTATATCTTGTAAAAGTCGATAATGAGTCATCCCATGCCAAATCAACACGAATATGTGCAATTTCCAACCTGACCATCTCCGATTTTCATGAAATTTGGGGAGTTGAAACTATGAATTGAACTTAGTAACTATGGAAATTTTTAGTTTCGTGTGCCTTGTAATTGTTAAATTATTCAAGGTCAAAGTTCGCATAAATTGTCCTTTTTGAGCCCGCTTAGCTGTACGAAATGTGCTGTGACTCCGCCGCTATTTCGCCTAGGAAGCTCAAATAAAGCTTATTGTACAGGGAATTGAACAAGCTTTCTATGTAACACGACTACCTCTGGATAAAAATATAATTTTGTCACGTGACCTTGACCTTTAACCTTGAATATCTCAAAACACGTCATCACCAAAAATCGTGAAAAAAATATATTTGGTCCCTCATGCCATACTCTAAAACATAACAAAAAATCATTCTTAGACTGCAATGCGATCAGAAGATACAAAATAATATGTTTAACTATGTGACTGATAAAAGCCTCATTACATGAACTATGACGAGTCAAATGTCCCTTAACACCCCTCACAAAATGTAAAGGAGTTATCCTGGGTATAATTGGTCATGATAGAAATTGCTAATCACAGGGAGATCCCTAGCCGCGTGTGTCAAGTGCAGGTCCGGCATATTGTTGACGAAGGTTTTTCTAACATATATTTAACCAGCAAAAAGTTATTACTGCATGCGTAACCATTTCCCCTTAAAAAGAAAGCATTAGAATGCTCCTAACGTGTTAGGACCTCATCGAGATCACGCTGACATCTCGGGAGAGAAAGAAGTATACGCACCATTGCATATGATTTTAATCAGCGGCATTCACGAAAAGTTGAATAGTGAAGAATATTGGGAAAAGTATCTCAAACAAACACTTGCTATGGAATTAAACATTCTTCAGTGACAAGGCTAATTTGTATGTTCACGGTGAAGTTAATAAAAATAATATGCAATACCTGTGATTTGATAATCTACAGTAGACAGATCCCAGCCGAATGGTTTTTGCTGGTAAGCTAATGATGTGATATAGTGTATGGAGAACGGGAATGGTTGGCCCATACTCAACAACGGGACCTTAAATGTTTTGGGCTTCTTGGATTTTTTAAGTGAACAGGTTTTTCATCCTTGCTTACGGGATATGGCACTTTTACAGAGTTTTGAAACAGGACAGAGTGTAAACCACATTATGTGGACATTGTGGCAATTTCTTCATGGTAAATTTCTAGGTAGATTGATGGGCAGATAGGGATATATTAAAAGGCCTGCACATTCCCCAGATCTAACATCTTAGGAGAACTTTTACCTTCAGAAACACTTGAAGAGAATGGTGCATACTAAAAGTCCGTGATATTGACCATCCGAGAGAAGGCATAGTTGCTGCTTGCGATGATGTTGCACCTGCTACATTGCCAAATGTTCTATGTGAGTGTGAGAGACGTCAACGAGTGTGCTCACAGGAACATTGACAACGTTATAATGAGCATATATCGTAAGCAAAAGATATGCGTATAACTTTTTGCTGGTTAAAGATACGTTGGAAAAACCTTCGTCGTTTCATTTCTCATGAAATTCTAGCCTCATTTGATATATCACATCACCCCCTTTTCTTTGAAATTATTGCGTTGAATTTAATATGGCGGTCAACAATATGACGGACCTGCACTTGACACACACGGCTAGTGTGCCCTGTGATTAGCAATTTCTTTCATGACCAATTATACCCAGGACAACTCCTTTACATTTTGTGAGGGATGTTAAGGAACATTTGACTCGTCATAGTTCATGTAATGAGGCTTTTATCAGTCACATAGTTACACATATTATTTTGTATCTTCTGATCCCATTGCAGTCCCAGAATGATTTTTTGTTATGTTTTAGAGTATGGCATGAGGGACCAAATATATTTTTTTCACGATTTTTGGTGATGACATGTTTTGAGATATTCAAGGTCAAGGTCACGTGACAAAATTTAATTTTTATCCAAAGGTAGTCTTGATATATATCACTGGAAAGCTTGTTCAATTTCTTGTAGAATAAGCTTTATTTGAGCTTCCTAGGTGAAATAGGGGCGGAGTTACACCACATTTAGTACAGCTAAGCGGGCTCAAAAAGGGCAATTTATGCGAACTTTGACCTTGAATAATTTAACAATTACAAGACGCACGAGACTCAAAATTTTCATAGTTGCTAAGTTCCATGCATAGTTTCAACTCCCCAAATTTCATAAAAATCGGAGTTGGTCAGGTTGTGGGCTGTGTTGATTTCATGTGGAATGACTCTAATGTTCTTTTTTCTCCCTTTGTGGTTGACAAGTATGAATGTTGAAATCAGTGTATTTCACACAAATCCGGTAATATAACATCACATTTTATAAAGATGAATATCATGGTGTTTGGAGTTTATTTTCCATTAGGGCAGGTTTCTGTGGTCTAAATTCCATTTAAAAATTGTAGGACAATTGCCTCCTGCAGATAAATTTTTAAAGGGAATTGTAATGAAGTTTTTGTACCATAATTAAAACTCTTTTAGTACGCTGATGTAATCGCATTTATTTTTCATGTGTAATGTTGTGTACTCACTTGTGTGCAACTACAATTTGCAACGTATTGCATGTTAGAGGTTTTCTCATTACTATTTTGCTTTTGTCTTTGGATATAGGGTAAAAGAAGGGATACTCGCCATGCTGGGAATTTCGCCGTACTTGTGGTTTTTGTAATCGTAGATAGAAACTATAGGTTGGAAACACTCACTGACGTCTGTAAAAAATCAAGTAACATGTGCCTTGTTTCCACTGAAAACTACAGTGTGGTGAGAGAACTAGCAAGCAAGCAGTACAGTTTGGAATGCGCAGTTGCGTCTACACAGAAGACAAAGAAAGGTGCCGAATTTCAATACTAAGTTGGAAATTATCATTTCGTGGCAGATAAGAATTATTTTTCTTCCTTTTAATTATTGATATCGTAACGTCAAACCTTAAGAATGTCGTGAAAAGATTTGCTTTGGAAAGCTTGCATGTACAGTGGGATCCATGAGTATTACCGTGCAAATTGTCCATCGCCATGTTCGTGAACTTTATTTAACCCAATAAGAGCTTCAAGAATTCAAAGAAAACTCAAAACAAGCTCCTGACAACTTCTGCACCAACATGCATAAAAATCCATCGCTTAAAAACAGATAGGATGTAAGATAAAAATTAATGAAAATAGTCATGGACAATTTGGAAGGTAATACTCATGGATCCCACTGTACAGGTAAACATAAGTTGTTTTCTTTCGACTATGCATGTGCTGGTAAATTCGCCAGAGTAACAGAAACTGTGTCGAATTTCCCTTCTTACAGGCGATCTTTCACACACAACTTGTTCAAAATGCATATGAACATTTAGGCCTATGTTTTCTTAAATATGTTTGTATTGTATCTTTTTAAGCAGTTTTGTGTTGTCATTTGTAGGTCTTTTACACTTTGTTGTCTGACTTTTTGGCAACAACTTGGTATTTCATACACTTAAACTGAGGATAAAATGATAAATAAGTTATATGGCGATTTTCCGGGTATGTGGCGGGAATTTCGCCACTTTTTCTCATTTTAGTATTTTTAATATTACGTCATAAGTATAAGTAACACAGTATTTATGTTATGTTCCTCATAATCCACAATGACTACTTTTTGTATCGTATAAATTTTGTCCTCCTCCAATTCGTTTAGAAGAAAAAAATGAAAAGCATTTTGGTGGCGAACTTCCCCTCCTGTACTCTAAGTGGATAATATTCATTTATAATTTCACCAGAAACATCACGGACCCATTAAACTAGCCTTTAAAGACAGGAGTAACCATTGTCGCGAACACAGAGCCATCTTGCATGCATTCGCGGAACGAACGCGGATGACGTCATAACCATCCATCACTCCGTGTCGTTCTCGCAACAATGCAGGGGCGCAGAATGAAGGTGCGTCCGCAGGAAAGGGGGGAGGTGAGGAACCAGGTGGTCGGATGAGTGTTGATTCAGAAGTCAATCACTGCCAACGGGGGTAGAACGGAAAATGAGCGGGTCTCCGGGCGGGAGAATCGATGCACTCCGTGACCCAATTTGACGCTCTCCACAAAATGGCCTCAGACATGATGAATTGCCCTGGACGCCTTCCTGTTGGGCCGGAGGCGCGAGTTAGGATATCCACCGGGATTTTTTTTCTTGTTATGGATGTAAAACCCCGGATAAGAATGGAATGCTTTCTTCTATTTATCTTTTCGTGCAAGCAAATTGGACGTGAAGCTTGGGCATTTTTCTAATGGGCCAGTTGGATTATTGCTGATTCAATTCTTGCAGTTCGCGTGATTCACTTAATTTGTACGCCTATTCGATGCTCTCTGATGAAAATTCAACCTGACTGTACACAATGGTGCATTTAGGATTTCAGTTCAGGGGTAGGCGAATTTCTTTTCATTTGTAGGGACTGGAGTACTGCACGCTTGCTCGCACTCGTTCGAATTGATTGCTGTTTTAAGTCCACTTTATGCACAGAAAGGCTAATCAGAACTGGACCTACAGTTTAAGGTGGGATCCGAACCACTGTGTGCCTCCACCGGGTATTGATGCCGGAACCCCTTGATTACAAGGCGACGTACGTACTAGTTCGAGCAGTCCCGTAGCTAGAATTGATCCCCAGGGGGGGTTCATCGGTTATCAGGAGGGCTTTGTAAACCAATTCCATTTTTTAAAAAAAATATGAAATGAAGGTAAATTATGTGTGTGTGGGGGGCGCTCATTCATTTATAAATATCATATACTACACAAATACTACATTTTTCTACATCTTTTAAAACATCTCTTGAAGTGTTAATTGACTGATACTGACCTTACACACCCCATACTATTTTAGATGATACAGATATGTATATCACACACAATATTTAATCACAGCGCCTACAGTATATTCCACCCCCGGCCGAAGCAATTAAACTCCTCTTCCTTCCCAAAACTTGGGAGCTGTCGTTGATCTTTGACGCAGATGCGGAGGGAACTTGCATGATGACATCAAAGTCGCAGATTTCTGTCTAAACGGGAGGTTGCAACAGGGACAGTGAAGGTACAGATAAAGATTCTCCCCTATGAAAGAACTTTCTGAAGTCTAGAGAATATTCTAAATACTTGCAGCTACTTCTGCTCATAAACAAAATGAGCGAATGTAATAGATACGGTTTATATTCTGTGGATTTATCCTTAAAGTTGTGAGTTGTCTACATTTTCACTCTTCACTGCAAACAAATTATGCAAAATAGTTTACCTAATGTAAAGGGGGCTGACGGCAGTTCCATGGGGCTGAGCACCCCCTGTCCCCTGCGTGGCTACGGGCCTGAGTTCGAGTCTTCCACCCTCGAGTGTGCTAAGCTGGAGCGTATACAATGGAATATAATTTTAATCTGACAATAATCGTAGACACATTGTATGTAAAATATCCGTCCTGGCAGTTTCAGCCCACAGTTTTTGTACTTCCTTTGCTTATCTGTTTCTAACTTACTTTCTTTCTTTATTACTTACTGTTTGTCCTTCATTGTTTTTCTCTTTCTTACTTACATTTTAGACTTCCTTCTTTTGTTTCTCTCTTCCTTACTTTCTTTTGATGCTTTTTTTCTCTGTCTCTTTCTTGCTTATTTTTATCCTTCCTTACTCCTGTTGGCAGTGGCGGCGATTAGGGGAGGGCGAGAGGGGCAGTTCCCCCCCCAATTTTCACCACTTTTGTCCCCGCAGTATGCTAAACCCTATCTACAAAGGGAAATATACTTTCTTTGCCCCTCCAGTTTTAGCACCTTGACCCCCGGTTTTGGAACCCAATCACCGCCACTGCCTGTTGCTTATTTTACTCCCCAAGTTTCTATCTTTTTACATCCATTTTGCCGCCCATCTTATTTTATCATTTACTTTTTGTCATTCCTTCCCTAGTTTTTCTGATTATTACTTAATTTTTACACGTCTTTCTTATTATTTTACCGTTCTTACTTACATTTTATCCTTCCTTCTTTTGTTTCTTTTTTACTTACTTAGTTTCAATCATTTTCTATCTCTCTCTTTCTCACTTACTTTTGATTCTTCGCTTTTCTGTTTCCCTGTTTGTTCCTTATATTTTCCCTTCGCTTTTCTGTTTCTCTTTCTTACTTACTTTCGACCTTCCATTCTCCATCTCTCTTTTTCTTACTTCTGTTTCTCTCTATCTTTTTGTAGCTTTCGTATTGTTGTTTCTTTTCCTCTGCTTTTTCTCTTTATACATGCGTGCGTGTGTTTATATTGTTCTAACCCCACTGATTCTAAAAAATTTCATCTGGCTAATTCTGCGGGCAAACACCATTTGAAGACTAAAATTGGCAAACGCTGTAAGTGCCATAATAATTCAAACACCGTTTTCCACGTTAAACTGTGAAATGTGCCATGCTTTATAATGTGGTAAACGTGGAATGTGGCTGGTAGCCTTCTAAGTATGTAACGAACCTGAGTGTTTAAGGTTTTATATTTGTAAGAAGTTAAGATTTTTAAAAAGTTTGTTACTTCAAATAATGTGCAAGCTGTCACAGACAACTATAGTTAGATTGATACAGTTGTGGTTGGAACTTGTGTATATGTTTAGAAATACGTCATAATGTGTTCGTGTTGACGTCACTTTCTCATCTCAGCAGAGGAAGTGAACCCGCCTGAATGTTTTTCACCTGACGACAGACTCAGTTAGAAAACAAGTGAAGGCGAGAAATCAACAGAAACGTAGTAACGGTTAATGGAATGCCCGAGTAGTGTAATTGGTAATTATTTTCGTTTCATTCTGGCTATACTCGGAAATAATAATTAAGTACAGAAACTTTCGTGTATTTACGTTTTCTTGTCCATCGTTAATTCTATATGCAAGTGTGTTTAGTGATTGTGATGTGATTTAATATGCTATAGAATTGTTCCTCTTCAGGCAGAAACGTAAGCAAATCTGTACCTTGCTTGTAAGTCCACATACGATAGGATAAAACTGCGTTTAACTTTGAAAACAATGTTGTGTTTCTTTTCTACCCAGCAAGCCCTGATGATTTGCAAAGATTCTCATGTTCCTGACTAAAGGAGTAGCGGATTAACTTTCTGACGACTGGTATACAACCGGGGGACGTTGCAAGTAGTTCAAAGGGCGTGTAAAGAGGTCACTACTGTGCACGTTCTTACGGGCTGATATGCCGAACGATGCGATTTTCCAACACTTTCGCTTTTGGCACTTACAACGTTTACCACTTTTAGTCCTCATTTCACGAGAAACTCTTAACTTCTCCGGATGGTATTGATTCGGCTCTTCTGTATACACAATTGAAGACCCCGGTGCAAGAACCAGACAGCTCCAAATTATAAAAGTTTTCAGGAGACACGAAAAACTGAATAAAAGAATGAATTGTCGAAGAAGTAAGGGGTATTCACGTGCTAGAAGCAACAGTAACATACATATTGAAGTGTGCGGTCTCGATAGCAACTGCTGCACGCCGCCTAGTGGCTGAACACTGAACTATAGCTAGGGACATTGAATTTTAGCGATGCGTGAAATGGCGAAATGTGAAAAAAAGATGCAATATTGAACATTCTGCACGTAACTACACCCCCAATGATGAAATATGCCTGAGTTTTATTCGCGAAGTAATGCGAAATGTGTGCTTTTCCACGAAATGAACGCTTTTTCGCGAAATAACCGTGAAATATCATCAAATTAAGTAGAAAACACGCAAAAACTTGCAATCGAGGTTGTGCGCGCAAACTGTCGATTTGTAACGAAACGTTTGCCTATAGTTTCCTACCACTTGCAGCTGAAGAACGTTTTATCTTCGATCACATCAGGAAGAAGCTGCAAATTGGGATTTCCCATGCACGTAATCTCAGTTCGAAAACTTCGCTCCCTGTCAAGCTGCATTCCTTTCTTCCCCCGAATGTCTACTCAACTTCCAGTTTCATTGAGCTTGCTAGCTGTAGCAGCGATAAGATTAGTCTGTTCCGCACATCAAGGGAAACAATGGTGTCATTTGTGTTCAGTCATGAATGAATTTTGATTATCATCATGTGATTTTCAACATGTGTTTGTGTATGTGCAGTAGTGATTATTTTATTTGTTGGACAGCAAGGATATCCTTTAAATACATACAATGAATAAATCACTTGAGATATGCAATTTAGAAGTGATTTTGTGTTGATGTTTTCTTTTTGTTTGGACAGCTAAGTACTTGTGTATGTGTACAGTATATAAAAATGAAGTAGTTTATCAATTTATAGCTCTTTTGTATGTTGTTTCCTCTCATGATGAAAAAGTGCGTGCCAATTTTTTTTTTCCACCGCTGGTATATACCGCTGATCTAACGTTTTATTTACCGCTCTCCTCAGTTTTTATTTACCATAAATTTGTCTCCCTAGGTATAGCCGCTGCAAGAACCAGGCTGCTCCAGGAGCTGTCTGCGATGATGCGCCGGTAGAAACACGCCAGACAACTCCTTTTCCATTCCTACTACGGAACAAATCTGTGAAGCTGTCTGATTCTTGCACTGGGGTCTTCAATTATTAGCTACAATACGGCGACTCTGCAAAAGACGAGAAGACAAATCGTAACGAAAATTTAAGGAAAGCTCATTGGCAGCTTTCGCTTTAATGTCCTCCGAAAGTCATTGTCCCAGGATGTGAATCCAATCTGCATATTGCTTGATCAGGCACGCAGCTTTCAGAATCTGCTTACCTGGCAAGCGAGGACTTGCTTCTCGCAACTCCCGAAAGCTGAAAGGTTGGGAGATAAAGCAAGTTTAATTAATATGGAAGCCGTGTGTGTATTTATCACGCTTCTGCGATAGCTGGTTCGGTGTCCGATAAACCCTTGTGTAAACAAGTACCTGGTTCCTGTCGTGATGTGCTAAGTGCCGATTGGTAAGATGGTCACGTTTCTTATAATAATAATAATATGGTGTATGTGGAACCAGCTCGTAGCCAGAATTTCATTTCGGCATGAGCCTTTCCATGATAAACTGACCATTGATAAAACTGAATTAGTAGAAATAATAATCACAATAATAATTATCACCACGGTTATAATTGTTATTTTACATTTATAACTATTAAACGTTATTAAAAATAAACCAATTTTAATCAAAACTTATTGTTATTATTATATAAATGGAAAGACTGCTACTCGATCCACCGTATGAGTGAGTATCTAACAATTATTATACAGGGTGTATCAGCAGTCCCTTTTCTACCATTTAATCCAAAGAATGAATGGATCCACAGGTTCCAAAACTTATAGTTTTCTTTGTGAGAGATTACAGAATGAGTAAAATTTACCCCTAACCTTTAAAGCCATTTTTGAACGAAATGTTGATTGATTGATTTTATGTTCTAAGTTCACTTTATGCACAGTAAGGCTAATCGGGACTGGACCTACAGTTTTTTTAAAATTGGAATCCGAAAGCACTATGTGTCTCCTCGGGGTATCGCACCCGGGACCCCTTGATTACAAGGCGACGACGTTACCACTGCGCCATCGGGGGGGCTTTGAACGGAATGTGTAAAAGTTAATAACAAAATACAATAACTATGAATTTCAGTCCATTAACTGTACAAAAAGTAAAAATAATTGGATATCAGGGTGTCTACTAAATGTCTGTTTTTAAATTCCTGTTTTTTTCCAGGTTTGTCCAGATCTATTTATATTATTTTCCAGGTCTATATTTTTGTAAACAAAGAAAAGTTGTTATTGTTAATAACCCCTACCGAAAGGCCAGTTGAGAAAATTTGCAGTAACTAAGAAAAGCAAGCTGAGTTCTCACCTTTAACTGCCGTGTAATTCATATCCCTTGGTAGTAGTATATTTTTTACATTTTGTTTTTACTACAAAAGTTCTGAAAATTATTAATTTAAATTCTAAGCATATGTTAATTTACATAATTACATGTTACTGCACATTCGTCTTGGATAGGGTTTTAGGGAATAGGTTTTACAAAATTTACTCATACTCATACAAATTTATTCATAAAATATAGTATTTTTTGCTCATCTCATGTGCGAGCCATCGGCTATACGCACTACATCTATTCTTATTACACAACTATGGTTTTCCCTACAGACTACACTTTTCATTACATTCCGTATAGGTAGGGATACAAATTTATGGTAAATAAAATCTGAGGAAAGCGGTAAATAAAATGTTAGATCAGCGGTATATACCAGTGGTGAAAAAAAATAGCACACACTTTTTCATCATGAGAGGAAACAACATACAAAAGAGCTATACATTGATAAACTACTTCATTTTTATATACTGTACACATACACAAGTACTTAGCTGTCCAACCAAAAAGAAAACATCAACACAAAATTACTTCATTTCTAAATTGCATATATCAAGTGATTTATTCATTGTATGTGCATGTATTTAAAGGATATCCTTGCTGTCCAACAAATAATCACTACTGCACATACAAACACATGATGATAAACAAAATTCATTCATGACTGAACACAAATGATACCATTGTTTCCCTTGATGTGCGGGAACAGACTAATCTTATCGCTGCTACAGCTAGCAAGTTCAATGAAAGTGGAAGTTGAGTAGACATTCGGGGGAAGAAAGGAATGCAGCTTGACAGGGAGCAAAGTTTTCGAACCGAGATTATGTGCATGGGAAATCCGAATTTGCAGCGTCTTCCTGATGTGATCGAAGATAAAACGTTCTTCAGCTGCAAGTGGTAGGAAACGTTTCGTTACAAATCGACAGTTTGCGCGCACAACTTCGATTGCCGGTTTTTGCGTGTTTTCCACTTAATTTGATGATATTTCACGATTATTTCGCGAAAAAGCGTTCATTTCGTGGAAAAACACACATTTCGCATTACTCCGCGAATAAAAGTCATGCATATTTCATCATTGGGGGTGTAGTTACGTGCAGAATGTTCAAAATTACATCTTTTTTTCACATTTCGCGATTTCGCGCATCGCGAAAATTCAATGTCGCTACGTATAGGTATTAAATAGCAGTTCTGGTTGTTTTAACTGTTCTCACTTAAACTAACACTTATTCCTCTTCCTTATCCCGTCTCTGTGCAGCACTTCCTTTCCTCCTAACTGTTTGTAAGTATACCCCCACTTTTCCCAATAGTTCCATGTTCCTTTGTACTACAATTGATTCGAACACACTTTCCTTGCGTAGCTTCTTCTCCTGCAGAACGTGCGTGTCCTGACATAAGAATAAATGTTCTTGCGCATCATCACCATTGCATAATACGCATTTATATCTCCCTTCCTCATTTTGTACTGTAGTTTGTCTCCATCCTCCCAGCCTCATCCATGCCAACCCCTTTCTTGCCACCATGCTCACCTTCTTGATGTAAGCGGTCCCCTTCTTTGAAGCTCAAGCGATCTCTTAGTTTCACATTCCGCTATTATTTCCTGCCTATCTATATCCTCTAATCTTTGTTTCACTATGGCCCCTGGTCGACGTGTCCCCCCTCCCAGATCCATTCTTGTCCAATTTCGTATTGTTTACCTCTGATCTCTTTCGCCCATGTTCCCATTTCCTTCCCTTGCACCTGTTGTATCAACGCTTGTTACCGAGATCTCCCTTCTCGATATTAATCTCGCCCAGTATTTAACCCTTCTCAACATTTTACTCATACAAAATGTACTACAGTAAACCCTCGGTAACACAAACTCGTTTAAGACGAACACTCGGTTAACATGAACAAAATTTTGGTCCCGGCAGGGATGTATTAATCTTATAGAAAGTTTTATCGGTTAACGCGAATTTCGGTTACCACGAATTGCGAACTGCTTTTTAGTCCGTTGCGTCATTAGATCTCATTTAACACGAACTTTCAAAGTTTTTCATAATTTGTTTCTCTTGTTCCTCTGCTAGGTATGTAAGAAATCGCTCAACAATCTCTATCATCTTGCCAACAATCAACTTATACAGTATTGTAACCAACAGATTCAGATCAACAATGTGTTCAAATGTGTTTTTATATTCTTTAAAACGTAGCCAGTACGAGTCAGGGGGTGCTTGTTCGGCGGCGCAGATCGTATGCGCAGTTGTCCGTGGATGCATTACGTCATCGTCGAAACGCTCGGCACGGAAAAGGCTGGTTCCTTATGCAAATATTGAGATATTTGACAACGAATATCTTCTAAAATATAGTAGCAGGGGAAAAGTTACAACTTTTACTGTTAAGATTCATCCTTTCTAATCAATTTATCACAAAGTTGATTCAAATGTGTAAAATGGTTTTCAAGAAATCGTGTTACGAAGGAACCCCTGTTTTGTTCTCTCCAGGCTTCCAATCTAAGGGAGTTTTAACTTAAGCGCGTTGGATTTATTTTTGCTCTATGTTTTGAATTAAGATTATTTTGTTCTTGTCAACTGAAATCATGCCTAAATGCTATGGAAAGCTGTGAAAACTATTATCAGAAAACTAACGGAAGAAATCTAAAATATCGCAGCTTGATTGATATAAAAAATGCGGGATTGCCCATTTTTGTGAAAAAGGCATTGTGCGAGATCTAAAAGCAGAACTTTTTAATATTGTATGTAAATGTAAGGGTGTAATAAACGTGACTGCTTCCCGTAAAATATCACTGCACTCTCCACGTTTCTCTTCTGTCTTTTCTTTGGCGCCGTCAATAGCTTCAACACGTTGCTTTTTATATATATTTGTCACATATTTGTTTTAATTAGTATTCTGCTCGTTCCGCCACCTGAACGCAGCAGCTGGGCTCAAAGGGCAGTGCAGTTACACCGGAAGAAGGCTCGGAAATGGCAGGCTTCAGAAGTTAACTCATCCAAATTAAATTTAACAGGCATGTGCTCTCTCTAAATTTAAATCATAGTTCACAAATAATTTGATTAAAAGTTTTAAAAGTATCTGTTTTATTAATAACGTATTAATTGGTGCATTCTTCTCCAGCATAGCTATAGGCAGTGACCACACTACGGGGGGGGGGGGGGGGGCAGGAACGCCCCCTATTCTCGTTTGACAATTTCTCTCTCTCTCTTATCTCCCCTCAGTAAAACGACAAAAATAAATAAATGAATGAATGCTCTTTTAGCCAAAATATGCATTTTTGTGTCGTATTTGCCCCGGGAAAATATGATTTACCCCTCCATCTTTTCTATTGCGCCGTCACTAGCTACAACATATTTTGATTTCTATTGTTCCCACATATTTATTTTAATTTTAGTATTGTGAATCATATTCCACTGTGTTACTTCACATAGCCCCCCCCCCACACGTACGATTTCAGTTGTAAGTTTTAGACTAAGCTTGTCAAATGTCCACTTATATCTTTGTATTCTTGAGCCATTTAAAAAAAAATCATTTCGCTCCTTCTGGACTATTTCATAGCAACGTTTTCCCACTGCAAGTAGACACCCTGGAAATACAGGGTGTATCAGAAGTCCCTTACCACCCCTTGTAAAATCCGCAGTGATGTATTTTCATGGAATTTGATATGGACGATACATAATAGGCCTAGGGGGCAGTGATGTGGCGTAGACTATAAGTTCACGTCTACATGCGTTGTCTACACGTAATCTACGCGTAGATTACATTGGGTTGTAGTTTACATAGACTACGTAGACAATCTAAACTGCATTAAAATTAATTTTCAAGGGTTTCATGAAATGAAAGTGATATTTTAAACTATATTGGTTCCTAACGAAATGAAAAGAACCCTATTTACAACAAAATTTCTCTTCTCTTCTATTATCAACTATGGAAGAAGATAAATAGTATGCAAAAAACAACAAAAGATGGCAGTCGTGAGGCAAGAGTGGTCTTTTTTCCCATAAAGCACTAGAATATTTCCTATATTAGGTTTCTTCCTAGGTGAGAAATTGTTCGAATTTGGAACAAAGAGTATGAGAAGTTCTCCACACACATCAGCAACTGATACGAAGTATAATTTTCTTTTAATTCCACGGCGCTCTTTGCTAAGTTACATAGATTACCTAATCTACGTGTATAACATAGTCTACGTGTAGAATGTAGACTATCGTTGTTTACGCGTAGACGCACATCACTGCTAGGGGGACACCTTTTGGAGTATGTTACGCGGACGGTCGCCATCTTGGTTCCGCCATCTTGAATTCAACTTTGTTTTTATTTAAAATGATAGGTGGGTCATGTGATACATGACCATAGGCTAGAATTTCGTCAGGATGTCAAATCTGAAATCAGATTTCATGCAATTTCATTTGGTGAAAAGTTATTGGAAACTGAAAGTGATGTTTACCTGTTTGTTTCAGGTGCTGAACCATGCCGTTAACAATTGAGGAACGCATCCAGATCGTCAAACTGTGGGGTGGGAGAAGTGCCCGTGCAGTGGCTGCCGATTTCAACTTGCGTCATCCAGAACGTCACCCTGTGTCACTTGTTGCAGTGGCACAGTTATTAACCAAATTCAAGGAGACGGGCACGGTCTTGGACAGACCGCGTAGTGGACGACCGCGGACAGTCACGAATGAAGCTAGAGCTGGATGTCACCGCAGCGTAGCACACGTCGTGTGCAATGTACTATGAGTCACAGTTCAGTGTAGAGGGTGCTACTACAGAGGCACAAGTGGCATCCGTTTCTGTATAAGGTGTAAATGCAGCAACACCTCTCCGAGGACGATCCAGATCGGCGCGTGCAGTTTTGCGAGTGGGCTATCGCGCAATTACGGCTAAATCCAAACGTCGCTATGTAGATACTCCATTCCGATGAAGCGAACTTCTACGTACGTAAATGGGGAGGTAAATATGCAAAACATGCGTTATTGGTCGCATGACAACCCCGCATGGACAGATCCCTCCAAAATGACCGTTGCAAGGAAGATTATGGTGTGTGCAGTCATATGGGGAACACGGATAATCGGTCCTTTTATCAGTCAAGGAAATTTAAATGCGGAACGATACCTGGGGATGCTACAGGAACAGATACTGCCAGCTCTGATGTCGGAAGATGGTACATTTCCCAGGTTTTTTCTCCATTTTGGCGTCTAGGTGCGTCAGTATACCTGGAGGAACAATTTCCTGCGGCATGGATTGTTCGAAGTGGGCCAGTTGAATGGCCTGCCCGAACACCAGACCTAACTACAATGGACTTCTACCTTTGGGGACACGTTAAGGATATGGTGTATGGTGTGAAAATTCGCGATCTTCGTCATCTGGAACAACGTATCATGGCTGCCTTTGAGCAAATTTCACCAGATACCTTGCTCGGTGTCCACAGATATTGAGAGAAGCGTCTGCACACGTGCATTGCCTAGCACGTACAACATGTGGAGCACATTCTGTAACAGGTAAACATCACTTTCAGTTGCCAATAACTTTTCACCAAATGAAGTTACATGAAATATGGTTTCAGATTTGTCATCCTGACGAAATTCTAGCCTATGGTCATGTATCACTTGATCCACCTATCATTTTAAATAAAAAAGTTGAATTCAATGCCTTAAAACCTGAACGATGCCAATATTGGGAAGTCGCGACCTCCAGACGACTATGCTTATCAGTAGGGAGAAAAATTTATGGTAAATAAAATCTGAGGAGAGCGGTAAATAAAATGTTAGATCAGCGGTATATACCAGCGGGGGAAAAAAATTGGCACACACTGTTTCATCATGAGAGGAAACAACATACAAAAGAGCTATAAATTGATAAACTACTTCATTTTTATATACTGTACACATACACAAGTACTTAGCTGTCGAACCAAAAATAAAACATCAACACAAAATCACTTCATTTCTAAATTGCATATCTCAAGTGATTTATTCATTGTATGTATTTAAAGGATATCCTTGCTGTCCAACAAATAAAATAATCACTACTGCACATACACAAACATATGTTGAAAATCACATGATGATAAACAAAATTCATTCATGACTGAAGACAAATGACACCATTGTTTCCCTTGATGTGCGGGAACAGACTAATCTTATCGCTGCTACAGCTAGCAAGTTCAATGAAACTGGAAGTTGAGTAGACATTCGGGGAAGAAAGGAATGCAGCTTGACAAGGAGCGAAGTTTTCGAACTGAGATTATGTGCATGGGAAATCCCAATTTGCAGCGTCTTCCTGATGTGATCGAAGATAAAACGTTCTTCAGCTGCAAGTGGTAGGAAACTTTAGACAAACGTTTCGTTACAAATCGACAGTTTGCGCGCGCAACCTCGATTGCCGGTTTTTGAGTGTTTTCTACTTAATTTGATGATATTTCACGGTTATTTCGCGAAAAAGCGAAATTGGGGGTGTAGTTACGTGAAGAATGTTCAAAATTGCATCTTTTTTCACATTTCGCGCATCGCGAAAATTCAATGTCCATACTTATCAGCAACCGCCATCTAAAGGTGAAAAAATCAGGGTAGAAGCTCTGAAAATATTTTTTCAGTACATTACAACTTATTATACAAGATGTTTAAGCCTGCTAAGGAAGTAAAATTAACTACACTGTACACTATTTAAATGAGATATTTGTAGGATTTCGGAGAGGAGGGGGGGGCTTCAGCGCCCTTATCCCTCCCCCTGGCTACGAGCCTGCGTGGAACTATCTTCTTGTTAATATTTTGAACTCAGACGTTTTTAATGGATGTACATTTTTTTGGGTCTTTTTATGGATTAAGTATTTTCAGACGGACATCTTTCGGTACTACTTTTTGCTAATATTCTCTCTCTCTCTCCGTTTCTTACAATGTTTATGTTTTGTTTCTCTTTCTTCCGCAGTTTTTCTCTTCCATCCCCTACTTTATTCTTTCTTCCCCTTCACTTCTGTCTTTTTCTATGTTTTGTTTTTCTTTCTTCCTCTATTTTTACTTTATTTCTATATTTCTGTTCCTCATTCTCTCTATCTTCTCCGTTTTTCTCTTTATTTTCATTTGCTTCCCTCATTCCTTATTATTTTGTTTTTCTCTTTGATTCTTCATTCTCAATTTTCATCCTTTATTTCTCTCTGTTTCTGTATTTCTTCCTCCGTTTCTCTTATATTTCTCATTTTTTCCTTTCTTTTCTATGTCTCTGTTTTCTTCCTGTTTTTTTGTCTCTTTTTCCTCTTTCTGCCTCAGTTTGTCTTCCTTCTTTTATTTCTTTTCTTTCCTTGGCTTCTGTTTTTATTCCTTTCTCTGTCTTTTTGTTTCTTCCTTTATTTCTGTGTCTCTTTCTATCTTCTTCTTCATTCTCCGTCTTTTTCTCCTCTTTCCTCTATCTCTTTATTTTTATATTAGTTTATCCGCTGTTTCCCTGGGCTCCCGTACTTCCGTGAGTGTCTTGGTGGTCTTGCAAGCGTGTGAAGTAACTCGTCTACACGTTTTTGATACAAGGAACAGCTGCTCCAGTTGAGAGAGTATTTTCAATTATGGGGAATATTTGGTCTGCAGAAAGATGTAGACTTCTAGTATCCACTGTTAAAGATCTGCTGAATGTCAAAATTAATTCAGAACTTTCATGTTGTCTACACACATACACACACTCCATCACACAATAAAGTAAGTGGGGTGTAGGCAAAGCCGTTGTTCATAAGAAAGATGACCAGCTGCTTGCGAACAGCTCGAATCTTGCTTCCGGAGATGAGACTGGACTCCTGCACTAAAAAAATTCCCCTGGAAGTGCAATTAAAGCAATCACTTCGTTTCTATGGTGAGCTCTGGCTGCACCCCCCCCTAACGCAGAGGCGGATCAATTTTCCACCTGGATCCAAAAATAGCTTCGACGGAGAGATCTTTTCATCGTCGCATCCTCTTCCTTTCAGGTGGCGAGGAGCGATTACTCCTATCACATCCTTTCTAAGCTCCACACGCTCATCTCAAGATGATCAAGGAGAACCTGATCACCAGTCCTTGAGAGGCTGCGAGATGAGATTACTGAGGAGACGTGCCAATGATGCGATCTGTAGCGCGCAAGACTTACCCAAGCAAGATTTACTATCACCTATATCATAAAAACGCTTGATTCTATAGTGCAAAAAGTTCTTCAGCTTGGAAGTGTGGGAGAGGAATTTTCATGGAAGTGGTTGAGATATGTTTGTATATCTTTGATCTCTCCTATCGGGCCGGAAAGTAGTGGGGTTGGTGCTATTATAAACTCGAGAAATGATGAGCCCCCCTCAAGCAGATTTGGCTACACTTAAAACAAGCTCAACATGCCCATATGAGCTTTTTGCTCAAGTGTGGAACCCTCTCTAATCCAAGATTTTTGTAAAAATGCCCTCGGGAATTTCCTGTGAAATGATGACCCCCCTCAGATTGATTTGCCTACACTTACAAAAGCCACATCTGTGAGATTTTTGTCCATAATTCTGTCAAAAATATGCCTTTTTTGATATTGTTTTTGCTACACTTAAAATTAAGCTAAAAAGCCACACACACACACACACACACACACACCCACCCACACCCACCCACACCCACCCATACCCACCCATATTTACTTTCGGTTTAAGTTTAATTGGACCCCAGCCTCAACTTGCATATCTAATATTAAAACAATGTAATATGGAGAAATCTTCTAGAATTGCTCTGTGACCCTCTCATTTCTTAGATCATAAACATATGATTTTTCACCTATAAGAATAACACTACATATAGTGTCATCAGGGAGTGTATCGTGGAATTCACAGATAATTTTAATGTTTGTCCTGTCATTAACCACAACTTGTTTTCTTTTTGAAGTGTTGATGACAAACATGGGTCTCTGTGCTTTGAATTCATCTGGTGTGTAATACATGTCAGTATTGCCAGTAGTGACCCTTTTGTATGCTGTAAATGCTTCATATAATTTAAGAAAATCATCCTTGGACATGTCTAAATTATAATTTTCTCTAGGAAATACCTCATTTCTGCCATTTTTAAGATAAATGTTCTTGATGTTGCAGTTATCAAATTTACTTGAATTTTTTTCCTGATTATTGTGTCTTCCAGTCTGAAACAGTACCACCACAAAATCCGGCATGTCATATTGTATACTGGAGAATAAATTTGTAGCATCAAACTCATAATAGGTACCAGATGCAGGCTTCTGTACACATTGATATGTATAAAATTGTAGAGGAATCTGTGGATTTTTTAGGATATCTGCTTTGTATTTAAGAGCATAACTGGCCTCATATTCAACAACTGGCATTCTTAGCTCCATAGTCTGAATAAGGCACTTGCCTTCATCAGGTAGGGTATTAGGCAGAGCTTCCCCTGTAGAGTTTAATGCACTGTACCTCATCAAAGCATTATTATCATTTGCAGCTCTTCTAAATGTGATTCTTAAACCACCCTTCCACATAATATCTTTGTAATCTGAGAAGAATCCTGGCAACAGGCGCATAGGAAACAATTCTGTGTGGCTTTTAGATATAATTTTATCACCAGCCTCAAATCCACCTATTTTGTAGTAAGAAGCCTCGGTTTTGGATAATTTTAGTGTGGCCAAAGCTGTGGAGGTAATACCCGGATAATCTACTCTGTTTATAACAACACCATGTTTTCTGATCTCAATTTCAGAGAACAGATGTGGCACAAAATTATCCACCAATCTTATATTTGTGTTTGCCGGATAATCTGTACCATCGAGTTTTACAACATCAAATTTGATGTATAGATCTGCTCTGTGGGGGTGTATAAAGCCATCCCCTACATCAAGATCAACCTCAATCTCTGTGTTGGGTTTATTTAAATTTGCAAATGTCCTCCTGTTTGGAGGGAATGATTGTAGCTCATAACTCTCAATATTTTCCATTTTTTTCTTGTATGTATTTTTATTTAAATATTAATTTCTATGATAGCAGTTGTTGTGGCTCCAGCAAAATCAACTAATTCTTCTTTTTCATTAGTGACCATCAATTCAATATTATCTATTCTGTTATGACACACAGGAAAATATAATGTTGGTGATGAAGTGTAGATGATGGGCTCCATAAATTCAGAGTTAGGTTTGAATGTTGCAGTGATCCCAGTTTGTTTGTGAGTGCCTATGCCATTTGATTTGGTGATCATACCCTCGGCCACATTACAGTGAATATTCAGAGTCTCTATGGCTAAGAATTTAGGTATATTAATAGCAGTGTGTTTGATGGCTGGTTCAAGTTTTGTGTTGTTCTCAAAGCCTAACAGCTCTCCTATAGTACCCAGATCCACTGTTTCTGTAGCAGATGCAATCTCTACTCTGTGAGTAACAGAATTTTGACTTAACACTACACCTCTGGGTAATTGAGCATTTAGAGTGGACAGATTATACTGCCCTGGAGTGATGACAATTTTTTGATCACCAACTGCAATTGTGTTGTTGTGGTGTGTAATATTAGGGATCAAGTACATGCCATAAAATGCTCTGAGAGCTATTGTTTTGGGATACACTATGTCATCATGTAATTTGAGTTTCAATATTGAATTTTGGCTGGTGAGATGGAATACCCCCATGATGTTTCAGATACCACAAGCCTTTTTGAAAATCTTCAATTGATGGTTTATTTATTTGAGACAGATATCTAAGAACAGATAAACACAGATGTCCACAATTAACATCTTTGAAATTTTGAACACGGGCATTATTGTAATAAAGATTAGTTGATTTTAGATATTTTACTAAATTTTCAGGTGGAACACCTCCAAATGAATCAAACACAAATGCCTCATCTTTTAAATATTTAAGATAACAGATCCAGTGAGTGCCCTGATTTTTTTACTTATCCAAATTAACTATGCCACACTCATTGTTGAGTGGTTGTTCTGGTAAAGAATCAGACATGAACACACCTCTAAAATGTTTGATGCCCAGTGGCTTGATTAAAGCTTCAATATCTTGGTTTGTAAGCAGCTCTTGTTTTTTTTAAACTTATTCATGGCTCTCTTAACACCTTTGCCTTGTTTCTCCATGGCCAGGTTGTGGCGCCTCTGCTCATCTAATTCTGCCTTATTTTTCTTGGCATCTATTACTGTTTTTGCTATGGCGGCTGATCCCCCAGCCAAGCTCCCCACAGCCCCGAGAGCAGCTAAGATGGCCGGGATAGTAAATATAAATCCCCCCCACATGTGATTTTTTTCTTGATTGTTGTAATTTTTTTAATTGGGGGTACTAAGTAACAATTTCATACCATGGCCCTTGGCAAGACAAGAATTTTTTTTATTGCGGTGCTTTTTGGTTAAATGACTATCAATAGTTTTAAGAGATTTAAGACCTGCATAAGGTATCTGATACATAACACCCTTGGCCTTCATTGTAGGTTTATTATATACATATTCACAACCCCCACCCCAATTTTTGTTTGGTATTCATAGCTATGGTGGTCCCCAATGCTGCTATTTTTTCACTTAAAGAAGCATCTTTGCTTACAAATCTACCAAATGCAGCCTCTTCTAATTTCTTGTCTGCAACATGTCTCTTGTCAAGATCAGAATGTGTGTTGTATGCTATGTCATGGTCTCTACAAGCAGCATCTGGGGGATTAACACCAGGGTCCCCTCTGTTTAATCTATGGTCCAATTTTGTACCGGGACCACAATACTGATAGCCTGGAATGTGTAGATCAAATGGCAGCTTGTTTATAATGTCATTAACCAGCCCCCGACCCTCAGAAATATTCCAAAATTTAGGTGGTAGAGTATTAATAATTTTTATAAGATATCCAATCCCCTTAGTGTCATTCACTATAAAATTAGACAATTTGGTGCTTATCATGTCCATAATTCCAACCTTTTCATTTTAAAATTGTGGTTGCCAGCATTTTCCTCCCCAGCTATGACCAGCAACCTATCTACAAGTTTCCTGACATCATCAACCCACACAAATTCTTTAGGCAGGGTGTTGTATTGTTTGATTCCACTGCCAGTCTTGATATGTGACCATATGGGCTTGATTAAGTTGTTGTATTTTGCTCCACTGCTAGACTTGACTCTTTTTTGTGTGGGATCATTGTTCTGGTATAGAGCATCTGATTTTATTAATATTTCTTTGTAATCCTCATAATCTTGATCTGTATAGCTGCCAGGTCTCTTCCTAGTCATCAGTTCCCACAATCCAGGTGTTTCAGGATACTTAACAAAAGCACCTTTTTCTCCAAGACGAGATTCTGAATATACAATCAGATCATCTCCCATAAATGTTACTCTGAAATTGCCAATTCTATGTATGATGCTACCATCACGCTCTGTGTCAGCATATAAGCCAAAAACCTCATCTTTGTTGTCTTTAGGTGTGCTTAAATATTTTTGAGCAAGAAGACCCAATTCAATAGGATCCTGAGTAGCTTCAATTCTTCGAGGACCAACAGGACTAGGTGTATGAATACTAGAAAGTGGGGTGAATGGATAATCTAATATGTTTCTTGCAGCTACAGGTACAAGCTCTGTGATCAAATTTTGATTTTGCTCTGTAACAGTTTTGATATTTTTACCTAATTCACCAATAGCGTCAATAATAGGCTGTTCTGTGCGCTTGTGTTGCTCATAAAAACCTCGGTTCTCTGATTTCCATCCTTTAAATCTTTTTACAAGATAATCTCTTAATTTAAGATCATCAATGATTGGCCTTTTCATGGTTATTTATTTATGTTTCAATGTCTAGAAAATTGTTGATTTTATTTCTATATTTGCCACTATTGGGTTTTCTTGTCATATCAATTGTGACAAACCCATAACTGTCCTGGTTCCAGCACCCACTGCAAATCTTAGAAAAATCATTGTAGCTCAGGTCACCACCTACATATTCATCATGTATGTGTTTGAGGTTAGTATGGTCTTGATGAAACACACATATAAAATTGCTGTTGTCTCGGATCAGCTGCTTCGGAATTTTAGAAAAAGTCTGTGCCAGGTAGAAGCAATCAATGTTTTTGTGCCGGCCCTGTGTAAAGAAATTTCTAACCTTGTTTTGATTATCCAGTATAATGTCATCAAACACAACAACAGAATTATCGAGACATTCATGGAGTGGCTTAACATCTGATTCAAAAGTGGCTATATCCAATCCATCATATAGTTTCATCAGCTGCTGATATTTTAATTGTTCCAAACTCTTAGAGAAGACATACAAGTGCCTGTTTTTCCAGTCTAACCAGTTGGGTGCCAATAAAAAATTATCAATTATTAGTGTAGTTTTACCACAAGCAGATGGCCCAACAATAAGACATCTAATATTATCAGGTAGCAACATTCCATTTCTCTTATTCTGCTGTTCAGGTTCTGGCAGCCTCTTTATAACATCCGAGGTGTTCATATTATTATTTTGTTTGCATCGATCCAGCTGTGTTCTGGGAGTCCTAGCCATTTGACAAGTAACTTGTTGCCTTTTCTGCGGATGATTTTTTCTATGAGATATGTGTCAGGCTGTTTAGTTTTGCTGAGCTCTTCTTCATAAAACCTGCCTTTGAGAATTTCTCCTCGGTGGTCTTTTATTATATATGTGTTAAGGGTCCCAGGTTTAACTTGAACCACTGTAAATAATTCAGTGCTCCAGTTTCTGGTAAAGCCTCTTTTGAATAAGTGCTTATATTTGCTGATTCTTACTTGATCACCCACCCTGTATTTGGCTTTTCTTGTTGTTGGCCGATATTTAGGATAATAAACAGTGCTGATCAATTTTTGCTCATCAGATGAAGTTACTTCAGAGGGTTTCATGTTGATTGTGGAATGGACCGAGTTGTTATATTTATGTAGAAGTTCTGGAAGAATATTAATCCATTTATAATTACCTTGAAGTGTAAATTGTTTATACATATGATTTTTTAGGGTTCTGTTGAATCTCTCTACAATTGAGGCCTTGAGATCACTGTAACTCGAGTAATGTTGTATTGACTGGCTTTTAATAAATTGTTGGAACACAGAATTATAAAATTCTTTGCCATTATCTGTTTGCAAATAGCGCGGTGATCTTCCACTCTGATTGATGATTGTCCTGAAGGCTTCTGTAACACATGCTCCAGTCTTGGATTTGAGTGGCACAGCCCAGGCAAATTTTGAAAATGTATCTATAACAGTGAGTAGATACTTGTAGCCCTTGTTGATCTTGTCTAAGTTTTTCAGCTGTCCACTTGCCATCTCAATTAAGTCGCTCTGCCATAAATCATCTATGCCTTTTGTGACGACTGGCAGTCTCTTATAATTATGTCTGGCTTGTCTGTGTAATTCATCAACAATAATTTGTCTAGACATAATATGTAAATAAGAATATTGCAACTATAGGGTGTTCAGCAGCTGATACTACAGGATTTTCTAAATATAATTTGTCCCCTATTTGTATTTTAAATTCCAGAGAGCCATCATCTTCAGCATAAGATGTTTCTAATGTATTGGGATCTGTAAAATCCTCTAACTCTACACTGGTGATTTTTGCTTTGTTCTCAGCATTTGTTATTGATAGGGTAGGGTAGTGGTGTGCCTGTGGTTGTAGCCAATATTTGATCTTGATTGGTCTAAGTGTGCCCCCAACAAAAAACTGGTAATAAAATTGTGCAGGGGACAGCATATATATTTTGCCACCTGGTGTAAATGGTGAATCATATTCTTTGTTGGGGATGCTGTACAATTCAAGAATTACTGTATGTTTAGGATTCTCGATTATGCCTGTTATTTCTTTTTCTGCTGTAAGCAATCTACTTGTTACAGATTCAAGGTGCTCATTGATAGTCCTAACAACATCATCATGGCCTGGCTTGATTTTTATGTCCACAACAAGTTTCTTGTATTGTTGCACAATCTCTTGTAGCTGGGTGGCAAAAACAGACAGAGCATTTGCTTGATTGGACTCCATGGTCCCTAGCTGTTGCTTTATATTAGCTACAATTTGCTGTAAATTTTCAACAACTGCCAATTTTGAATTTTGAGCAGTAAGATCATGGACTTGTCTTCTGATATCCTCAAACAGGGCATGCAGTTCATTAATATGTTGATTGGTTGGTAGAGTGGCCACTGTCTGAGTAAGTTGTTTGATCTCTGTCTGGATATTCTTGATATCTTCTGATTTCAATATGCGATTCACAGCTCTCTTAATATTTTTAAGTTCCTGTGATGTAGGCAGATTTGATACAGTATTCTGCAAAGATTCAAGTGCCAATTTCACATCATTTAATTCAGAGGCATCAACCACACCACGCATAGCATCTTGGAGCAGGGCTATATCTGCCTGAGAGGGTGTTGATTGTTGTAAAATTTCAAGCTTTGTTTGGATATCATCAATCAAGTGATGAAAATGAGATAGCTCAGATTCAGTGTTGAGGTTTTCAAGTTTTGTGATCTGTTGCTGGACACTAACAAGAGTATCTACAATACCGGGCAGGCGGGATTCTAGAGTTTCTTGTACATTTGTCAAATCACTTTGCACTGCTGCTATTGTACCCTCAAGATGGGTTATGGTACTTTGAATTTTTCCAAAATCTTCATATGTTTCAAGTTGCAGCTTAATGTTGGCAACACTCCGAGTTATTGCACTCAAAGCATCAGAAGATAGCAAGTTGTTCATAAAATTTTCAAGTGTCTCAATTTTTTCTTTAACCTCGGCTATGGCATTGTTCAGAGGGCCCAGATTAGGTATCTGGAGTGACTGAATCTGTTCCTTTAGAGTGGAAATCACTAGATCAAAATCTTCTTGTGATTTTATGCTTTTGACAATTGTTTGGAGCTGTGTCTGGACATTATTAATCTGTTCCTCCAATTGTTGTTTCAATTGCTCAGAGTTGTTAGCCTGGGTCTTAAATTTGGCTTGAAGAGCTGCTACAGCTTCTTCTAAACTTTGAAAATTATCCAATGTGGCCAAATCAGTATATTTCTGAAGCAATAATTTAAGTTCTGAGTCAATTTTAAGAAGAGGGTCCATGCATTGTGATTGTAAATTTGTAATTTCTAATTGAAGACTGGCATTGAGTGTGGTTTGTAAAGCTTGTAAATCACTTCTTAATTTCTTGACTCTGACATCAAGCATCAGAATCTCATCACTGTGATCTTCATGTCTTGTATGGCCAAATATATCATTAGGCATTTTTGTTTTAGTGGTTATTTATTATTGAATATCTAATTCTTAATTCTATAAAAAAGGTATAAGTTTGTCATAGGATCCAGGGACCTCAATATATAAGCAGTCACCAGCAGAATCAGTATAAACAGTGCCAGAAATCATGTTTGAGTGCTTAATTCTGTAAATATTTTTCCCTACTGAAATCTTGACATCACCCTCAGGGGTTGTAATAAATTGTAATTGACCACCTACAGGTAATTGGTAATAATTTAAATTATTGTTAAATATGTACAATATTTTACCTGTTTCATCATCAACATCTGTAAGTATGCTGTTCAGATGAATAATTAACAAAGCACTTAGTTTAGATATTATATCAGAAGAGGGTTGTGGTGTCGGCAGGTCCATAATAGCTTGTTTTTTGAACCCAAATAAGTTCATAGGCATGTTTATTTATTTCAAATCATGCTCTGTAATTGGGCATTGATTGCCATTTTTCAAAACACAATGACCCCATGGTAGAGTATGTATGCCACATGATAAAATGCATCTCTTATCATCATGTGGGTCCAGAGCCACTTTTCTTACAATATTGCTAGTCAACAAGTGATCCACACTCTGAATTCTGGATTCTGATGTTCTGATTGTGCTACATGATTTGAGGCAATTTTTGTAATCTTTAAATTCAAGCTCTTGGTCTACAGTTACTCTGCCAATGCCCTTGGCCTTTTTGGCAACAACACCGCTACATGTTTCAAAGGTGTACATCTTGGCCCTTAACCCAGCAAATGCCACAATAACATCACCAAGTGTCTCATCTTTTAACTTGCCAGGCACCTTTTTGTTGTGGGGTTGAATTCTTGTATGTTCACTGCTATCAAAATATTCAAGCAATTCAGGCTGTGACATATCTTGATAAACATCTTCTGTCTGAATATCAAGAATAAAACTATCTGTATCCATGTACATCAGTTTTACACGATCCTTATAAAAAGGCTTCAACACATCATAATACAATTTTAACATATGTAATTTGGCCAATTCCAATATCACAGTCCCTACATAAATAGGCTTATCAAACTTAATCTTTGTTTTTTTCATATTAAAAAGTGCCATATTTTCATCATAAATTCTTCTATAATTGAAATTAGGCTTTGCAATCAATTTTTTGCTCCGGCTGGGGTCAGTAATTATTTTAACATCAGTATGTTTTCTGACATTTTCAATGGTTTTGCCATATACAGAATTGACCATCAATTTAAACAAAGATTTATCAAATTGGCTCATTGCAGATGTTCGAAGCTCTGTGCTTGTATCAATGTATGGTTTCAACCATCTTGAGTGCCTGAACCTCAAAACTTTTCCAACTTTGATCACTTGAACACCATGATTTATTAGGAACTGAAGGTTCTTGTAATATATGACATAACCCTGTTTTGGCTCCAGTGTCATCATCAATTTCTTCTGTTTAGAGCCAGGTGAGCACTGAACCTCAGGAATTGGGGGCAGATCAGAAAATGTGTTGTGTAAATTATCTGGAATTGTCAGATCAACCTCTAAGAAGAGGCCATAGTTACTGTCATCAAAATCCTTAAGATCTTCAATATTGAAATCTTCAACCCACTCAAGCCCTGCATATGGCAGTTTATCCATCATAGCGTAACCATAGAGGCTATTGGCATCTACATACAGTATATAATTTGATGGCAGTGCTGGATCATAATCAGGAATATATTTGTTATTTGCTCTGGCATATCTCTGAGAGCATTGCACCATCCTTCCTCTTATACATTGCTCCATAAACAGATACATGTCCTGATCTTGGATCAGATCCAATTGCATTTTAGTGTTTAAAAACATTGCAGCCCATGCTAGGCCTGGGGTACTGTAAAAATACATTGGATCCAGTTTATAATTTTGCATGGAAGATTTTCTGAATGTCTGAAGTATATCAGCTAAGAGAGTGACATCAAGTTTTGAATAAGCCATGTGATAATCACCAAATGTCTGGCATTTTAAAATGTTCCACATCAACTGGGCATGGTGATAATCTTCATCAGTGATTCCAGATCCTCTGATTTTGCTGTAAAACTGTTGTTTTGGTGGCAGAGAACACTCATCAAATTTAGAAAAATCTGTAACATAATCATATGGATATACACCCTTCCGCCTAATTAATTTGAGGTCCTGATTTGGAAACATGGCACATGTGATTTTGAATTGATCATCAGATAATTGAGTGGCCAGTGTAGCCAGGCTAGCCGATAAAATTCTGTATGAATCAAGAAATCTTAAGTGAATAGGGACACCATTAACTTTAATTATTTTGCTAATAGCTATATATTTCTCATCATTTTCAGCTAAAATATTTAAATTCTCCTTGTCAAACCCCTCGTACCTGATCAAATGATGAAAATCATAATTGGATGCACCATGGCAAAATATAGGGACACATTTTGGTCTCTGGATCTTAATATTACAGCTATTACACAGGGCCATTAAGAATTTACCATCTGTATGAGAATGGTGTTTCACCTTGATATTTGTATCTGAAAATTCAGAATCACATACCGGGCATTTTTCTGCATTGTTGAAATCTTCAATCTGTTTCTCTGTTAAAGGCAACATGGGTTTTGATTTTAATAAGACATTAGATGCTATGTCATGGCACTCATTTTCTATTCTATGTGCAAATTCTTTGATGGCATCTGCTCCCATGTATAAGTGTGGTTCACTAGCTACACCATCCCGTATAATTATATAACAAAAGCTGGAAGGTTCATGTAATTGATATGATGTAATTGAAGATTCATCAGGGTCTGGGCTACAGAATGCAAGAGGTTTGAGATTTGATTCAAAATCACAGACTATATATGCTGGGTGTTCCAACAAGGCTTCAAACTTTTTGAATTTGGCATTTTCACTTGGCATTGGCATCACCATATGAACAGGTTTATGGTTGCCACAGTATTTTAAATGTTCAATTAACTTGTTTTTAGCAATTTCTGCATTCACTTCCCGAACCCCATTCACCATTTTTCTACCATCAAATACAGTTAAACATCTTCGGCACAACTTAAATATTCTATTAAATTTGTCTAGTTGCTTTCTTACTAAAGCTTCAAGATTATGTATCAAAGTGTAATGGTGTGTGTCATCCCCTTCAATTAAGAGCAGATCAATCGGAACAGTAGAATCATCATCAAATGTACTGATTCTGAGAGGTGCTATCAAGCAATTGCCACGACCAGTGGAACAAATAAATACATTAATAGATAATTGTTTACCATTAATATCCCTGGCCTTTTTTTCAAATTTATCAATATTCTGAACAGACATTGGATATTCTAAGCCCTTCATTGCTTCATTAAAAATGTGTTCATGCTGTTTATAATAACTTATTCTCTCAGGATTTCTTAAAACTGGAAACAAAGCAGCTAAAATACACCACAAAAAGCATTTCTGGTCGGTATTTTTTATGTTAACCACGGCTCTTTTGTTTTTAATATTGGCCGGTAATGGCAGATATGTAGATCCTTGTAATGGGCTGAATTCAGAAATATTAATATATAACTTGTGTGGAGATCCGCTTAGGCTCCATCCAGACTCTTTTGCTGCAAATTCAGAGTGTTTAATATTCAATTGATCTATCAAACTGCTTATTATTTTGTCTAAATTTGTATTTGAATATACAGGTACAGTTTCTGTTATGTGGGGCTGTATAAATTTTGTGCCATTTGGCTTCTTATATTGTGTAAACAATTTGAGGGACAGCTTATAAGAGCCATTTTGTGCATTTAGAATTGCCTGCACATCAGAATTTATACTGTTCAAAGAATTCTTAATGCCACATCTTGGCTTTGATACAAACCGGTAATCCCTAAGTTGGCCATTAAAACTGCTATGGATGGGTTCATAGCGTGGCTGCTTTGCTGCTCTAGCATTAACAGGTGCTTCATGCTTTCTTTTCAGACCAGATGTAGATGGTTGTGGGGGCAATGTTGATGACTGTGCAGAGCAAGTACCTTTATGTTTATATGTGAAATATTCCATGCTATATTTTCTATGGCATTTAGGGCATATTTTAGTGGGAGTTCTGCATTTGTCTAGAAGACAATTCCTTTGGTGCCTGGCCCAATTGGGGCTGGATATATTTTTATTACACTGATTGCAATATTTTTGATTTGGCATTTTTGTTGTTGGTTTATTATATAAAATTTCCTGGGGTTCAATTCAAAATTTTGTACTTAATATATATATATATTTTGTTCAGCTGTGTGCTTTGTATATTTCTTGTGTATATTTAATATGTTAATATTATTAATTTTTATCCTCGGTTTATTATATAAATTTTTTTGGGTTTTAAATCAAAACTCTATGCTTATTATGACAGGTTGTAAAGCTAATAGCCTACAAGTGGAAAAAGAGAATAAATATTGATCTACACTGACCTAGCACAAATGTCTGCACAGACATGCATGTCCTAGAAAAGCAATGACCTTACACTGTGTTATGTATTGATTTTTGTATAACAGGCTGGGACAAATATAAGCCTGACTCTAAATATAAGTGGATTACAACAAACAAGCTGGATGTAACAAATATCAGATTTTTTATACAAAATATAAGCCCTTTTGTTCAATATACCAGAAATTGAATAATAAGAAATATTATATATTAACCAAACAGACCTGTAGTATGAAAAGCACTGTAACAACACATCTGTACTCCTCAGCCACTCTCACAATACTGGCTGATATGTAATACAAAATCTCTTTATATACCCTAAGCCGGTCCGAGAAGAAAAAAACAGGAATTTCCCGTGAATTTTGTTTTTACGGGAAATTCCCGAGGGCTTTTTTTTACGGGAAATTCCCGAGGGCTTTTTTTACGGGAAATTCCCGAGGGCTTTTTTTACGGGAAATTCCCGAGAGCTTTTATTAAAATTATCTGTGAATTCCACGATACACTCCCCGATGACACCATATGTAGTGTTATTCTCATAGGTGAAAAATCATATGTTTATGATGTAAGAAATGAGAGGGTCACAGAGCAATTCTAGAAGATTTCTCCATATTACATTGTTTTAATATTAGATATGCAAGTTGAGGCTGGGGTCCAATTAAACTTAAACCGGAAGTAAATATGGGTGGGTATGGGTGGGTGTGGGTGTGTGTGTGTGTGTGTGTGTGTGTGTGGCTTTTTAGCTTAATTTTAAGTGTAGCAAAAACAATATCAAAAAAGGCATATTTTTGACAGGATTATGGACAAAAATCTCACAGATGTGGCTTTTGTAAGTGTAGGCAAATCAATCTGAGGGGGTCATCATTTCACAGGAAATTCCCGAGGGCATTTTTACAAAAATCTTGGATTAGACAGGGTTCCACACTTGAGCAAAAAGCTCATATGGGCATGTTGAGCTAGTTTTAAGTGTAGCCAAATCTGCTTGAGGGGGGCTCATCATTTCTCGAGTTTATAATAGCACCAACCCCACTACTCCGGAAAGTCATTGTGAAGTGATGCTTGTTTCCAGTTAAGTACATAATATATACAATGGCGGCGACTAGGGGGGCAGCTGCCCCCTCCAACTTTTCGCCACTTTTGACCCCGCACTATGCTAAATCTTATCTACAAAGGAAAATATACTGTCTTCGCCCCCCCCCCGCAGTTATGGCACTTTGCCCCCCCCCGGTTTTGGAACCCAATCGCCGCCACTATATATATATGTACTTGACCAAAAGTCAAGTTTGTTTTAAGTCCACTTTATGCACAGATTAGGTTAATCGTGACCGAAACTATACAACGTACGGTAGGATCCGAACCACTATGCACGTACATTTCTCGGGGATCGAATCCGGGAGCACCTGATTACATGGCGACACCGTGCCATCGGGGAGGCCCTGTATATCGAGAGATAGTTAAATTCGTAGATATACAGGGAGAGAGGAAGGGATGAGGACATAAAGATGTGGATGGACAACAGGCACATATCTAGAACCTTTATCACTTAATGAACTCTACATGGTAAGGGCTGGGCTTTCCATTAAGTAGAACTTTCGTCTAATTTCGACATATTTACTCGTAAACGTTGTGAAATTAATTTCACCTTTTCCTAGCAACGAAACAGATTCCAGCATTCATTCACCAGCATTTCTTTCTCCACACCAGAAAAGAGGAAACCTTAGAAATTCTGATAATTGTTTTTCGTCGGAGGAAGAGAGAAGAAGGGGTGACAAAGAGCATTGTGTTGCAGGAAATCCTCTGTTTCTGCCGAGGTTTCCAAGATTTCCTTTCAGCTAAATTTAATTACATCGAGCAGCATCCTTGAAGTACTAAAACTACTTTGGGTCCTGTAGTATTCCCCCGT
This sequence comes from Lepisma saccharinum, assembly GCF_977018435.1. Taxonomy (NCBI): domain Eukaryota; kingdom Metazoa; phylum Arthropoda; class Insecta; order Zygentoma; family Lepismatidae; genus Lepisma; species Lepisma saccharinum. Next base: position 46,081,376 of record NC_139255.1, on the reverse strand, counting down.
AAGCTTAAACTTCTCTTCACTCTTTTTACCACTTCCATCACGTAATTGTTTCAGCGGAGTCTGTACTTTGACAGGCAGGGTCTATCTTCCCTTGCTCTTTAACTCGCGTCTGAGTTCTTCTCCTTGCCTCATGTGAATTTTATAAAATTATCTCTTCCTCGTTGTTGAACCTACATTTAAGTTCTAAACGGTGTAATTTATTAGATGCATTCAATAAATAACCGGAAAAGTAGTATTAATAAATCTAAAATATGACCGTCATGGTTATTTTAAGTCATCTGTAAGCTATTCAGCTGGGGCTGGCACGCCTGCCTCGCGCACGGGACGCTGGGAAACAGTTACACAAGATGGCGACACAAGAGTGCTCCAAGCTGAAACAGCGAAGTGTCGTGAGGTTTTTGTTGAGTGAACACGTGAAACCGATAGAAATTCATGGCCGCATGATAGTTCAGTACGGTGACAACTGTATGAGTCGATCACAAGTGTACGAGGGGGCTGAGAAATACAAACCAGTGTTGAAGATTCTATTCGTCCAGGTCGCTCTGTCACCGCAGTCACTGTTAACTTTGTTTTGAGACAACAAGGGGCCAATTCCTGAACATTACATGTTTAGAGATAATGTAAACAGTACCACCTACTCCAACGTTTTGCGCGAAAAACTTAAACCAACCATTCTGGAGAGACGACGTGGTCTGGTGTCCACTGGTGTGCTTTTGCTCCATGATAATGTGAGACCACACAGCCAGTATCACATTGTCTACCACCGAGGACCTAAAGTTTCAGTGCTTATCCCACCCTCCATATTCGCCAGATCTCGCACCTTCAGATTTCCACATCTTTGGCCCACTGAAAGATGGAGTAAGCGGATCGAGGTTCCAGAATGACAACGAAGTCCAGTCAGCGGTGCTTGAGTGGTTACGCACGCGCCCAAAAGATTTTTTCTCTGTGGAATCAGTGTCCTTATCAAGCCCTGGAAAGGTGCATTGAACTAGGGAGGGGACATAGTACTGTAGTTCTTTTTGGTGCGTATAATAAGTATTTGTTACAACATATTTCCGGTTGTGTATTGTATAATTTTGTTGACATTTTCTTTGGTTCTTTTTGGTTCCTTTAATTTATTTTTCTTCGCTTCTCGTCTACTCTCTTTTAATTTCTTTTCCCCTCTTCTCTGCATTCTTTTATTTTGATTCTCTCTACTCTGTTTTTCATTTCATTTGTTTTCCTCTACTCCTTATATGTTGTAACGTGCATTTAATGCATACTACAATTTTAGGTTTTGGTTTGGCAGGAAGTAACAGCCAGTCAAAAGAAATGAATCTTGCCAGTTACTCAGCACTGGGAGTTAAGATTACGCGTAGAAAGCTTCCTCCACGTGTGAAGGCTGAAACTCGGAGATGGCAGTGGCTTATCATATCACTCAAAGGCAAGGCCTTGGCCATGATATGACAATAATGTGTCAATCATATGATCAGGTGTCAGTCATCAAGTGTCAATCATCTGATGTCAATCAAGTGATATCACCATATGTCAATCATGAAGTGCCAATCATATTATGTCACCGCTCTAGGTGTGACAAACATCCCGTGCAGATGTACCTAGAAGGTTACGCATCTAGTACGGATGTGCCTGGCAGAGGCGAAGATATAGTACAAGCAATGCAAGCACTGCTTGCATAATTCGAATATCATTTAATGTACTTAATGTTCTAACCGTATTTAGTTTCCATCGCACTCGATTTCGCGAAAAAAATGCGGCCGCAAACTCCCCCAGCAGCTCTGTAGCAAGCACCAGCCTCAATGCTTGCACCCGTTCTGCGGGAAAATAAGGCCTCCGAAGGAGTCACATGGCGAAGCGTGAAATTCTGGTGGAACCCGTCCACGAAGCTTCTACAAAAAGCTGTGCTTTCCGAGCTTGCGTGATTCCCGAAAATAGCCGAGTTCAACCGAAAGCAGAAGGATTCATCTATGGGTACGTTGCCAGCAAAAACTAGTAACGAATATTTGTCTTCATGAACACGTAAACAAGATCGCAAATATAATAATAATTGTTAGTCATAAAATAACTAAAAGAAGTTATTATCACTGTTCTAAATTCCATATATATCATATTATATTACAAATTATTTTAGATTTCGCGAAATGTAAAACGCGTAAAAAAAGTTGACATTGGGAGTTGGGGCAGTGGAATTTCTGCACCCCCGTGAAGAGTTTTCTCAGGGAGGGAGGGAAGATTGGACGGACCTTGGAAAGCGCGTGGGATAGTGTGAGTGTTTGTTGCTTCGTGTTTTGTGCTGTGAATTTATCGGAATGAACGCGTATTTAGGAACGGTTGATGTGAAGTGCGGGTGTATTATTGAGCAATTGAAAATTGCTTCGTTTAGCTCGAGAGAGATAAGTGTTAAAATGAAAATCGTGGAAGGGGGTCGACCAACACCAAGAGTTTGAAATTTATTGTGCTGAGTACATCGTCTATGCATGTGTTTCTTTGCTTTGAAATGCATTTTTTATTGTTTGTGTTTAACTTTTTATTTAGTGTTTAAGTTACTCCAATGCGGTTTTTAGGGTGCCCAAAAATACTAAATTACATCATGCAGCGTAAAATAAACAAATGATTCCCATTTTTTTTTTTATCTAAATCGGTTTGGTCACCGTTTGACCATATTAAATAATAATGAACAAATAAAGGTACTAATAAGTAAGTAAGAAATTCCGTCTCCCTTTAGTCGTATGCGGAAAGTTCGCATATGCAAAACGTTTAATATCATATGAATAACGTTACCTGGATTTTTTTAAAAAAGTAAATGTGACGTTTGCGGATCATATGGTTTATTTTTAGTACAGTCACTTTATTACGATATTTTGACAAATCCAGTGACTGGGTAAATGAGGCTATAAACCTTGAATCTTTCCCCTCGGCATGTCGTTGTACTACATGTTTTGTTGTACTGAAACATTGCTTGTCTCCTTCGTAAGACTACGCTTCGCTACTGGTGCCTGGCAAGGCCTTTCTTATAGAAATAGGACTGTTTGCGAAGATAGACACAAAAACAGGAAAGAACACACTTCTGATTGACAGGATGAGTAATTAGGCAAGGTCAACAACAAATTACATGTACTGAAGATTGGAGAATGAAGTATGTTGTGTGTGTCGGAACGCTGCCCGAGCTGTTACAGGCTGCGAGTTCAAGGTAAGTTTACAACTGAATTCAGTGTTGCTGGAGACTTAGATGCTCTCTTTGTTATACAACTTAACTGATATGATTGGGTTAGAACATAGCTTAGAATTAGGATACTAACAACATAATATTTATTAGTTACATGTTAATAAAACTATATTATTCCGAATTGTGAGTGTCTCTAATGTTTCCTGAACTATTGCCCTTAAGAAATGTCTCTCTCTAGAAGAGTGGTGTTTCAATGTTTTCCTCTATTTTAATTTTTTTATTTTGTTTTCCTCTATACTGCATTCATATTTTGTTTTTCTCTTCCCCATACTTAATTATTTCTCTCTTCTACTCTGTAGTCATTCTTTTCTTTCCCTCCAATCTGTATTAATTTATTTTGTTTTCCTCTAATCTACTTAGCAATTGAGGCGTTGTGGATACGAAGGGCGAACTCAACAAACGTACATTGTGAGGGAAATGCGTTTCAAGTTGTCAGGCACAGTGCGAACTCCACAAAAAATTGGTAACAGTAGATCGGAATGCTTCATGCGTGATTTCCAAAGTTCTTTGTAGAGTTCGCACTGTGCCTGACAACTTGAAACGCATTTCCCTCACAATGTACGTTTGTTGAGTTCGCCCTTCGTATCCGAAACGCCTCAATTCTTTCTTCTATTTTTCTAGTCTGCATTCATATCTTTTGTTAACTTCTTTCGTTATTCTCCGTGATGCATTATATACTTTTGTTTTATATTTATTTTTTATTTACTGAGGCATATGCTCTCTAAAAGGAATAAACAAGCATTATGTAAAGTGATGAAATCGTTATATCCGAATGAACAAATGATCAAAGGACATAAGATGGCATCCCTCATTAGTATCTTTCCCCAGAAAAAAAAAACAACACAAATATGCTATACTCTGTCCCAGCTAACTGTGGAGCAGGCGAACGAAAACAAATCTCTGCGCAAGTGGTGACGCAAGACGGCTCCACCAATGAACACGTGAGAGGTAACGGGATTGCATGGAGGGACTGCAGGTACAGCCCACCGCTCAGGAGAAGATCCCTGACGGAAGTCAAGTGGCGTAGCGGCAGGGGACTCCACTATTAGGGTTGGGGGAGTGCACCCTGGGTCAGAAACAAGCGCTGTGGTCTCGCTGTAAGCTTTAAGAGCCCGTATCAGCGTCGCTCGAAAAAAGCAGCGGACAGATGTCATTTATTCTTCCTAGTCTTGCCAATATTGATTCCATTTCCCCCTTCAAAGGCAAATCCATTGCATTGAGACTTTGCTGGAGGGAGGGTCTGTCGAAAGAAGCAGACCATAAGGCTAAGGTTCCCTGTCCGCTACTCTCCCCCCGCTCAAGAGTCTGACCATAACAGGTTTCCTGTTACAAGACAAAACTTTTTCCGCGTGTCTGAAAGAAGAAAAACACACATTGACGAACATCGCAATACAACTGAGAGCCAAGGACTATTTAGGGGAGGCGGGGTATCCAGGGAGTCCGAATCTTCCAGGAGAGACTTACGAAGTACTAAAATTAAATAATGTAAATATGCTTGTTTTGTTTAGCATCTGTCGTATAATCGAGAGACGTTTATTTCCTTCAAACATATTCTAAGGGAAGGATTACATTGGGGTCAAACAACTTTGGATGACTGAATCAAATAAGATTTATGCACACCACTACTTAAGTAATATGATTAAATATTAAATTAAGAGCTTTTCATTTCGTCAAATGGATCTAACATCCTTTTTCGTTATTCAATAAATATTCAATTCTTTATCTGTTTCACAATCACCTTGCCAGGGCAGTTGTTTTTATACAAATTGAAGCGATCTTAACTATTCATGAGCTAGATAATGAATACGTGCTGTTATATTCCTATTCTTATGCCATCTTTTCCCATTCATGTGATAACAATATTAATTAATATTTTAATTATTAATTTAATATTACAGTTATTTTAATTTGTTTTTATTATTAGAAGAAGGTACCAAGATCATAGGCGTGCGCAGACTCTCACATAAGGGGGGGGGAGGCAAAAGCCTTGAAAATTCAGTCAGATCGGGAAAGAAAAACCTCATTTTATCTCACTCTTTTAGTTTTTTGCATTGATGTGATATATATATATATGTGTGTGTGTGTGTGTGTGTTCGCGCGAGCGCGCGCGCGTGTATATTATATATATATATATATATATATATATACCTAGGTATTAACATATTATTTAAATACATTACGTAATCTATTCATCCGCCCCTTAACAAACCAACAGCAAAAATTATATAGATTGTCTCTGAAATGTGAGCGCTCGTTTTCCTCCAAACCAAGCTGTTATAGCAGCAACTGTCTGAATTACTTATTTGTTCTTACTTTCTCTCTAGTAATTTACAATGTTTTGGAGAAAAGAAACTGCGAGCGAAGCGAGCATTGCAAATTTTTCGATCCAAATTTTTGAAAGTTGAAAACAGTATTGATTTAATAGGGCGCAAAAAATTTCATGGGACGGCATGGCATTCTCTTTTACAATTTTTCTCAATCAGATTGTTCGGCGCCCAGGCCCAACTCCCGCTACTTCCTAGCTACGGCTCGGAAGTTGACAAGACTGCAAGAAAAGCAGGTACCGCGAGCGAAGCGAGAAAGAAAATTTTACGAAATGTATTTTTATTTGTATAAAATTTAAAGTCGAGGGGACAATTGTCCCTCTGTAACCCTCTGCAAGTGATCCTGACCGTCTGGAAGAAATAATGCAAGATGGACGTGAAAACTAATTCCGTCTTGAGTATCCTTTTGTCCTGCTACTAGTATAGATTCTGCTAGTCTTGCTTTTTTTTTTTACTTCAATGTATGCCCCCCCCCCTATAATTGATTTCCGTCCAAGGTTGGAAAAAGGCATAAGGCAATGCCCCCCTGTCCCCTTGTGGTTGCGCCATTTCCTTTTAGAGTATAATATTGGTTTAATAACAGCGACAATATTGTCTCCACTAAATTTCTAGGTGAAAGTATAATAATGTAGGGGCATGGAACGTCTGGAAGGGGGGGCAAGGATTACCACACCTCGAAAACGAAGGTCAAACTAAAAGTATATATTTCACAGGTATAATTATATTTCAGTCATAGTAATTTACATTAATTATTATGTAATGGGGACGCAGGAATGCGATAATTTCAAATTCAAGTGGTGTTTTAGAGGGGACAGCACTAGTATCGGGGTAATACGCCCCATGAAAAAAATACCTTTCTTGTCCCTTTGTGGAAAAATCTGCGAACGTCCGTGATTAGGGGGCAATTCCCCCCCCACCTCCTCCGCCCGTGCGCACGCATATGACCAACATATATGGAATAGTTTATAACATCGATTAGCAGGATATCTCTCCTGTATGGTGCAGTAAACTAGGGAAATAATAACGATGTTTTGTAGTAGTGCATAGCTATTCACCCTGTTGCGACACATGTGCAGAACAGGCGGAAGACATTCTTTTGTGTTTTCTGCAGTTGGTGGATTATCCTAGGTGAGATGATTTTGATGTTCTTTCTTTTCTTAACGTAATAAAAACGTGTCTTACAACCTAAGGCGTCGTGCTTTGTGCTCCGCCTGAGGATGAATTATATGATGAAACTAATGAACGGACACTCACAAAGAGCATCCATGCCGGGATTCGAACTCCCGGATGTGCTAACCACTCCATAACGGAGGCCAGTGCTAATGCACATGAATATCACTTCAAGTTAGCCATTTGGAATCATTGGGAAAGTCGTGTAGTTAATAAAATGTGTACTTTTAGCATTTTTGATACAATTAGAACTATTTACAGCCAATGCATATTACTCATATTGAACCGGAATAGGGATGGCCAAACGGATCCGGATCCGAAAAATCCGAATCCATTTGGATCCGGATCCGGATCCAAAAGTTACGGATCTGGATCCGGATCCGAAAATTACGGATCTGGATCCGGATCCGAAAATTACGGATCCGGATCCGGGTGTGAAAGTTTCGGATCTGGATCCGGGTCCGAAAGTTCCGGATCCGGGTCCGAAAGTTTCGTATCTCAATCCCATTATAATATTACCACACCTTAAAAAGGTATTATGATCTTCGATTACAAAGAAATTTTTCGTTAGTCCAACAAGAATTTTTTTCAAGTGTTGTTCCTAAAATACTTTGCTACTCATCGGCTAACACACTCGTGCACAAAAATAATCTTACTTGTTTAACATAAAATGTCAGAGGTGATTTTGTAAATGCCATTGAAACGAATATGCATTCATTCGAATGTATTGGAAATGAAAACACACATAAATGTGAGACATTCCATTCCAGGATGAAACCTTTAACACATATAACAAGATAGAAATGTTATACAAAAATTATACAATTGTTCTACAGTTACAGTTTTACAAATTAAAATAAAACATTATAATATATGAAGTGTTATGTAATTACAAAGTGTAAGACTAACAAGGGAGGTTATCTAAGTGTCCCCCTCCGATTTCCATGAACCTTGGCAGGCGTGTAGTGGGGCTCAAAGGAAGAATATTTTTTTTTGTTTCAGCTAAAAATCGGTTTTAGGGGACAAAACCCCCTCAAATGTCAAGATGAGGACAAATTGAAGTGAGGTTCTGACCCCTATGTCCCCCTCCGATTTCCATGAAACTTGGCAGGTGTATAGTGGGGCCCAAAGGAAGAAATACATGTTTTTTTTGTTTCAGCTAAAAAACGGTTTTACAGGGCAAAACCCACTCAATTGTCAAGATTAGGACTAATTGAAGTGGGGATCTGACCCCTGTATCCTCGTCCGATTTCCATGAAACTTGGCAGGTGAGTGTATAAACGGGCCCAAATGAAGAAATACGTGTTTTTTTGTTTCGGCTAAAAATCTGTTCTAGGGGGCAACCTCCCCTCAAATGTCATGATGAGGACAAATTCAAGTGGGGATCTGACCCCTGTGTTCCCCTCCGATTTCCATGAAACGTGGCAGGTGTATAGAGGGGCCTAAAGGAAGAAATACGTGTTTTTTGTTACAGCTAAAAAACTGTTTTAGAGGGCAAAACCCACCTCAAATGTCAAGATGAGGACAAATTGACGTGGGGATCATCTGACCCCTGTGTCCCCCTCCGATTCCCATGATTTTTGACAGGTGTATAGAGAGGCCCTATGCCCCCTGTTTCTTCCTATGACATATTTACGTGGTTTCGGGGTCATATCCCCACTTCAATTTCTCCTCATCTTGACATTTGAGGGGGGGGGCCCTCTATACACCTGCCAAGTTTCAAGGAAATCGGAGTGGGAGACTTAGACCTCCCTTGTAAGTGTATTAATTAATTACAAATCGCGCACGAGCGCACACACACTATATATATATGTGTATGTATATTATATATATATGTATATTAGCAGGTAATAATATGTTATAAGCACATTCTTACTTTCCAAAGAAGCGCATGTGGGATGGCAAAACGGATCCGGAACCGAAAATTTTGGATCCGGATCCGAAAGTTCCGGATCCGGATCCGGATCTGAAAATTCCGGAACCGAAAAATTTTAGGATCCGGATCCGGATTTCGGATCCACTAGGATCCGGATCTGGCCATCCCTAAACCGGAACGACGAATTTGTGAATTTACTACAGGAATTTTCAAACATCCGCAGATAAGGCTAATACAGTTTCTTGTCCATATCTATCATAGTTATCCTGAAATGCACGTATGTCAGTTTTCACGCAGCTTACTAGTTTCCAGATATGCTTGATTCTGATAACTGTACACTCCTATTATTCATAGTTGCGAACTATCTCTCCGGATCCGAGCATGCATGTGAAAAAGAACTGAATCACTCCGCTCCGGAGGGCTCCTTTAGTACCACCGCGACCTAGCTCCGAAACCCTGCCTGCTGGCAATCGTATAATTGTCAGCGATGTTCTCTCCATCCTTTCATCCTTGGGTTCGAGTCCTAGTTGAGCCTGCATTTTTCACTGAAAATTCTACGTAAGTTATGGTTGTAGCGAAATCCGGATTGTCTCCGAAATGGGGAGATTACCTCCGAAATCCGGATTCTCTCATTTTTCCATCGGATTCCCGAATAGTAAAAAAAAAAAATCTGGATTTGGCCATCCCTACTTCACACGTCTTGCGCGAACACTGACCTGCTGATGTGTAAGTGGAATTATCAGTGTGATAATTCTTAGTAATTCAGACTTCATAACATTCTGGTAGAAAAATGTGCAGAACAAATTCTCGAGTTAGTAACCTAAAAGTTGTCTTTTCGACAGCATTTGCTCTTTTTTTTTTTAACTTCGGACGGAAATGCATGGTAAAAAAATCAGAATTTTCAGTTTTCATGAGATAATTTGGAAATGTGTTTACAGGACAATAATACATCATCATCACTGGCACTGAGATATGGATCTCATACAAAAATAATTTAAATACACGAATACAAGAACAGGGGAAGAACACAGAAACGAGCACTGCCGGATCTACAAGCCGCAAGACCCCGCAGTGCGGGGGTGGGGGCAGAGACAAGTAAGTCTCTAGAAGGCCCTCAGTGATTGACATAGTATAGGGTTCGTATATGCGTATTTCAAAACTAAACTTAATTACTCAGGGGTTTAGAAACGAATACCAGATATACAGGTAACGGCAGTAGCGGCGAGGGGGACAGTCGGCCCCCACTTTTCGCCACTTTTGTCCCCTCACTATGCTAAACCGTACAGTATCTACAATGGGAAATATACTGTCCCCCCCTCGGTTTTGGAACCCAATCACCGCCACTGGGTAAAGGTAACGTTAAAGTTCCCTGTGCATATAGCACCGTGCCATGACGTCCACTTGGAACACACCAATGTGTTTATATATGAGTTGTTGAGGGACTTTTGAATCACCCTCTAGGCTCTTAGATGTGACTTTGTCAACATGAGATCAAGAACTTCACACACACACATGCATTATAATATACATACACACACACACACACATATTATATATAGAGCGTAGAGGGCATGTTTGTGTTTATGTTTGTGTGTAGTAGGTTGGTAGAGGGGAGCCTTTGGTTCCTTGTTGATCCATGCAGATCTGCAGCTGCCACCTCCAACCACGATTTTACGTACAACACGTTGTAATAATCTTGCGATCTTATAAAAGCAGGAAATGTACTTGAACATTGCAATGGCCTTGCCCTAAGGGAAGTTTTATAATGTAAAATATTACGTAAGATAGCTTCTACTTCTTTAATTTTCGATCGCAAGGTTTCTACCGTACTATAAAAATCTGGGGGCTACAGGGAGCTTAGATCTGTTGTTGGGGTTTCATCCCCCTTAACCTCCTTGTAGCGCCGTCCCTGGCTGTATGTATTTCGTCCAATGAGTACAAGCTAGCAAAACTGTGAATTTCAACAAGTTTGTAGATAATTCTGCAGCTGTTCATAAAAACAGACGTACGCGTATTTTATTAGTTTCTTTCTGTGGTTCATTTTCCCATTTCAGTAAAAAAGTATTCACACTCTTTGCATACGGTGAGTAAATGTGGGGGAAGGAAGAAGTTCCCCCTTAATAGTCTCACTTAGAAATTTAGTGCAGAGGAATCTAATAACCGTTCTTAAACAACATTATGCTTTTATAGAAATAAAAGTATATACTATTTACAAACCTACGAAAGTTCCAAGTAACTACGTAAGGAAAGGGTAGTGAATTACTTCCTATGTAATTGGACTCTCCCACTAGCAAATTTCTTATTAACACCTCCACATATTTCATTATTTAGTTGTATTATCTGTATGTGTCTGCAGAATAAATTGCCCGTATATTGCACATGAATAAATTATGAAATTATGTGTAGTTGTTTTGAATTTGCGGTACTAAACCACGTTTATACGTAAATTAGTATTTGAACGACAGATATGGAAAATAAAGCGCCAGCAGAGAACAATGGTGCCACTGAAGTTGAAATTCATCTAATAAAGTGATTTTAGGTGGGTCGGGACACACACGACCCTGTTTTGTTCCCACCAATGTAATAAAAACAGTGAGATGGAATGAGGGCTTTATTTCGTCAGCTGAACTCTTATCAAGGCCCTTGCTCCCCATAATCGGAGGATCTGAGACAGAAATAGTGTTATTTGTCGTATATCCAGAAAGTTGATTGATTTGCTTTATTTTACTTCGCTTTTTGTGCCACTTTTGGCCAATTTGCGAAGATGGGGATGAGTGATGATATGATGAAATTGATGAATGAACACTCACAAACATCCGTGGCCAAGCCGAAATTCGAACCCGGGACCCCTGGCGTCGTAGCGCGATGTGCTAACCACTCCCCCACGGTGGCCGGCCCCAGAAAGTTGAAAGTGAATGAAATTTTTATGGTGTGTTTTGTATGGTCATTATCAATAGTAAGTCTGTCATATTATTCCACTAAATAATGTCTTTGGAAAAGAAAAAACAACAAATAATTAATGTATTTTATTTTACATAAGACCTATGCCTAAAAGTATTTTTGTATATGATGACAGAGAACTATCTTATGTTGTGATTTCTGACTGTAATATATATATGTAATTGGTGATAAAATAACGCAGTAAAGTATTAAGTAAATATATTTTATCCCTCTACTTACAAATCATGAAAGGAGTCAAATTCGAAATTAAATTGAACGGACGTTCAAAATTTTTAAAAATAGCACTATTTCCATAACAGATCATCAAGTATTTTTTACCATTGACCCTCAGAATATCTCAAACTTACAATGAACGTTCATTGAACTTATTTATGATCGACAGCTAAAAAGTCATTCATTTGCATGACTGGATGATAATCCACCACCAGATAGAATTTACACAATATTTACCTAAAAACTTTGGGTAAAGTCACCTTCACCCTAAAAAAAAAATCCCTTGGTAATGGACTTTCGTGTTCTCACAAAAAAAGAAGTTATAATTTGGCACAATTTTTCTTTCGCGGGCAAACCTTTTGTAAAGGTGTACTTCAGTCTGTGCAATCAGCCCTTCCCATTTGTGAACAATATACTGGGGAAATCCACCGTCCTTCACTGTTGTCATTGCACTACAACCCCATCGTGATTTAGTATGAGGATATCGCATAGTGAAGAACTGTTTACAAGCATCGCCCAAACCATTGATTCTCCCCCCAAAACCTTTCCCTGCCTTCTTTTTTCTTTTCCTAGCTCTCAGCATGCGGTTTTCTTGCCACTTGAGGAAGACTGGCCGATTGTGAAAGAAAAAAGGAACGGGAGAGGAGGGGGGTTCATGAGGGGCGCGAGCGGTACAGAGGGGGAAACGGCTAGCGCGACCAGCTTAGAAAAGTCAAAGTTAAAATTTACATACATTGCTCTGTACGTCGACAAACTACAGACATTCTAAAGAAAATTATGTAAGATCAGTTTCATTTCTTTGCTGTAGAAGAACAGTAGAAGCTTTCTTGTTCTTTAAAATGTTGATTTAGGTTATTACATATAATTGGCGAGCAAGTGAATTTTACGAAATTTTACGAAATTGAGATAAGGAAAACTACGTAATAAATAATGTATTTAAAAAAAGGCTTAACGACATAACAAATTTCATATTTGATCTTTAACTCAGTAAAATTTAAATGCCACACACTTGACTGTTCGAGCACAGAAGGTCGACGCAAGAACCTATTTTTTAGGTATCGTCATCAGCGGTGATACGGGCTCTTAAGGCTTCATTCAAATCTACGCTCAAATCACTGTCCGCGCACGGTCAGGGGGTATCCACATTAGCGATAAAGGTATGATCATCGTCAATCTGGTGTTGATTTCTTGATAGAGTACACCGATTTTTCTATTTTTTTAAAATAAAGAGCCTGCCGATTGTACTAACTACAATCTTTAAGATATTTTCAACGTCGGAATTGGCTGTTACAGTACTGGCGTTCGAAGCAAATGGCAAAGAGAAAAATATAGAAAGAGTTGCGAAAGCGGAGGACGTTTATTTGCACTTACAATGTGGAATGCTACAAATGTCAACAATGGTAAACATTGTCGGTCTAGGTTTGGCATGAAAATTCTCGGGATGATTGTTTCATATCGACACTGTTGATCATTTCTTTTATTCGAACGTTTCAGACACAACACGGCTAAATAATGTGCAACTACCATAACCCTTACAACACCACGAAAACCACGAAAAATCCCAAATAAATCACAATTAAACACCCACGTAGAAGCTCTTCCACAATGACAATGACCGCAGCGGAAGACTTCCTTCTACCCCTAAAATCTGCAAATAGACCGGTCTTCCCCTGTCCCTCTGCACGCCCTCTCCCCTCATTTGGGGATCTTCTCGTGAGCGGTGAGCTGTACCAGCCCTCTAGCAGCGTGTACTGCTTCGCTCTGCCCAGTTCATCCCTCCCCTTTCTCTGCGCGGCCTTGCTCCAGATATAACGGGATCTGAGTATAGTTGGGACTTTCTACTGGTAACTTAGCCGTGATGTGCTCGGAAATTGAACCCTGAACATCGTTGCAAGGCGATAACGACGATACTCTGCCATACATTATATTTCCAATATTACTTACAATTATGAACATGAAGTTTTTGTTTTATTTTAATCTAAATTTCGATGTCATTTTTTACTGCAATTCGGTGTTACTTCTTGCGGTTTAGAGCGAAATTCAGGATTATTAATTTAAAATCAGTCTTATTTTTACATGCATTTTTACTGTTCCTTATATGCTTGAAATTTTCACATTGTTTTAGATCTGGAAAATTGAGAGATATTTTAGTTTTAATGACAAAAAAAATATGGCTTACCTTCGTAAGAAATTACCAAATTTCTTCCATTTGGAAAACTATTTCGTCTCATCAGCCACTAAATACGATTTTTTTATTGAATGAAAACATTCAAATTCTTGAATACAATCGTACATCACAGAAGAGAATTAGGACAACAGATATTTCTTTATAAAATTATAACTGGGTTGTTGGATAATAGAGAGTTTCTTCACCAAATATGTTTCAATGCTAGCACATGTAATTTAAGAATAAGAAATTTATTGCTATATAATATCCCTAAAACTGAAAAGTACAAACAATCACCATTAATTAGAATGAGTAGTATGTATAATAGAATAACATCCACAAATCCAAATATTGATTTTAATCTTAACATTTTGGAATATAAAAATGCTATAGAAGCCACACTTAACAGAGATACTTTCACAAATGGTTGATTATTTATTGTATTTATTAATTATTGTAGAATATGTTCTATATGTATCCCTATATCCACATAAATGTGTTTATATATATATAAAATCTAAATATATGTATGTGGATAAGCTTAAGGATATGTGTCCATTAATATGTGTATGTATTTATTTCATTATTGTTTCTATCCTATTATGGTCATATTTATTCCGTACATTCATGAGAAATGTGATAATATTGGTTGTTTTGTGTGTGTGTGTGTATATATATATTTCTGCGAGCACGTCATTACTCTACGTTATATAAGTATACTTATGTTATAGTTAATAACTATGTAATATGTATGCATGCTATTTAATCTCACTTATATTCATAGTCACATTATTTATGTTATATTAATGCCTCTGTTATTGGAGATATCCTTTCTCTGTAGAAGGCAAATAAATAAATAAATTTTCCTGACAATGCGAAGATATCCCTCTGCGACCTCAAAATACCGTTTTTTGTCCACCCATCGAAACACAACAGGTGCTTCTACCTGAAAATTTTCCCGTTCCTAGGAAACCTCCCTTCTGGGAATATCCCCCCTGGGCTCATGACTGTCAGTCATGTCTGTGCCAAACTGCAATAAGTGATGCGTGACAATCTCTTTTGAATCGCACTATCACCAGCTAAACTACAAATGACAGATCTAATAATGCTTCAGGCAGTTCTTTTTGTCCAGAGGAAGTGTTATCCACAGTTCTTATTGCATATCTCGCTGTGTTTTTCGCGTTCTAGTGCAAAATTCTATGTTATTCTGAAAAATTGCAAAATTCGCGTTATTTCACGATTCCGAACCAACAAAAGCTTGCCTCGTTTACCTACTCAAATACGTTTTAAACACTTTATTTTGCTTTCATCTACTTTTCGTTGTTATCGTTAAAGCGAGAACTTCCCACCCCTACTTACAATCATATGCTTGGTGCATATTCGAACCAAGAAAAAAATGTACCTGTTATTTCGACCAGTACGCCACTGAAAACAGGAAACTAGTATCTCCCAGTCTGCCAAATAGATAGCAAACGATGGACAGGGAACAGTGTGAATTCATTACAGACTCTCATTTGCATCACAAACAAATGCAATCCTTCAAACAGAAGACCTTAAAATCAAGCTCGAAAGGACTCATTAGGCAGCTGCACGTGAAAAAAGAATGTCAGAACAAGGAATAAATTAACTCGAACGCTTTTAGTATCAGTTGACACAGTTCTGAATGCAAATAACAGTCTCGCCCGTGGTTATCTGACTGTGTTATTCAAATCCTTACCTAGTTTCTGTTTGCAAATGCCGTCACAGGTTTTGACATATAGCCGTGTGGACGCGTGACATGCCATAGCGTGCACGAGGTGAGTTGGCATGCATGGAGTTTGACGCTTGTTCATTGTACAGTCTACCACAACATCAATGAAGTTCTCCTTTTCACTCTTAACTTTAGCACGATGTTCGTTGAACCGTGGAAACTGCGGGCTGTCACCAATGCGGCGTTGCCACGTATCACGTACATATTTACACCGTTAAATAAAAACCTGTATAAAATCGGTTTTGCAATTTGAATTGACAACTATAAGGTTTTCCAATAAGAACGATATGATTTTGAAATTAATTAATTTATTTATTATTTTGGATGGCGAAGTTGAGGCACAAGCCTTTTCTTACACTTAACCATCTCTACTTTACATTTTACAAATTAAGTTGAATATCTAACAGTTTGCGAAATATAAAACAATACCAAAGAAAACAAACACAAAAAGAGGAAAACACACAAAAAGAGAAAAAAACACGAAAAAGAAAAAATACACACACATATCCTGTAAGAAACGTAAAAAATGCACGTACAGCATGAATACACACATAACAAAAATACTTAACACACAGAAAAGTCGGTCGGTGTTTGTCCTACAAATTTAGATCAAGAAAGGTTTCATTTTATTGTCTTTCCTTGTTTTCAGTACTGGTAAGTTTCCTCCAGAAGATGCTCTCTTAATTTTGATTTGAAATTGCCGAGAGAAGAAGAGTTTCTTATGGCATTAGGGAGGTCGTTCCACGCTCCGGTGGCAGTGACAGTGAAATATTTTCTGTAAAACGCTGTCTTGTGGGAGGGGATGTTGAGCAGAGAGTTGTTTCGTGAACTATTTCAGATACAACCAAACTTTTTATATTATTTTGAAGCATAGTTTATTACATTATGTTTTGAATAACACTTCATTTAAGTGTCGACTCGTGCACACGAGTGAATTCGATGAACCCAATTTTCGATGACTTTGTGCAATAACTCGGGCCTAATTTCACGAATGCAGCGTTCGATGTTTAATCTTAATGCATCAAGGCTTCGTGGTCTGTAGACTATAGATTTCAAATAACCCCACAAAAAGTAATCTAAAGGAGTTAAATCACAACTTCTCGGAGGCCAACTAACAGTTGCATTTCTTGAAATGATCCTTTCACCAAAATGTTCTTGCAATACGTCAACAGTGGCATTAACAGTGTGACATGTGGCACCGTCTTGTTGGAACCACATGTCCTCCAAATTAATTTCATCTAAATTTGGCCACAAAACATCTGTTAACATCAATCGGTACCGCTCATCAGTCACTGTAACTGCATCTCCTACCTCGTTTTGGAAACAAAAATGGTCCGATGATGCCAACATGCAATAAACCACACCATATAGTGACCTTTCGCGGATGCAAGGGCTTCTCGTGAATCTCTTGTGGATTGTTTTCACACCAAAACGACAATTTTGTTTGTTAACATATCCACTTAACCAGAGATGAGCTTCATCTGAGAAGATAATTTTTTGCCCAAAATTATGATCCGTTTCAAGTTCAATAGAACGTCTATTTTCATATTTTTTTTTGATAATAAATAACCAAACGTTCTTGAAGCGTATATTTTTGCCACGATTAATTGTCACAGTATACTAAACACAAATGACAACTAGTGACAGTTATAACATTCGAAGCATAGTTTCCAGTTCATTTCAAAATCATATCATTCTTATTGGAAAACCCTCGCCCACATGATTTTTCCTTTATAATGGATTTTAAAAACAGATGCGAAGAGCTTGAAAACAAGAACAATATTGTATTTCTAGGATTACCCAATACTAAGAAAAATTTGTTTCTTAAAATTGACGATAACAGTTTATCGACAAATTTAAAAAATCTAAAAATTAATAATTGTATTTAAAACCTTTCTGCCTGAACCATACTAAAATTTCATTAAAATAGCGCCATCTGTTTTTGATTTATAGAATTTCAAAGAGAGCTATTGTTTGGAAAACTAAAAAAAAGGGCACTTTTTTGTTCTCACGACGATAAAGGAGGCATACTCGAAAAAAAAATTGGTTGGCATAGACTAACGCAGACTTGAATTAGCTAAATTTTAATGTAACTAATTTTTATTTAGGTCTACTGGCTAAATTTTAATTTGAGACCAAACTCCAGTATCTATAATTTTTAATCCGACAGTAGTCAGCGAACCTAACGAATGAGCAGTTTGGGGCTTTGTTGGTTTCTGCGCAGGTTTACGTCAGGGGCTTCTAGGGGTGTGCGGGATCCCGAAAAGTCGGGACAGGGATCGGAAAAAAAATCCCGTCCCGATCCCGACTTCGGGAAATGACTTCCCGACTTTTCGGGATCCCGAGCAGTCGGGAAATACCGAATGGTCATTTTAAAAAGTCGTTGATTCTCGGCCTTTTCTGCAATGTAAATGTCTGGAACTTTTTGGAAATTGTTAGTTCTTATTCCAGAAATGCAAAAACAATCCCTTAAGGTGAAAATGACGTGTAGAATTCGAGATTTCCAGAGCTTCGGGAAATTTCGAACATTTCCCGTCCCGAAAATTTTCCGACTTTTTCGGGAATTTGCGAATTTTTCCCGTCCCGAGCCCGTTCCGACCCAAAAAATTCTGTTCCACACACCCCTAGGGGTTTTCATTGCGACGTCAGATTGCAGACTCGCTTTGCACATGCGCAGGTATCTTTTGAAAGAAACTTAGCTCTACTTGTGGAAGCAACTCTTCACTTACTTGTCAAGTAACAGAGTTACTTCTTGTGAGCAGTCGGCTGGTAATCAAATGGATGAACTGCTATGTGCATTTACACAATCTATCTCTCTCCTTCTCTCTCTCTCGAGAGCAGGTTTGTGGTCACCCTCCGGAGGGGCAGACCTCACCCACACCCTCACCCTCCGAAGACTTGTGAGGGTGAGGGTGGGTGAGGATGAGGGCGAGGGCAAAGTCGAATCGTGAGGGCGAGATCGAGCCTTGAGGGTGAGGGTGAGGAAGGTTGAATGAAAATGACCACCTCTGGATCCTGAGAAAACAGTTATCTGTGCTCTATCAATGTTCGTTTGAAATATTAATTTAGCACATTTTAAATTTTAATATAAACTTTTTTTAAACGCCGACTTGCAAGAAGTAGAACACTGGTCATAGATTTCCATGATACGCAGTTAACTTCTGTTCCTTCCCAGTGTAGTCCAGTGACACTGGCAAACGCACAAATCTTTCTGCTGCAAAATTTGTTTCCTGTGGGTTACGTCCCCTTTCCAGCAGCCCACTCAATTTCACAACAGCCTACATTAGAGATACATTTACCCGAAATAGAGCAATAGACGTCGAATGTACACATTTCGCAACCAGCTGACTTCTGTTACAGAAGGAGAATGACAAGCAATAGCGCCCACAGGATTTTTTCTCAGGGGGTCAGAGCCATAGAAACTTTTATTATTATTAATTATTATAATAATAATAATTATTTCTATTATTATTGCTATTATAATTGTTTTTATTCTTGTCGCTGTTATTATTATTATTATTTTTTTAAAAATTACATACATCGATAATTTCCATATTCTGTGCATCTACAGGGTGTATCATATGTAATAGCGCAAACTGACACAGTTGAAAGCACGCGGTATTAGAAGCAAATGGGTCTCCAAACGAGCCGTTGTCGAGATAATTGCGAATGTGTGGTTACAAGCCGCCACTGACTTCATTGTTTGTAAACGTCGTTCTAGTTGGTAAAATGCTAATATTGTGTGCGAATGTGTGGTTAGAAGCCGTCACTGATTGCATTTTGTAAACACCGAGTGCTTTACTCCTTGCGCGTTCCGAGGTTTTCTCTTTGTTTACAAAACAGAACATTTCCGAGGTGGCGTTGGAATCACACAGGATGGATACAATCAGTACAGATAATTGTACGTACATGCTTGTGACCAATTCCGAAATGAACCGGAGGTCATAGGCGGAGTTCTGGAGGGGCCAGAACCTCTAACTTAAAAATACTAAAAAAATAACACATGATTAAGTTCAAAGGCAATTTTTTGGAACTGTGTAATTTTTCTCTAAATATAACGATAAGTTTAAATATGAATACCAAAAATAGTTTAACATCACTAGCCCTGATGTTCAAAATGAGCTGTTGTTAATCGTTAAACAGGAAGTTTTAAGGGTGATTGTTGAAGAAATAAACAATGCAGGATTTTATTAACTTTTAATTGATGAAGCTAAGTCCCATAGGGTACAACAGCTTTGCTTTTGTGTACGTTATCTAGTTGGACAAGAGATGAAGGAAAGGATAGTAACAATGGAAGAGTTGTCCCTTCAAGGTCTGCACATTCTTTAGCCGGTGTTGTTCGGCAACATTTAGAGGAACTTAATATAAATGCTTTGATGGTAGGACAGTCATATGATGGAGCCAGCGTGATGTCTGGAGTTATGAATGGTTTACAATGTATCATTAGGGAAAGTAATCCTTATGCAATGTACGTTCATTGCTTGGTTCATAAAATCAATTTAGTGCTTGTTGCAGCGTGCAAGGACAATGATTTAAGCTGCAACTTTTTTAATGTCGTGCAGTGTTTGTACCAATACTTTAGCTAACCTGACACCCATGCTGAATTCAAAGAAGAGCAAAAACAGCCCTGGAACACATGAACTCCATAAGTTCAGCGACACTCCCTGGTCGTGCAGAGGCAAAGCTATTTCAGTTTTAAGTGTCAAGAGAAATTATCCTGTGCTAACTGCTGTACTCACTGCGACAGCGTCTGATTTAAGACATTCTAAAAACCCTGAAGCCAAAGGCCTGCTTTCAGCTATAAAATCGTTGGATTTCATAAATGTTTTATCCCAGTCCCTTCAGAAAACTGATACCTCAATAGCTCAAAGTTCCAGTGTAGCCAACGGAGTGATTAAGGAAGCTTGAGTCTCAGCAGCGAAACGAAAACACTTGGGACAGAAAATGGAATGGAATAAAGGGTGTTAACAAAGAATTAGGTCTAAACATTTTTGAAGGTGGAGGTGAGATGAAAGAAGGTATAAATCCAAAACGGCCTAGACTGATATCAAACAAATTAGATGCTTATCTGGTTTGTTCTTCAGTTGGCCAGAGAACCAGAGAAGAGACATCTGCTGAAAAACTTTCTACATTTCAAAGTGAAGAAAACTGGAAGAAAAAATACCAGTATGATTCTTTTTTTATCCATTGCTGGATATTTTGATTGGCGAACTGAAAAGAAGATTTAGTGGTGAAACTTTGGAAGTTGCTGAAGCCAGTGAAAGATTTATTCGTCTGGATGAAGAAGGAGCTGCACGTTACTCCATTCCTAGTATTGACACAAAAATGTTGAAGGCAGAAATGACCATTTTAAGAAATGTAATGGAAAGTTCAGGTTTGAGTTTGATAAGTGCGCCTTTGAAGATTGTTGTTGCAAAGATAGTGGACACAGTTTTGAGCAAACATGCAGAAACCCAAAAATTTTATCATTCTTCTGAAAATTGCTCCTACCCTGCCATCAAATAGTGCCAATTGTGAGAGGACATTTTCTGCTATGAGGCGAATTCACAACTGGTTGCGTTGCACAATTGGTCAAGAAAGATTGAACAATTTAATGATCTTATTATACTTTGAATAAGATGTTGTTAAAAAAGTTAACTTAGACGATTTGATTGATGTGTACAGTTTGTAGAAAGAAAAACGTAAAATGACTTTGTGTTCAGTCAACAGCTATTGTCGAGGCATCAAAATAACTTTTCAATTTAATTTTTCTAAAATTTCTGAAGCTTACTATTGTACCGTAACTTTTTAAAAGTAATTCGAGTATTGTATCAATAAAAAATTAATGAAATGCAAAATGCAATAATCGTCCTGTTTTGCTTCTTTTAAAATTGAAAACCAATAGGACTAATTAATATTTGTTTACTTAAGCGAGGAAATTTAACATTTTCGAATCTAAAAGGCCTAAAACTCAATGTTTTTAAGTTGTTCTTTTATTTCCGGGGGAAGGCCTTCCGGACCCCTTATAAACTAGGAGATATTCAATAACCCTCGGGTACATCATATGCTTCTTTTCCCGGAGTCTGCCCCCCCCAAAGCAAAACCTAAAACTCTGCCCATGCCGGGGGTGATCGAAAGAATTCGAAACTCAGTGCGGAATCGCGTACAGTATTGCATCTAGATGCAAGGACGACACTTTGAACACCTCCTATAACATGTACGAGTGTACAGTAATTGTAACATGTAACATACTAACGTTTGTTAAAGTAAGTAGAATGTTCAATAAAAGCAATGAGATCTCCAATGACTTTTCTTACTGTATTATTACCATTTTACCAACTAGGACGACGTTTACAAGCAATGAAGTCAGTGGCGGCTTGTAACCACACATTCCTAATTATCTCGAAAACTGCTCGTTTGCAGACCCATGTTTACTGAACCTTTTTTTCTTCTATTATTATGTACTTTCAACTGTGTCAGTTTGGCCTCCCCGATGGTGCAGTGGTAGCGTCGTAGCCTTGTAATCAAGGGGTCCCGGGTTCGATACCCGGTGAAGGCACAGTGGTTCGGATCCCACTTTAAACCGTAGGTCCAGTCCCGATTAGCCTTACTGTGCATAAAGTGGACTTAAAAAAACACCAACTCAAACTGTGCCAGTTTGCGCTATTACTTACGATACACCCTGTATATTCAATTTGCATAACTGCTTACTAAACATTAATTCATGTAGGACAAAAAGCTGTTTTCTATAGTTAGATAATCAGTGTAAAATAGACTCTAAACTTAAATGTGACCCTACTTAAAATAATAATAATAATAATAGGTTGCTTTGACATACGGCCTGTAAGGCACAGAAAACATCATTTTTGTTATAAAATATCTTTACAATTTTACCATTCGAATTACATTAGCTCTTTCCAAAAATCTCAACGCCCCCCCCACCCCCCGGGCGCACGACATGTGCTACATTATATGCACAATTACTCAGTATTGTGATTCCCCTGGACCTTCACTTTGATAGTTTTGTAAATGTTCAATTTGCCTTTGAAAATTTATGACCAGCAATTTTACTATCAATCACCCACCTTGTCATCTTCAGTGGATAATAACGTGCCCTTGGATGAAAACATGGCCGAAATGTTGAACTCAACACTAAATGCTCAGAGTGTAATCATTCTAAAAGTTGCTTACACTGGAGGTTACAGTTGCACACCGTGATGTGGCGCTGGGCACTAGAGAGCAGCGACCTCTATCGTATCTAGCCGGAGCGGGAAGTGCGTTGTCTACATGTGTTTTACAACGGCATCTGTTGACATTTTTAAGTACTAGACCACAACAAGCTAGCATTTAAATACGTTAAATTTCGTCTTGTAGGATTACGCGCGGGGTATAACATTACTTTTATTTTAAGCATTACTTGCAATGCTTATACTGCAGGAGGTCTTAGAAAGAGCGCTTCGCGGGCTACCAGCAGACGTCGCTCGCACACTATTGCCGATACTCTCGTGTCGTCTGCTCCTCAGCCGAACAAACAGGCCGAGGTAGCAAGAGGCAGAGGTCACTCACCCTTTCAGAAGGGTGCAGCGAGCTAGCTGTGGAAACCGGGTTGCTCATTCGCGGACCTGATTGGTTCTCGCAGACACGCATATTGTCGTCTGCTGCAAGCCCGCGAAACGATCTTTTTAAGGCCTCATGGAGTATTATTGCACGCCACGTTAAGCTGGTCTCCGTGGTGAAGTGGTTAGCACAGCGCGCTACGAAACCAGGGGTCCAGGAATCGAATCCCGGACTTTGCATGGGTGTTCCTTGTGATTGTCCATTCATTATTTTTAATATACAGGGTGTTTCATAGTAGAGTAAACAACTTTAAGAATTTGTTTCAACCAAAATATATGGAAAACAACAATGATATTTGTTATGTATGAATTAACACAATGCTGTAAATATCTACAAATATTCAGTGTGGCTTCCACCAGTTATACGACACACATCTCATAGAAATTCGAGCTCTTGTCACACTTTTCTCAAGAACTCCTTGTCGACAAAATCAAAGGCGTTTATTATTCTATCCTTTAGCTGTTGCACATTCTGTAGCATAGGTGGCACATAGGCTTCGTCTTTCACAAAGCCCCAAATGCAGAAGTCTGGTTGTGTAAGGTAAGGGGACCTGTGAAACGCCATTTTCTTTAACACTATACCAGTGTCACAATTATCGTGTTTATAAAAGTCTTGCGCATGAAAACAAAACTTGAAGATTTTCTTATTGTTATACAACAATCCTCATTGTTGTGTTTCAGATAATTCTTTAACAATAAGCCTGATAAGTTGTTTACTCTGTGATCCACGCTGTACCAACACCCATCCTCATCGTCGCGATTAGTCAAAAGTAGCGGAAAAGCGACAGTAAATATCATAAATCATGTCAAATGAACGCCTCTGGTTAAAGCAGTCTTTCTTAGGGAATTCACATACCTTGCGTCTCTGCAGTATCAGAGTCCTTGTACTTTGATGTCATACAGCACAACTTGAAATTGACATAAAGAATCAAACCATGTCCTGTTCAGAGCATTTCTCACCTCTAAGGCCCAGTGAGGAGGTGCACCATCTTGTTCAATACCTGACAAAAAAACCGTAGGCGTTGGTGAATCACCTACATCAAAGTATATTCCTCTATGTCAATTACAAGTTGTGCTGTATGACTTCGAAGTTGTAAACTACATTTAGGGACACCCTGTATTATAATCGTTATTGCAGACGCCGTCCCAGCTGACGTTTACTTCAATTACACCCCCCCAAGGAATTATTTCCCTAACCGCACCTGAACACATCTCTTTTTTGATTTACCAAAGTCTACTTCAACATGCGCACCTATGGTGGTGTGTACATCTAATCGAAATTTTAATTCTGTCCATACCCTCTCTAGCATATCCCTGTCAATTGTGGCGATAGCAGGTCTTTTTATGGCCTTCAAATCATCACGATGAATGGCGGGAGTGCTGTACATTGTGTCTTTGACATAACCCCACAAAAAAGTCCAGGGATGTAATGTCAGGAGATCTAGGAGGCCAGGCAATTAGACCATCTCTTCCAATCCAACGTGCTGGAAATGTCCTGCCCAGAGCATTTCTCACCTCTAAGGCCCAGTGAGGAGGTGCACCATCTTGTTCAATACCTGACAAAAGAAAACTTTAGGCGTTGGTGTATCCCTACACCAAAGTATATACTTCTATGTCAATTACAAGTTGTGCTGTATGACTTCGAAGTTGTAAAGTAACTTTAGGGACACCCTGTATTATAATCGCTATTGTAACCGCCGTCCCAGCTGACGTTAACTTAAATTACAACCCTCCCAAAGGAATTGTTTCCCGCACCTGAACACATCTCCTTTTTTCCTTCGTCAGTTATTGCGTCTATGCTCTGTCTGGTTGCACGGTACAACCGCCACGAGCGCTGGAAATCAATTCGGGTCACGTGTCCACTCTATCAGGGAACCTCTTATCCCAGGTAAAGAGTTCATTAATGCAAAAAGCTTATCTCTCGTTCCCAAGACGCCGGAGTGTTTACACAGGAGTTGGCCGTTCAATAACTTCATCCGCAAATGACACACATCTGCACGGTTTTCGATACACTTTGGCGAACCTCTCGTGGTTGTTGTCGTTATTTCACAACTTTGCTGTTCTGTCTTTGTTTTTATATCCTATCCTCCTTACCCTACCATATACTTTCATTCATTTCTTTTCTTCTCCTTTGCTTTCCCTTCCTTCCCGTCCTTTTATTTCATTTTCCTTTAATTTCCCTTCCACTCCTTTTCTTTCCTCTCCTCTGTTCTCCTTACCTTATCTTTCCATTCCCTTCCACTCATTCCCTTTCCTCTCTTCTCCTCTCCCTTTCCTTCTATTTCTTTGTCCATTTTCTCACCTTTCCCTTTCATTGCTTTTCTCTCCTCTTTTCTTGTCTCCTTACCTTTATTATTCTTTCCGTCCCTTTCCCTTTCCATTCCATTTACTTCCTTTCCATTTTCTTCCACTCTTTCCTTTCCCTTCCGCTCATTTTCTCTTCTTTACCTTTCTGTCCCTTTTCTTTCCTTCCCCCTCTAATCATTTCCTTTCCTTTGCTTACGTTTCCCTTTCAATACACTTATTGACTACTTCTTTCACTTCCCTTCTTTTGATTTCCTTGTCCTTTCCGTTATCTTCCACTCCTTCCCTCTGCCTTTCCCTGATTTTATTTCCCTTTACTGCACATTGTTCATGTATACATTTTATGTAATCCAAAAGTGCAATGTTTGTTATAGAAATGAAAAATAAAAATAAATGTAATCAGCAAATCAACTGTCTTCATTATAAAATAGGTAGTCGAAAATGCTCCACCATGTATGTTTTTGTGGTTAGGTTAGGAATTTCAGCTTTGGTTATCTCAGCATTAAAATAAAGTCCCTAAATACATTCTACTAAGGTTCCGATTTACTTCTACATTAATTCCCACTAGTCTACGATACTTACAGTCGCTTGTCAACGGAAAATACATTGTCCATGGGAAGCGCACATGCTTGCGTAAGGTAATTTTTAAGTTGTTTTTTCCAACATAAATAACTTATTTTTCGAATCCAGACAGTGATTATTACTTCAAGGAAGGTTCAAATTTCGTTTGACAATGATTTCCAAAGTTCTATAATAATTATTAGTCTTTCTGGTAGGAGAATTTGAAACAAATCATAAAACAAGCGGATCAGTTACATTCACTCGTTGTATTGCCATTATTAATGTTAATTGGGGCCGTTTACCCACTGTACCCCCTCGAGAATTACGTCGATTTATTTTTGATCGACATATTTCAATGTTTTACGTAACATAAAAGTGGTTCCAGCTGTAGGAAAGCACAAATATAGGAGATATTTGATCCCAAAGTATGGCCCACGTATGTTAAAATCTGCAATTTGCAAGTACTATCGCAGCTTTTTGTTAGTAACACCAGTTTGTATGTACACTAAAATAGCGAAAGAAAACGCTGAAAATAACTATCAGTACCAGACCTAACAATCCTAACCTAACTACGTAAAATTATAGCTACCGTTGTGGAAAGTCGTTTTGGGTGCTATATTCACTTGCGCGAGGCCTTCGGGCTGTTCTGCTACACGGTAAAGTAACACGCTAAGGTAACAGACGTACTTTACTTCACAGGAACACATTTCCGAGAGCTAAAATAAACTGAAAACGTGCATAAACAATGAAATCTTCATAAAGCATGCATTTCACTTTCTCTAGGGGGTACAGACGATCAAGGGTACCGTTAATTGATTCTTACTGTTAAGTATAAAATTGATCATTAAATGTTGTCTATCGGCCGAACACCTCTCACTCGTTTATTTCTTCACTTTTTACATTCGTTCTTACCTATTGTGCATTGCGAAACATTATTTAAGGTGACATTTTTCTTTTCTGACGAAAATAATTTCAACAACAGTAATTATTGTTCGTCCTTTTTTCGCTTCCTTAAGACACAATATGGCGGGACAGCTTCAAGTAGTATCAGTGGTAGCCCCACAAACCATTCCCGGATAGCCCCCCAAACCCTTCACGGTAAGGTTAGGTTAGGTTAGGCAAACATAGTTAAAATGACAGCAAATATCTCCACGAAGTATCGAAATGCTAGAAAAACTCATTCCAGTAAGTACTTTCTTGTGTAAAAATGAAGAAATCCGTACGGGCGATTGGCAACTTTTACCAATGGATCTATATCATTATGAAAATTGTAATATTTTCGGTGAAGTTTATGTATTTCATTATTGTTATAAAAATTCAAGTAATTAAGATTGTTAATAAACTGTCGCATATTATCCAGTGCTTTTTCATGCTTTCGGCGAACATCATAATTACTGAATTAATATCACTTACCTTTGGAGAGTCCAATTATGCAGGTTAATAGCTATCGTTTTTATATGTTCTGAAAGGATCGTTTGAAAAAATAACTGGCCCTTTTTTTGTTGTCACGACAATAAAAAATATAACTAATACTCGAAAAAAATATGGTTGACGTAGATTAACACAGAATTAAATAAGCTAAATTTTGATTCTTTTTGTAGGTTTATTGGTTAATTTTTAATTACAGTCTTAAACTAGAGTATCTATAATTTTTAATCCGATAGGTAAGTTTGTTTAAGTTTAATGAGTTTTAATCGGAATGTTGTTTTGTTTAACCTGTCTTCCACATCGTTTTCGACAAGGGCTTGTCCCTGTATATACCGACGGGTGCAAATTGTCTTAGCACTGAGTTATCCATGATTTCATTTTCAATGAGTCAGCGTCTACCCAGATGGAAACCGCTTTTACAAGGGAGAGTCAAGTGTAAACCTTCATTTGTTTTTGTTTCTTCTTATCTAGTAGATTTCTGTATATAGGGTTGCACAAGTTTGCTGCATTTTAGCACAGACCTATTACGGCTCTACATTTATATTCAACTTTGAGTTAGTGCCTGTATACCTTAAGAAGAATGAGCATTTGGAGTCAACGTGCAAGTAGCCACTTTCCACCCATCTGCCTGCGACCTGAGGCCATTGTCTAACTTTCTCCTCCATTACTAAACATGCTGGTGTGGTGAGAATGCATAGAGATATTGAATTGTCATTTGCCGAGAAATTTCCGTAGGTTTTAGGCTGACAGAGGGCAAGAAACCACTCCCCTTCTCCGGTGCAAGTGTGTAGAGGAGGCGCCATCTTTAAAGTACCAAAAATATGGCGTTTTGAAACTCACTTGATCAGTGTTGCAGCCTTGAGGTCGTTTTGTAAATAACAGTTGATAAGTGAATTTGAGCTGTGTACAGTCTGCCCCAGAATTTTTATTGTAATTTTAAGGGTTTCATTTGACTCTTTCTAATAAGTAGGGAAAGGATTTTAAGGTGAAAAATTATGGTCGGGAAAGGGAGACAAAGGTTCTAAAAATGTTTTAAAAAAGGTGCCTTTATTCATTGATCTCTTTTTCTGCGCCTTCTGTATATAATGCGCGCGGACCGCATAGAGAACTGTGGTTCTGCCGAATAGGTTTTGTTGAAATTTGTGTTTATGTTAGTAACCATTGTGGTAAAAATTTACTATCCTTCGGACACCTATAACTTCTTCGTTTCGTCAATTTTTGACATTCGTACTTACCTATCTGCTTCGCGGAACATTCCTTAAGGTGTATTGACGTTTTTTTCATCAAAGTAATTGCAATTTTTAACATTACGAGTACTTCTTTCTCGTAGTCTTTTCGCTTTCCTGAGACACAATATGGCGCATACACCTTCCTACATAATCGCGGGTCGTGCTTGTTTTGTCGATTTTCATTCGTTATGTAGTGTTTCAACCTTTGAGACCCAAGAAATCCCCGTGAACAACGCTCATCTGATCCATTTTTTTAAAAAAACAACTTTTTCGCATTGTTTTACGAAGAAAATTGTAATGTTTCGTGGCGCTATCCGTGAATGGTTTTTGGGGCTATCCGTCCCGGAATCGGTGGGAAATTTAAACTAAAAAAATATTTTCGTTTGAAATTTCTGAGTCCAAATTTCCCAACGATTCCGGGCTCCTCCCCTGGGGTAATTGACCTACCGCCCCCTAAACGCTACCGCGGCCCCGCCTCCGCTCCGCTCCGGCTACCCGGCTTTCTCTATAGAGTCCCTGTTAAAGGCATGTTAGAAATTGGCCGGAGTCACCTGTCCCCAAATGAGCCCCAAACTTTTAAATTTGAATAAATCCGTTTCCAGGATACGGAAAATTTGCCTGAATTTCACCTCGCATCCACGACACGTCATATTAGGCACATACCCACAGCCCATTCCTTCTAACGAGTAGCTTATATTCACTGCCACATTTTCGACATTCCTTTCCTTCCTTCACGATCCTGTGTTCAATTAAATTTTAAAAAATCCACTGGATTTTCCACACCCGGTACGAATTTCACCACGCATCCACGACACGTCATGTTTCTAACTTTCGTTGCAAACACACAGTTCGAAGCACTGGATACGTAGTATGGGCATTTCGGTTGGGAACGCCAAGTTCGAAGGAAGGGTGGGCCCCTTTTTGCTTAATAATTTACTTCTGGAATTAGTCGCCACATGTATTGTTTATTTGCCTGAAGTCAGCTGGGTTTTCAATAAAACATCATCTACGCATGTTTTAGCTAGAAAATGAGATGCCTCACTATGCCACAAATGTTTTGAACTCTGGTGTTTTATACTTTTCAGTATGACGCAAGTCATTAGAAAACCTACCTGAATCACAAGCGCCTCTGAACAACAGTAGACGTCATTGTTGTGGATGATCCAATTACTGATTGATTTGGTTTATTTTACTTGGCTTTTCTACCACTTTTGGTTAATCGGGAATATGAGTGATGGTATTTATGAAGTAGATGGATGAAGGGACACTCATAAAGAACACCCGTGCTAACGCTGGGATTCGAACCAGGGACCTCTGTCGTCTTGGCGCGCTGTGCAAAACACACTGACACGGAGGTGGGTGGATGATCCAACTATCGTACACTCTACTGACGTAACAGTGCCGATTAGTAATTGGAATGGTGATAAATAAACATTTTAAAATAATTTTGTCCACAGACCGTTCGATGTTAAGAGTTTTCAAATGAATGCTAAACATTTCCATTGACACAATATTAAGCAGTTAGATACTAACGAAATAAATAGTTTTGCGGGTTAAGTGGTAGAGCAGGCACAGGTTGAACTTCTACCACAAGGACTTCACCAACTTATTTGACAAAAACTGTGTTGATCTTTTAGTTTTTAATACACATCGCTGTTCGTGCGATAAATTATACAATGCAATGGTCATTAAGAAATGGTATATTTGAGTTTGGTAAAGTTACGTCAGTCAATATTGCGTATTGTAGCATCACATACTACGAGTGGCACAAGCACGAAGAACCGGGTAGGAATTCTACCGCTGTCGTCTGCTTCAGAAGGCAGCAAGGGTCACATGAACCAATCACGTAGCCCTCTGCTCCGTACGCTGGCGTACGAGAAAGCATTTGCGCGCGTGCTGTAGAGATCCAAGCCTGTCCAAGCTTTCGCTCCAGAAAGACAGCAAGGAATATAGAGTTCTTTACGCCGAACCTGCCTGGCGTCCAGGCAGGAAAGGCATTGAAAAAAATGCTGGAACGATTGTTGCTAGTGGAGCGTTGCAAGCGGATCGCGAAAAATAGCTGTTATAATGCCATGAAGGTCAAACATATATGAAATTAGTCAAGATTTACTTTATATTTACAGCATTTACGTATTTTTGAAATTTTAAATCAGGGGACGCCGGGCGTATGGGCGTACTATAACGCTACGCTACTGCTGGATACCCAATGAACATGAACAAAACACAATCACGACGCGTGATGATGTACGAAGGTGTACGCGCCAAAGGCTATTGTCCATCGGAGAATTAATTTACAACAAAGAACATGAATTTCCGCTATGAAACATTCCCACATCACACAAAACACCTTCCCGATGTTAGACAATGCTACAGGAACTTATTACGGTAAGTAGTTTCTTCTGTAAAAATGAAGAAATGTGTCCGAAGCATAGTAAATTAGTACCACTATGAAGGCTGCAATGATTACATTATACCACTTTATAGCTCTCGTTCTGCTCTACAAAATGAGACTATAGGATATTATATAGCTGCTCAAGAAGAGTGGAAATCATTTATTTTCCTGTCCAATTTATTAACAAAACATGAAAGAAAAAGTGCTGAAGCATCAAAGGGGATAAATGTTCTAATCTCACGAAAAGGTGCAACAAAGTGTGTTCATTTTACTTGATTTCATGTCCTAAAATACATATTTCAAACGATCGGCATGAAAACAGCTATATTTTTGGAAACGAGCTGCATCTTAAAATCCCTTCCCTAGTAATAAGTAGCGCTGACGGGTAGAAAACGACCAAAAAGTAAGTTAGAGAATGAAAGTGTTATATCAGATACAGACAATGCAAATATTATGTTCTATATTCCAGAACACTTCACAAGAAACGACGCTTCTGTGCTTTGGAAATCAAGTAAGATTCTCATGATGTCATGACTATTTTAGCCGAAGAGGAACCAGGCGCTCATCCTATAATGTGTAAGGTGAGTACAAAATATTAAATTGCCTTATACTAATTTTGTGACATTTTAAAATAGTCAAATGTTTTATTTATTCTTGCATCTATGTACTAGACTATCTTTCTTTTTTAAAATTAAGTTATTGATATAGTTCAGTTCAATACTTTTTTTTTTTTTCGGTGAACAAGTCACCACACTGACAAAAATGACTGACATGATATATTCACACGATATTTACTAAAGGCTGAATCACACGGAACTGGATTTAGTTAGTTGTCGCTGAACTGGCTGCCTAACCGGGAGTGATGGCTGCCTGGCTGGCTTTGAGGAATAAACCATGTTCTAATTGCAACTGGCTTTCCTCGACTGGATTCTGTGGAACAGCCAATCAGAGCGAAGTTTGGCCATGTGAAGGTAATCTCTGAGTTTGCCAAAGGATTTTTCTTGTCTTTGGTTTCCGAGTGTTGGTTTGTTTTCTTCGCTTCCCGATAAAAGAAAAAGAAACCGACAAGGTTCGTGTTCAGTTCGTTAGGAATTTATGCAAAGCGATGAGATTTATACGTGACAAATGATGAACTGATAATAAAAATCCTTATTATTACAAGTGCATTGAATGTTTGATACATTTAGTTGAAAAGAATATTGCTTTAATGAATGAATCCTGCGAATCTCTTGTATGAATGCATACCAGAGTTCGTTAAAAAGCTTTCGAGCAAATTTCTAGACCACACTTTTTTTTTTAAATACGAGGGCAAATCAAAAACTCTTTGCACCTAACTATTTATTGCCACATTACAAACCATAAAAGAAAAACAAGATATACACAATCTTCTATGTACTTTTTGCTATTTTTTCCACATAATCACCACACCTGTTGAGGCACTTGTCCCACCGTACCACAAGTTTCGCAATGCATAGAAGGTGGCCGGCTGATCACAGAACCAACGACGAACAACGTTCTGTACTTCGGTGTCGTTCGTGAACCTCTGTCCTGCCAGGAACTTCTTCAATGGAGAAAAAAGATTGTAATCGCTGGGGGCTAGGTCTGGGTTGTACGGGGGATGCTCCATAATCTCCCACCCCAGACATGGGTAATATTGTCCGGTGTCAGCGAGGAACGAGGTCGGCCCGATCGCTCATTGTCCTCCACATTTTCCCGCCCATTTTCAAACTCCTTGCACCACTACTGCACACTTCGCACCGATAAACACTTGTCCCCATACACTGGGTCCATTTCCCTGTGGATATCTGTGGCTGTTTGTCCTTTGCACCATAAAAAGCTAATAACACTTCGCTGCTCATATGGCGTGGACTTCCTGAGCACTCCGCCATCTTTGCCAACTGATAACAGCGCCGTGCCGTGGAAGAAATCGGAAGTTACAATAGGGCCGTTCCAAGAAAAGCCTACTGCATCGCTCGTATATCTCGCTTTTGTAATAACACTTATAACAAGCTAGAAATAAAAATTAGGCGCAAAGACATTTCGATTCTCCCTCGTATTTAATACAGCAATAATTCTCCTACAACGTTCTTCAAATTGCTCGTCCATATTTTTAGTGTGTTTACTCTGCGCAATGTCTTATGGGAACAAAAGTACACCGACAAGTACTGCAACGAGTATCGTGTGAGGCGAAAACTAGCAGATGGGTAGCCAGCCCAGCGCCAACTACGGCATTTCTACTGGAAATCTAGTTCCGTGTGATTCGGCCTTAACATTCGTACTAGAGCTTTGGTCTCAGTACCCGAATCAGTTGAATGCGCCTTTTTGTTGTGGGCTCTGAAAGTTACATTTTGCCTGTTCCATGTACACTGCAGAACTGTGTGCAGTCCTAAAGGACCTGGACTTGACCGACGTTCACACTTCCCAAAGAGTTCTTACTTGCACTGATTCGTCCAGTGTGCTTCACAGTCTGGAATCGCTGACTTCCAGGCATCCTGTAGTGCAGCTTCGACGGCTTCTGTCGTCTGCACAAGTTCGGTTCTGTTGGGAACGAAGCAGCCGATGCTTCTGCCAAGTCATTCGATTTTGTAGTTCAATAAATACAACAAAGCGATCTTAAGGGGAAGAGTGGAGGATGACCATACGTCCCGTTTTGACCGGGACAGTCCCGTTTCAGAGGAGTGTCCCGTTGATGTTATTAAAGAATCACTATTTTGTCCCGTTGTTAAAGTCTAGGAGTTAGCTTGAGGGGGATACCGAAGTAAGCCCGCCTGCCATGGGCGGAGTTTGAGCTTTTGCTTTGGGGGTGGGGCCAGACTGGGAGAAGCATATGATGTACCTGAGGGTTGTTGAATATCCCCTAGCTTATAAGGGATCCGGAGACCCTCCCCCGAAAATTAAAAAAACAACAACTTAAAAACACTGAGTTCTAGGCCTTTTAGATTTGAAAATATTAAATTTCCTCGTTTAAGTAAACAAATATAAATTAGTATATTGGTTGTCAGTTTTACAAGAAGCAAAACAGTACGATTATTGCATTTTGCATTTCATTAATTTTTTATTGATACAATAATCGTATTACTTTAAAAAAGTTACGATGCAATAGTAAGCTTCAGAAATTTTAGAAAAATTAAATTGAAATGTTCTTTTGATGCCTTAGCAGTAACTGTTGACTCAACACAAAGTCATTTTACGTTTTTCTTTCTTCAAACTGTACACATCAATCAAATCGTCTAAGACCCGCTATTGCGGCGCAATTAGCGCACATGCAAACATGTTAAACGTCAAGATTTGCGGTTCATAACAAAAATGTAGTAATTGAACTTAATCATGTTATTTTTTTAGTATTTTTTAAGTTCGGGGCCAGGCCCCCCTGGACCTCCAGAACTCCGCCTATGCCACCTGCTCCCGCATACATTCGAGGGTATGCGCTTATTGTCCTGGTTCCTTAAAATATACCAGGACGTCAGTTTCGTGAATTTTTACGGTTCCCCTCCACATTGACATTTCTTATTTATTGGTTGAATTTTACAATATATAGCATAGCTAATATGCGGGTGGGCCAGACTCAATTAGGCAGTTTTCGAACATTAGTAACCAATTTAACAGCACACGAAAAAATGGGAAAGTACATTTTGTTGTCGATAGATGGCAGCATCATACGGTGTGCTGTGAACAAGGTCAATACTCTGCCTACTTAGTGCGCAGTATACTCTATATTTCTTGGTGCGCAGTGAGGAAACATCATGGCCGGAAGACGGTTGTCTATAGAGCAGCACAACGTATCAGAAGTCCAGCGCAGGATGTTGGAAGAGTTTGGAGCGCCAGCAGTCCACAGGGACACAATCGCCCGAAAAAACAAGCAGTTGACAGTGAGCAACAACACCTGTGTGAGGTGATTGTTCAGGAGTTCAAGAATGTTCCGGTAAACATGTGTAGGAAGGCGTGTGAAAATGTTGCTTTACGTGTACAAGCGTGTGTTGACTTACATACAGGGTGGCTCAAAAAGTCACTTAACACCCCCGGTACAAGGCCACTGTAGCGCGCAACTTGAAAATGGTGATGACCAATCGTTATCAGTCCAAGGGGGAACCACATTGACACTACCCACGTGGTCGGCGGCCATCTTGAATTCAACTTCAGAATTTTAAATGGGAAGGGGGTGATATGATATATCAAATCAGGCTAGAATTTCACGAGCAATGCAATGGTGAAGGTTTTTTCGACGTATCTTTAACCAGTAAAAAGTTATGACTGAATTCTTGTACCAATTTTCTCCTTTTCGAGATGTTAGAAAAATGCCTTAGAATTTGTTTAGCGCATCGGTAATGCATCGAGATCAAAGTGATGCCTAGGGAGAGAAGTTCGCATGCCATTGCACACGATTTTAATCGGACATCCACGAAGAGCTGTGCATTATGAATGGTTGTCGCGAACAATTTACAGTGTGACGCTTCCATTGCAGTAAAAGTCCTTCACAGTGACAAGGCTAATGTGACTTTTTGAGCCACCCTGTAGATGGTGCCCAGGTCGACCACTATCTTGAAAATCAATGACTTACGTGTTTGTGATTCCATTTTTGTAACCATTTTGTAACATTTGTCACAATAAAAAGAAAATAACATCTAATCAAAAACTGCCTAATTGAGTCTGGCCCACCTAATATTAGTAAACAATATATAAAGATGATACAAGCATTGTTTTTCTTTATATTGATCTCTCTATTCTGAGGACCAAAACAGCGTTATTAACTTCGTTTGTCATTTGATCAGCTTGTATCTGCGACGTTGTATTTTGTTATGTGTTCAATTTAGAGCTGGAAAAACCGAAGCCCATTAAATTTTCATTCTGGAAACCAGAACCAGCAGGGTATAGAGATTGTGTTCCTTAGACTCTTTAGGAAGTGTAATTACATCAATTGTATCTAACATGCGTTCCGGGATCCCAGAACGTGGCCCCTGCACTCGGTCACAATTAAACCTTAGTGCTTATATTATGCAGGGAAGGCAGTGGCGTACGCAAAGGGGGGGGGTTACGGGGTTTAAACCCCCCCTTGAGCTTGTGAAATATTATGAAAAATGCTGTGGAAAAAAAATTAAATGGCCAATTTTACACAGTCGAAGATCTGGGACAATAATATTACTATTACTACTTCTTCTACTACTACTAATAATAATAATTTGAATTATTATTTCCATGGAGCATGGAGAAAAGAACAGCATTCCAAACACACGCGTCTTTCAGAGTGATGCCTTGAAAATAAACACGAGTTTATGAGGTTAGGTTAGGGTAACTATGATTTAAAAGACAAAAAAGTTGTTTTGTATCTCAGTTGCAACAATGTTCAATACACTGTCGTACGCAGGATTTTTTTTTTTCGGGAGGGGCTGGAATAGTAAATGTGGATAGCACATGGCTTCGTTTTGGAGGGCAGGATGCATAATAAAATATTTCGTATTTTTGGAGCTTTTCAGTCTATTAAAATTGTATTCAAAGACAAAAATGGTAATCGGGATTCACTTTAAAAGAGGTTTCGCATTTCACATTTTGATTTTTTAAAGTTCTTAACGGATATTTATTTGAAAATTCACCAATTCGCCTTCCCATTGTATTGTTTACCGCAGCACGTTTGAATATCTCTTTAAAATGTGTCACCTTGTTGACTACACAATTATTCAAACGACAATATG
Organism: Lepisma saccharinum; assembly: GCF_977018435.1. NCBI lineage: Eukaryota > Metazoa > Arthropoda > Insecta > Zygentoma > Lepismatidae > Lepisma > Lepisma saccharinum. Next base: position 46,044,496 of record NC_139255.1, on the reverse strand, counting down.
CTTAACTATTGTAAAATGTTTTGTTGGTAAGAACAGGGAGGCAATCCAGATGTGAATTATCAGGGACATTTGTGCGGGGAAGAAGCAGGAAAAATTCCAACCAATTTTGGCAATCGAATCCGGATCTCCCGCGTGATTGTCACTTGTCAGACGCTCTACCGACCAGATCACCGGATCTCCTTGGATGAGTTCCATACTTCGATTATTTCAATTTATTTTAATATATTATCTTGTATTTATGGATCTTCTTCACCCTTGAAATATCTCACCTCGTTGACCAGACAATTATTTCGTAACAAAGAAACAAAAAAAAAAAATGCTCCCAGGATTTGATAAAAATCGAATGATTAGAAAGTAATTTCGTTCTATTGTTTTCATAAATACTATATTTATGTAGATCTCTACTACTTAATAGTAGTAGTAGTGGTATTAGTAGTATTATTAGTATTAATTTAGCTAATTAATTATAAGTATTATTAATTAATTGTGATTATTATTATTTAATTAAAGTATAATAAAATAATAGTAATGTGAATTTGGAAAAAAGTTTTAGAAATAACACCCCCCTTGATGAAATCCTGCGTACGCTACTGAGGGAAGGTGCTTTGTGATCGTACATGTCACCTTCCTCACGGTTACCTTAGCGTCATGGTAAAGCAGCTGAACTATGTTTCAAACACTTCATAACAATCAACATGTTTCATTGTCGTCGAGAACGTTCTAGCAGACAGTAGTGTACTGTTAGCTCATATTTGGGATTGTATTGTTTCGTGTGTTCCGTTACTTGAATAGGCATGGTCTAGAAGCATCCATGTAGTTTCAGTGCAGTCATGGAATAATGCTGTTCTCAAGAAGAATGATTGTTCTGATAAATACTTGAGTGTAGGAATAACATCAAAGGTTAATCGGAAGAGAACAGAAACACTACGTAAGCCATACATAGAATAACTAACAAAAGTAAAGTAAAGTAAAGTGTTCCCCTGTGCTTAGCACCACGCCATGAAGGCGTATAGGGGGTGTGGGGGTAACGCCCCACACTTTCTTGATCCGGTCGTGAGTGGGGGTGATGTGATCAGCATCACGCCCCTGACCGCCTTTACCCCCCAGGGTTTCCCCCAGGTACCCATGTTATTCGACGCTGGGTGGACGCCGGGGCCGCTTCCATCGTTAGAAAAGTTCCCGGATTTGAACCGGCCGGGGATCGAACCCGGGACCTTTAGCATGGTAGTCAGACGCGTTACCGACTGAGCCACCGCGGCCTAATAACTAACTAACTAACTAACTAACTAACTAACTAACTAACTAACTAACTAACTAACTAACTAACTAACTTCCTAGCCTTCTTAAACCCGAAGGTTCATGGCTGCAGCAACACAGGCCTTCCATCTTTCCCTATCTTGAGCAAGTTCTATATACTCTTTTCCATCCCTACCGATTTCCTTTAGGTCCATCTCAACGTTGTCCCTCCATCTTCGTCTTGGCCTTCCTACAGGTCTCTTACCATCAGGTTTCTCAACAAGAATCCTGTAAACTCCTCTTTCCTCTCCCATTCGTGCCACGTGGCCTGCCCACCTAAATCTTCTTGATTTAATTATTCTGATAATATCTGGACATGAATACAAATTATGTAGTTCTAAATTATGTAACCTTCTCCACTCACCTGTCTCCTCATCCCTTTTAGGTCCAAAGATTTTCCTAAGGATCTTATTTTCAAATACTCTCAATTTATGTTCCTCTTTCAATGTAAGGGACCAAGTTTCACATCCATATAATACTACAGGCAAAATTACTGTTTTGTATATTTTAACTTTTAGTTTCTTAGATATTAAACGAGAAGACAAAAGTTTATGAAGAGAGAAGTAACATGCATTTCCTGAATTAAGCCTACTTTTTATTTCCTCTTTAATATAATTTTCATTTGTTAATATTACTCCTAAGTATTTGAATTTGGAAACTGGTTCAAACGAGTTGTTATCAATAATTAGATTTTGATTATTACCTAACACTTGGTTTCGGCCTGTAAGCATAGATTTAGTTTTCTCTTTGTTTACTTCCAAACCTATCTCTTTAGCACTTTTGAAAAATATTTTAGCATTATTCTTAATCGTATTCACATCATCCCCCAGTAAGTCTACATCATCTGCATATGCTAACAACTGAGTCACACCATTTAATTTTAGTCCTTCTTTAGTTTCTTTTACCTTCCTTACAGCATATTCTAAGGCAAAATTAAAGAGCAATGGAGATAATGCATCTCCTTGTTTTAACCCATCATGAATTGTAAATTTGTCAGACATATTAATACCCACACGAATTTTACTTTCTGTTTCACTGGTGCATATTTTTATCATACTAACAAGCTTCTTAGGTATTCCAAACTCTACTAACATATTATATAATTTATCTCTTTTGACCGAATCATATGGTTTTTTGAAATCAATGAATAGCTGATGGACATTTTGATTATATTCCCACTTTTTTTCAAGTGTCTGCCTGATGTGAAAAATCTGATCTGTAGTTGATCTGTTACGTTTAAATCCACACTGATAATCACCTATAATTTCATTAGCATATAGGGTTAGTCTTGTTAAAAGAATGTCAGATAATATTTTATATGTCGTTGAGAGTAGAGAAATTCCACGGTAATTATTGCAGTTCATTTTATCTCTTTTTTAAACACAGGAACAATTATGGATTCTGACCACTGTTGAGGGATTTCTTCTTTATTCCATATTAAACAAATTAATTTATGAATTTGACATATTAATGAATTTCCACCATATTTAATTAACTTAGCTGGTATTAAATCAATGCCAGGTGCTTTGTTATTCTTTAGCCTTTTAAAGCCATACATAGAATATAATAATTATTACCTTTTTGGATCTCACTTTAAACTGTAGGTTCAGTCACGATTAGCCTGTCTGTTCATAAAGTGGACTTAAAACAACAAATCAATTATTACCTTTCTCTTTCATTGCTATGTATGGTCTATCGTTCGTGTAATCCATACTTTACTGAATAATAACAATAATAATAATGTTATAATTAGGCCTAACCGATTTTTAAGGAGGGGGAGGGGTAAACTAACCTCCTTGGGATGTCCCGTTTTCGGCCAAAAATATTATGGTCACCCCAGAAGAGTGATAATTACGCACCACTTGTGAATTTATTTCAATATCGTCGGAATTGGCACTATTATTAAAGAAGAACCCTTGACTATACAAGAGTGAATTTCTCTTCATGTTGCAAGTGGAAGCGGTTTTAAAGGTAATTAATTGAAGCAGCCCACCGAATAACACTGTATGGCACTTTTGGGCATGTGCTGAGTTACCAGTGAAATTATGCTGCGGTCCTGCTTCTACAGGCTACAAGTTGGCCAGTCATAAGGTCGGATGATGCCCAAAGATTGCTACTGTGTTTGCATAAGGTTTTATGTTGTTTCTGCTGTAGTCCAGTAACATACAACATCCGTTGTTCTCGCATTCACTGAAATGTGCCGTACAGCGTTATTCGGTGGAATGCTTCAATTATTAAGCTAGACACGATGGTTGAAAAATATGTTCAATAAATATCTACAGAATCCTATGTATTCCTTATGGGAAATCAATTTCAACTTCAAGTTACGGCTAATCAAATGGGAGTTTCGACTTTTCCTGCGATAAGACATAGTTCAACGTGTCCTTTTTCCGTCCATTTATAATGCTACGTCATTGGATGTTTGATATTCCAGAGAGAACGAATACAATAATGGTCCCATAAGCGTAATGCATTTCTCCTTGCCTCCTACGGCCATCCTGGCAGTGTTGCCAAGCATGATGTGCATAAAAGAGCTAAATTTCACCTTAAATAGAGCTAAAGTTGACTTTCAAGGAGCTGGATGAACGAAGGCTGCATGAAGTGCCTCCTAGGGTAATTTCAGGTGTCAGATGGGTGGGGGCGCTGCTATTATCTTTAACTGTAAAGTGATGATAATTTATTATTAGTTTTCACCGTCTAGATCTGGCGGCATCACTCATCTCAATAATCCACCAATGGTTGCATGAAATTTGAAATAAAGGAATCCCGGATAACAATATGTCATATTCACGTCAGCTACGGCGCTATAAAAAAGCAGCTGAGGAGTTAAGAGAGAGGTGGGGCGAAGCAGCCAATACAACAATATCACATCACGTGCAAAATATATACTCATGGCGAAAGTTGGTCTTTGTGGGCCGGAGCAAGTGATATCATAGTGCGGCAGGGCGGGTGCCAAAGTTCACAGCCACACGAAAGAACCAGATCTGGCTCCAAAAGAGCGAAGGTGGCAACAGTGCTCGCCAGCTGCCGCAGAGAGAAGGACCTAGGGGAAATTGTCCCTCTCCCCCTTAATAAAGCAAAGAAACACATACAAACGTTATACTGATGTAAAACCTACAGCGTCGTTTCGTGCATGTTTTTACCTACCTCCCTATAGAGAGTAGATTCGTCCTCTCAAGCTAATCTCGTCATCCAAGGTCGAACAGTAACTGACACATGAAAGACATTTAAGGCGGAAAGTGTTTTGAATTTCTTTAATACAGTAAAACCTCGTTAATCCGGACTAATGGGGGATAAGTTGATCAGTGTAACGAAAGTCCGGATTAACTGAAATAACCTAAAAGAACAGTTGAAAGTGCATTAAAAGTCCGTTTATAGCAACAAAACACGTCTATTATGGTGTATTTAAAGGGCATAGGCCTAAAAACACTGTACAGTACAGTACAAAGTCTGCGGGAAGCAGAATTTCATCAGTGGTTGACTGTCTTTTCTTTGGGAAGATCTGTTGTTGACTTCTAGCCACATTTAAAACCTTGCTTTTTTTCCTTTTGCCTGTCCGGATTAAGCGAAGTTCGGCTTCCGGGTCCGGATTAACGAGGTTTTACTGTATAGAGGCATTGATTGTTTTTCCAGTGAAGCAATGTGTGAATTGTTTTGAAATGTTTTCTTAGGGTACCGTTTCCGTCATGATGTCATTATGGTAAAACCAAGGATGTATTAGGGGGTACAGTGGGTACAGAAGACTAACCAACAATTAGAATTAAACAATGAAAGTATACTTTTTTAGCATTGTTGCATAATCGAGGATTATTTATTTCCGTCGAAGTCACTGGAAGGCAAGGGTTAGAATTCGATCATACGTCTTTGAAGCGCAGTAGTAAAGAAGACCTATGCACACTAATATTTATACAGTGGTCAGAAGTAGCGAGCTACTTGTAGCGTCGCTACTGTAGCTAGCTACAAAATTTGTAGCTGTAGTTGTAGCGACGCTACATTTTGAAAATTGTAGTTGTAGCGATAGCGAAGCTACAAAATTCCTGTAGTTGTAGCGAAAATTTCGCTACAGCTACTTTTTTCTCAGCATTTTGAGGTGAATTTTGAATGTGGCAACAGCGTCAGAAAAAATCGACAATAACCCTTAATTTTGCAGGAGGTTCATAAAGACAGTCTATTACATGGACATACAGATTATCTAGATTGTAGGTTATAGATATCTGCGTAATTTATTTAATTAGTATCTGAAGAATTCAGATATCCAGATAACTAACTGACATATATGAATATATTCCTACTAACAGCTACGTTTTTTTAGCTGCATCGCTATTTTGGGGAGAAACATGCCTCGTTTGCTGCACCACTGGAAAAAAGTGCCTCGTTTGCATCACCCCCGGAACAAATCCTGTGGATATTCATGGTGTAAGAGACACCAAAATATCATTAATTGCTGTGTAAGACACAACTTGCAGTGCAAAAACGAGCGATGTATTTTCCACTGAACTGACAAGGGGATAGTGCCAGCAATAAATGACTCAGTACGTTAACAGCATTGATCATAGTCAGTATATAGGATCTGACCAGCAAGAAATTATTGTTACAAGAATGATAGAGTTTCTGGAATCACAATTATTTCTGCGATAGTATTTGTTCACAAATTTTAAAATTACAATATTTCCTCAATAATTTTATCACATTGCAAAAAGTATGTACGAGTTATTGACTTTCCTGCAGAAACGACAATTTTCTTTAGTTAATATACATAGTTTTCAAATTTATGTATTTCTCTTACTTTTGCGTCCTTTTCTGTAACTTTTGATAATCATGACATCATCATCCTTCGCTGTTTCCTGTCTCTGGCTGGGTCAGCATAGAAGTCAAGCCTCTTCATTTTTTCCTGGTCTTTCACAACTCCTCTCTCTCCAAGGTGTTCCAATCTTGTCTCCTACCACTCTCCACTATCTGCTCTTTCCACCGACATCTTTGTCTCCCGCTTGCCCTTATTCCCACTCCTTGTGCATTGTAAGCTCTTACTGGCAGTCTTTCTGCATCCATCCTCTTCATGTGTCCGAACCATCTCATCTGTGCCTGATCTATTCTATTCTTTCGGCTAGTTGTGAGAACGAGGAAGAATGATGAATGATGAGCAGTGTGGGGAATGGAGGAGCAGGAGGATCTCATCCTCCCAACTTGGCGTCTTTCCTAGTTTTTGTTTTGAGTCCATTTTATGCATAGAAAAGCTGATTGAGACTGGATCCTAACCACTATGTGCCTCCGCTGGGTATCAAACCTGGGGCCCTTTTGTAGTCAAAGGGTTCCAGGTACTTTTCATTCAAAATGCTGACTTCATATCAGTATATATATAAAAAATATATTTATTGTCAAGAAAAATATGTTGATGTGAACATAAATACGTAATCCTACCAAATTTTATTTGTGTATAGTTGTAACAATTAATTTTGGTAACACCCTAATTGCAATATTCATATATCAAATTTGAATTGATATGCCACTTGCATAGGTATGGTATTCTCAAAAACTATAGTAAAAATAAGTAACTGAAGTAACACTGCTATCAAAATTATCGAATGACTGGAATCATGATAATAAATAACAATCTATTTACCAATAGTAGGGGATTTTTTTAACACCCATATGGTTGTTTTTCATTTTTTTATGGAGAAGTAGCGCAAAAAGTAGCGAAGTAGCGAGTAGCGAACAGGAGTAGTGTAGCGAGCTACTTTTTGGTAAATGTAGTTGTAGCTGTAGCGAAGCTACATTTTGGAAGAGTAGCTGTAGCTGTAGCGAAGCTACTTTTAAGATGTAGCGTTCTGATCACTGTATTTATACCATGCATAAACTATTAATCATGAACTTTACTTTTCGTCATCTAGATCTAGCATCCTTTTTGCTATTCAATAAATATTCAGTTCTTTATCAATTTGACATTAATTTTCTTGCCAGGGCACTTTGTTTTTATGCACATTTTGGCGATCTTAACGCCACGTTTATTATATTGTTATAACTCTTTTGTTACACCGGCTTTTTACCTATTCATGTGATAATAACAATATAATTAATTATATATTATTATGAATTATATTTACATATTAAGTTAAACTTTTATATTACAGTGTACAGTAATATCTCTCAGGACCTAAACTATAAACTTCAAAAAATTCCGAACTGTTGTATACGTTTCATATTTAACCTAAAAAGAAAAGAACATGAATCCCCCTACTTAAAGAAACTTTCTTGGCTAAACATTAACAGTAGAAGAACATACTTAACACTCACCTTGATGCCCAAAATACTTAAGAGTGGTCCCCCCCAAATTAGGGTGACCAGATATACTCTTTTTAAGAGTAGTATACTCTTTTAGAGGTTCATATACTCTATACTCTTTTCAATTTGAAAAAATCCCCAAATGTACTCTTTCCCTTGCTATTTAATTTCATTCATTATTTTACGCGTAAAAATGCCTTAAAATCCACAGAACGGAAAACGTCAAGATGTCAACAAACTGAAGTATTTACTCCTTGACTCAAGAATTTCCTATGAACAATTTCAAGTGTAATTTTCATATTCCATGAATAAGCAAAACATATTTCAAATTCATTGGAATTTAATGATAATGATTAGGGCTGAGCCGATACCACTTTGAACCGATACCGATACCGATACCGATACTTGAAAATTGCAATAATTAAAATTTGTTCAAAATATTGATCAATATTGGTGTGGAAATATTCTCCTCCAATTATATGCATCAACATACCAAGACATTTGCTTTAGAATATTAAAAAAATGCATCAGAATATTAAAATAGATATTATGTAGTCACAAAATATAGTTTTTTGTGAAAAATTAGTGTAAAGTAAAAAGGAAGTTTTAATTTTGCATAATTTCCAGGATAATTAGACCGTCAAGATGTCGCGCGGGATTTTAGCGGAACTCGTGAAAGAGCAAAATGCATGCGCACCTTCAACCTATAGACTATACTCTTTTTGGTCAACAAATATCTGGTCACCCTACCAAAATACTTATTCGATAAGATCTGTTCTCGTAGAACTTCGGTCGAACATAATATCCGCAAGAAACACAATCTAAAAATCCACAAACATAAAACCGCCACATACAACAAGTCCTTCATTGTTACGCCTTCATGGCGTGGTGCTATGCACAGGGGAACACCTTTTTTTTTTTTTTCATTGTTACAGGGATCAGGCAATGGAAGAAACAGCCTGCACCATTGACTAACATTATTTGCCATCAAAGTTTTAAGAAACAACTAAAGAACGTACTATTGTCCCAGCATTAACCTTCATTTGTAAACAATTGCATCTGCACTTACACATCACACAATGCATACCTAACACCCCCCGCCACACACAATGAACTACTGAAGGCTTATTACTTATCTTTTATACTTATCAATTCAATGTATTATTTCATCATTGTATAATCTTTATATTATCTTTATTTAATTATCATGATCATTATGTGTTTTTTTTTCTCTTTGTTTTTATTCATTTATTGTATCTTTGACAAGGGTTGGTTGTAAGAACGGCCCACGAGGCCGAAACACGCCTGCTTAAATAAAGACCATTCTATTCTATTCTATTCTATTCTATTCTATTCTATTCTATTATTCTATTATCAGTTCTGAGACACTTGATTTGGACCCGCTTCCAAAATATATTTGTAGACACGTGCCTGGGGTGAAAAAAATGGCGTACCTCTGTGGCGAAGTGGTTAGCAGAGACGCCACGGGTCCTGGATGTGAATTCCACCCTTAGCATGAGTGACTGTTCGTCAGTGTTCCTTTTTGAATTTCGTCATATCATCTGGCCTCCCCGATGGCGCAGTGGTAGCGTCGCTACATTGTAATCAAGAGGTCTCGGGTTCGATACCCGGTGGAGGCACACAGGGGTTCGGATCACACTTTAAACTATAGGTCCAGTCTCGATTAACCTTATTGTGCATAAAAGAGGACTTAAAACATCAACTCAATCGTCATATCATCATTAATCCTCATTTTCGCGGTTTGGCGTGCACAAGGTGGGGTTGGTGGGGGTTATAACCCCCCCCCCCTTTGGCCCAGTATTACTTAAAAAAGAACGTCAAGGTAGGAAAATATAGCAAAATGAGAGCTGATTACAAGAAAAGGTGTAGAAAACCCCTCCCTTTCGAAAATCTTGGGCACGCCACTGCTTACACCCTCCTTACGGGCACTTCTCCGAACAGAATCGGCGCTTATACACAAGAAACTCATTTATTTGCAAACTTTTCCCGCTCTTCATTTTTATTTCACCGTCTCCCACCTTGCAACGAGAAGAATATTACCTTCGCGCTGATTCGATCTTCACGTGACTCCGGCCACTTCTGCTAAACATCACGTGACCCACTTACTTCCAGGGAGGGGAAATTTATTCCTTCCTCTCTGGTCCCTGTGTACATAGGGTGGTTGGCTCCCGCGTCAAAACTCTGGAATAAATGGGACTTTCAAGCAAGTGTCCAACTTGTTCCTAAATTGTCCGCGTGACGTAATCGTGCGCAAGAATACAGAGTAGCCACAAAATGGGCGTACCCAAGGTCCGTACCCAGGAAAGTACATGCCCCCCCGCATCGAACTATGAAATATTAAAATGTGAATCTATAAAATGTTACAAAAATAACATCGACGATTTATCAAATTCGTGAAAATTTGAATTTTGTCCTTGCATGAATGTGTTTGTTGTGTAGAGAGGAAGGCTCCAGAAATATTGCAATATTGGGTAGTGTAAGTTTTATAACAATTGATGCCAGGAGATAAGTTTATGAAAAGAAAAGTACCCCGCATTTCCTGAATTAAGTCTGCTCCTTATTTCCTCTTTAATATCATTTTCATTTCTTAGTATTACCACTAAACTGGAAATTGATTCAAACGAGTTGATTTTAATCTCTCCCTCTCTCTCTTTCTCTCTGTATATGTGTAAATATATATATATATGTGTAAAATCAAGCGGAATGGGAAAAATCGAAATTAAGAAAAACATCCAAATATTTGTTGAAAATGTGATCTCCACATAAGACCTCATCTCATAGCCCATATTTAGACCATCACGCTATTTTTTCTTCTTCAATTGATTTTCGCTCTCTGTGGTACATATTTCACAAACAAATCATGACATTATCAAAGCCCATATTCGTTTTATGTACCGCTAATATCGTAACCTATACAAAGCAGATGAGGATTCAGAAAACGCTGAGTTAAAACATACCTGGAAAAGGCTTTTGGAGGTCGCAATTCTATAACAGCGTTCAAGGCCGAAACTAACCACCACTTTCTCTTGTGAACTGACCTCACAACCTTTGTCCTTGACAGATAACCAGTTCCAATAGCCTCCGTCAGGCTGCAGCACCCGGTATCGCTGATAACTCCAAAACCCATATTTAAACCTTCGCCCATATTTAGACCTTCTCCTCTATCACTTGCAATCTGGAAAGAAATACTGTAAGGGTAAGACAGCCCTGGAATCCCTAGGGATGGGGGTGGGAAGGGGTGACATGTAAAAATAATCGAAAACTACCGATATTAGTGTGGAATCCATAGCTTTCGGGGTCGCTAAGATGTATAGTGACGGTCTTAATGCCGTTCAATTTATTTATTCTTGGTCCTGGAGGTGATACTAAAAATGTTGTTCATAATAAAGTTTTGAGTTAAATTAATATTATAGTGAATTTGTAAAATATTTTACTTAATAATTTGTATACTGTACTTATACTTTTAAATATCTGTAAATAAAATTAGTTACATTTTACACTATAGTTAGAATTCATTATTTTCCTGTCTAATACAGAACATTCCCTGACATTCGCTACGAGAGACTGCGGCAAGCGGCCCGGCGTCAGCGCTTGTCTTTCCCGGTGAACAGGGTCCGAAACAGTCGCACGCTACAGTATGTTTTTTCGCTCTCCCTGTCTTCGCTCTCTTTCCCCTTCTGTTGACGTTGCAGACTGACGCCAGTATAATCCTCCCTCGGAAGTTGTGTTGTGTCGTGTCCGTGTGTTGAAGATTGTGGCTTAATAGGGCACCACAAAAGTTTACATCACAACAAAGGATTTATCTTGTCGAGTGTTACTTCGGAAAGAGGAATTGTGGAGAAGTGCGACGACGTTTTGCAACGAAATTTCCTGGTGTTTCCATTCCACATAGGACCACTATATTAAACCTCGTAAAATATAAAAAAATAAAGCATACAAAGACAATCCGCACACCATCCGTGAGTTAAAAGAGAGTATTGTACGAGAAATCGGGAGAATTACAGTAGACGAACTTGCACGTGTAAATGCCAATTTCCTTCGGAGATGCCAGGAATGTGTTGCAGCAGAGGGACATCATTTTCAACACCTTCTGTAGTAAAGGTTAGTACACAATATGAAAACTGTAATTTTAATAGCCGACTCTAGCGACTGTCGCGGACCCCGTTCACCGGGAAAGACGAGCTCTGATGCCGGGCCGCTTGCCGCCGAGTCTCGTAGCAAATGTCAGGGAATGCTCTGTAGAAGATTGGGATAAATAAATACCCGGATCAAATAATTCATGGCTACGCGCTGTCTGTGTAAAAATAAACCCAATGACCGACCACCAGTGTTAAACGAGACTGTAGACCGAAGCTTTCCAACGTATCCCACGTAAATCAATGTCCTGTGTGTGTTTTCCGATCCTTACTCTTAATAAGGCCAAGATTCAAAACGTTAAAATCTTCATTACCCTTTCTAATGTACTCGTTTGAATTTTAAACACTTTGCCATGCTGAGCTATAACTTTCGACTTGCTTAAGGAGAAAAGCTGGAACTGAGAAAGCCGTAACGATAATTGAATTTACTCAAGTTTTCACGGCCGTTCAAAACGTCCACGACGGGAACACCATACGGCCGCAATGAGATATTCAAGCCAAGATTACGATCCAATGCGGGCTAGGAGTTAAAAGAAGATAAAGGAAAGTAGGGTTTAGCCTGTGGAGCGTCATTATAAAAGGTACGTCGTGAATAACAGTCTCGTCAATTAACTTTGTACTTAGTTAATTGCAGAGTGATTGAGAGGCATTTTAGGCTGTCGCAGGGCAATTTTCTGAAGTGTTCGATGTTTGTCGAAGCGAGAGAAGACTTTGGAAAGGGTTCGAAGAAAAGCTTTCAAAGGCTCAAGGATAAGGATTAAGTGGGAGGGGAGGGGGGTATACGATGAAGCCGAAGACAAGACAGATGAATTTGTGATTAGCATGTCAAGTATAGTCAATGAACTCGCCTAGCACGCATGCGCCAATGTTTTGTCAAAGGCTTAGGCCCCAATCAGATTACTACTTCGTTTGCATGCCTGCGAAAAGGCCAAATTTAGCCGGCGTGAGACTTGAATTCCATATCTGGGAGATAATGTATCCTTTGCTAGGTGCTCACACAAGCAGTAATCGTAATAATAATATAATATTAATAATAAACATTTAAAAAGTACAGTACACTTTGCAACATACCGGGAAAGCTTATGGTGGGGGATGTGAAGATCAGGCCGCACACATTCATATTGTGCGACTGATGTGATCAGCACCACGCTCCATTTGGCTTTTCCTCCCTTGGGGTTGCCTTCATTCGTTCCTTAGTATATTCGATTATTGCCTTCGTTCACACCTTAATATTCTCGATTATTGACTCGTTCATGTCTTAATATTCTCTGTTGTTTCTTCGTTCAAGACTTAAAATTCTCGATTATAACCTTCGCTCAAATCTTATATTGTACCCAATTACTACAGTCGCTCTAAATTCCACTTAGAGAGGAACAATTGACACAAGAACAGTCAAATTGGCATTTGTGTTTCAGCTTGATTTGAAAGCAAGTTAACTCTGATCATAGGCGCCGAATCCATGGGGCTTGGGGGGGGGGGGCTTCGAGCCCCCCAATGTTATCGATGTGGGGGCAGAGCCCCCAAACAATTTTGCTTAAGAGAATCTAATGTATTCTTTTCCTTGTCTTGTAAAGTTTACTCTGAATTGTGCTACATGAACTTAACTTTAAATACACATTTGAAATGTTCTAGACCATCAACTTGGGGAGGGGGGGACTATGACCAGAGACAGCAAAACACATGACTTATTACTATATACTAAGTATATAATTATGAGTATTGTTAACATTTTTACTAAAAAGAGTTTCAAAATAAGATGTGCATGAACTAGGAGAGTGCATGGGACGTTCGGGCTACAAATGGCTCTCGCATGACATTCAGAACGAGATCATTGATACATTAGGGAAATCTGTTTTGCGCTCCGTGGTAGCAGATATTAAAAGTCGGGAATATTTTGCAATTATGGTTGACGAAACTTGTGACATATCCATCCGTGAACAATTGACATTTTGCATCCGAACTGTAAATGAAAATTTTAATATTTTTAAGGAATTCATGGGCTTTTACGAGATTCCGAACACTGAGGCCAAAACTTAAAAAGGGAGGGAGGGAGTCATTCATTATGTTATTTCAGTGATCAGAGCCCCCCCAATAATTTTGACAAGTCGGCGCCCCTGACTCTGATAGTGACTAAAGCAGTGCATTGTTAATTCTAGATTAGTTGGTAGTCTTACCCACTGAGCGTCTGGCTGTGTCGATACCCTGAAGCAATTTAAGGGAGATAGACTCAAATACTTTCTAGGCTATCGAGAAAGCGAGGTTGGAAGATGCAGAAACGGTTCTTCCACGACCTTTCTTGTGCCTTCCCTTCTCTTTGTCTTCGTGTCTCGTCTGAGTCTTGAACTCTGGACAAAAGAAGGCACCTTCTGGTATTGACAGCCGCGCCAAGGGATATCCCCAGCAGGTGGCGGGGCTGTGCTGTCTCGAGCGAGGAGAGAGCTTCTCTTTATTTGTAGTGCTTTCTGTTCTGTCCAGTTTTTCATCTTCTTTCCTCTTAGTGCCTCTTGTTGTTGTTCTCTGACTTGTACAAGGCTAGTGGCAGCACAGAGTGGAGTATCTCAAAGGACATACTTTTCCCCCAGTGCACGTTCAAATGTTCCCACTCCCCCTGTCAACCAGATAATCCTTATCTGTTTGCACGCGTTATTGCCTCGCAGCAAGTTTCTATTCCTCTTCCTGTGTGTGTCCTCTTATCTTGAAACATCTCCCTGAGTTGTACAGTCAACGGCAAAGCTAATGGTAAGCAAATTGTCCACCGCTAATTACATTACTTTTTTATTCTACATCCTGCGTTGTGTTAAGGAATGAAACTATGTTGGTTCTCTGCTTCTTGGCGTCTTTGTTTCAATTCATTGTCATCACATTGTGCAATTCGGACCGAATGAAAATGGTGGTGGACAATTCGCATGCTGTTTCTTTCGCCGCTGGGTGTACAGCCAACAGCAAATATAATACTAAGCAAATTTTCCATCACAATATTTTCTGTACTTCAGTCTGTGTTTTAGGAAAATGCAGTTGTATTTATGCAGCAGTAAAAGTTCTCCTTTACTTGATCTTTTCGGCTGATTGATTGAGTTGGTGTTTTAAGTCAACTTTATGCACAGTAAGGCTAATTGGGACTGGACCTACATTTTAAAGTGGGATCCGAACCACTATGTGCCTCCACCGAGTATCGAACCCGGGACCCTTTGATTACAAGGCGACATCGAGGAGGCTCTTTTCGTCTGATTATACTTAATTGTGATTAGGGCAGTCTTCGGGCGGAGTCTCGGAGAGCATAATATTTTTTTTTCCTGTTTAACGTGTAGACTCGAAGTTTCAACTCCTTCCCCAAAACTTTACCCTGAGTATATGCAACCTCGCAGTACAGGTTCACGACACTTCGTATAGATGATGCGTTTACTTCGTTAACGTCGAAGAACTGAAGAAAGCCGCCGCCACGAACGTGGGTGGGGATAAACAGCTGGCGAGTTGTTTTCGTCCAATCACATTCAACTTTCAGCCAATGTGCGCAGCTGTCATTCTGCTCGTCTACTCCACGTGGAGTCTCAGTCACATGACTGGGGATACGGTGTTACCGTACTTTGCAACTTCAATGTGGAGATCGTGGGAAGGCAGAGGGACAAGGTGGCGTAGAGTAGACGTGTACCAACACTGTGGGTTGAATGTGATTGTTGCAACTGGTGGGCGCGCTCCGTGGACTTCAAAGCCAACCGGTCGTTAACGTAGCTAGCGCGTCGACTATACAGCTTTCGTATAAAGTCTCGAGCCTCCCCGGTGGCATAGTGGTTAGTCGTCGCCTTGTGCTCAAGGGCTCCACTGTGCTTCCGGTGGAGGCTTCGGATCCAATTTTAAACTGTAGGCCCAGTCCCAATTTGCTTATGTGTGCATAAAAGCGACCGAGAACTCAAACGCACAATCTCGTTCTTGTCTCAAATTGCCCGGTCGTTATGTCGTTTAAAGTTTTTTATTTAGCGTCTCTTTTCTGCCACGTGTGGCTAATCGCGACGATGGGGGATGACCATGAATATGATAAGATGCGTAAAGAGTCAATGACACACACACGAACCCCGCAAAGGATAATACGGCTTTGAGTCCAGACGCCAGAGCCTCGTTATTCTGCAAAATACAGGCCAAGTAGTACTGCATGGAAGAGAGGTCACTGGCGCATGCAGGGGGGAGGTGATGGGGCTACAGCCCCTCGCGAATTTTGAGGAAATCAAAATTTTCAAATTAAAATTCTGGCAAAAGCAAATTAGTAAATGCAAACTGCCCTTCAACTGACCTACAATTACAATTTTTATCTTTGAGTAACTTTTAAAACGAATACTAAAAATAGTAATTATAAATTACTTTATTTTGTATCCCGCCCCCTCCTAAAGCGCAGCTAAACTCCGTACCAGCTAACTGTAGACCAGACCAAAGAGAACAAGTCTCTGCGCAAGTAGTGACGCGAGTCGGCTCCACCAATGAACAATGAGAGAAACGGGATTGTGTAATGGACGACGGGAGTTACCCGATTTCCTTGCTTCGCTCTGTAAGCGTTGCAAACTTTTGAAAATGATAATACCGAACGCACGTGGCAAACGGACCATATTTTTGTTTCCAGGTACGATTGGTTTAAGAATTTCTTAGGGAAATATTAGGGATAAAACTGCAAGTGCAAGTTTTGACAAGCCGTGCATTTAGCGTACGGACTAAGGTCTGGATCGTACGGTTGGCAACGCTGCGCTTTCACCACTCGATGATTTTCCTCCTCCTCCTCTGACGATAGGCGTGGCTCTGCTCTAGAGTTATCTGGGACAGTGTATATGTACAGAGCATTCCCTGACATTCGCTACGAGACTCGGCGGAAAGCGGCCCGGCGTCAGCGATTGTCTTTCCCGGTGAACGGGGTCCGCGACAGTCGCACGCTACAGTCTGTTTTCTTTCGCTCTCCCTGCCTTTGCTCTCTTTTCCTTTCTGTTGACGTTGCAGACTGACGCCAGTATAATCCTCCCTCGGAAGTTGTGTTGTGTCGTGTCCGGGTGTTGAAGATTGTGGCTTAACATGGCACCACAAAAGTTTACATTACAACAAAGGATTTTTCTTGTCCAGTGTTGCTTCGGAAAGAGGAATTGTGGAGAAGTGCGACGACGTTTTACAACGAAATTTCCTGGTGTTCCCGTTCCACATAGGACCACTATATTAAACCTCGTAAAAAAGTTTAGAGTAACAGGGTCAGTTCTGAATAAAAGCGGACAGAAAAATGGGAAAATAAAGTATACAAAGACAATCCGCACACCATCCGTGAGTTATAAAAGAGTATTGTATGAAAAATCGGGAGAATTACAGTAGACGAACTTGCACGTGTAAATGCCAATTTCCTTCGGAGATGCCAGGAATGTGTTGCAGCAGAGGGACATTATTTTCAACACCTTCTGTAGTCAAGGTTGATACACAATATGAAAACTGTAATTTTAATGGCCGACTCTAGCGACTGTCGCGGACCCTCACTGGGAAAGACAAGCGCTGATGCCGGGCCGCTTGCCGCCGAGTCTCGTAGCGAATGTCAGGGAATGCTCTGTGTTATCCACCTTTAGAATTCCAGTTCGCTCCGAAAGGGAATTCTGCGTACGACGGCGGTTGTGATCAACCCTTACACTCCAAATTGGGAGATGATCAAATGAAATTGATGAAGAGACATTCACAAAGAACACACACATTCGAAGACTGACTCGAACCCAGGAACGTGGGTAGCTCAGGCACCAATTGCCTCCAAGATGGCGCAGTGGTAACGTCATAGTCTTGTAATGAAGGGGACGTGGGTTCGATACCGGGCGGAGGCATATAGCGGTTCGGATTCAACCTTAAATTGTAGGTGTAGTCCCCATTAGCATGTCTGCACATTAACTCGAAGTAAAAACTCAATCTCGGCTACCGAGACAGCTGTTCAAGTTTCCGTCTCGATTTTTGCAAGGCTGTTGGCTCTATTATACTCTGTCCTGGCTATCTCTAGAGCAAGACGGCGCATAGCGGCAGACAAGGTGGGGAAATCGAGTGGCCAGTGCGAAGCAGTACACGCTGCTGGGAAGGCTGGTAACCGCAGTCGCTCTCCCCCTCCACGCAATCCCGTTCCCTCTCACGTGTTCATTGGTGGAGCCGTCTCTCCTCACTACTTGCGCCGAGTCTTGCTTTCGTTCGATAGCCGGGAAAGAGTATACTATCACTCCCACATGCATGCAGTGATATTCTCTTTTTTGAATTTATATCATCCTCATATTGGAAAAAAAATGGTCATTTTCCCTCTTAATTATCCGACTATGGTTGAAAAATGAACTCTGAAAATGCTTACAAACAACGATGGAAAGGATTTCCCCTGAAAATCGGATGGACTGTTTGCTCTCTCTATCTCACCCAGTCCGTTCCATCCCTAACTCCACCCCCACCCCTCATCTCCCGTCAGTCCCACACCCCCCCACCCGAAGTTCAAAATTTTTGCAGTGAATATCAACGAGCTTAGGGAGTTTTAAGGGTGTGTTTCTCGTTATCCACGACGAGGCGTACGGGTTCAGTGCTCTGCTGGTGGATGCCCAGATGTGACAATTTTTCATTCCTCCCCCCACTCCCTCCTTTACGGTGCCCCGGAGGGGAGGAAGTTGGTTGGAATGGGAAGATAACATCCAAATCTCCCACCTGGGATGGAGGACGAGAGAGAGACAGGGGGGAGGGGGAGGTAGAAGATATTGTGACATTATCTCTGTTTCCACACATCTACATTTGCATACTCATCACAGTCACATGTGTGTGCTCTTCGAAAATATTCCGTACGAAAAAACTCGCACTTCCATAATACATTTTCTCTTGTAAAAATACGAGGGTTGTATCAAAACTTGGACAACTTGTCTGTGCAGTAATATTTATAGTAGATCTAGTTATAGTAATACACACCGTACTATTAATTTACTCAACGTTTCGGCGCAAATCAATACAAGCACGTTTTCATTAACATTATTATACGAGGGTTGTTCAATAAGTTAGGGTAACAACAAACATTGAGTAGTCTTTACGTGCACATCCCAGACTCTTCACACTCGGTTCAAGATCTAACAAGGACATTGAACACTCCAAGTGAAAGTGACGTCACAACATACAGAAATTTACTTTTATTACGTTTCAATAAGAGAAGCAATCACCCCTGTTAAAAGTAGCAATACTGTCAACTTAATCACGAATACTAATGCTGCTCTGTGCGTACATAAATAATAAGATAACTTCAAACTCATTAAATTGCTCAAGTACGTGATATCTTGTAATAGGTGAATATAATCTTTCTTCATTCAACACTAACCAATGATCTACCACCATATATTTGATTTCTTCATAATGGCATGAAATGCTATATGTAGTTATAGAAGAACAAATATAATCTCACAAACAATAGCCTGTAAGAAAATATTTGTTGTTAAATATTAAACTTTTTAAATGGATATATTATTATACTGCTTGGTGTGACATCTATACCACAATTTAATAACTAACTGCTTAAAGAAGTGAACTCTGATTAGGAATGTATCTCAGATGTTTGTTCTACCGTCTTTGTGTCTGTTTGCGGAGGGGGTGGAGAGGAGTCCTATCCAGTGGCAGCGATTATGTGGGGGCGAGGGGGGCTATTGCCCCCGCACAATGCTAAATCTTACCTACGAGCAGTGATGTGCCGTACACTATAAGTTTACGTCTATATGCGTTGTCTACACGTAATCTACGTGTAGATTACATTGAGTTGTAGTTTACCTAGACTACGTAGACAATCTAAAGTGCATCAAAACAAATGTCCAAGGCTTTCATGAAAGGAAAGTGACATTTTCAATTATATTGGTTCCTAACGAACTGAAAAGAATCCTATTTACAACAAAATTTCTCTACTCTTCTATCATCAACTATGGAAGAAGATAAATAGTATGCAAAAAGAACAACAGATGGCAGTCGTGAGGCAAAATTAGTCTTTTTTCCATGAAACACTAGAATATCTCCTACGTTAGGTTTTTTCCTAGGTGAGAAATTGTTTGAATTTGGAAGGAAGAGCATGAAAAGTTCTCCTCACACATCAGCAACTGATAAGCAGTATAATTTTGTTTTACTTCCACAGCGCTCATTGCTCATCTTTCGCCATGTTGTTTACATATAGATTACGTAATCTACGTGTATAAAATAGGCTACGTGTAGAATGTAGGCTATCGTTGTTTACGCGTAAACGCACATCATCGCACAGGGAAAAGTAAACTGTCTTTGCCCTCCCCCCCACAGTTTTGGCACTTTGCCCCCCCCCCCAATCGCCACCACTGGTCCTATCAAATGGCCTTTTAGATTAAGTACTAATTTTTGTATGGCATTTACAGGTTTTTATAAATCTTACTGCTCCAGAGAGAAAATACGCCCCACCCCTCTGTCTCCTTGTTTTCTTCAAGGTAGCCGGACTTCGTGGTGGAGTGGTTAGCACAGCTCGCTACGACTCCTGAGGTCCCAGGTTAGAATCCAGGACTGGGCATGGGTGTTCTTTGTGTGTTCCTTCATCAATTTCATCATATCATCACTCATCCTCATCTTCGCGATTTTATGTAACAAAAACATTCCAAATGGGCAGAATAAATCATTGATATGTAATTATATGCAAACATGTAACAATATTTTTTCTTAGTGACCACTCTTATATCTTCGTTATGGGGATGGGGAGGTGCATGGAAACCTCTTGTAACCAAGGATATATTTAAGGGGAGGTTCCAGGGGGTCCGGAATCTAATATCGGTCGTTTTCAGATTATTTTTACATGTCACCCCCTTTCCACCCCCATCCGTAGGGATGCCAGGAGTGCCAGGTGTGTCTTGGAGTTGAACGGCATTGGGAGTGTCACTATTCATCTTAGCAACTCCGACAACTATGGATTCCACACTAATATTGGTAATTTCATATTATTTTTAAATGTTACCCCCTCCTACCTTCACCCCTAGGGCTGCCAGGGGTGTCTTACCCCCACAGTATTTCTTTCGAGATTGCAAGTGATACGTGTTCCAAGTTTGGTTGAAATCGCTCCAGGCGTTCGAGAGTTATGCCGGAACAAACATACACACATCCATCCATTTTTTATATATTAAGAAAGAGAAGAAGATGCATAATATATTACCAGGAACTTTACTTTTCATAAACTGGATCTAATATTCTCTTTTGTTATTCAATAAATATTCAATTCTTTATCTTTTTAACATTAATTTCCTTGCCACGACAGTTGTTTCTTGTACAAATTTTGCCGACCATAACTGCAAGTAAGCTTGATAATGAATACATGCTGTTTTATCACTATCCTTATGCAGTCTAGTCATGTAATAAAATTATAATAATTAATTTGAATATTTTAATTTAACATTATTATTACGTTGAGATACTTGCTTCGAACTCCTCCCGAAATATAGTATTTCCAGATACGTGCCTGCTTGTAACCCACGGCCTAGGGCGCGTCTTAGCCATGCTCTCTTTTTCGAGCTAGCATCATTCTTGTAGGAGATTAGGAGCTTGATCCGGCCAATCTATCACCCCTCGTGTGAGCTCTTATGATCCTATATGTCAGGAGAACATCCCTTCTGGAAGATGGACGCTAAGCCTTGTCTCATTCTAGTTCTCATTTCGGGACACTGACCACCTTCTTTTGAGCAGAATAGGATCTAGCCAACTGCCCGTTTGGTTGTGGGTGATAAGATCCGTTTCATTCGAATCTCTTGTGTGTTTATAAACAAGGCAGAGATGATGAAGTTATGATCAGAGGATGATAATCTTGCGTAAAGAGATGATAATTATGAAAAATTCAATATGCTGACCGAGGCAGAAATTTATTTTATTATAAAACATAAACTAAACGTAACGTTTCAACCTTCTAGGAAGGTCTTCTTCAGACTCTGCACCAAGTACAAATGTAACAAGGTACAAAAACAGGACGATATATATACACAAACATTACTCCCCTGCAGACTATTAGAAAGTTGTTCTGGAACATTCTAGCAGGTGGCTTTCCCTTGTCAACTGTAGAATGTTCCAGAACAACTTTCTAGTAGTCTGCAGGGGAGTAAGGTTTTTGTATATATATCGTCCTGTTTTTGTACCTTGTTACATTTGTAGTTGGTGCAGAGTCTGAAGAAGACCTTGCTAGAAGGTTGAAACGTTACGTTTAGTTTATGTTTTATAATAAAATAAATTTCTGCCTTGGTCAGCATATTGAGTTTTTCATATCATGGAAACAAGGCTTAATGGTGTTATGATAATTATGTATAAAAGGAAAGGAAGGATAAAGATTGAAAATCAGGAAGAGGATAGTTAGTAATATAAAATATGTCAGACGGTTAGCAATCAGCCCAGTCAGGAAATATTAATGGAATGCTAATGTCAGTTATTTGCGAGTTGGATTTAGGTAACTGAAGAGCATAACAAGGAAATGCGCCAGTAGGAAGGATGACACCTGAATAAATGGGGCTTGTTATGTGGAAAGAGAGGAGAAAAATAGTTGGGGGAAAAAGAGTGAAGGGGGATTCAATCGCGAGTCGTTGGCGAAGGAGGGATTGGTGATCGAGAGATTGGGATGTTTGGTTGGTTGTTGAGGAGAGAGGAGGATTGGTTGGTTGATTTGGTGTTTTCAGTCCACTTTATGCACAGTAAGGCTAATCGGGACTGAACCTACAGTTTAAAGTGGGATCCGAACCACTATGTGCCTCCACCGGGAATCGAACCCGGGACCACTTGTTTACAAGACGACGACGCTACCACTTCGCCATCGGGGAGGCCTTAAGAGAAAGGAGGAGAGAGATTATCTCCGCAGTTCCGAGGAGATTCACGTCTATCGCTGAGACGGCTAAGGATCCTTGCTTTCATGCTTTCATATACTAAAATGTGCTGGTTCCAAGGACGTCCGCAGAATTGTTTCCAGGGAGTGGCAAGGAAGGTATTTTTTTTCAAGGGGACAAACAAGGTACATTTTCCCCAATAATAGTGTTGTTCCCTCAAAAACATTGCTTAGATTTGAATTTATCATGTTCGTGCAATAATTAAGACATATTATTGTGGCTGAAATGAAATTATATGTGTGAAATATATAATTTTTGGTTGACTTTTATTTTCCAGGGAGGGGCCACGGCCCCCCTTGCCCCTCCCTTCCGGACTAGTTCCAACCTTGACGATGTAAAACGCATTTGACTGTCCTTTCACCTCTTGCAGCTGAGGCTATGGAAGCTTTTACCAATATTTCTTATAAGCGTGTGAATAGGATCGAGCTTATAGACCAGGGGTTTCCAACTGGCGGCCCGCGATGCCTTTTTTTGCGGCCCGCGAAGCCTGTTTGCAAAATACATTAATTTCATGTAATTTTATTAAAATACATTCTATTTTTGCTGTTAAATGAAAGACAATATCACAGGTAGAATTGATTTTGCAGTCAATAATGATCATCAGAAGAATCTAAAGTGACGTAACGTTCTCTTCACACCATGCATTCAACACCTTCGCTATGCGGTATGAACTTGCCCGCTTCCCACCTCTTCGCTATGCGGAATTGCAGGGAATCGTAATAAACTGATGATTTTCAACGTTACTTTGTAGAGGAATAACCTGGTCCATTTTCCAAGCTGTTGGCGGCTAGCAGAAGATGAAGAAACACTGGACTTTTCTGAATTCAGTGCAAATATTAAAGAAATAATGGACGAGTTTGACTCCAGATTTAAAGATTTTGAAGAACTTAAAAGCAGCATCCAACTATTTAGCAATTCTCTTGGCGTTAATATCGAAGAACAAGAAGCTTTTCTCTCCTACTTGAATTGTGTGATTTGCAAGGCGATTTCCTTCAAACTAGGCAAGAAAAGGGGCCCGAGTTTTTCGAATACCTTTCAAAGGAACGCTTTCCAAACCTTCGTAGTTTTGGGTAAATAATGACATCGATGTTCGGCAGTACATACACGTGTGAAAGTGTTTTTTTTTTTGTTTTTTTTTTAATGAAGAACCGCTACAGAAGCCGACTGGCAGATTCTTCACTGCTTCACTTTCTGAGACTTTCAAATACAGAAATTGAAGTGGACATTCCAACTTTAATGAAAGAAGCAGATCGACCTCAATTTTCTGTTCAGTACTTACAATCTTTGTTATTTTTAATCCCCCCCCCAAAAAAAAATGCGGCCCGCCAATCAACTGCTGGATATATTTTGGCCCTCGAACCTTTTGAAGTTGGAAACCACTGTTATAGACCCACGAAATCTATCCCCGTACCAAGAGTATGTTACCCAAAGGAGACGAGCCAGTCTTTACAGTTTCCAGGTAACTGAAGGTACGATACGCTTGGTTCTTGTCTCACACTGCAATTTGAATTATCAGAGAGAAAAAACAACAGAAAAACAGACAACTACACTAATCTATGTATGTAGCGTGTCATAGTTATGCTGCTAACGTAAGAAAAAAAAATTGCTATTTTTGTTTCCAGCTCCCTTAAAATTTACAAATTTCTACACAAGGGGCACTTGTCCACTGACACACTTGGAAAACGTACATGTAATTCAAATGCTGAAATTGTAGCGATATTTTATTGTATTAGGCGCATCCATAAAGTAAGTTTCTCACTCGCCCACAGGTGGCAGGCCATGCATATTGAAACCGGTTTTGCGCACGCGCGAGAGGCACATGCCCTGGCTAGTGAATGTCCTAGAAGACGCCTCCCGAAAGTCCTCAGTAGCGTCGCGGCAGCGATGAAACATGGCGGCTCCTATTCCATCTCCCGCTGCGTGCGAGGTTCGTTCGGTGATCAAGTTCTTGAACGCACAAAACATACAGCCGATCGAAATTCATCGTCAGCTGTGCCAGGTATGGGCAGACGTCATGAGCAAGCAGATGGTGCGTCGTTGGTGCAGGACATTTGCTGAAGCCCGGCAAAATTTGCATGACGACGAGCGCAGTGATGTGTAAGGTGTTCTGGGACAGACAAGGCATTCTGCGCATCGAGTTTCTGCCCAGAGGTGAGACTGTGAACGCTAACCGTTACTGTGAAACACTGGGGACATTGCGACGAGCCAGTCAGAATATGCGACGTGGTAAGCTCAGTGCTGGGGTGATCTTGCTGCACGACAATGCTAAGTCGCATGTGGCTAGGCGCACTTCAGCCCTTCTGGACAGGTTCGGTTGGGAGGTGTTCTATCATCCATCGTACAGCCCGGATCTCGCTCCCAGTGATTACCACCTGTTCTTGCACCTGAAAAAGTTCCTGTCCGGGCAACATTTCCACAGCGAGGAAGAGGTTCAGACGGCTGTTACACAGTGGCTCGGCGCACAGGCGGCGGACTTCTACGACGCAGGTATACAGAAGTTGGTCTCACGCTATGACAAGTGCTTGAATTCCGGCGGGATTTATGTTGACAAGTAACTGGACAAGTGCTGTATCTGTGGCAATAAATCATTGAATGAAATAATGTTTCCTTTTTGTGCACGACCCCAGGGAAACTTACATTCTGGATGCGCCTAATAAATAACTTTGTTTTCTGCGATGTACAGGCTATCAGGTACAGCAATTAACTGCCATGCCCAACAATGAATTGTAAAGTAGTTTTTATACTACGTCGGGATCGAACCAGAGACCCTAAGCTCTCTTGGGTGACGTAGCTATTCATCAGTTATCTCCTGAAAGTTATTACTCGCTTGGCCTAAACGTGATATTTGCGAGAGATCACGTTCAAAGGAATGGCGAAAGAATTGACTTGAAGTGGGTTTTTTACTCTCCACGACTGAATCGATATGGACATTGTCAGGAAAAGGATATTACTTGTCTTCCGTTTGAATGACGATTATTCCAACAGATTGTCCTTTCAATAATGTCAGATTTCACTGCACTCACTCCTCACTTGTCCAAAACTGTCCCTCAGCTCCCGTCTTTCACCATCAACACTCATCGACAGCCTATAACGTTTGCGTAATTTCTTATTGACCATTCCTTTGTCTGCTTCCTGTTAGGTTAAGGATAACAGCAGACTTGTCACTTTTACCCATCGCCTTGGGTACGATACAGAATAGGGAACTGATTTTAGGGTGCAGCCCCTTTTACAAAAATATTGGTTTTCATGCCGATCGTTTGAGATATGTATTCTAGGACATGAAATCAAGTGAAATGACACTTTGTTGCACCTCTTCGTGAGATTTGCACATTTATCCCATTTTTACCCCCTCTTTGATGATTCAGCACCTTTCGCCTCCCATTTCTTTCAGGTTTTGTTAAAAAAATTGGATAACATTATAGTATAGGGGTGACGGATTTCTTACTTTTTACAGGAAAAAGTACTTACGGAAATCGTTTTCTGTAGCGTTGTGGAAGTTCATGAATGTAGTTTTGATCCATTTTAATGCGAATACATGTTGTTCTCTGCGAAAATCTCTGTCCGACACGCTGTTTCTGCTGCCGCCATTTGCTTTCTGCACGAGAGCACAATGTTCCGTGTGTTAGATGACGTAAACCCCGTAGTCAGTGTTTCAAACTCGCCGTGTTTTCACTAGAACATGACGTGTCGAGTATTTTTTTTTAACTATGCTTACCTAACCTAACTTAACCTAACCTAACCTTACGGAAAATGGTTTTTGGGACTAACGTGAAAGGGTTGTGGGGCTAACCTCAATGGTTTGTGAGGCTAACGTCAATTGTTTGCGGAGTATTAGCAAAATTTCAAATCCGGGCACGAAAGTAGGTATTTTCCGGTGAACGAGGTTGCAACACTGCATGAATCGACAAAACACTCGCACAACGCGCCCTGAACCAGTAGGCTATCGCCCGCCATAATGTGTTACAGAATCGAAATAACAAAGTAACAGTAAGTACTCGTAAATGTAAGAAATAGACATTATCTTGGTCATAAATGCATTATTTCACCTTAGGAAATGTTCCGCATTTCAAAATAGTACGTTAGCAATGTAAAAAAGTGCGAAATATATGATTTATAGGTGTCACCCCCATACTGTAATAGTACCAAAATTTGGACAGAAAAATGATTTTCATTCTTCTTGAGCAGCTACATAAAATCCTATAGTCTCCTTTTGTAGAGAAGAACGAGAGATATAAAGTGGTATAATATAATCAATGCAACCCCAATAGTTCCCAAAATAATGTAGTTTCTCTGCATAGAAGGATCTATTGCGCTCATAGCGTCAGCGACTTACATTCGAAAATATAGAAATGTTGAGCGTAATCCAGTATAACAAGTTGCTTGATATCCGGTATATGCCACGTTTCCTTCCTAAATACTGTTTATTTTATCTACAAGGGTTGGATAAAAAGTAATGGCAACACTACTGTCCCGTGAAAGGGGTGAGTCACAGCGCCACAAATGTTTCGTGGCTGATAAAGGAATGTCAGACGAGGAAGTATAGTGAGTGGGAGCGATTCAGTGGCGGCTGCTTAATACGTGCTACCGTGCTATAGCACGTTGTTAAATTTGTTAAAATGAAAGGAAGAAAAAAGCAAATCTCACAGATGCAAGAAGTTTAATGAAGCCCCAAAGTGAAATGAAACTTCTCATGTTAAGAGCCTCAACATTTACCAGCGGCGCCACGTATTTCCCTCACGCTGGCTATAAGGAATAGCGTACCGTGCTAAAATCTCAACAGCACGTTTTCGCCCCTTTTTCATCCCTCGGCGCATGAATACTGTACACCCCCACTCCTCGATTTGTACGGGGGATAGGGTGTCCGCTCGAGAAAAATCGTCTGCTAGCGTGCTACAGGACGACTCTGCACGGTAAGTGTGCCATCTCAGGATAAGAAGAAAGTCTACGACAACCTATTGCCTCTGTCAGAACAACGTTTTTTAATGTCATTTTCAAACGTTCTGTACGTTATCAGTGTAGAGTTATGTAATGTTTGTAGCATGTCGTATACATTTGCAGCACCTGCAAAAAAGTTGGAACGCGAATTGACACAACCCCTCAGCCTTGAATCTATTTCGGTGGTAAGTTGTAAAGATTGCAACTCTGAAACTATAATCCGTGCCTTTTTTGCTTCCGAAAGTGGATTCTGCTACGTAATTTATGTTTAGGAAATTCTAATTTTATATTTTATCTAAATTACCTGTTTTTAAATGCTAGATATTTTCTTGTTTATGTAGCACTTCAATAGTCAAGAAACAAACTTACAGAGTACCGTCATTTTTCCCCGGCTTCCAGACCCGAAAATTTTCCGCGCTGTTCATTGTGTTAAAATCGCGTGGCGCGTGAAGTGCTGGTCATTGTTGTGAAGGATTAGCTTTTTGTTGTTGTTAGAAGTGAAAGTGAGTGTGTGTGTGTTAGTGTACCATGAATTCGGTGGATTCTTTGTTGCAGCGACCTTTCTCTTCAAGAACACTTGAAGAAAAGTTGGAAATAAAAGCGCTAGGACGGCCGTTGCCAGATTTGGATCTATCGCAAAATGCAAAGGGAGGTAAGAACGCTACGCATAAAAGACGATTTAATAGAAAACTGTAATATAGCGAACCATGGCATTGTGGGTGTCAAATTCGAAATGCATTATTCTGTTTTCCTTGCATACTTTTTGGAAGTAATGATTCGTAGTCTAAAGGAGGGGTAAAAGATCTAGGACATTTATGTGAATATATGAGAAAGCATAGTGAAAGCAAAAAGCACATGAATAATGAGTTAAATTTTGTCTCTCTCGGAACTGTCAACATAGCAACGCAGTTAAGCCACGTTTATGTAGAATCGCATAATGAGCAAGTTGAAAAAAATCGCCACGTCTTGTCAAAAATCATAGACTGAATCAAGTTCTGTGGAGCTTTTGAGTTGGCCCTGCGTGGCCGGCCACGATGAAACAGATTCCTCCGCAAAACCTGGGGTATTTTTAGGGCTCCTTGATTTTGTCAGCAGTTTAGACAATGCTGTTAAAGAACATCTAGACAACAGCACTGTATCTAAAGGCACTCAATCTCGCCATCGAAGTTCCGGGTTGGAGTCTCGGCCCGGATATGGGTATTCTTTGTAATACTTTGTAATAATGAAATTAATGAAGGGGCATTCACAAACAATACCCATACCCGGGCCGAGACTCCAACCCGGAACTTCGATAGCGAGATCGAAAGTCGACCACTTAACGTTCGTGGCCACAGAGCCGGCACGTATGTGTGTGTGTGTTGAGGGGGGGGGGGTAGGGGCATTATAAGTACATGAAAAACAGCATCAGTTGTAGCACGCATCTTTGAAAAGTCACGAGCCGCCGCTGGAGCGATTGTATGTTATTCAGTCAAAAACAGCAGTGCTCTGAAGCAGAGGACGAGAGTGCAAGCGCCCTAACAATATGTTTAGGCTAGAAGAACAACGTCTCTCAGGCAGACGGTCAACGCAGCCTACTTCTGCACCTTCTTGCAACACCACCTTCGTCTCGCATTAAGAAGGAAGCGACGGCAAGTTCTGGCACGGTGTCCCATCATCATGCTTGACAATGCAAGGTGTCACACTGCGAACACTGTAACGGTGCTCCTGCATAACTGGTAGTGGGAGGTACTGGAACATCCGCAGTATTCACCGGTATATGAGACCGTGTGATTACGACCTTTATGCCAAAGTGAAGGAACCATTGGGCGTGAAGCACTATGACACGCGCGAAGCCATCATACGTGATATAGGGCGGTCACTGCGGGACATCGACAAAGATGGACGCGCTGACGGTGTACGACGCCTTCCATACGTGTGGCAGAAGGTCGTAGAGATGATGGGGCGATTACATTGAAGGAATGTAACACACGCTCCTCTGCCAATACAGTCAAGTACCAATTATACCAGTGTTGCCATTACTTTTTATCCAACCCTTGTAGTTATTAGAGAAAAGTGACCAAGGTAGGACCCCCGTTTTGTTTTCATCCCTGGTGTCATTATGGCATATTATTTCTATTAGAAATTTAATAAAATGGGTTCTTTGATATGTTTGCTAACGTTTTGAGTAACGTAATCCACCTTAAAGCGCATGAGGCTTTGCCAGTGAGCATTTCTGTAAAAAGGGACGAAAAGTAACAATGGAGAAAAAGGAATACGCGACCGAACGTACCACCAACAAAACGTGCCTACCACCTGATCGGCTACCTGCGAAGGGTCTTCTAATGAGTCTAAAAACATTTGCTAGGCGATTAAACGTACCACTTGATGGTTTTGCTGATTTCCATTACACTTTATCCAGACTTTGTACTGGCAAAATTACTATATAATGTATATATAGCTATTTTGGCGTGTTTAAAATCAGCTGGGGTTAAGCTGTCGTCTTTTCGTCTTCTTTTTCGATTTTCGTTTTAGTTATGTCAGTTCTAACCTAGCCTAACCTAACCTTTGTCGTGTAGGTTGCCTAGAGTATCGTTGTAAATCTTGGTAATTGGCGTGTCTTCCTCTCGAACCCTTTTCTTCGCCTCTTGCATACGCTTCTTCACATCTAACTGAGCATCATTCGGAACTCCACAAATGTGATCACTCGACGGACCACTAACCACTTTATTCTCTTTTAAGTGGTACGTTTTGTCGCGGAGTAAATATCTTGAAGGTAGGTGTTTATCTGAGTGGTACGTTTCGTCGCGAAATCCCAGGTGGTACGTTTTGTCGCTGGTACGTTCTGTCGGGACACCGAGAAAAAGTGGCCAAAGTCGGACCCCTCCTTTAACAAGTTTCAAAAATTGGAAAAGACGCAAAGAAATGTAAATATATGATATGTAGTAAATGAATTACATTTATTGAGCTTGCATAAAGAATATAGATGTACAAAAGTAATATAATATAGACTACCAATATCCTAACTGCATCAATCGCCCTATCCATTTGTTGGACATCCCACCTTCTCCCACCTGCCTTGCCTTTTCCCTTGAACATCTGAAACAATATGTAAAAGCACTTTACTAACGAGTAACGACCCTTTGCTTCAATTGCAGTTGTAATGTTAGGCATTCTTTGAGGGGTCCTACTTAGGACATTTTACTCGTGGAGTCTTATTGTTTATACAATAAAACCACACGTATCTTCAAACAAACCATTACCATAATTTCAAAGTACAATACTTACTAGTGTCTAAATTGTAACAAGATTGTTACTTATCTCTCTCTTAATTAGCAAAATTCCCACTGTTGTGCACCGATGTACAAACTTTCATTCACACAAAAACAAGTCATGGCGGACTACAGCACTTGATACTTGCACGTTATTGCTGATACCTTCCCTACACAATCTTTTCGTTATTCTTGACGTGTTTCGCCCATTGTCACCACGCGGCAGCACCTACTTACGGAAACAGGAAGGGCTTAGGCTTAGGGGGGTGGGGTCGGGTTTGGTTATTTTCCTCTACTATACGACGCACGCTTTTAGAAGCGATATCGGGCGGGGCCACGCAGAGGGTGTGCGTGGCGATCAGCCAATGGCAAGAGTGCAACGTTGTACAGTTAGGAGACTGCGGCGCGGAAGTTAAAAGCCGTGTTCTGTATTTTTCTTGCGCGCAAGAAGTTTTCATAAAACTCGCCACTTTAAGGTTCATCATAAGATGGGGAAAGACATTTTGAACCTGACTGTCCAAGTCCCATGAATTTCCGTCGCCTACAGCCGGAGTTATCGTTCCTTGAAGAAACAAGGGAAACATCACTTTTCATTTCCTTCCGCCTGTTTATTTCGTTGCCACCGTGTTGACACAGCTGAGGTGTTGTGTCTAGGGAAAACTGTGGGTGTTAAATTCTCCTCGATATAAACCATGATCCTTCATTGTTCCGGGCGTTCTCGAACATTGAAAGTCAGGGTCAGTTTGAGTTCAGCGTTTTCGTAGCAAGACTGGTTAAAATTATTCGCTTATCGTTCACTCGTGCGCCACGAAGAACAGTTTGTGAAAAGATTAAGTACAGCCATTTCGTGCGATAGTGTTTGTTCCGTGTGTTATTTTAATTTTAAATAATGTCATTCTCAAAACTTAGCACCAGTAGTACAAGCACCAAGGGTGCAAAATCTAATCATTATCCTCCAGGAGAGTGACTCGGAAATGAGCGAAATCAGTGACACGGAGACCGAGGAAGACGACAAGAGCGGTGATGAATAAATACCTTCTTTCAGGTATGGGTTCCTCGTATATGCTACAGTGATATGATATCATAATTCTGTGTAGAAATATTCACTATATCATTTCACTGTACTCATATATACTGTGCATGCATTATAAAATAATGGACACATCGTGAATTTTCTGTCCTTCCCTTGCGCTATCAGTTAGTTTGGCAACAGCGCAGTAGCACTGGCTGGGTATTGGCCGAACTCATGTTCCTTCTAAAAGCGTGCGCCGTATAATTGTTATTTGTAACAGTATTGAATAATGAATCTTAACGCAACTGGTTTAGACATGAACGAAGTAATTTTATCAGCACCTTTTTTTTGCACATTTTTTGAAAACATTTTCAGAACTTTTTTTTTTTTCATTTCCAGACCGTAATATTGCACCTTAAAATCCTTCCCATAATAATGAAAAAACGTTTCTACATGTTGACTTCCGTAACTAAAGGAGTGCGGGCCGGAAAATTTTTGGTCGGGACGGGACTGGAAAGGAAATATTAACAATTCGGACGCGGTTAACAGAGTGCTGCGACGCAAGTGTTCCCGGGTTCGAGTCCCGGCCTGGGCATGGATGTTTTTGAGTATCCTTTCATCAATTTCATCATATCGTCACTCATCTTCATCTTCGCAATTAGCCAAAACTGGTAGAAAAGCGAAGTAAAATAAACCAAATTAATGATTCACTGAATGAATGAATGAATGAGTCAACTCATGGTTACTGAGTAGGCTCCAAGCCACCGCACTCTGATTGGCTGTTCAGGAATTCATTATGAATTTTCTCTAGCTGCGATTTGTTTCCTTCTTGTCAGTTGTGGAACTCATGTCTGAAAGCAAATTATGGTTCCAAACAAGACCAATGCCTGCTTAGAGAGCCTTTGCTAAATGCTACGTCATCAGTAATAGGCCGTAAACTGTAACAAGGCATTGTTCACTAAGTTAGGCCTTATGTGATGGACGAAATAACGATGTTATAGCCAATAATTTCTTGTTGTTATACTCTCTTGACAAAGAAGCACGAGGAAGTTTTAAAATGACTGGAACACACTCATCAACATCAGTTCATTAAGTCCTTTGTAAATTGCTAATGAGGCTGAGGAAGAGATCGTTTTGAGCTTATTTGATTGGACGTTGCCGTGGTGATAAGAAGATATGGCAATACCGAAGAAAATATGATCGAATATATTTAGAATGTTTAACACTGGGAACGCTGCTTCACACAAAATAATTTATATTCAGACGCGTCAGAAGTTAGTGCCAATTTTCGTTGACACACAAAAAATTCCAACCCATCAGAATACATCCACTTCAAGGTATTTGTTATATACAGGGTGTTCCGTTCAATCCTCCCAAATTTCAATTCATCATTGATAAGAGGTTATGAAACATAATGGAGTGCTAGTGGTACTAGACGAAAGAGAAATTCAAAGAATTCTATTGCACGAAGCACTAAACACCAATACGCCTCTACACTGAACTCTAATACACCTCTATGTGTGCACCGTTTGTAGCACGAATAATATCCAATCTGAGAACCTCCGGATTGTTTATTAACGCTTCCAGTCGCCAAAAACTTCGCACACCATATTCTCTCCGGTAATTTCTTTGCACTGTAATAATTGATTTGGTCTCTGCATACCAGAATACAGATTGTGCGCGCCGCTGCGGTGTCGCCATTGTGCTTTATGCGATTGTGGCGCTGCATAGTGAGAGAACGGTGAACTTCGAGGTCATGCAATAATATTATTTCAGTTTGTCTTTCGTCTAGTCCCACTCGCATTCCATTATGCTTCATAACCTTTTAGCAATGATGAATTGAAATGTGGGAGGTTTGAACGGAAGTTTTCGTAGTTGAACTCAAACCCGATCGGAAGGCTATCTTTCCAAGTGGTTGAGAGGTCTGTCTGCAAGTTGCTTCACCGTTATGGCCCTATACCGCTAGCAATTCCAACTGGCCGCTGGGAAACGACGAATCGGTGATCAGTTGAATTCTCTTCGACTGACATCGGGCATTTTCGTGTTACGTGGAACCGAAAGTTTTTGTCGGGACGAAACTAATGAGCGTCGGATACACAGTATGTTGCCAGACGAAACAAATGAGCGTCGGATACACAGCATGGTGCCAGACGAAACAAATTAGCGTCGGATACACAGAATATTGCCAGACGAAACAAATGAGCGTCGGATACACAGCACGTTGCCAGACGAAACAAATGAGCGTCGGATACACAGCATGTTGGCAGACGAAACAAATGAGCGTCGGATACACAGCATGTTGCCAGACGAAATAAATGAGCGTCGGATACACAGCATGTTGCCAGACGAAACAAATGAGCGTCGGATACACAACACGTTGCCAGACGAAACAAATGAGCGTCGGATACACAGCATGTTGCCAGACGAAACAAATGAGCGTCGGATACACATCATGTTGTCAGGCGAAACACATGAGCATTGGCGAGAGAGGATTTTCTCTTAGCACTGACGAACCCCGAACGAAAAACCATATTTGCAAATGTTGCCAGTTCAGGTTGCAAGTCACGAACTTCAGTAAAACGTTTCGCGGCCCGATATAATTGACGCCAAGATCTGGTACCGGCACGGCGGTTGAGAAACACTGATGTGGAGTATAGGTGAATGTAGAAACCATACATTCGAAATTATCTGGAAAACTGTCAGTTTTCGACTCCACGTTTAGTCAGACTTTTTTTGCTTCTACGAGGGGAGTGTGAAAAGTTTTGAGCCTCACAGGGAAGGGGTGTTTGAGTTACAGTTTCTTATTATGATTTCTCTACATAATCACATGATCTCTATAATAACCCTCAATGCACTTATGCATTCTGTGCTGCAATTTGTTTACAGTCATCTGGTAGAATGATTTGTCCTGAGTCTCACACCACTGAATGACCACCTTCGTTAGTGTGGAAATAACGTGCTCGAAGTGAATTCTTAATAGCAGGAAAAAAGATGAAAATCTGACGGGGCAGGTCGGGGGAATAAGGTGGATGGGAAAGTGCGGTGAAGCCACACTCGACCAAAGCAGCCTGCGCAGTGAGACCTTCCGACAGAGGTACCGAATCACGGCCCTGTCGGCCACTCTCTTCACTGACACTTAATACATTTTCAACCTGACAAAAAAATAGAAGAAAACATTTGAATTCATAAAAGTTCGCACAGAGTGCCCTAAAACTCAAACCTTACATTCTCCAAAATTTTAACTACCTAGCATCATCACTTCTTACATGTGAGGCTCAAAACTTTTTACTCTTCCCTCGTACTATCTTGTAATTTTCCGTTTGCGCTATCTCTACTGACACACTCTGTATATGTACATAACATCCGAACCACTGTGCAATGTAACCCCAACAGGAGACGTATCCAGAACACTTTGATCATAAGATGATAGTATTAGCAGATTTTTGTGAAGTGGAAGTACTTCTATGTTTATTTACAACCTTAGTGACAATGAAGTTCGACCAGCCACAAATATAGAAGTGCGTTGTGAAAGAAGGAGAACACATGCATATGCTGAATATATTTTATTCAGCAGGCTACATGGAACAGAGGAAAACATAAATTTCCGCTGCAAC
This sequence comes from Lepisma saccharinum, assembly GCF_977018435.1. Taxonomy (NCBI): domain Eukaryota; kingdom Metazoa; phylum Arthropoda; class Insecta; order Zygentoma; family Lepismatidae; genus Lepisma; species Lepisma saccharinum. The sequence goes on along the minus strand of NC_139255.1, from coordinate 46,009,090 downwards.
GCAGCAATGTATGGTGTCCACACAAAATAAAATATTTTCGTCCATCTACACGTGACATTGAAGTTCGACCACTGTTAGAGGAGATCCTTTGTACCATGGTGTGACGCCGCCCCGTCGGCGAATGACTGTGGCAATGCGTCGGGGCATGCTGCGGACGAGTCGTTCAAGGTATTCCACATCGATGCGGTGCCATTCCTCCTGCAGGCAGGCGATAAGAGCAGCCACTGTCGTGGGTCCCCTCTGTTGCACACGTCGCTTAAGAACACGCCACACATTCTCAATGGGCGAGAGGTCGGGACTCGATGGTGGCCGTGGCAGAGTTCGCACGTGATGGCGAGTCAACCATTCTCTTGTCAGCCGCGCTGTATGAGGCCTGGCATTGTCGTGTTGAAAGATGAGACGCCGCCTGTGGAACAGGTGCCTTCGCACTGTGGGAAGATGCCGCTCCAGTATGCGTGTATAGGCGTGTGCATTCACAATGCCCTCACAGACGTGTAGTGGGCCAACCCCAGATGCCGTCATGCATCCCCATACCATCACTGACGCAGGTTTCCTTACCCGACGTGCATAACATTTTGCTTCATTCTGTTCCTCCTTCCGACAAATGACTGTTTTCCGTATTTTCCCGTACACAACATTGAAAATGGATTCGTCCGTCCACAAAACCCTGTTCCATTGCCGAAATGTCCATCCCCGGTACATTCGTGCCCACCGTAGTCGATTGCCTTTGTTCAACATGGAAAGGGAGGGTTTACGTTTCGCCTTGTACACTCGGTAACCGCATCGCTGTAGGTAACGGCGAATGGTTCTGGTTGACACTTCAATGTGAAAGCGTTCTCGAGTCCACGGTCGTAATTCGGCCACAGAAACATGATTGTTGGTTTGGATATAGCGCCTAAATATCCGTAGGTCACGCACGCTCAGCAGGCGTTTTCGACCGGGGGCCTTACCTGGCTCTGTAGTACCCGTATTTTGGTGGTGTTTGATGATGCAGTGGACGGTTGACTTGGGTAAGTTCAGTTGGCGCCCTATTTCCCGTTCACTGAGTCCATCCCGTTGCAACTCCACCACTCTTCTCCTCACGGTGTTGTCAATAGGTTTGCCCCTGGCCATGGTGACGATGCACTGCGGTTCCTCGGTGCACAGCACGCGCTTATATACGGCAGGCTCCCTTATCGTGTCCGTGACGTCATGCTTCTGTCGAATGCGCCACTATCTGGAATTTCCCATATGGGTCTCTTGCCTGGTCGAAGTTCAATGTCACGCGTATAGTTCCCCGTTTTCGTTATTTACGTGACCTTGGATGCAACATGCTGGGATCACGATTCTTGCCTGCTCACACGCCTCCTCTTACACACATGCGTCACTTCTGTGGGTGACCCATTCCACCGCCTATGCCTCTGTGCATTTAATCACGTATTCCTTTCTGGTCGAACTTCATTGTCACCAAGGTTGTATATTAACAATTGTTACAGAAATATAGAGATGAGCTTAAGATTTCATTTCCTCAGGAGAAACCGTCACAAAATATTAGACCTAGGATACTTTCTCTTTGTGCCACCAGTTAACCAGGAAAAGGTTATTGTCTTGTGATTAACAAGTTCTGACTCTTAACTCTCTAGCCTTCTTAAACCCGAAAGTTTATGGGTGCAGCAACACAAGCCTTTCATCTGTCTCTTTCCTGGGCAAGATCAATCCAATATTTTCCATCCTTAACCGATTCCCTTTAGGTCCATCTCAACGTTATGGCCTTCCTGCAGGTCTTTTACCATTAGGTTTCCCGACAGGAATCCTGTAAACTCTTCTTTCTTATCCCATTCGTGCCACATGGTCTGCCCACCTAGTCTCCGACCAATGTATTTAGGCCAAACTTAATTTCATTCTGCAAAGGGATTGCTCGAACATTTTCTGTTCGTCGTAACCTCGACTTTTTATAATACTTAGTGATCCCTTTTGAGAGGAGCACGTGCCCCAGAGCCCCTCCCGCTAAATCACCCAATGACGCAGAGTATACTTTCTGAAGAAAATACTGCTAATGGGAAACAGGTTGTCTCCTGACTATAACGTTATGCGGAAAGCGACGTTAACAAGGCAGGAATTACCCCAATTTTAGCTCTGTTTCCAAGTTTCTGGGTAAATTTGAACTTGGAGAAGTACAAGAAGAATATTATTCTTTCTCGTGACCTCATCGATCAGTCGATTGTTTACCCGAGACTGTTTCTTGCGGCAAATATATCAATTATTTTGTTTGCATCGTCTTCACGCCCCTCTCGCCTCACCCTCTCTGATCACAACGATCAGATTGTTGCCTCGGGGTTCCCGTAACCTTCCAGGTGCACTAACGTAAGTCTTTCTCCCCCACTCTTCTGTCTTCCTCTTTTTTCCTTCTCCTAATTCTTCCTACTTAAGTGACGGTGGTTGTTGGAGCAAGCACCTCCTCATCGTGTGATCGATCGTTGCTAAGGTAATGCTCGTTTCCTTTCTAAGCTCGCCTCAGTGTTGCCAACTGCGCGAATTTGAAAGTCACCAGCGGTTAACGGGTCAGCGGTAACTGATCGCTTGGCCTTCACTTTTTCTGTCTACGTACTGAAACGTCGGCACAGGTTAAGGACGACATAGTGTTCATTGATTGATTTGGTGTTTTTAAGTTCACGTTATGCACAGTAAGACAAATCGGGACTGGACTTACGGTTAAAGTGAGATACGAACCACTATGTGACTCCGCCGGGTATCGAACCCGGGTACCCCTTGATTATAGGAGACAACGCTACCACTGCGCCATCTGGGAGGCTCGGCTGGACCTTTGGCATGCAAATGGGCGAATTTTTTCAAATTTTCCTCTCCATTCGAAAAATCTCTTGGATATTTCAAAATATGAAACATTACATCAGCTTAGAATTCCTTCTAGAGCATTGACGTGAATTTTCGTGTAGTTTGCTTTCACTGTTGTCTAGATATTATCAATAGTTTTGTGATTACATAAGCCTATTAAACTATTGATAATATCTAGACAACAGTGAAAGAAAACTACACGAAAATTCACGTCAATGCTCAAGAAGCAATTCTAAGCGTATGTAATTTTTCATATTTTGAAATATCCATGAAGATTTTAGAATGGAGAGGAAAATTTGAAAAAAATCGCCCATTTGCATGCCAAAGATCCAGCCGAGCCTTAAGACCCAACATTCGAAATGCTACATCAATTTCTTGTTTCCATCTTACTTATTTCTTTACTTAATTTTTCTGTCTCACTCCTCTTCTTTCTTTTATTTTCTTCTATCCTCTCCTTTTCTGTCTTATCCTTCCTTATTTTCTTCTCTTATCTCCTTCTTTCTCTTCTCTCTTCTTTCTTCTCTTCTCCAAACATCTTCTTTTCTCTCTTATCTCATTTCTTCTCCTCTCTTCCCTGTTTATATGATTAATCGTCTTTTGATTTCCTTTTTCTTTCATTCTACTTCTCTATTTTATTGATACTTTTCTTTTCCTATTCTCTTCTGTTCTAACATTTTTCTTTTCCAATTATTAGAGGCACATATTTTTGGTAAATAAAATAGCAAAATTTCGGTACAAAAACGGAGTCAATTTCAGGTTCAAAAGCGGTAAATAAAATAAAATATCGGTGTTATAGCGGTGAAAAATTGGATGAAAAGTGGTATATAAAAATACATTTTGGTTTTAAAATTGTGAATATAATCCTAAATTTGATTAAAAAACTACACTTATTCCAGTGAATTAACATTTCACTTCTAGTAGCACATTTATGTGGTTATCAGAGTGTTAAGTTTATTTCTGTGTAACGGAATCCATTTTTGCTTCTCCAATATTAACATCAGAATTAATCAATTTTCCGGGAATTGCATAACTCTCAGGATAATTCCGACCTCAGAAGGTGTCGCGTCGGTGAATAAACCCTGAATTTCGTGTTTAAGAGTTAATTTCGCTTTTTGCAGTTCATTTCGCATTATTTCGTGACAAAACATGGTCACAAAATGCATCTCACACCTTTCAAAAACGTGAAAAATTAACACTACAATGTGTTTTTTCACATTTCGTTTTTTCGTAAAAAACGAAATATGCATGCCCCTACCAATTATCTTCTTTTCTCATTTCTTGTTTCTCTTCTCCTCTCTTGTCTTATCTTTTCATTCCTTTTCTCCATTTTTTGTTCTATTATATTTTCTTCTCTTGTCCTCTCTTCCACCTAGTTTATCTTATCTTCCTCTTCTCTTCTTTGGCCTCCAGATACTTTGGTGGTAGCGTCGTCTCCTTGTAAACAAGGATACCCAGTTCAGGCACATAGTGGTTCGGATTCCACTTTTAACTGTAGGTGCAGTCCCGATTAGCCTCACTGTGCATAAAGTGTACTTGAAACGAGCTTTCGCAGAGAAACAAACTCTTCTCTCCTTTTCTAATTTATATTCAATTTTCTCCTTTGTCTTCTCTTTCATCATATTTCTTCTCCATTTATCTTCTCTTTTGCAATTTTTCTCCTCTTCTCATCCCCAAGGTCCAGGGTTCGAAGCCCGGCCTGGGCATGGATGTTTGCGAGTGTCCATTCATCAATTTCATTATATAATCACTCATCCCCATCTTCGCAAATTAGCCAAAAGTGGCACACAAAGCCAAGTAAAATAAACTAAATCAATAAGCAATAAACAATATATTATCTGATTTTGTTAATCGTATCTATCATTCCTACGTTCACCCCTTTCCCGCGCTTCCTATCTACTTCTTTGCATCCTTGATTATCTCTCTTCCATTAACACTTCTTTACTTCTTTGTACTTCTATTTTCAATTTTATTATCTTTTAATTTTTCCTCACAATAAAAAAAGGGAAGACATAACTGAAATCGATGGTTTGGTCATTTTGAAATGCAAATATTTTTTTCCCTACAAGTTGCCAACACCCTTCGTATCAACACTGAAGAATTCCGCGAAACGTCAATTTGTCATTTGCAGAAGTAGATGTGGTATGCATCCCCACCAAGGGGCTCATTAGTGTATATTGCGAATGTTTTCCCCTCGAAACATGTTTATTCAGGACTTAATTGAATTGCTTCTTCGTATTTCCTCGCGCTTTCACGTCAAGGTATGCATGTTTATTTATCGAAGACTCTTGCTCTTTTTCAGTCAGGATTATTCTCTACTACAGATTTCTGATTATATACAGGACGGTTCAAAATTTTTCTCAAAGTTTCACTCCCCTATAGTTTTCAAGTTGAGAGAAGCAGGATGAAGATTCTTATAAAATGTGAAATAATATCTTGAAAAGCATTTCTAGGCATGCTTGTTGGTCAAGGTCTCTTGATTTTTCTGCCACTACAGATTTCTGATTATATACAGGGTAATTCAAAGTAGTTTTCGAAGTTTTAGTCACTATAGTTTTCAATTTGAAAGTAAAAATGTGGAGATTCATACAGAATGTTAAAGCACAACATCAAAAAACACATCTAGGTATGCTTCTTGCTTTTTTTGTCAGGATAATTCTCTACTACAGATTTCTGATTATATACAGGGCGATTCAAAATTGAAGAGGTTTCAGTCGATTAAAGCTTATTAGTCTAGGATGTTGCTTTTTTCCTGTCAGGATTATTCACTGCTACAAATTTTTGATTACGTATAGGGCGATTCAAAATTGTTGTCAAAGTTTCAGTCGACTATAGTTTTCAAGCTGGAAGCAGCGGGGTGGAGATTCTTACAGAATGATAAAAGATAACTTCAGAAACCATTTCTAGTATGCTTGTTGGAATATTTTTTTTTTGAGAGGTTTTTTTGATACATTAAAGGAGCTTAATGTAATGGGTGCAAATTGCCAAAGTGCTGATGCACCAACAATTTTAATTTCAATGGAGAAAAAAATAGAAGAGAATTCCAGGGATGCCGTGGAGCAGTTGTTAGCGTACCGGATTTGTAATAAAGTCACAGGTCTGTCCGGTGAAAAGAAAAAAACAAAACAAGAAAATGTTCACCTAAACAGCAGAGAAGATGTACTCTCTTAAAACGTATGTTAGAATGAGTATAAGCAGTGAAAGTACTAGGCAATGTATACAGTCTGATTAATATTGCATGACAGTCTCTTGAAACTCCATTATACAATATCAGATAGCATTTGTCTGTATATTTTTGGTTATTTAATCGCTAATCGCATCCATGAGGATGTGACGATATTCTGAAATTGATGAAAGAACACGCAGAAACAAACCCATGCCTCGGTCGGGATTCGAACCGGGACCACCGGCGTTGTAGCGCGCTGTGCTACCCACTCCACAACTAAGGTCGGCGTATAGCATTTCCTGAAGGTGGACCTTTTCATGGTGAGTTTCGTGGGACGGACTTCGTTTCGCAGGATCAAAGAACGTTCATTGCTCTACCTTGAACAGTCGCCATTTTGAAGTATGACGTCATAATTTCCCAGACATCAATGCAGCGTTGCCAATCAACATTTTCGGAGCTACTCTTTCATGACCGGATTTAACTATGTTGTTCCCGGTTATTTTATAATCACGTGTAAACATCGACAATAATTTCAAGTTCGGGTTTATTTAAGTCCACTTTATGCACAGAAATGCTAATGGCAACTGGACCAAATTCACGCGTACAGTGTACATTTTTATACGCAACAGTTTCTCCTCCGTTATATTAGAGCACTGGTCTATTCAATATAATCATAATGAACGAGAAGTACACAATTTTGAAGCATTAGTTCAATACAATATTAGTACATATCAGAATTTAGCATTCATGCCAATAATTATGAAGTACTAGTTTAGTGCAATATCAGTTGATATTAGAAACTAGCATTTAAAACATTAAAAAATATGTTCGTGTATTATGTTTGTATAGATCTTTACAAAAAACAATCATATTAAGATATATAATACAAACAGAGCCATCTGTTGAGTACTTTTGTTCATAATATAAGTATTCTCATGTATTTTTTTATTGGATGACACGTTTACCAAGTCGAGGTAGGTCAATGGAATGGCTACCTCGTTCACCTGATCTGCCACACCTCGATTTGTACTTTGGGGGTTTCATTCAGTGACCTGGAAATCGGTTATTGAGGATATTCCGGACTTTGGTGAGGTGGTGCGCCATCTTGTTGGAAGTGGATGCGGCCAAGACACACAGCGAGCTCGCTCTTGACCTGTGAAAAGCCTCCCCGATGGCGCAGTGGTAGCATCGTCGGCTTGTAATCAACGGGTCCCGGTTTTGATCCCCGGTGGAGGCACATAGTGGTTCGGATCCCACTTTAAGCTGTAGGCCCAGACCCGATTAGTCTATCTGTGCATAAAGTAGACTTAAAACACCAATTCAATCAATCATTGACCTGTGAAAACAGCCATTTTTAATGGAACTGCTGCCGGCGTTTTCTGTGGCTGAATTCGGTATTATTCCACAACGCTAGCCAAACGTGATGTATTTCCTTACAAAATGACACCACAACCAGTTACGTAACGTTTCCGAAGAATTTTTTTTATATACTTACAATTTTGTAAAGTTCCTTTTAAACCACCCTGTACATATATGTAATAATTATGTAATACTAATAACCGTGTGGGTTTAGTGTGGATTTTTACAAGAAATGTAAGCTTTCTATATTGTTACTTTACGAAAGGGAACGACCTCGCGTTTCCTAACGGCAGCCCTGGAGGTGTGCGGACACATGTTAGAGGAAACGACTTGTTGCTCCGATTCAGTAACTTTCTGCTCAGGTTGGCAACCATGCGCTACGGGGGAAATCAGCTGACGCGCAAGGGGAGAGGGAAGAAGGGGGGACGGTCCAAAGTGCGCGCGCGAGTTTCGTTCTGGAATAACGGGTTACAAATCCGTAGAAAATCTTCGCCCGTTTATTCCCCGCGCGTCGACCGTTGAGACAGGAGCCCGGTGAAGATTCTCGCTTCGAGGCGTCCCTATCCCCGGACGGGACAGCATCGTCGCGATGGCCAATCCGAGTCGTCGAGGTTTGGACAGGGACTGGTCGTCGTCGTCGAGATCGTCGACCATCAGCTGCCGCAAGTCGACGTCCGACCTGACGGACATCGAGTCCGTGTGTACCACCACCACAGCGTCCGTGTCTAGGCCGTGCTCGCCCTGCGGTAGCCCTTTGCCCAGTCCCGGTGGCAGTCGGGGGAAGGGCCTTGCTTACTTGGCCTCCCGAAGGAGCAGCCGGGACTCCCAAGCCTCCGAGGACCCGGGACCTCTGAACTTCTCCAGGAATCGTCAGAGGAGAACTTCCAATTTCCTGGAACTTCCAGGTATGTTTATCATGATTTTTCCGTAACGTTTCATAAACTGCACAAATGCTTGTTCAAAGACCGCTATGTGCACGTGGTTAGGACAGACCGCCACGACGCCACGGTTCCGGGTTCGAATCTCGGCCTGGGAATGGATGTTTGGGAGTGTCCATTCATCAATTTCATCACATCATCGCTCGTTCCAATCTTCGCAATTATTAACCAAAAATGGCAGAAGAGAAAAGTACTATAAACAAACAGAGATTTTTATTTTTCCTGAACAGTATACAAGATATGGTTACATCGAAAGATTATTATTTTTATGTATGCGGATGGATAAAGAAAAATGGTAGTCAAACTACTTTCGGAGGTATAAGCTTATGGCCCTGAAAATTAACCCAGGGCGTCAGTTCCGCGAATTTATACGGATTCACCCCCCCCTTTCTTTGATTCATCCTTTATTTTCAATTTTTTGTTACAATAATTCACTGTGACATTGGCATGAATGCCCCAGTGTGAAGAACCAAATTTTTCGGTTTTCCTGAACAAAGTTGGTTTTACATCATTCTACAAGGTAAGAAGATTAAGATAAATGTTAGTAATAGTAGGAAGTAAATATGTGTTAGTGTTTAACATTAATATTATTTATGAACACAGATACGAAACTACATAAATGTGTAATTGGGTGGGTAATGTTTTGTTAGGATAAGTTTTATTGTATGTCGTGTGCATTAGTGTTGATGAATGAGATGAGGGATGGACATTAACACGATTCTATGTTCTAGTATGTTATTTGATTTTGATTTGATTTTGTTTATTTTACTTCGCGTTTTGTGCCTCTTAGCTAATTTGCGAAGATGGGGATGAGTGATGAAATTATGAAATTGATGAATGGACATTCACAAACAACCAAGCCCGAGCGGGATTCGAACCCGGGACCCTTGGAGTCGCAGCGCGATGTGCTAACCTTTCGGCCACAGGGTCCGGCTCTAGTATGTTAGGTTTGAGATAGTGAGAGTATTTTTGGCTTTGGGATGCAAGTATTAATACTAGGAAGGGATATGCAAGAACGAGTGGTGCTTGATGCAAGGAGACTTGCGGGACACCAGCAAGAGTTGATTGGACTGGGATGAACATCGGTAGATGAACAAATTTGATCAATCGTGTAACGGTTTAGAAACCTTGCTGTGACAAAGACTTGTTCTAAGTCCGCTATATGTACAGATAGCCTAATCCGGCCTGTAAGTAGATACAATAAAGTTCCCGTGCCCTCACTGCATCGTGTCTTGAAGGAACATAGAAGATACGCTCCACATCTTCATTGTCTCTGCCATTTTGTGGGGAGATGATATGATCAGCATCATTCTCCGGCCGACTTGACCCCACAGTTACGCATTAATTAGATGCTGGGCTTCACGAAGGGATTTTTCTGAAAACATTGCTCCCGGTAATCGAACCCGGGTCTCCAGTGCGGCAGTCACACGCCTTACTGATTTGACCACCGTGGTTCTATTACTCTGTCTATAGTATCAGTTGATTTTTTAAATGGGTTCAAGGGTGTGGAGAAACGTTAACGATCACAACACTAAAAGTATAAAATCTCTTATTTGATTGGGTTAATTTTACTTCGCTTTTCTGCCACTTCGGCCTAATCGCGAAGATGAGGATGAGGGATGATGAAGGGACACTCACAAAGAACACCCATGCCCAAGCCGGGATTCGAACCTGGGACCCCTGGCGTCGTAGTGCAGTGTCATAACCATCCCTCCACGGCTCTCTTCTCAGTTAAAATAACCGAAAACTAATGATTTTTTCTTCTCTTTGTGTTCGGTTGAATTGTAGCAGTTGTGTTTTACGACCGTTTTATACTTCAACCACAGATAATGGTATATACCCTTGTCTGTGCTTCAACTCTTGGCAAGCACACACAGTTAAAACCGGTGTAGCACAATCTTTCTTGGAACTAGTGTGTTGTGTACCCTGAAACACAGGCAACCAGACTTACTGCAGAGAGAAAAGGGTTGCATGCATAACAGGAAAGAACCTTGGTCCTCGAACTGGCTGGTCCATACCGTAGATGCTTCCTGGATTTTTCCATTTGACTCCCACAGATTTCTGCTCGACAAGTTGACACTCCATGTGATATCAGAACAATTATGCTCGAATTATAAAGCGTAGAACTTCGTAGATTTCGTTGTGGTAGGTCATGTAACGTGCTGATGAGTCATAGAGCATAGGTTTGAATCTCGTCTAATCCATACGTGATTCTTGAGTTTAATTCAGGCTAGAGCATTTTTAGAGCTCCGTGCGGTGCGAGATTCCCGACTGCACACTGTACCTCAGGGCCAGTAAGCAAGGGTAGGTGATTCGCGCGTGTTGAGAGTTTAAAAAATTCTGCGGGACAAGGCGTCTTCACAGAACCACCCCCTGTTCCTTTCGCCATGATTATAATACGCTGCACTGGTACGAATCAGATGACTAGAGATTTGCATTGCACGAACACGACCGACGATACCTCCTGTCTCGCTCACTCCATCCTTTCCGCCCCTCTTACAACGCTACAGTACCTCTCTATAGTCAACACGTGCATACGAGAGCGCTCTTCCACAAATACAACTAGTTGCCCAGTCCTGGTTTAATCTGTCATAAGTTCAACCAATTCATCAATCTAGAAACGTTTCATAAAACAAAGCTAAACATTCTTGTTACTTAAACATCAGTATGTTTAACTTCCATACTTAAATGGTGAAACCTACAGATTTATTAACATAAATCTAGATTTCAATAATAATATTTCTCTATTCATTACTTTTATATAACACATTTTTTTAAAAGAAACTAACTGTTTAGTTTTTACGATTGTCAGATTTTTTAGACAAGCAAGTTCATAAATTTACATTGTAAAGCCATCATAACTCAACATAACACAACATTGTATCTTTTATTCTCGTCACAATGGGGAAACGAATACCTTTGAGTTAACCGAAAAAAGCGTTTTATTGAGTTTGGTTGGGTACCATCAACGCAAATGTACGGTAGCAGTTACTAAATTCAGCAATCTTGCAAAGTATTTGGCAACACTGATTCAGATTTGGTGTTAGAAGTAAGATAAGTAGGTTACCTTATGCTCAGAGTGGACACACTGTAAAGGTGATGTGATCAGCACCACACTCCCGGTCACGTTAACCTTGCAGGGTTAACCATATATTAGAGGCTGGGTGTACCCAAGAGTTACTCTATGCAGGGACAAGGTCCCACCGAGCTAAGAAATGAAACGAGCAGTTACATCAAAAATTGCGATCAGGAGATGGTACAAAGTATTCAACATAACTGCTTTTGTTATAGTCTGCAAAGTTTGCGTTCAAACAACTTAACTTATTTTGGGTGACTACTTCATTCTTCCTGCTGCTTTCCTCTGCTTTGAATAACTTTACGTAAGATATATTTAATTTTATTTTTTGCATATGAGCATTTTGGCCCTGTGGATTTATATTGATACGTTTGGCATATTTATTTGTCATAGTGTTTGAAGTGACATCTACTGATAAACGATGGATTCTGAACAAGGCTTGGATATATCCCTGTGTTAGTGTCTTATTTCATTATTAATCTTCATCGTTATGGTTATCCTAGATGTAGAAAAGGACGTGAAATGCAAATACAGTAAAACCTCGTTAATCCGGACTAATGGGGGGATAAGTTGACCGGATTAACTGAAATAACCTAAAAGAACAGTAGAAAGTGCATTAATACTCCGTTTATAGCAACAAAGCACGTTTAGTATGGTGTATTTAAAGGGCATAGGCCTAAATACACTATACAGTGCAGTACAAAGTCTGCGGGAAACAGAATTTCATCAGTAGTTGACTGCCTTTTCTTTGGGAAGTTCTCTTGTTGACTTCTAGCCACATTTAAAAACCTTGCATTCTGCTTTTTTTCTTTTGCCTGTCCGGATTAAGCGAAGTCCGGCTTCGGGGTCCGCATAAACGAGGTTTTACTGTATGTGTGATGATTCAAGCCCTGGCAGGTAATGCACACCAGTTGTGATTTATTGTAAAGCTAGAACTATTCCTTCTCCATTGCATGTTGTGAGTATTAAGTCCACTTTAGGCACACTTTAGACTGAGGCCTATAGTTTAATGTGGGATCCGAAATACTACATGCCTCCACCGGGTGTAGAACCGGGACCGCTTGATTACAAGGCGACAACGTTACCACTACGCTCTCGGGGAGGCTTGTGCATTGCACCGTGTCATGAAATCACACAGGGGTGTCGATGTGTCAGGCCCGTTTTATATATTGGGAATCCGAGGGTAACATCTTGGCCCCCCCCCCAAATTACAACTTCAGTCATAATTTTCAGTCCAAGTTATGTCAGATGATTATATTCTTACCACATGTCAAATATCTTATTTCTTCCACAATGTAGCCTTTTTCAAAACAGTACGTTTGTAGGAGAAGGCCCGGGGGGGGGGGGGGTGATAGCCCATGGGGAGGGGTTTGCAGAAACGAACTTGGGGCTTAAATTTTGGGAGAAGAATCAAAAAGTTTTCTATCCCATAAAAATATCAATCAGGACTAATTTGATGAATAACTGTTACATTACATTTGCAAAATCGTAAAAAATAACTCATTACTTTGTTCCTCAGGTCACAGGAGGTTAAGAAAACTACCATTAACTTGAAAATTTTGGAAGGAGGGCAAATGCCCCCTTGTCCTTTTTAAGTTACGCCTATAGCGTAGCCCTCTAAAAGGGTAAAAAGGTAAAGGTAGTGTATTGCATAGGTCCGGAAGATGCATGGTATGGATGTATGGCTTTACATATTCTTCATCTCGTCAAGGTGATGTGATCAGCACCACGCTCTCGCTCTCTGGCTACACATTGATTAGAGTCACTGAGTAGATAACATTGCCCAAAAAATTGCATGTTTATGTCTGTGGAGCCGCGGTAGAGCATCTTGCTCTGCCCGGGGCAGGTGATTTGTTCCAGGAAATTTTCCAGTCATTTCCCAGTTTCTGCGCGGCTCTGAGGCCCACCCAGCCTAGCATAAGTGGGTACCTGGGGCCAACCCTTGGGGGTAAAGACGGCCGGGCGTGATGCTGATCACATCACTCCAACTATGTCCGCGATCAAGAATATGTGGAGCTCTATACCTCCACATCACCCCATATGCATACATAGCATGTAAAAGGGAACCTTATTGTTTATGGCGTTATTTTATGTAATTTCATTACGGGTACACTTTAAAACACTTTCATTACTTCAGGGCCTCCCAGATGGCGCAGTGGTAGCGTCGTCGCCTTGTAATTAAGGGATCCCTGGTTCGAAACCCGGTGGAGGCACATAGTGGTTCGGATCCCACTTTAAACCGTAGGTCCAGTCACGATTAGCCTTACTGCATAAAGGGCGTATGGATGTATGGCTTTACATATTCTTCATCTCGTCGAGGTGGTGTGATCAGCACCACGCTCTCGCTCTCTTTACCATCGGCTACGCATCACTGATTCATAACATTGCCCAAAAAATTGCATGTAATTTTCTTTTGCATGTTTATGTCGGTAGAGGTTCGGTAGAACATCTTGCTACTACCTCGATGAAGACCCGGGTTCGAATCCCGGCGCAGGTGATCTGGACCAGGAAATTTTCCAGTCATTTCCCAGTTTTTGTGCGGCTCTGAGGCCCACCCAGCCTTGTATAAACGCGTACCTGGAGGGAGGCAACCCTGGCTGGCGACCTTAATGTAAGTTTTCCAAGCAAGAAGTAATGAAAGCTGGTTGGTTTGGTGTGCATAAAACACCAAACCAAACAACTTCCATTACTTCTTGCTTGGAAAACTTACATTAAGGTTCGCGAATATTTCTCACGGTCCGTGACTAAAGCCGTTACGCGAAACGCGACCCCCTCCAACGCTCCGTTGCATGTTGGGGCCTCTTAGCGGAGTCCTACTGAACTAGAAACCAGAGCTTGTCCGATGAGCGATAACTCGGTGTCACGTGATCTCGGATATCAACGCCTTGTAGTCTCGCCTGAGGGCAGTAACTTGAGAAGCCTTTCCTTTCCTTTGAAACAGGTGTTGTGTTACGAAATTAATGGGTCGCGATATCTGGATCGGGAAAAGAACAACAATTTGTTACTGTAACGAGCGAAATCTTCGGAATTTTATCAAGCTGAATATCAACGGAATTACTGCAGCTTTCTCCTAACTGGAAAACTTGACCTACAGTCTTTGAAGTGGGTTTCAAACTACCTAGCACTGTTTCTGCACTGTTTATCGAACCCGGAGCCCCTTGATTACAGACGACAGCGTTTGCCACTATTAACAGGGTGGCTACTCACCGGGAATTCCAGAATTTTTTTGAATTCCGGGAATTTTTGGAATTCCGGGAATTCCTTGAATTCCGGGAATTGTGCCTGAATTATTAGCTCCGGGAATTCTACGCGAAAAATTGCAACTTTTTTAAATCCAAATCCCATTGAATTTACCTACATATTTTTTAATACTCTGAGGCAAGTCTTGCACAGTTTAGCTTTATTTTGTTTTCAAGGAAGTAAATGAAATGAAATCTCCGTGGAAAATAAAACAGAATTCTCTCAATCCGTTTGCTTTGTTAGTGTCCTTTGCAGAACAATCTACATGGTAGACGGAAGATTATTGCAAGATAAGATATCTTGAAATTGATTAGAAAAAAATTGGAGTTTGAAATTCTTATATTAACAATTTTTAGTAGATATCCCGTAATGTTTGTGCCTTTAATTACATCTTTTAAATATATGTATATGAATGGCTTATTGCAGAAAGGGGCCTGAGTCAAATTTTTGAGGTATCGGAGTTAATGGTATTTTTGATTTTCCTAGTTACAGACACATCTTTTAGTGCAGAAAGGACGTCAGTCACACGAGGCTATAGCCAAGAAAATGCACAGTGAAAAGTGTACTTTAATGCAGAAAGGTACCTGAGTCACTGACTCTGGTCCTTTTCTGCAATAAACTTACCCGTATTTATACGTTGTACGAACTGTGTACGCTAATCTGTAATGCAGCTCGGGGCGGTAAAAATACTGTCAAACTTATTGACACCAGTAACATTATTGATTTCGCAACGTGGTGGCCTCATGTCTACAAAAAAAAAATGTGGCATCTGTGAAAACTACCATGTTTTCCTACAAAAATAGGCAGTATTTTCAGATTTCCAATTATCATTACTTTGAATACTGTGTTGAACATAAGGGTACTGTCAAGGTTTCCGAAGTCATCAATGGTTTGACGTCTCACATCTTCTATCTGTCCAAAGGTGCGAGAATTGTAATTCCTACGCCAAATACAGTACACGTAGCGTAATCCTTTGTTAAATTACTGCATTCAAAATACTGTCTACTGGCTGTACTTTTAAAAAGAAATACATTCGGTGTAACATGAAACAATGCACGCTAGTTCGAAATACTGGCCATTGTTGTGTCGAATTCCAAGAATTGCGACCGTTTTCATTCAGGCTGTCCGTTATTAGGAAGTTTTATTTCCGTTGGGGAGGTAGTTTTCAGTGTTCGCGTCCGTTATTAAGAATGTCCGTTATTGAGATGTAATATTGCCATTAAACCCCATGTATTTCTGCCGGTGAATTTAAAAATGTCCGTAATTTAGAGGTGTCTGTTAGGAGAAGTGTTTCTGTATTACTAATTTTGCGTCGCTTTACTATCAGGGCAGTAGTCGATGGTATACGGCGGTATACTGTCGTTTCGTTTGTATTTTTTATGTAATTTGATCAGTGGGATTACTGAGATCTGCCTTTTATTATCAAAACCAATGTAGAAGTTAGACTTCACATTATTATTATTATTATTATTATTATTATATTATTTTATTTAATCCGTTTTTTGTCCATTATAATATGCATATTAAACATACATAATTGCTTTACATTACAAATATGTCTCCCCTCTCTATTTCACAGACATTAGATTCAAAAGGAAAAACATTCCTCTTTCAATTGTATGTTACACTTTCTTAAAAGTGTTAACCCATCGGAACCTCCAGATTTACAACAAAACTTGTCAAATTTGGAAGCTGAACTTTTAAATTATATAAAGTTAGTAAAGAGGAAATAAAAAGTAGGCTTAATTCAGGAAATGCATGTTACTTCTCTCTTCATAAAATTTTGTCTTCTCGTTTAATATCTAAGAAACTAAAAGTTAAAATATACAAAACAGTAATTTTGCCTGTAGTATTATATGAATGTGAAACTTGGTCCCTTACATTGAAAGAGGAACATAAATTGTCCAGATATTATTAGAACAATTAAATCAAGAAGACTTAGGTGGGCCGGCCATGTGGCACGAATGGGAGAGGAAAGAGGAGTTTACAGGATTCTTGTTGGGAAACCTGATGGTAAGAGACCTGTAGGAAGGCCAAGACGAAGATGGAGGGACAACGTTGAGATGGACCTAAGGGAAATCGGTAGGGATGGAAAAGAGTATATAGAACTTGATCAAGATAGGGAAAGATGGAAGGCCTGTGTTGCTGCAGCCATGAACCTTCGGGTTTTAGAAGGCTAGGGAGTTAGTTAGTTTTAGTTTATATAATGTATGTCTTTTCCCTATTATATTCTGGACATTTCCAGTTGCGCGTCTGCACTTTTCCAAGCACATTCACATCTCTTTATTGTTCGTTATTCAAATTCTGAATAATTGTTGCCTAGTACACAAATAACCCAACCTCAGTGTGTTGATTAATATAGGGTGTTTCACTCGGGGCGGAACCCTGTATTTCGGTCATAACTCGAACACTAATAAATATATTGCAACGAAATTTGGAGTGGACTTACCTCCGTTCATGCGAAGTCGGGTGACATCATAACAAGTGTTGGAAATGGCCACCATTGGCGTCCAGGCAGCATTGGACGTGGCGTTCCATGTTGTGGAAAGTCCGTCTCAGTATGTCAGGTGTCACTGCTTGGATGGCCGCAATGATGTTTGCTTTCAAGGCCTCTATGGTTCGCGGTTTGTTGGCGTAAACCTGTGACTTCAAATGTCCCCACAAAAAAATCAGGCGGCGTGAGATCGGGCGACCGCGGTGGCCAAAGTCACCTGGAAATTACGCGGTCGCCGAAAAAAAGACCGGATTTCGGCCATGCTTGCGTGCGAGGTGTGCGGTGTTGCTCCATCCTGCTGGAAATAACAAATGAATAATTCCTCACCGTCCAGTTGGTTCACGGGCGCGACCGATCGGAGCCGTTGCTACTCCAGGTCGCGCGATGGTTTGCTGCCTGGACGCCAATGGTGGCCATTTCCAGCACTTCTTATGATATCGCCCTACTTCGCATGAACGGAGGTAAGTCCACTCCAAATTTCGTTGCAATATATTTATTAGTGTTCGAGTTATGACCGAAATACAGGGTTCCGCCCCGAGTGAAACACCCGTTACAATTGACTTGAGATTTCGAAGAACCGAGTACGTCCTATGCTAAAGTCTCAACAATGTTCTTGTTTCTCTTTTCATAACAATTGGCAGAGAAATGTAACGGTTGAACGCCAAAATTGACGTCTTAGTATTCAGTGTTAAACACGTAGAGAACGAAGTAGACAGAATTATTGCTTTTTCTGTTCATTTTTAGTTGTTTTTGTGTAAGTATTTGTTCAAATTTTTCATTTGTAGTTTAATTAGCACTGTACAGATTTTGACATATTGTAATGTGCCCTGCAAAATACGTGGCTAGTGACAACACGAAAATTATACGCGAGGAACACTTTGTCCTTTATAAATGTACTGAACGTATACCAAAGAAATTCCAAAATATTAGGGGGGCAAATACGTCAGCATTTTCCTGACTAAGTTACCCCAGAAAATGGGCCATCTCTGCTTACGTTCCTAGCAGATCAAAATTACCCCCATGAAGAGGTAAGATCGTCACGCAAAATGGTATGAATTGCAAAATATATCCTCTTGTCAAAGTAGTGACGTTTGCGTGTCTTTTCTTCTTATATTATTTTAATTGTTATTGTTTTTTAAACATTGAAATCTTACAACCTGTTTGAAAACAAAACAAGTTCAGCACATGTATCATAAGGAAACAAAGAGCAAGGTGTTTCGGTACAAAACTTAGACAATACAATCAGTCATGATCTTCACATGCCTCACATCTATCAGTCTCATGACGAAGTTACCCTCAAAGACAACGTTACCCCGTTTGACGGTATTGTTTAAGTTATTACAAGTATACAAACTGACTAGTCACGAAAACAATACCAAGAAGAAAATAAAATACAATAACATTACCAATTTTTCCCATATTAGACGTTATTTTTGGTAAATCTGGAGATAAGCCGAGGGATATGCTCCTCACTACCCTCTCCGCCTGTTCCGTGCAAGCCAAGGTCCACCGATGTCAGTTGCTGTGTTTGTCTGTCCACGATGCCATTTCAGTATCCATCCGCTATCTTGTTTGCCCTCAGGGTCGTTAATGTCTTCCGCAGATCGCCCCAATCTCTCGTCACGTGTTTACCCACCAATTTATCTACTCGCCAACAGACCCAAGTTTACCGACAACGTACACAAGGCTCGCGTCTGTATAATCTCCCATTTTCCTGTCTCAAACAGTGTTACGTGTCTCCCTGTTTGCTTGCATTCATCCTGGTACTATCTGGAAAAAAGATACGTCATCGTTACACCCATGTTTCATAACGCGTTTCCAATTCTTTGTGGTTTTCTCCAATGTTTCGTAGGCAAGGAAATGTTAGGATTGGCCTGGTTCGGACTGAGGGATGGACACAATTTAAACTAAAACGGGAGGACGGGAGCGTAGAATGCCCGCTATGCGGTGAAGACGAGACGAAATTTCACATTCTCCTCCAGTGCAAAGAAACAGGGGAGGCAAGACAAAAATATATCAGGGAAATAAATTAAGCTAACATTGAGAATATAATGACAACCGTTATTAGGAGGGAGAGACCGAGAGGGGGGGAAGGCACAAATAAGGAATCTGGGAACTTTCCTACATTACGCCTGGGTAAACAGAGCAAAGAAGCGCAGTGAAAATGTGTGAAAAGGGGGGGGGGGCTACTAAATAAATAAATAATTCTAAGAAAATTTAGGAATCACTTGGGTAACAGTTAGTGAAAATTATATTAAAGAGGAAATAAGAAGTAGGTTTAATTCAGGAAATGCATGTTACTTCTCTCTTCATAAACTTTTGTCTTCTCGTTTAATATCTAAGAAACTAAAAGTTAAAATATCGTAACGCAACTCCCATGCTGCCCATGCTGCGTTTGGGATCGAACCAAGAACCTCTAGATTTAATTGGGTGATGTAGCTATTCCTCATTCATCTCTCAGATGGTTATCACTCGCTTGGCCTGAACGTGATAAATGCAAGAGGTTACCTTTTAAAGGAATGGCGATAGAAATTAGCTTAGATTAAATATGGGTTTTATACTCTCCATGACTGAATCGATATGGATTGGTTAATGAAAGGATATTACTTGCCTTACAAATATATGGAGATTGTTCCTAGCTTGTCCTCTCAACTATCACTTGTCTGGCCTCCCTGTCAGACATCGAATCTATCACACATCATCGTCCAATAATCGTTCTCCACTTTGCTCCTCTCTCACAATCCGCAGACCTTACTCTCTCTCCTATTCTCGCCAACTGATCACACCTCCTGACAATTCCAACACTCATGCCACATACGCCTTCCAAGTCAATCACCCGACCTTTGCCTGATTACTTATTCAGCATTCCTTTCTCTGTTTCCTACTATGCTAAGAATTTATACATCCTACCCAATACCTTGGGTACGATACGATATACAAAACAGTAATTTTGCCTGTAGTATTATATGGGTGTGAAACTTGGTCCCTTACATTGAAAGAGGAACATAAATTGAGAGTATTTGAAAATAAGATCCTTAGGAAAATCTTTGGACCTAAAAGAGATGAGGAGACAGGTGAGTGGAGAAGGTTACATAATTTAGAACTACATAATTTGTATTCATGTCCAGATATTATTAGAATAATTAAATCAAGAAGACTTAGGTGCGCAGGCCATGTGGCACGAATGGGAGAGGAAAGAGGAGTTCACAGGATTCTTGTTGGGAAACCTGATGGTAAGAGACCTGTAGGAAGGCCAAGACGAAGATGGAGGGACAACGTTGAGATGGACCTAAAGGAAATCGGTAGGGATGGAAAAAAGAGTATATAGATCTTGCTCAAGATGGGGACAGATGGAAGGCCTGTGTTTCTGCAGCCATGAACCTTTGGGTTTAAGAAGGCTAGAGAGTTAGTTAGTTTGGTAACAGTTCAAGTGTAGTGAAAGAATGGAAATGAAAGACGGTGTCTGTGAACTCCCAAGCAGTGTGAATGTGGTAGTAGACTGAGAGGAGGACGGGTGTAGAGAAATTGCACTAAATTTTTTCATCCTTGTATGGTATGCACAGCTGTAAAGGCGCATACTTGAAAATAAATTCTATTCTATTCCATTATTTGATAAATACCTGACTGGGTTGTAGTTTTTTCTGATATTTTCAGCAATATATTATGTCCTTTTACCATTACTTTTTACTAATCGTATGCGCAATGATCAATTGGAATTTTGTTAAGGATACTCGCATAAGAACACCCATGCTCAGGCCGGGATTCGAACCCTGAACTTACATTGGTGAGAGTCGACCACTGAACGCGTTCGGTCACCAAGGCGACTCTGGCTGAGAAGAAAACTAAATGCATCATATCGATTGATGCACTAAAATGTGTCTTATGGCTTCTTCAAACATTAAGGTTCACATTTGATGCATTTGGGTGCATTTTTGTATGTAGTGATAGAAACGCCAAAGTGCATCATTTGATTCAAGTGAGGATTTATGTCAGTCGCGATGCACTTCAATGCATCAGTTGATGTTCCTTGATGCACCTTCCTGCATCATCAAAAAATATGCATTCTGGTGCATCAAAACGCAACAAGGTGCATCAAAACGCATCAACTGATATATAGAAGTGCATGTCGACTGAAATAAACGCACACTTGAATCAAATGATGCACTTTGGTGTTTCTTTCACGACATACAAATATGGACCCAAATGCATAATTCTTTGAAGAAACCATAAAACACACTTTAGTGCATCAATCGATGCATTCTGGTGCATCAATCGATATGATGCATTTATTTCTCTGAGTGTAGCTGCGGTGGCTCAGTAGAGTCAACCTTCGTGAGGAAGTGGTTGTCACTGTACGCTACAACGCCAGGGGTCCCGGGTTCGAATCCCTCAACCTCAGTTTTTTTAAATCAAAATCCTCCCAGATCTTTCATTATGTTTCTTTTTATGTAACGTGAATGCATACAAGTTCTATGGAACCCCACATACAATATTATGAATGCCCAAAAACTTTGAAAACTGCGGCTTAAGTTGTGAAGGTTTTTTTAAAAATATTTCTTTGGATTCATTACCTCCCACACATCCCGTACTGGTCGCTTTCATTTTGTACAACACTGTTTTTGGATAATTTCAATTCTCTTCATTCCTATTACTGAGAATTCTTTATCAGTGGCGGCGAGGGGGGCAGTTGCCCCAAACTTTGTGCCACTTTTACCCCCGCACTATGCTAAACCTTATCTACGAGGGAAAATAATCTGTCTTTGCCCCCCTAGTTTTAGAACCCAATCTCCGCCACTGTTTATCATTATAATTATATAAAAAGGAACAAGGTAATATACCTTCAAGAGTAGAGATTTGTTAACAGCGACGATACCTGAAGTTCACTGTCAATATGGTATTGAATACTCTATTGCATATGACGTATTATTTTTGTAGAACGGTGGAGAAGCATCATATCATCAAATCTGCATTGTCCTCCTTGTGGATTTTCTCTCAATGGATGGCAACACTTCCTGTCCTCATTTTAGTGGCCTGGCATTGATGGAACGACCAATAATATTATGTGACGTGAGCAAGCATCCATAAATTCCAAGAGTCTCCTGTCTCGGTTTTTTCTTATTGTGTCTCCATCGGATTTCGATTCTCCGAGAACGGTTTCTCTGCAAGGGATGCTGGGAAAGCGATGAGATGAAATCTTAGAGCGGTGGCTGCGGATGATGGAGCTTGAGGTTCGCTTCGGTTGGACACCATGTTGGGTTTTGAAGGGTGGTGCGGTCTGACTTGAAATAGTGGAGAAATTTTAGCTTAGAATTGGTATTTTTCTGGTTTGCAAATCTTGCAGGTTGTGTGATCGGGATACGTTCCCGGGAAGAAATTCTAAATAAAATGACTTCTAAAATGTGTGAAAGCTAAGCATTCGCTTGGCATAACTGCTAAATTGTATTGTAGTATAATTATCACTATGTAGTAATGCTAAATATACTGCTGTAAATATTAGCTATATACGGATGAATCTGCTGAAATGTATTGCAGCAAAGTGTTTGTGCTAGACATGACTTTTAAAATGTGTACCTGGTAAGTATTCGCTAGACACGAATCTGCTAAAATGTGTACCTGGGAAGTATTCGCTGCACACGAATCTGCTACAATGTGTACCTGGGAAGTATTCGTTGCACACGAATCTGTTAAAATGTGTACCTGGGAAGTATTTGCTAGACACGAATCTGCTAGAATGTGTACCTGGGAAGTATTTGCTAGACACGAATCTGCTAGAATGTGTACCTGGGAAGTATTCGCTAGACACAAATCTCCTAAAATGTGTAGCTGGGAAGTATTCGCTAGACACGAATCTGTTAAAATGTGTTCCTGGGAACTATTTGCTAGACACAAATCTCCTAAAATGTGTACCTGGGAAGTATTCGCTAGACACAAATCTCCTAAAATGTGTACCTGGGAAGTATTCGCTAGACACGAATTTGCTAGAATGTGTACCTGGGAAGTATTTGCTAGACACGAATCTGCTAGAATGTGTACCTGGGAAGTATTTGCTAGACACGAATCTGCTAGAATGTGTACCTGGGAAGTATTCGCTAGACACAAATCTCCTAAAATGTGTAGCTGGGAAGTATTCGCTAGACACGAATCTGTTAAAATGTGTTCCTGGGAAGTATTTGCTAGACACAAATCTCCTAAAATGTGTACCTGGGAAGTATTCGCTAAGAAACGAATCTGCTAGAATGTGTACCTGGGAAGTATTCGCTAGACACGAATCTGCTAGAATGTGTACCTGGGAAGTATTCGCTAGACACGAATCTGCTAGAATGTGTACCTGGTAAGTATTCGCTAGACACGAATCTGCTAAAATGTGTACTTGGGAAGTATTCGCTGCACACGAATCTGCTAGAATGTGTAGCTGGGAAGTATTCGCTAGACACGAATCTGCTAGAATGTGTACCTGGGAAGTATTCGCTGCACACGAATCTGCTAGAATGTGTACCTGGGAAGTATTCGCTGCACACGAATCTGCTAGAATGTGTACCTGGGAAGTATTCGCTAGACACGAATCTGCTAGAATGTGTACCTGGGAAGTATTCGCTATACACGAATCTGCTAGAATGTGTACCTCGGACGTTTTCGCTGCAGACGAATCTGCTAAAATGTGTACCTCGGACGTATTTGCTAGACACCGAATCTGCTAGAATGTGTACCTGGGAGGTATTCGCTAGACACGAATCTACTAAAATGTGTACCTCGGACGTATTCGCTGCAGACGAATCTGCTAAAATGTGTACCTGGGACGTATTTGCTAGACGCCGAATCTGCTAGAATGTGTACCTGGGAAGTATTCGCTTGACATGACTGTGCTAAAATGTATAGCTGCAAGACATGTGTCTGCTAAAATAGGTATGTATCAGCAAGGCATTCTAGGTATGATCCTGCGAAGATGCTGTGGCATCAAAGTTTTCATTGGACGTGACCGCTAAACCGTGTGGAAACAAATGTTCACAAAATATACACTGAATTGATTAAAACAAAATGAAAACTAAGTGTACTCCATAGCACAAGAAGCATCTGAGTTTCAAGTTTCAGGGTCGGCCCTGCCTACAATATACTTCATCAGTTGAGAGAGAGAGAGAGAGAGAGAGAGAGAGATCTTGGATCAGATCCGACGGATACACTCAATTTCGACTCCACAGTAACTCATCAACTGTCATATCGATGTAAATCCTGAAACCAGTAATAACGGCATCGTAGAAAATGAATAATTGAGAATGAGATTACTCTTCCGCGTCCCTCTACCCTTCCTCTTTTCAAAAGCAAACTTTAATCACCTCAGGTGACGGTGTCATAAAGTTGAATCCGTCGGATGACAAAGGGGGGGATCGCTCGCATCCATGATATTGGAAGATGATGCGTCTCGTAATAAGAGTAGGGATTCGACGGATGCAGGATATCGACCAGAAAAGCCATCCAGGCATCCCTCGTTATGAAATCAACAGGTGTTCCTTCGTGATTTCGTACGGCCTACCTGTAGCTCCCGTTATGGTCCTCTCCCGGATGCTGCGAGGATTCAATAATTCGGAAAATGAGATTACCGCTGGGTGAAATATGCCTTCTATATAAACGCCGGTTAGATATGATGAGAGTAATAGCTTCAGGGGGAGGTTTTTTTGTGTCTGGTGGAGGATTTTGACTCTGAAAGTGAGGCAGGTGTATTGTGTGTTCCTGATCTTCGTCAACTTATTTTTTGATGAGGTTATCCTCACGGTTTTGATTGGTTTTCATTTGGTTTTTTTCTACGCTTTTTATACACCTTGGATAATCGCGAAGACGAGGATGATTGATTGACTTGGTTTATTTTACTTCGCTTTTCTTCCACTTTTGCTAATCGCGAAGATGAGGATGGTTGATGATATGCTGAAATTGAGGAAGTGACACTCACAAGAACACCCATGCCCAGGACGGGATTCGAACCCGGGACTCTGCCGTCGTAGCGAGCAAATAACCATTCCGCCACGGAGATCAACGAAGTACAGGGTGTACCAAAAGTCCCATTACCCCCTCTTTGAATTGTAGACAAAACCTACAAAATTATTTTAACTGCATGCGTATGATGAGACGATGATATACCATTAAATCAGACCAATGGCCACCATTTACTCTGTGTGCTCACCGCCATTTTCATGGCACAGTATTATTCGCCTCCAGGTGCGATGCGATGTGAAATCCTCCGTAACTTGGCTGACGTGAAGGAAGCAAACGCACTGCGAACAGCTTCTTGAAGTTCCTCAGTTATCTGATAACGATTATGGGCGACTTTCTGTTTGATGTGTCCCCATAGTGCATTATCATAAGATGTCAGATTTGGACTTCTGGGTGGCCATTTTAAAGGTGCTGGTAAATTTGGCGATCCTCGTCCAATCCGTTTGTCTCTAAACACATCGTGAGGAATTCTCTTAAAATGGCCACCCCGAAATCCAGATCTGCCATCTTATGTTACGGAGGATTTCACGTCGCAACTGGAGGCAAATAATACTGTGCCAAAAAAATGGCGGTGTGCACACAGATCCTCTGGAGTAAATAGTGGTCATTGCTTTGATTTAATGGTATACCATCCTCTCATCATACGCATGCTGTTAAAATAACATTTTGCAAGTTTGTCTATAAATTCAAAGAGGTGGTAATGGGACTTTTGGTACACCCTGTAGATAAGGCAACGAACAGAAAGAGGAAGAAATGGAAAGAAAATGCAAATAAACTTTCATTTTCGCTATACCTGCCAGAGGTCCTGGTTTGATGTGACAATTTTTTGTTTTCAAACCTTTCTTTCCTGACTCGAATCGAGCCGTGAAAATATGTCGATTAGCCCAACTCTATGATCGCATTCGTTTGGATCCCACTTTAAACTGTTGATCCAGTCTCGATTAGACTATATGCAGTGGACTCAATCTTATTACAATAATCACTGCTGATACGTATCAGTAAATTATTTCCAAGTTTAGTTAGTTCTATAAACATAATTTGAACTCCTTTTGTTTCTAGTTTGTTTTCAGACAGACACTTGAAAAAAAGTGGGAATATAATCAAAATGTCCATCAGCTATTCATTGATTTCAAAAAAGCATATGATTCGGTCAAAAGAGATAAATTATATAATATATTAGTAGAGTTTGGAATACCTAAGAAGCTTGTTAGTATGATAAAAATATGCACCAGTGAAACAGAAAGTAAAATTCGTGTACGTATTAATATGTCTGACAAATTTACAATTCATGATGGGTTAAAACAAGGAGATGCATTAACTCCATTGCTCTTTAATTTTGCCTTAGAATATGCTGTTAGGAAGGTAAAAGAAACTAAAGAAGGACTAAAATTAAATGCTGTGACTCAGTTGATAGCATATGCAGATGATGTAGACCTACTGGGGGATGATGTGAATACAATTAAGAATAATGCTAAAATATTTTTCAAAACTGCTAAAGAGATAGGTTTGGAAGTTAACAAAGAGAAAACTAAATATATGCTTACAGGCCGAAACCAAGTGTTAGGTAATAATCAAAATCTAATTATTGATAAAACTCGTTTGAACCAGTTTTCAAATTCAAATACTTAGGAGTAATATTAACAAATGAAAATTATATTAAAGAGGAAATAAAAAGTAGGCTTAATTCAGGAAATGCATGTTACTTCTCTCTTCATAAACTTTTGTCTTCTCGTTTAATATCTAAGAAACTAAGTTAAAACATACAAAACAGTAATTTTGCCTGTAGTATTATATGGGTGTGAAACTTGGTCCCTTACATTGAAAGAGGAACATAAATTGAGAGTACTTGGAAATGAGATCCTTAGGAAAATATTTGGACCTAAAAGGGATGAGGAGACAGGTGAGTGGAGAAGGTTACATAATTTAGAACTACATAATTTGTATTCATGTCCAGATATTATTAGAATAATTAAATCAAGAAGACTTAGGTGGGCAGGCCATGTAGCACGAATGGGAGAGGAAAGAAGAGTTCACAGGATTCTTGTTGGGAAACCTGATGGTAAGAGACCTGTAGGAAGGCCAAGACGAAGATGGAGGGACAACGTTGAGATGGACCTAAGGGAAATCGGTAGGGATGGAAAAGAGTATACAGAACTTGCTCAAGATAGGGAAAGATGGAAGGCCTGTGTTGCTGCAGCCATGAACCTTCGGGTTTAAGAAGGCTAGGGAGTTAGTTAGTTAGTTAGTTAGTTTCTAGTTCACTTACTTTATAAATAGAAGAATTTTTCGTCTCTAACTAAACACATCAATGTTTATTTTAGTTAGTGGAAGGGATATAGACTGGCGCAGTGTCTTATTTCAAAGCTTCATAGTTCGTGAATTGCTTAAAGCAGAAACTTGAATAGTGGAGGACAATAGTACAACAGTGGAGTAGTGGTATGAAAGAGTTTTCTCGACTGGACTTTAAGTATCACATGGCAGCCTTAGTCACTCGGGGGAATACGCCCAACTTTTTTTTTGGGCTGTTTATAGCTTCGCGAAATGAAGGAGTGTCGCAATGAAAAGGATGTCAAATGAAAGCTACGTGTTTTGTTATTGTTACCTATAAGTTTTATTACCGTAAGTCTTATTGCAAAGGAACCAGAGAGAAATAAACAGATGAACGTCAATTTGGGCAAATCACCCCGTGTTCAGGGTAAAATGCCCACCCATTAGGGGTAAAATGCCCAATACAAGAAACAATTGTTGTAACACTTGACATGACATATTTAAAGGAAAATAATACGCGGCATTAACTGGAAGATTATTAACGTTTGTTTCGTAAACAGAACATCATTTGTACAGACAAGCATAGCGTTTCTAACAATATTTATTTTGAATTTACCATAGCCTCTTTTACTGTTTACATTTGTGAGAAATTGCATTGCACTTTTGACACATGGACGTGAATTTGGTATAACCCTAAGTCTTCTAAGCATCACCAGTTCGGCATCTTTGACACAACCCCAGAGGAAGCCGACCAGAACCGTATCTGGTTTCGAGCCACCACCTGTTTTTCGGCAAAGCGCTGTTGTCACTTTTGCCTGCAGTGTTTAGACTTCCATGCATTTACTGCGACGTTTTACTCCCAAGGTCTATATATATATATAAAAAGTAGCACAGCACAATAACACAACCTAGCAAAGATAAAGAATCGCTACCTCGCTTTCAAAAATCTCTAAAGAAACTGAATTAGCAACTTCTCATTTAGTCCACGTGGAGTTGACGAGAGCTGTCATTTCTTGGACGGACGCTATTGGTGGAAAAGGTTTTAGGGGAGGTATTACTGGACTCCACGTGGACCTGGCATGTGGTTGTTAGGAGGAAAACTGATCTTTCGGAACTTTCTTTGAAAAAAAGTGAGGTTGCTTTGGGGACCAGCACTTTACATATTTCATGCATCCACATACTACAACGTCATCTCCTTGTAATCAAGCGGTCCCGGGTTTCTTTACCCGGTGAGGCACAAAGTGGTTCGGATCCCACTTTAAACTGTAGATCCAGTCCCGGTTGGCCTTTCTGTGCATAGAGTGGACTTAAAGCAACAAATCAATCAATCAATCAACATACTACAACGATTACACTGGATCCAGTCACATTGTGGTCCTTTCTTATCATAGTAATGCCCATGGGCATATTGTACTTAATTTCTGTGCGCATATCACCCAACAGCTACAAGCAGAAAATTGAATCACTGGGTTGGCAAATCTGAGCACCATGCGGTAGTTTCACTCTGCAGATATGTTTTCCTGGCTCTTGATCTTTACACCAAATATAATTCAGTTTCTTTCTCTCTTGAAAATACTATTGCACACTGTTAATACAGCAACGTCCAAAAAATTATTATCTGAAAAATTATCATCTTACCTCATGAAATTAACCCTGGATGGCTTCAGAATCTTCTCACAAGCTCCAAACCTGCTGCCTCGTCTCACCACGGAGGGCGCTTTCACACAAGAGTTGCAGAGTTGCCATAACGTTAACGTTAACCCCGATGGGCATATTCCCCCGAGTGACTCTAATTGTTTTCGCGTAGAAGTAGTTTTTCCAACCGTAATGCTATTGACCGTCGAATACCGTTAGTTAGGGTCAAATGTTCAATACTCTCCCGTTAAAATTTTGCCTGTCTGCTACTTTACAAATAAAGAGAAGAAACAGTTTTTAACATTTATATTTTAATATTTGATCATGCATGATTATAAATTACAATTGCATGCATTATAAATATATTTTTTGAAAACTGAATCATAAAAGTTACATAAATTAGGTTAACTATACAGGGTGATTCAGAATTCCTATTACACACTTCTAGGGGTTGTAGAGGGGACTTAGTAGATCAAGTTTTGATAAGGAACACCTGTCCGGTAACGTAGCGTTTTGGTAGTACACAGATGACAAGATCACATAATTTAACATCTCCCGCTTCACGGTAGGCAACCCACATTGATGGAGGGCGACGTCTTCAGTCTTCTGATGTGATGTGTGCTCCTTCCAACGTTGTCTGTTTACAATCTGCTTACACAGCACATGCGGTTCCAACACGATGGCGCACCAGCACACTTTCCCATCACGTCCGACAACATCTCAATCAAACATACGGGGACAGGTGGATAGGTCGCGGTGGACCAACTCCTTGGCCACTACGATCGCCGGATCTAACTCCACTTGACTTTTTCGTATGGGGCCACATGAAGAGTCTTGTTTATGAGACTCCTGTAGTGTCAGGGAAAGACCTGGTTGCACGAGTTGCTACGCCCCTTGGGGGTACGTACTTAAATGTTATTTACCACGGCTACAGATATCTTAATCTCAGGGGGATAGGTGCTTTATTCGAGAATTCCAAATAAGAAAGCGTTTTATAGCCAAGAGGATATAGTTAAATGCGGATCTATATTCTGATAACAATACAAAATACAGATATATATATATATATATATATATATATATATATATATATATATATATATAATCGAAAAGGTATCTTCTTCTTTTATTCTTCCTTCTTTTATTATGTAAACGGCTTCTTCTTCTTTTATCTATTTCTTCTATAGAAAAAGGCTTCTTCTACTTTGTTTATGGAAAAGGCTTCTTCTTCTTCTTTTATTATCTATTTCTTCTATTTAAAGCGTAATCTTATTTATTCTATATATGCGCTTGCTTTTCCCCGCTTCTTTGGCAAACAATAAAAGCTATACTTGTAGAAATAGGAGGGTCGACTAAACTGACAATAGCGCCACCTCCTATTTGATGACCAAAGGGCAATAACCGGGATCACTAATAACAAGCGCTGCCAATGGCCCAGTGCGACTAATAAAGAGCGCAACCGAAAAGTGCTTCGGGGCGTCTAATTTGACAACAGCGCTACCGGGGACAAACAACCAAAAAACTGACGACTTTCTCTGACTCGTCAGAGAAATCAAAAGAGAGGTATAGATATACATTTCTGAACTCGTTCTCTTACTTAATAACTTCCCTAAACGTTTCGTATGCGACAATATTCTTAATTATTTTAATTTACTATATACAACATTCTATTTACTTCTTCTATAGTATTTAGACTCTTATTTTATATATTTCTCAATTTACTATAATATATAAAATCCCTCTTCTCCGCTCCAAGTTTTTACAATTTCCATTGCTCCTCTTTATATAGCGTGCTGCCATCTCTCGTTAAACTGTAAGTTTCCGGACAGGTGTTCCTTATCAAAACTTGATCTACTAAGTCCCCTCTACAACCCCTAGATGTGTGTAATAGGAATTCTGTATAATACCAGTTAATACTTTTAAAGCGCTTATGGACGTGTTTTTTTTACGGTCTTTTAAGGAAGTGGAAATTAATACATAATAATAATGGCATTTCTTCAAACTACGTTTAACAGCATGCTCGAACCAGATAGATAATTTGGTTGTGTGAGAGTCAGACGAACATAACTCAAAAAATGCAGTTTTCAGTTTTGATTGATTGCTTTGCTTTGTTTTACTTCGCTTTTGGGCCACTTTTGGCTAATTGCGAAGACGGGGATGAGCTATCATGTGATGAAATTTGATTAATAAACACTCGCAAACATCCATGCCCAGGCCGGGATTCCAAACCGAGACCACTGACATCGTTGCGCGATGTGCTAACCACTCCACACGGAAGCCGACGGTTTTCAGTTTTGTTAAACGTATCCTCTCTGAAGAGCTCTATTTGGGGGGTCAGATCTCCATATCTTCACTTCCAATCCTTAGCAGTACGTTTGAGTCACGTATCTCCAATATACTGACTCTTTTTAAGAGTCAGGCATATTCCTAAAAGTACATTATTTCCTCTCTCCTAAAAATTTGATAAATTGGAATTACATCCCTCTGGTTCTCACACGACGATTTGAATCGGCTTCTGCACATTGTTCACGCAAAGTTGTGGCTCAATAATGGCCGTAGGGAGGAAAAATTTACCGGGGGTAAAATCATAATTGTTCTCATGGGCGTCGCCAGAAATTTGAATAATAGAAATATATAATAGAAATACTAATAATTATTATTACTATTGCTGTTATTTCCTTGAGGAGGCTTAGTCCAGCAGATGAGTGAATATCTAGCACAAGTTTTTTTTCTTTTTTAACGTTTCACACAGCATACAGTGTGTACTGAAATGTACAATTATCATACTTTATTAAATATTAAACACCTTCAAGAAAAAAGCTTTAGAAGTTAACATTAGATGGAAATTTTAGTCATAAAGTTTTTTTGGTTTGACCTTAAAACTTACTTTTTGGGATATTGAAAACTTTGTAACCAGTTATTCTTTTAAAAACTTAGGGAATTTTCAGTCTGACCCAGCCAGGAATAATACTGCAAAGAAGACAGCAGAAGTGAAATTGGAGGGGTAACGTGGGTGGGCTGCAATTCCGAGAAAATACTGTTTCACTCAAGTTTCAGAATTTCAAATGTATGAAAATTATAGATGGATCGTTGTTGTATTTCTTTGAAACTTCGAATACAATTTTGGAAATGAGTTACAAATTTTGTTTCTGAACTTCCATTAATCCAACATATGAGAATTTTCGTGGGGGGGGGGGTTGAACCCTAGAGACCCCCCTCTAAATACGGGCATGGGCTCAATGTTAGTGTTTTGTTGCTCTTTCACGAGGATTGGTACACGCTAGACAACAAGTACCCTTTTCCAATCCAGGGCTATGTTTATTGTCGATGCATATCGCGACAGGCACGCCTACCGGACGCCAAAATGGAAATATCTGCTTCGCATGACTCGCCAAAACGCGACAATAGATTGGGGCCTTTATCTCGGTGGTGATCTGTGTGCCATTCGCTGTTCTCGCAT
This sequence comes from Lepisma saccharinum, assembly GCF_977018435.1. Lineage (NCBI taxonomy): Eukaryota > Metazoa > Arthropoda > Insecta > Zygentoma > Lepismatidae > Lepisma > Lepisma saccharinum. The sequence continues at coordinate 45,976,642 of NC_139255.1, read as the reverse complement.
CATATTTCTCTTGTTAAGACTAATCTTAACAGCCGTAGCATGCACAACACTGCTTAAGAACAAGCTGAGTTCTCTTTATAAATTAATGTAAGGTTCAACAACCCAATATTATTCATATCTGTGCATGAAACCTCAAAGTTGTTAAGTGATATAAGTACAGTATGCGCCAAAATATACAGTACTGAAATTAAAAGATGAACAAAAGTATAAGACATATTACAATATAGTGACTGGTGTATATGCAACCCAAATAACAATCGTGCCTTTTGGGTTGCATAACTGTCAGGAAACCTAATGTTAGGTTAGGTTAGGGCATGTGGAGTGGACGATTGTCATTTGGCTTGCATAGAGACCAGTCACCTTTTTCAAACTCGGTCCACCTTCACGACCGCTTCCGTATGAGCGGAAATAATGCTCAACTATGAATACTTTTTCCTCCGTCGAGAGACCCATTTCCAACAACAACTGCACAACACAACTTCCTTTTCACTACTGCGAACACGTGCAGCTGGAGCTATGCCCCGTCGACAAACGCAACCACGTGTTCGAGATGCGAGAGTTTCAGTACTGTATATTTTGGCGCATACCGTATTACGAATGTTTGGAATCTTTCAATTTTCAAATTCTGCTTTTAAGGCTCGGCTGAATCTTTGTTCGTCGCTGGGTTGGGGGCCAACTTTTCCTCTCCTTTCAAAAAACTGCTATGATATTCCAAAACCTGGAAAAAATGCATCTGCATAGAATTCCTTCTATAGAGTGTCTCAACCTTAAAAGTCAGTATGGAAATAAATGGAGTACTTCCCTCTTTCTCTAATACATAAGTTTTGCCAATAGCTCTGTCCTTCTCTACCACCGCTGCGTTGCCAGATGTCACAAAATTTACAAAATGTAAAAGTCATAAATTTCAAAAAGTGAAATCATTATTCTGTAGAGTTTTTTATGCTCTATTTAATGACTGCATTATATAACCTGTCATAAATTCATGTGATCTGAAATTTCCATAATTATGCAATTTTGCAAAACGCTTAATTTTTTTTCTAGTAAATACTTCAAAAGCCATAAATATGAAACCGCTTGAACAACTTCTCCAGTTTTTTTTCTATGGGATCTATGGTGTTTGTAGATATGATATTCGTCGCCTGAGTGAATTAATTTGCTTACGAGGAGAGTTATATATATATATATACACATTGGATATTTTGTATAAATCATCAGACCGTAACACGAAAATGTTGGTTAGCGAGAAACTTTTCGGTTTGTCGCGATACACGTGCAAACCAAGCGAGAAAAGTGTTGACCATTGTTTGAAGTTATTTTTAGAATGCATTGTTACTCCACAGCACCGTTATTTATTCCGCAATCGTAGTCTGTTTACGCGGGCTGTCTCGCGTATCAAATTCATTGCGCGCCGCCGAGTTTACAATTCAGTTGCAGGCATGTGCCCCGGTTCGTTGGAAGTGCAGTGTGCTTTATTTTCCAAAAAAAATCTTAATGTTTGTTTTTGCATTTATTTAATTCTGTTTATGCAAAAGATAAAATATTCAACGAAAGAAGTAACAATAGTTGGGTGTATTACATATATAATGCAAATGTAAAATAGTAAATAGTTACGTCGAAATGTTTACATGCAAATCCTGAGGTAACTATAGTTTTTGTTTTCAAAATGCATCAAATACATAAATTTTGAAGATTTCCTATACGATATTAAGGAGGTAAATTTGTCACAATCATTAGCGATTAACAACGACTCGATGCTCCTCCGTTTGTTGATCTGGCAACGTCGCGCTCCATTTAACCCATACTGACTTTTAAGGTTGAGATGCTCTATAGAGCATTCACGTGAATCGTCGTGTGGTTTACTTTCACAGTTATCTAGATGTTATCAATAGATTAATAGACTTACGTAATCACGAAACTAATGAGAATATCTAGGCAACAGCACATGAAGATACACATGAATGCTCTAGAAGGAAGCAGATGTAAGTTTTCAGATTTTGGATTATCATAGCAGTTTCTCGAAAGGAGACGAAAAGTCGACAGTAGCTGCCCTGTCGTCGGCAGAAGGTCCAGCTGACTATTAAGAAGTAGTAGCAAAAATAAATGTATTTCTAAAGAAAATGCTCTCATCGAAGGTTGACGGTTATTTTTGAAAGCTATTGATTTGAATTCTCCTAAATATGGGATTGATTGATTTAGTTTATTCTACGTCGCGTTTTGTGCCTCTTGGCTAATTTGCGAAGATGGGGATGAGTGATGAAATGATGAAATTGACAAAAACAGCAATGAAATTGACATTCAAAAACAACCAAGCCCGATCGGGATTCGAATAACTTAGGAGTAATATTAACAAATGAAAATTATATTAAAGTGGAAATAAAAAGTAGGCTTAATTCAGGAAATGCATGTTACTTCTCTCTTCATAAACTTTTGTCTTCTCGTTTAATATCTAAGAAACTAAGTTAAAACATACAAAACAGTAATTTTGCCTGTAGCATTATATGGGTGTGAAACTTGGTCCCTTACATTGAAAGAGGAACATAAATTGAGAGTACTTGGAAATGAGATCCTTTGGAAAATATTTGGACCTAAAAGGGATGAGGAGACAGGTGAGTGGAGAAGGTTACATAATTTAGAACTACACAATTTGTATTCATGTCCAGATATTATTAGAATAATTAAATCAAGAAGACTTAGGTGGGCAGGCCATGTGGCACAAATGGGAGAGGAAAGAGGAGTTTACAGGATTCTTGTTGGGAAACCTGATGGTAAGAGATCTGTAGGAAGGCCAAGACGAAAATGGAGGGACAACGTTGAGATGGACTTAAGGGAAATCGGTAGGGATGGAAAAGAGTATATAGATCTTGCTGAAGATAGGGACGGATGGAAGGCCTGTGTTGCTGCAGCCATGAAGTTTCGGGTTTATGAAGGCTAGAGAGTTAGTTAGTTAGACCCTTGGCGTCGCAGCGCGATGTGCTAACCACTCCGCCACATTGTCCGGCCATAAATATAGGACAAGTCACAATTCACTGCTCTCAGTAAATTAAAACGATGACGATAGGATGATAAGAACTCTAATAATAGATTGTGTGTTATGAACAAGATGATTTCATCAACAAAACATATTATTATTAACAATAGGAATACCATCTATAGTTCTTACAATAATTCAATGATGACGAGATGTCTCACGAGAAGACTACAGGGACTACATACATATCAAGTTATAATAGGACTACGATGAGGAATAATTCTATTTATTACTTCAGAAGCATTATTTTTCGTATCATTTTTTTGAGCATTTTTCCTCAGACGTCTCTCAACAACAATTGAATTTGGAATAATATGACCACTAAAAGGAATTTCACCATTCAACCCAATACAAGTAACTAACTAAGTAACTCTCTGGCCTTCTTAAACCCGAAGGTTCATGGCTGCAGCAACACAGGCATTCCATCTGTCCCTATCTTGAGCAAGATCTATACTCTTTTCCATCCTAACCGATTTCCTTTAGGTTCATCTCAACGTTGTACCTCCATCTTCGTCTTGGCCTTCCTACAGGTCTCTTACCATCAGGTTTCCCAACAAGAATCCTGTAAACTCCTCTTTCCTCTCCCATTCGTGCCACATGGCCTGCCCACCTATCTTCTTGATTTAATTATTCTAATAATATCTGGACATGAATACAAATTATGTAGTTCTAAATTATGTAACCTTCTCCACTCACCTGTCTCTTCATCCCTTTTAGGTCCAAAGATTTTCCTAAGGATCTTATTTTCAAATACTCTCAATTTATGTTCCTCTTTCAATGTAAGGGACCAAGTTTCACACCCATATAATACTACAGGCAAAATTACTGTTTTGTATATTTTAACTTTTAGTTTCTTAGATATTAAACGAGAAGACAAAAGTTTATGAAGAGAGAAGTAACATGCATTTCCTGAATTAAGCCTACTTTTTATTTCCTCTTTAATATAATACAAGTACCATTATTAAATACAGAAATTCTTCTAGCATCAGTATTAACAGTAACCTGAGCACATCATAGACTATTAGAAAAAAATATTCACAAACAAGCCAAGCTCTTATATTAACACTAAGATTAGGAATATACGAGCCCCATTCAAGCATATGAATGCTGGATTTGCCCGTTACTGTCTCATCACTAACTCTGCACATTGAAGGCATATAGGGATGTCAAGATAGGGCCTCACACATTCACCATCTCGATCATTTGTGGAGCTGATGTGATCAGCACCACTCTCCGACCGCTTTTACCATCTAGGTTTATCCCCGTGTACCTATTTATTACAGGCTGGGTGAACCCATAGCCGCCCCATGCATGGATATTGCTGGAAAGTTAACATCAGAAAGCACCCATTCCGGGAATCGAACACGGGGCCACCGCGGTTCTCATGCACACACACACACACACACATACACACACACACATACACACACTAGGGAGAGTCAAATCATTATCAAAATTTACCTTTGTTTTTTATCAAGTAGATTTTTGCATGTCGGGTTGCACAAGTTTGCTGCATTTTAACATAGACCCATTGCTGGTCTACATACCTGTACACATTCAAGTCTGAGTTAGTACCTGTATACCTCAAGAAGAAGAATATCTGGAAGGTATGTGCAGTCACTTGATGAGCCACAGCGAAGACCTTTCCACCCATCTGCCTGCGAACTGAGGCCATTGTTCAGCTTCCTCCTCCATCCGTTGCAGATAAGCTCCATTTATTTGTAGTACCACATTCACGAAATCACAAAACAAATTATAGGAATTTTGTACAATTTTGAACACTAAATAAAACAATTTGTACAAAATTGTACAAAACCAGTACAAAATTCCTGCACTGTTTATTTTTTAATTCTCGAAAGTGGGACTACATCATTTACTTGTAGTATCACTTTTGATTTTGATTTTTTCGTTTATTTGATTTGTACAAAAAATTTTAGTCGGTGTCAAAATTGTACAAAAATAGTACAAAATTCTTGTATTTTTTGTGATTTCATGAATGTGGTACTACAAGTAAATGCAGCTGTTGCAGATGTGGTAAGCACGCATAGAGGTAAATAATTTTGATTTGCTAAATAATTTCATAAGATTTAGGCTTCCAGAGGGCAACGAAGCCACTGCTCTTTGCTAGTATGTACAAATATCGTACATGGAGGCAAAGAAAATGGCAAAAAAATCCCTTTTGAAGCTCACTTGAACAGTGTTTGAGGTTCTTTTGTAGAGTGCAACACACATATCTTTGCCATTGCGCAGATACCAATTTTCGTTTCGTCTCCCTCTCTCTCAGCATCACGTGTTATACGCTGCTCGCCAACCTTCGCCATTGTTGCCATATTGTCATTCCATTCCTGGACACACTCGCGCAAACATCATTGAAAACAATTGAATAGCGCTCCAGCTCGCGGTTCACACAGATCGGAAAGGATGGTAATGTGGCAATATAGCATGACGAAGTGGTTGCTTCTTTTATGCAGTGCATGTTCATTGGCTAGCTAGTAACTAGTGTTGCCAACTGTAATAATGAAGCACTATTTCTGTCCCGGAAGGAGAAACGCAGTTAAAGTGAGTTTTGTCGGATTGGAAGCACCATATTTTTATTTTATACTAAGTATTTGACCGGTTTGACGTTGTGTGCGTGTATTGCGTGTGTGTATTTGAAAGTGTGTGTTTGTTAATGAACGTTAAATTTCATGATGCCTCCAGTTCTGTCAAAGTTGAAATCAAAAACCTTGCATAGCCAAGCTCGGGAAATTCTAAGCAACGTGCACGAGTTCATGAAGGAGGAAGCCAGTAAAGGTGTTGGCAACCCAATAAAGAATTTTGGCAAGAGAGCAGCGGCTGCGACATTTTATTGTCAAAACTTTTCCATATTTCTAACTTTAATACATACTTACTTTTACATATTTAAGGAAAATGTACTTAATTTTACATATTTCAACAGGTTCATTTCACAAATTGTTCATATTTCATAATTTTGAAATTGCTCAAAAGAAATAAATTATGTGGCTCCATGAGCATTTCAACTCTTGGCTCCGGCACGTGTTCTTGTAGAAATTGCATAGAGGAGGCTGTCATTTTTGCTACTTAATGCGATGCATATTATTTTCTGTGTTAAAATTGCCATGCTTTGATGGGTGACAAGTTCATAACAAAAGAAAAATCCACGCAGCTTATTGTCTAGTGGCAGTATATGTACTTGTTATTGTTGTGGAAGCCGGCATCGTTTGTAAATGTACAACAAAGGCAATCGACTGTCGCCGATCACAGAGAGGCAATAATACTGCTTGAGGAGGAGTGTTGTGGTCCAATTGTCGTGGTTTAACACTTTCGCATGTTATTAGTTCTCAAAGCAGTGGTAGTGTCGATCGTGTATTATCTGTCGTTGCAGTTCCGTACCAGTGTAGACGGGTTTTGGGAGTGAACAGTTAGAAACCCAACCAGTGCATTAATGCAATGGAAAATAATAAATTGTTTATTTTGTTTGAAATCACTCAAATAAGGAATCACTATGAAGAAGTCTTCTTTGCAGCATTTTTAATAATTTTGCGTATGTGTTAGTCCATATTTTGCGAACTTTTAGTCCATATGTATGTAGCTACATACAAAGCCACTTGTTAGTACATATTAATCCTAGTCCTGGTATAATGCATGACGTTTAAAACTCAACGTTAAATAGACCTGAATTCTCTAATTTTCTTGTTGTACGTAACAGCTGTGCATCGGCGCACTGCAGCGATTTTTCTATCTGCTCCATTAACAACACTGCTTCTTGAGTTGTGTCGCTCATTGCACGGCAGAATTATATGTGTTGGGCTCTAAATAACCACAGTTTGTACCTCACGTAAATCAGAGCTGTATATAGTCTGTCTTGTAATTTCTATCGGACTTTTGTGGTTTTTATTGGACTCCCTGTATGTGTTTGTGTCTTGCTCTGTTGAAGCGAATTGAGTCATAATTGGTCAGAGAGATAAAACTGGATTTCCACGGAATCCACTCTCTTTTTAATAATTGCCTACAAGGCTTGCTATCCGTAAGTCTCCCTCATTCCTTGTTTTTTTGGTCGCGATTCTTCTCGCAAAGGGAAATTTGCATACCACGGCGAGCAGACTGGATTTGCATATTCGTCGCTTCACTGAAGCCGAAATATGCGCTTTTGTCGTTCATCCTTTTCTCACAAAAAGCCATCTTCCATCTTGCTTTCCATGTTCACAAACAACCAATGTGGGAGGGTGGGAGTTCTTCTTTTTTCCTCTTAACGTAGCATCATTTTCTTTTACAACAAAATAAAAACCAGCCAGTCGAAATTTAACGGATCCCTATGACAAAGCAATGAATAGATTTCGAGTAGTGTTGAGGATAGTTGTATACAATTACAGGTTGTGGGTCTTTTTGTGTGAATATCTCCGTATAAGCTAACTTGGACGAACTACATCATACCTTTTCAACTCGACTGATTTTCCAACAATCTTCCAACCATATCCATATTGACTGATTGATAGGATTGATTTTACGTCGCTTTTCTACCTCTTTTGGCTAATCGCAAAGATGAGGATGAATGATAAGATGAAAGGATTATCACTAGGCCTCGGAAGTTGAGGCAAAATCCTATTTTTTTCCTAGTGTCCGAAGACGAGGCCCAACATAATATATGTTAATTTGTCCTTCTTGCCTTTTTTTATTCTTTTGCAACTTCACCTTCTTTCGATTGCGTTTTTACTGCCCATTCTCAATTCGAATCATCATCAGTTCGTCACCTCTTAAACATCCTTTCTGTAGTAAAGAAATAAAAAAAAATATATTTGAACCATCCCTGAAACGAGAGAAAAACATTTTTGGACTGAAAGAATATGCATTTCATTCATATAGTTTTTTCGCACTGTGTGTTCCATACCACCAGAATTTTGTACTTTTTTTATTCATTAAATATGTAATTAAAACTGAATTTATTAAGTAATTTGAATCACATTTATACGTCTTTTATTCAGTTTTTAGGTTCTTTTTTGATATTTTTAGATCTTTTTTTTGGCAATTTATAGGTCTTCAACTTCCGAGCCCTAGTTATCACAATATACAGGGTGGGCGAAAAGTCCCGGGACACCTTACACAAGTTATTTCTGTTCGGAGGTGCTTTACCAAATCGAGCCACGAAATCGTGCACTTTGGTTTTACCGGTCTGTGGGCGCTCATGGACCCGCACGGCAGCCACAAGTCTCTCCTCCACACAGAACATGCTAGTGTCCACCATTCTGACGTCTTCACAATGGCTTTCAGGTGATGCTTTCCTCAGCGTCCGCAAAATGTCTCCCATCACTCACTTCCGACGTCTCCCGATCTCCGACAAAGGTATCATGAGTATAATTTCCATGCACACATTTGTTTGCAGACAAAAGTCGGCAAGAAAACAGGTGTCCTGAGACTTTTCACCCACCCTGTTTATGGACGACACAACACGTACCCCACGGAGAATTATGCTGGCTGCGAATCCAGACGCCAGAGCCTCGCTAGTCTCTAAAATGCAGTCCAGAGTGTAGGAAGGGTCTCCCTTTACCCGTATCTGTATTAGCCTAAATATGCAACCGTTTTACAAACGCATAATGTTCTCAGAACAGTTTTCTTGGTACAGTAATGATCTTAGCCTTAATTGATATTTTGCAAACTTTATGCTATTAGAATTAACAGCTTTTTTGCAACCATAATGGTATCTTCTATATTATAAAAATGGATGTATGTATGTTTGTTCTGGCATAACTCTCGAACGCCTGGAGCAATTTCAACCAAACTTGGTACATATATGACTAGGGAGCGGAAGTTGATGACCTAAAAAATATAGATATATGACCTATAGAATGTCCTAAAAAATGGGAAAAATGACGTAAATAATGCAAAAAATGACCATTAAATTTGTTAGTTTCAGGTTAAAAATTGAAATGAAAAGAAAATTAAACAAAATGCAATCTTTTTTTTTTTTTTTTTTTTAGAAAAAACTGCACCAAATTATACCACATGCACATTCGATCAAAATATGCAACGAGGATTTCCAATGGAAACAACCGAATAAATTTTAAACAATTTAATGAAAAAGTCGTATACACTGAATGAATTGGTATAGAATGTATTAATTTTCCCGCATCTGTGCATGTAAATTGCAATCCTGCGAGATCTATATAGGCTTATGTTCACCTTGGTGAAAAGACTCAAGAATATTACCAAAATGAAAGAAGTGATAAAATATGACGATACACATACACCAAATATAGCAAAAAATGACGGAAAAATGCCAAAAATCTGGGAAAATGGCCTGAAAATTGGCAAAAAATGCACTTTAAAATTACCTTTTTTGGGTTCTAGACGAAGTGTAATATTGTGTAGGAATATATTTAATGGGCATCGTGTCAGAGATGTGGGAAAAAAGATGATATTTCATCAACTTCCGCTTCCTACATATGACTTACAATCAGGAAAGAAATTCTGTGGGCTTAAGACACCCCTAATGTGTTTGTTGTGTAGTAATTGTGCTGTCTAATGTGTTTGTGTTTGTCTTGTGTAGTAGTTCCTCCATTCATATTGGGGGTTAGGCGTAGAGCTGACAACTCTGCACTGTAAAAAGACATGTCAAGAAACAGAAATATAAGGCCATGGATGTTCCCAAGGTAAAATATTCCGGAGGTAAAATAGTCCCCCGTTCGGATCTCCGGGTGGGGACTACTTTGGGAGGTCCCTGGACTAAGGATAAGATCTACATTAGGAATAAATATATTAAATTAGGCACCTGGAATGTTCTGAGCCTTTACCGGCCTGGGGCATTTCAGTGTACAGTTAATGAGATAGTTAAGTATAAATTAGATGTAGTAGCTGTCCAGGAAGTTAGGTGGCCAGGAGAAGGGAAATGTAAAACTAAAAATTATACTTTTTTCTATGGTGGTACTGAAAATCATAATTTTGGAACAGGCTTTTTCATAAATAATAGAATTATGTCGGCTCTTAAAACAGTAGAATTTATTAATGATAGGATATCATATGCAGTTTTACAGGGTAGGTGGTGTAAAATTATTTTAATAAACATACATGCACCAACGGAAGATAAAGATGATAATACTAAAGATGATTTTTATGCAGAGTTAGAACAGGTCTTTGATAAATTTTCTCAGTATGATATGAAAATTCTGTTAGGTGACTGTAATGCACAGATAGGCAAAGAAGAGACATTTAAACCCACGATTGGTAAAGAAAGTCTTCATGAATTAAGTAATGATAATGGTATTAGATTGATTACTTTTGCAACCTCAAAGAATTTAATTGTGAAAAGTACCACTTTTAAACATAAAGATATTCATAAATATACCTGGTCTTCTCCAGATGGTAAAACTCATAATCAGATAGACCATATTCTCATTGATAAGAGAAGACATACTAGCATAATTGACGTTCGTACACATAGAGGTGCTGACTGTGCCAGTGACCATTATTTAGTAATTGCTAAATTAAGAGAAAGACTCTCAGTGATAAATCATAAGCAACAAAATCTAAAAGTTCTAAAACTTGATACAGGAAAGTTTACTGATGAAAGAATTAAAAAAGATTACCAAATTAAACTGTCAAATAGATTTGATGTCTTGCAGGATTTAAATGATGATGAAAATATAAATGAAACAGACGTAAATAAGAATTGGGAGCACATACGTAATGCAATAGAATCAGCAGCTAAAGAAAGTATAGGATACCATAAACCAAGAAAAAGTAAGCCATGGTTTGATAATGAATGTCATAATCTAATAGAAATAAGAAATCAGGCTAGACTTAGGTGGTTAAATAACTCGGATGATACAAATCTAAGCAATTATAATAGAATAAAGCGAGAAGTTAACCGCACGTTTAGAAGTAAAAACAGAGATTACTTGAAAAGCAAAATTAACGAAATTGAAACAAACAGCAAAAATGAAAATATCAGAGATTTATATAAAGGTGTAAATGAATTTAGAAAGGGGTGGCAACCTAAAGTAAACTTGATAAAAGATAAAGACGGTGATTTTCTAGCTGACCAAAGCGATATTCTAAATAGATGGAAGAACTACTTTAATGACCTTTTAAATGTCCATGTAGGAGATAAATCAGAAGTAAATGAAGTCCACACAGCAGAACCTTTAGTTCCAGAACCTAACTTGACTGAAGTTAAAGATGCTATTAAAGGGCTAAAGAATAACAAAGCACCTGGCATTGATTTAATACCAGCTGAGTTAATTAAATATGGTGGAAATTCATTAATATGTCAAATTCATAAATTAATTTGTTTAATATGGAATAAAGAAGAAATCCCTCAACAGTGGAAAGAATCCATAATTGTTCCTGTGTTTAAAAAAGGTGATAAAATGAACTGCAGTAATTACCGTGGAATTTCTCTACTCTCAACAACATACAAAATATTGTCTAACATTATTTTAACAAGACTAACACCATATGCTAATGAAATTATAGGTGATTATCAATGTGGATTTAAACATAACAGATCAATTACAGATCAAATTTTTCACATCAGACAGACACTTGAAAAAAAGTGGGAATATAATCAAAATGTCCATCAGCTATTCATTGATTTCAAAAAAGCATATGATTCGGTCAAAAGAGATAAATTATATAATATATTAGTAGAGTTTGGAATACCTAAGAAGCTTGTTAGTATGATAAAAATATGCACCAGTGAAACAGAAAGTAAAATTCGTGTGGGTATTAATGTGTCTGACAAATTTACAATTCATGATGGGTTAAAACAAGGAGATGCATTATCTCCATTGCTCTTTAATTTTGCCTTAGAATATGCTGTTAGGAAGGTTAAAGAAACTAAAGAAGGACTAAAATTAAATGGTGTGACTCAGTTGTTAGCATATGCAGATGATGTAGACTTATTAGGGGATGATATAAATACAATTAAGAATAATGCTAAAATATTTTTCAAAACTGCTAAAGAGATAGGTTTGGAAGTTAACAAAGAGAAAACTAAATATATGCTTACAGGCCGAAACCAAGTGTTAGGTAATAATCAAAATCTAATTATTGATAACAACTCGTTTGAACCAGTTTCCAAATTCAAATACTTAGGAGTAATATTAACAAATGAAAATTATATTAAAGAGGAAATAAAAAGTAGGCTTAATTCAGGAAATGCATGTTACTTCTCTCTTCATAAACTTTTGTCTTCTCGTTTAATATCTAAGAAACTAAAAGTTAAAATATACAAAACAGTAATTTTGCCTGTAGTATTATATGGATGTGAAACTTGGTCCCTTACATTGAAAGAGGAACATAAATTGAGAGTATTTGAAAATAAGATCCTTAGGAAAATATTTGGACCTAAAATGGATGCGGAGACAGGTGAGTGGAGAAGGTTACATAATCTAGAACTACATAATTTGTACTCATGTCCAGATATTATTAGAATAATTAAATCAAGAAGACAGGTGGGCAGGCCATGTGGCTCGAATGGGAGAGGAAAGAGGAGTTTACAGAATTCTTGTTGGGAAACCTGATGGTAAGAGACCTGTAGGAAGACCAAGACGAAGATGGAGGGACAACGTTGAGATGGACCTAAAGGAAATCGGTAGGGATGGAAAAGAGTATATAGATCTTGCTCAAGATAGGGACAGATGGAAGGCCTGTGTTGCTGCAGCCATAAACCTTCGGGTTTAAGAAGGCTAGAGAGTTAGTTAGTTAGTTAGTTAGTTAAGACACCCCTGGCACCCCTGTGAGTGGGAAGGGGGCGGAATGTAAAAATAATCGAAAACGACCGATATTAGTGTGGAATCCATAGTTTTCGGAGTCGCTAAGATGAATAGTGACACTACGAATGCCTTTCAACTCAAAGTTCATCAATAGGCCTCGGAAGTTGAGGAAAAATCTTTTTTTCCCCTGGTGTCCGAAGACGAGGCCCAACATAATATATGTTCATTTTGGGTCATTGTAGGCCAGAAAAAGGTGGGTTTTATTTGTCCTTTTTTGCCATTTTCGGCGTTTTTTGGCTTATTGGTCCTTTTTTAGCGTTTTTTAGGTCTTAACGGCTTTTTTTGCAACTTCACCTTCTTTCGACTACGTTTTTACTGCCCATTCTCAATTCGAATCATCATCACTTCATCACCTCGTAAACATCCTTTCTGTAGTAAAGAAATAAAAATAAATAAATATATTTGAACCATCCCTGAAACGAGAGAAAAAACATTTTTGGGCTGAAAGAAGATTCATTTCATTCATATAGTTCTTTCGCACTGTGTGTTCCATACCACCAGAATTTTGTATTTTTTTTATTCATTAAATATGTAATTAAAACTGAAGTTATTAATTAATTTGGATCACATTTATACGTCCTTTTTTCCGTTTTTAAGTCCTTTTTGATATTTTTAGATCTTCTTATAGGTGTTTTTTTTAGCAATTTATAGGTCTTCAACTTCTGAGCCTTAGTCATTCCCTATTCTATTCCGACCATAATGATATTAGAATCAACAGCTGTATTGCAACCGCAATTATATTAGAATTACATTTTTCTTGCAGTCGCAGTGATATTAGAATAAACAACTGTGTTGCAACGATAACGTTACGGGCCTTACCCGGAACACTACCCAATCATTACCCAACTACCGAGAGATCTATAGAACGGGTAAACAGCATATCTCAGGGAGAAACCGCAAGCAGACCACAAGTAGGTCACAGGAAGCCCACGACGAGTTCCCTGGAGCAGCCTGCTCATCCTCTCACACTTTTCTTACCTCTCCTCATACGTTGCATCATATGTGAGGTAATTTGTATTAACATGAATACACATATTCATTTAGAAATCTTGACACGGGTAATTTGCTCTGCCTCTGACGCGCTCATTGGCCAATGGGACCTTCCAGGACAGAGGGTGAAATCCGGTAAGCCCCCATTTAGGTCCCTCGGGAACCGCTTTAGGACGTAAAGGTAATGATGTTAGATTGTTTGATTTGCTTTATTTTACTTCGCCTTTTGTACCACTTTTGGCTAATTTGCGAAGATGGAGATGAGTGATGAAATTGATGAATGGACTCACAAACACCCATGCCGGGATCCGAACCCGGGACCCCTGGTAATAGTGATGTTAGAATAAACATCTCTGTTACAACTGTAATGATATTATCCGTACAATTACATATTTCTTGCAATCGTAATGATTAAGGCTAGGGTTTTTATGACTCAAAAAATCACCAAAATATGCAAAATAAAATATGCTCTTTATGACCTAAAATTTTGCAAAATATGCATTATAATTTGAAAAATATGACCTTATAACTGAGATATTTTCACATACGTACTATTTTTAGTTCACTTTATGGGCCCTGAGTTACAATGCACAATCAATACTTTCTCTAAATTTTCAAATAAAAATGGAAAAGATTTTGCTACAGTCCAAAGAAATAAAACTCTCTAGTAAACATGGGAGCAAGAACAAATTCACTTCGAAAATGACTGTATATTTCTTGAAAATACAAGAATATGCTGAATATGACGGAAAATACATTAAAATATGCTTCATCACGCAGAAATGGCCAAATATGCCAAAATATGCCCTTCAAAAGCACCTTAATTTAATTAGTTTCTTCACAATATGAATTTCTATACAGGGCTAGTCAAAAGTATCGGGACAGGCTAGTAATAACGAGACCCGTGGACGGAGGAAAATCACATGTTGCAAGTGGGTATTGGTGCGGAAACTGAAATGAATGGTGGTGTAGCCATCATGGCAGCCATCTTGGATTCCGCCATATTGGAATCCTGTCTCTACACCCTATCTCTTCCACGAATGGCGATAGGTCCAAAATGAGTTCAGATTGCTATTTGTGGGACAATTCTAGCCTAAATTGATGTGTCATACATACGCCTTTCCATTTGAAAATATTGTATGATATCCAATATGGCGGAATCCAAGATCCTCCGTCCGCGGGTCTCTTTATTACTAGCCTGTCCCGATACTTTTGACTAACCCTGTATATTTAGGGAACACATCGCCCTTACCAAAAATAATATGCTGTCATAAAAATCCTAGTCCTAGTAATGATATTAGAATTAATTATATTGCCTGCAGAGTTACATCTTTTTTCTTCTTCATGGAATCGTAATGTTATGAGAATAAACAGCTTTGTTGCAACAGTACTAATGGATTTCTCGCAACGATTTGTAATACGACAACTCTTGTTCAACTGTAGCCTTCATAACTTTTCTTCAATCTTAATTTATTCAAGGATTATTAGATTTCTTCATTTATTGAGAAAGGAAGAGGGCTACAGTGTTTGGATTGAATGTAGGAAGATCAGACATTGACAAATTCTCTCCATGATTTAACTGACCCATTCTTCTGTACAACAAATTTCAAATACTTTATTTCATCCGGGAATTGATTGAATGACACAGCCAGATGTCGGGTACACCTCATACTGCCCTACCCTGGCCGGCCCCTGTGGCGGAGTGGTTAGCATATCGCGCTACGACGCCAGGGGTCCCGGTTTCGAATCTCGACCTAGGCATGGATGTTTGTGAGTGTCATCAATTTCATTATGTCATCACTCATCCCCATCTTCGCAAGTTACCTAAAAGTGGCACAAAAAGCGAAGTAAAATAAATCAATATCAGTCGTACTGCACTCTGAAACGATCAATGGTGCCAGTACACCTCTTGATTTTGAAAGGAAAACATTTTTTAAAAAATTATTCGAAAAATAATCCCATAAGATGCGTAAAAAAATGATCGATCTCTTATCAGTTCGATAAATACCCACACTATCGATACACATCGTGATCGAAAATTTTCGCGACTCCACAGCTGCTTCTTATCCATGTTTCTTTTTACTTCTTACAAGAACGTTTTTCACCTTAGTAACCGTTCCACGTACTGAACGTTCGTAAAGAGCATGATTTTCCTGTTTCATAGACAAATTTAATACCAGCGTAGGTTTCATGTCTGTATCGCTTCTTGTATAAAAGTTACGTAAGTTCGAAATATCGTTTGTGTGACTTTTCGGACATTCTGTAGCTATGCTATTGCATCTCTGATGTGGACTTTTGTGAGGTTCGTTATTTTTGAACGGCAGTTGAAGTTCCTGAGCAGACTAAAGGTCTTTTCTACTGTTGCGGCGGCCGATCCTAGTGCTGGAAAGGGGAGCGTGGAAGCGACCAATCCAGCACGATAAGAAACGCAGCAGCCAGTAGAACGAGGTTCACGTAGTACTTCTTCCCGCCGCGTCGTGTCTCTCGGCGCTACTGATGTTGTCTGGTTGGTCTGCTGCGTAATTCCCGCTCCCCATTTCCCTTGCCAGAACTAGGACCGGCCGCCATAAGAGTAGAAAAGACCTATAGTCAATGACGGGGTTATGTCTAGCATTGCTTAAAGTTTCGAGAAGGTTCATTGATGTTGCACCTTGTGTTTCTAAGTGGAAGTGAGATATAGCTCGACCACAAGGAAAATAAACCTTCCGTGAAAAGCGTTCGCGCATCTTCCCTGCCGTTATCGATGCTCGGCGCAGTGCAGCCAGGTCAGACTTAAAAAAAATCGGCAGATTGTTCCTTGGGAAAACAGATCTAATAGTAGCGGATGAACTACGTTCTTGGGGCGTGCGCACTGGGGGGCATTGGAACGTCCGCAGATTTTTTACAGCGAGGGGGGAAACAATGTATTTTTATCAGGCGGGTAAACGAGGCATATTACCCCGTAATAATGTTGCCCTCTCAGAAACCGCCACTTGAGTTTGAAATTATCACGTTCCTACATCCTTATTATAATAATGAATGTAAATTACTGTGACTGAAATCAACTCATACATCTGAAATAATAGGTACTTTTATGTCAACATTCATTTTCCAGAAGCGGAAGGGGAGTGGCGACTATCCTTGCACTTCCTTCTGGACGTCCATGCCGCTATATAATTTTGTAGAAAATTAAGTATTTTCAAGCCGATGAAAGTTTCTCTAGCAAATATCTTGTTACTACGAAGTCAGTGTTTCTACCTAGTAAGTCAAGTACGTTTCACTGTGTCTGTGCCACTTCATCCATTTCATCAGTTTTTCATTCATCCATATTGTCGTACTTACCCATAGAGACACAAAAGCGACGTAAAATAACTAAAATAGAAATAGATTTTCGGGTGGGATAAAATACAACTACAACCATCTAAGAATAGTAATGTAGTAATAGTAATAAAATAATAATAATGTCCTAGCACAATTGAGTATCATTTGCCATCATTTCACAGTTCAAACAGCACTTTTAATGGCTGAGTGGAGTTCCACTCTACCTCTCCCCTCCATGTTCAAGTTAGATGAGCAGAAAACTTGTTTTTGAGCAGGCCGTTTTAGGTGCCATAGCAATAGTTTATTATGGAATTCTCCGAGAAATCAATAGGTCTGGCAACACTGACGTCGGCCGATCTGAATGCTCCTTCCCCCTGTCATTTTCCCCACCCGCCAGCGCGATGAGGTTCTGCGTAGGTTTCTTTCCTTGTGGTTCCACTATAGTTGAGAGCAGTTGCTCGAGAGCAGTGGTTTGACCTTGAGGCGCCGATTTGTGAGAAACTGAGTATAGCGTGACCCAACTAGAGCCAGGAAACAATACACCCCGTGTGCTTGACTTTATCAAGCTCTTAGGGAATGTAGTGCTGCAGACTTGCGAATACTTCACTCTCCCAGCGAAAGCACACTTGGCCTTCTCAGCATCCTCAAGAGTATGTGCTTATTGATGTCCATTGTGGCACAACAGGTTGTTTTCGGCGTAACTACAGGTTTCCACCGCAACGAAGCACGAGGCAACAAAGGGATAATGAGAAGGCTCATTAAAGTGGAGGACCATTGAAGATATCTCATTCCACGAGGAGAGTACTTTCCCGGTCCGGCAGCTTGGATTAACTTTGGTTGGAGATTTCTCTCGGATGACGTGGTATTTTGGAGAGAACGAAGGAAATGTGATTCTCCAACTTCGAGGCCCACGCAAAAACAGATTCTTCAGAATGCTACAGAGTACAGCTCAACCAATAAAGAGTTGAGCAGCGGCATACTCGCGAACTAAAGTTGATATTCATTTGTTTTCTCTTCTCGCTTCACTATTTTGTACCCGAGTGCCCCCGTGTTGCCGTATGCATAGCTTCTCCCCTTTGTTTCATTGCCAAAATCTTCAACAGCGTCAATTTGTTTGAATTCTGTTATTTAGCGCCGCTTTTCTTCCAATTTGTGCTAATCGCGACAATGTGGATGAATGATGGTATGATGAAATATAAGGGTTTGATTGATTTGGATTACTTCGCTTTTTTTCTTCCACTTTTGGCTAATCGCGAAGATGAGGATGAGTGATTTTTTAAAATTTGAATTAAAAATTGTGGGTATTTTGCACTCGTCACACTACAAAGGATCAAAATGTTCTTACCTTTTAAAAGCTGAGGCTGTGAAAAGACACTCAGCACAAACAAGGACAAAACACAGGACAACATACACACACACAGCACTACGAAGATTATACAGGCCGTAGGTCAAGACGCAAGAGCCTCGTTAGTTTGCAAAATGCAGTCTACAGGATGAGAGATGATATGGTGTAATTTATGAGGGGACACATAAAGAACACGCATCCCCAGGTCGGAAATCAAACTCAGGACTCCTGGCGCCGTAGCGAGTTGTGCTAACCAGTCCGTCACGGAGATTGACAAATTCGTGAAGAGAAACTAACAAAGACTATCAGAGAGAGTGAGTGAAGTGAGATGGAAGAGAGAGTGAAGAGAGATGGGAGAGAGAGAGTGAGTGAAGAGAGATGGGAGAGACAGTGAGTGAAGAGAGATGGGAGAGAGAGAGAGAGTGAAGAGGGATGGGAGAGAGAGAGTGAGTGAAGAGAGATGGGAGAGAGAGAGTGAAGAGAGATGTAAGAGAGAGAGTGAGTGAAGAGAGATGGGAGAGAGAGAGAGAGGAAGTGAGTGAAGAGAGATGGGAGAGAGAGAGAGTGAAGAGAGATGGGAGAGAGAGAGTGAGTGAAGAGAGATGGGAGATAGAGAGAGTGAAGATAGATGTAAGATAGAGAGTGAGTGAAGAGAGATGGGAGAGAGAGAGAGAGGGAGTGAGTGAAGAGAGATGGGAGAGAGAGAGAGAGAGAGAGAGAGAGTGAGTGAAGAGAGATGGGAGAGAGAGAGAGAGAGTGAAGAGAGATGGGAGAGAGAGAGTGAGTGAAGAGAGATGGGAGAGAGAGAGAGTGAAGAGAGATGTAAGAGAGAGAGTGAGTGAAGAGAGATGGGAGAGAGAGAGAGAGGGAGTGAGTGAAGAGAGATGGGAGAGAGAGAGAGAGAGAGAGAGAGAGTGAGTGAAGAGAGATGGGAGAGAGAGAGTGAAGAGAGATGGAAGAGAGAGAGTGAGTGAAGAGAGGTGGGAGAGAGAGAGAGTGAGTGAAGAGTGAAGAAAGATGGGAAAGAGAGAGTGAGTGAAGAGAGATGGGAGAGAGAGAGTGAGTGAAGAGAAATGGGAGAGAGAGAGTGACTGAAGTGAGATGGAAGAGAGAGTGAAGAGAGATGGGAGAGAGAGAGAGAGTGAGTGAAGTGAGATGGAAGAGAGAGAGTGAGTGAAGAGAGATGGGAGAGAGAGAGAGAGAGTGAGTGAAGAGAGATGGGAGAGAGAGAGAGAGAGAGAAGAGAGATGGGAGATAGAGAGTGAGTGAAGAGAGATGGGAGAGTGAGTGAAGAGAGATGGGAGAGAGAGATAGGGAGTGAGTGAAGAGAGATGGGAGAGTGAGTGAAGAGAGATGGGAGAGAGAGAGTGAGTGAAGAGAGATGGGAGAGTGAGTGAAGAGAGATGAGAGAGAGAGAGAGTGAGTGAAGAGAGATGGGAGAGAGAGAGAGTGAAGAGAGATGGGAGAGAGTGAGTGAGTGAAGAGAGATCGGGAGAGAGAGAGAGAGTGAGTGAAGTGAGATGGAAGAGAGAGAGAGTGAGTGAAGAGAGATGGGAGAGAGAGAGAGTGAGTGAGAGAGATGGGAGAGAGAGAGATAGAGAGAGTGAAGAGAGATGGGAGAGAGAGAGTGAGTGAAGAGAGATGGGAGAGAGAGAGAGAGAGATTGAGTGAAGAGAGATGGGAGAGAGAGAGAGAGAGTGAGTGAAGTGAGATGGAAGAGAGAGAGTGAGTGAAGAGAGATGGGAGAGAGAGAGAGAGAGAGAGTGAGTGAAGAGAGATGGGAGAGAGAGAGAGAGAGTGAAGAGAGATTGGGAGAGAGAGAGAGAGGGAGTGAGTGAGAGAGATGGGAGAGAGAGAGAGAGAGAGTGAAGAGGGATTGGAGAGAGAGAGTGAGTGAAGAGAGATGGGAGAGAGAGAGTGAAGAGAGATGTAAGAGAGAGAGTGAGTGAAGAGAGTTGGGAGAGAGAGAGAGGGAGTGAGTGAAGAGAGATGGGAGAGAGAGAGAGAGTGAAGAGGGATGGGAGAGAGAGAGTGAGTGAAGAGAGATGGGAGAGAGAGAGAGTGAGTGAGAGAGATGGGAGAGAGAGAGAGTGAAGAGAGATGGAAGAGAGAGAGTGAGTGAAGAGAGGTGGGAGAGAGAGAGAGTGAGTGAGAGTGAAGAAAGATGGGAAGAGAGGTGAGTGAAGAGAGATGGGAGAGAGAGAGGGAGTGAAGAGAAATGGGAGAGAGAGAGTGACTGAAGTGAGATGGAAGAGAGAGTGAAGAGAGATGGGAGAGAGAGAGAGAGAGTGAGTGAAGTGAGATGGAAGAGAGAGAGTGAGTGAAGAGAGATGGGAGAGAGAGAGAGAGAGAGAGTGAGTGAAGAGAGATGGGAGAGAGAGAGAGAGAAGAGAGATGGGAGATAAAGAGTGAGTGAGAGAGATGGGAGAGAGAGAGAGAGAGAGATGAGTGAAGAGAGATGGGAGAGAGAGAGAGAGAGAGAGAGTGAGTGAAGAGAGATGGGAGAGAGAGAGAGAGTGAAGAGAGATGGGAGAGAGAGAGAGTGAAGAGAGATGTAAGAGAGAGAGTGAGTGAAGAGAGATGGGAGAGAGAGAGAGAGAGAGATTGAGTGAAGAGAGATGGGAGAGAGAGAGAGAGAGAGAGAGTGAGTGAAGAGAGATGGGAGAGAGAGAGAGAGTGAAGAGAGATGGGAGAGAGAGAGTGACTGAAGAGAGATGGGAGAGAGAGAGAGAGAGAGAAGAGAGATGGAAGAGAGAGAGTGAGTGGAGAGAGATGGGAGAGAGAGAGAGAGAGATTGAGTGAAGAGAGATGGGAGAGAGAGAGAGAGAGAGAGAGAGAGAGTGAGTGAAGAGAGATGGGAGAGAGAGAGAGAGAGTGAAGAGAGATGGGAGAGAGAGAGTGAGTGAAGAGAGATGGAGAGAGAGAGAGTGAAGAGAGATGTAAGAGAGAGAGTGAGTGAGAGAGATGGGAGAGAAGAGAGAGAGGGAGTGAGTGAAGAGAGATGGGAGAGAGAGAGAGAGTGAAGAGGGATGGGAGAGAGAGAGTGAGTGAGAGAGATGGGAGAGAGAGAGTGAGTGAAGAGAGATGGGAGAGAGAGAGAGTGAAGAGAGATGGAAGAGAGAGAGTGAGTGAAGAGAGGAGGGAGAGAGAGAGAGTGAGTGAAGAGTGAAGAAAGATGGAGAAAGAGAGAGTGAGTGAAGAGAGATGGGAGAGAGAGAGTGAGTGAAGAGAAATGGGAGAGAGAGTGAGTGAGATGGAAGAGAGAGTGAAGAGAGATGGGAGAGAGAGAGAGTGAGTGAAGTGAGATGGAAGAGAGAGAGTGAGTGAAGAGAGATGGAGAGAGAGAGAGAGAGAGTGAGTGAAGAGAGATGGGAGAGAGAGAGAGAGAGAGAGAGAGAGAGAGAGATGGGAGATAGAGAGTGAGTGAAGAGAGATGGGAGAGTGAGTGAAGAGAGATGGGAGAGAGAGATAGGGAGTGAGTGAAGAGAGATGGAGAGAGCGAGTGAAGAGAGATGGGAGAGAGAGAGTGAGTGAGAGAGATGGAGAGTGAGTGAGAGAGAGATGAGAGAGAGAGAGAGTGAGTGAAGAGAGATGGGAGAGAGAGAGAGTGAAGAGAGATGGGAGAGAGTGAGTGAGTGAGAGAGATCGGAGAGAGAGAGAGAGTGAGTGAAGTGAGATGAAGAGAGAGAGTGAGTGAAGAGAGATGGGAGAGAGAGAGAGTGAGTGAAGAGAGATGGGAGAGAGAGAGATAGAGAGAGTGAAGAGAGATGGGAGAGAGAGAGTGAGTGAAGAGAGATGGGAGAGAGAGAGAGAGTGAAGAGAGATGGAAGAGAGAGAGATTGAGTGAAGAGAGAAGGGAGAGAGAGAGAGAGTGAGTGAAGAGAGATGGGAAGAGAGAGAGAGAGTGAGAGAGATGGAGAGAGAGAGAGTGAGTGAAGAGAGATGGGAGAGAGAGAGAGAGATGAAGAGAGATGTAGAGAGAGAGTGAGTGAAGAGAGATGGGAGAGAGAGAGAGGGAAGTGAGTGAAGACGAGATGGGAGAGAGAGAGAGTGAAGAGAGATGAGAGAGCGAGTGAGTGAAGAGAGATGGGAGAGACAGTGAGTGAAGAGAGATGGGAGAGAGAGAGAGAGTGAAGAGAGATGGAGAGAGAGAGTGAGTGAAGAGAGATGGGAGAGAGAGAGAGAGAGAGTGAGTGAAGAGTGAAGAAGATGGGAAGAGAGAGTGAGTGAAGAGAGAAGGAGAGAGAGTGAGTGAAGAGAAATGGGAGAGAGAGAGTGAGTGAAGTGAGATGGAGAGAGAGAGGATGTGAGTGAAGTGAGATGGAAGAGAGAGAGAGAGAGAGAATGAAGTGAGATGGAAGAGAGAGAGAGTGAAGAGAGATGGGAGAAAGAGAGTAACTGAAGAGAGATGAGAGAGAGAGAGTGAGTGAAGAGAGATGAGAGAGAGTGAGTGACGGTAGAGAAATGGGAGAGAGAGAGTGAGTGAAGAGAGATGGAGAGAGAGAGTGATTGAGAGAATGGGGGATGAGTGTGAGTGAAGAGAGATGGGAGAGAGAGGTGAGTAAGAGAGAAGAGGAGAGAGAGAGTGAAGAGAGATGTAAGAGAGAGAGTGAGTGAAGAGAGATGGGAGAGAGAGAGAGTGAGTGAAGAGAGATGGGAGAGAGAGAGAGAGAGTGAAGAGAGATGGAGAGAGAGAGAGTGAGTGAAGAGAGATGGGAGAGAGAGAGAGTGAGTGAAGAGAGATGGGAGAGAGAGAGAGAAAGTGAAGAGAGATGGGAGAGAGAGAGAGAGTGAGTGAAGAGAGATGGGAGAGAGAGAGTGAGTGAAGAGTGAAGAGAGATGGGAGAGAGAGAGTGAGTGAAGAGAGATGGGAGAGAGAGAGTGAGTGAAGAGAAATGGGAGAGAGAGAGTGACTGAAGTGAGATGGAAAGAGAGAGAGAGAGAGAGAGAGAGAGAGAGAGAGAGAGAGAGAGACGAAGAGAGAAGAGAGAGAGAGAGGTGAAGAGAGATGGGAGAAAGAGAGTGACTGAAGAGAGATGAGAGAAAGAGAGTGACTGAAGAGAGATGAGAGAGAGAGAGAGTGAGTGAAGAGAGATGAGAGAGAGTGAGTGACTGAAGAGAAATGGGGGAGAGAGTGAGTGAAGAGAGATGGGAGAGAGAGAGTGACTGAAGAGAAATGGGGAGAGAGTGAGTGAAGAGAGATGAGAGAGAGTGAGTGAAGAGAGATGGGAGAGAGAGAGATTGAGTGAAGAGAGATGGGAGAGAGAGGAGATAGAGAGGAAAAAGAGAGGATAGGGAGAGAAAGATGGAGGATAGAGAGATGAGAAAGTCAGATGGGAGATTTGAGAGGAGAGAAAACGAAAGGGGAGAGAAGGGAGAGGAAGGATGAAGAGAAAAGAGAGAAATAGAAAAACGTAGTTAGAGTGAGAAAGGTAGAGAGAGGAGAGAGAATGAGAAAAAAAGTAAGAGAGAGAGAGAGAGAGAGAGAGAGAGAGAGAGAGCTAGAAAAATTATTTGTTTGTGTTATAGGGAGAGAACTGTTTCCTTGTTCGCGTTGATATTGGCGTCGGAAAACTTCTTAACGGTTTAACGAGATATTTCTTCTCGCCTTCAGTCGTTGGTATCTCTTTTCAAAGTAACCAACGGCTGGAATCACTACACTGAAGTTCAATCTAAGTTGGAGGAAAGTTCAGAATACTTTGTAATTATATCCGTAATTTTAGGTTCATCGACATTAGCTCCAGAAGGAAATTGAGGAAATACCAAAGAGTAATTAAATTCTGCGAAATTGGAGAAATGCAAAAATAGTATGATTTTATGTAAATTTCCTCTTCGCATTACTTCTACTCTCTCGTAATATATTAATAGAGGGAAGTGTTTTCCTTGACTATTTCGATAGGTTCTTTGTTGCGCCCGAATTCTACATTTCTAGCATTTCATAAGTTGTATAATACTGCGTCGCATTTTTGCTAGACAGAGGTGAATATATTACACATTTATTATCCTGACATGTTTAATAGCATTGTTTGTATATTGAAAGTGAGAGGGCCTCCCCCATGGCGCAGTGGTAGCGTCATTGCCTTGTAATCAAGGGGTCCCGGGTTCGATACCCGGTTGGGGGGCAAGTGGTTCGGATCCCACTTTAAACTGTAGGTCCAGTCCCGATTAGCTTTACTGTGAATAAAGTGGACTTAAAACAACAAATCAATCAATCAATCATATTGAAAGTGAAACTTTGACATTTTAAATTCTGTGAAATATTAAATATTATTTTTAGTAGATTGATAGTGAAATTTATGGCATTTATTTCTATGATATTTCAAATAATATTTTGTACATTAAGAATGAAAATGTATGTATAGCATTTTTAGTAAATTTGACAGTAAAAATTTATGGTATTTCTAGTTCTATAGGATTTTTAGTAAATTGAGAGTGAAAATTTATTGTATTTCTAGTTCTATCGCATTTTTAGTAGATTGAGAGTAAACATTTATGGTATTCCCAGTTCAATAGCATTTCTAATAGATTGAGATTGAAACTTTGTAGTATTTCTAGTTCTATAGCATTTTTAGTAGATTGAGATTGAAACTTTGTAGTATTTCTAGTTCTATAGCATTTTTAGTAGATTGAGAGTGAAAATTTATGGTATTCCCAGTTCTATAGCATTTCTAATAGATTGAGATTGAAACTTTGTAGTATTTCTAGTTCTATAGCATTTTTAGTAGATTGAGATTTAAACTTTGAAGTATTTCTAGTTCTATAGCATTTTTAGTAGATTGAGAGTGAAAATATATGGTATTCCCAGTTCTATAGCATTTCTAATAGATTGAGATTGAAACTTTGTAATATTTCTAGTTCTATAGCATTTTTGTAGATTGAGAGTGATAATTTATGGTATTCCCAGTTCTATAACTAACTAACTAACTAACTCTCTAGCCTTCTTAAACCCGAAGGTTCATGGCTGCAGCAACACAGGCCTTCCATCTGTCCCTATCTTGAGCAAGATCTATATACTCTTTTCCATCCCTACCGATTTCATTTAGGTCCATCTCAACGTTGTCCCTCCATTCCCAGTTCTATAGCATTTCTAATAGATTGAGATTGAAACTTTGTAATATTTCTAGTTCTATAGCATTTTTAGTAGATTGAGAGTGAAAATATATGGTATTCCCAGTTCTATAGCATTTCTAATAGATTGAGATTGAAACTTTGTAATATTTCTAGTTCTATAGCATTTTTGTAGATTGAGAGTGATAATTTATGGTATTCCCAGTTCTATAACTAACTAACTAACTAACTCTCTAGCCTTCTTAAACCCGAAGGTTCATGGCTGCAGCAACACAGGCCTTCCATCTGTCCCTATCTTGAGCAAGATCTATATACTCTTTTCCATCCCTACCGATTTCATTTAGGTCCATCTCAACGTTGTCCCTCCATTCCCAGTTCTATAGCATTTCTAATAGATTGAGATTGAAACTTTGTAATATTTCTAGTTCTATAGCATTTTTAGTAGATTGAGAGTGAAAATATATGGTATTCCCAGTTCTATAGCATTTCTAATAGATTGAGATTGAAACTTTGTAATATTTCTAGCTCTATAGCATTTTTGTAGATTGAGAGTGATAATTTATGGTATTCCCAGTTCTATAGCATTTCTAATAGATTGAGATTGAAACTTTGTAATATTTCTAGTTCTATAGCATTTTTGTAGATTGAGAGTGATAATTTATGGTATTCCCAGTTCTATAGCATTTCTAATAGATTGAGATTGAAACTTTGTAATATTTCTAGTTCTATAGCATTTTTGTAGATTGAGAGTGATAATTTATGGTATTCCCAGTTCTATAGCATTTCTAATAGATTGAGATTGAAACTTTGTAGTATTTCTAGTTCTATAGCATTTTTGTAGATTGAGAGTGATAATTTATGGTATTCCGAGTTCTATAGCATTTCTAATAGATTGAGATTGAAACTTTGTAGTATTTCTAGTTCTATAGCATTTTTGTAGATTGAGAGTGATAATTTATGGTATTCCCAGTTCTATAGCATTTCTAATAGATTGAGATTGAAACTTTGTAATATTTCTAGTTCTATAGCATTTTTGTAGATTGAGAGTGAAAATATATGGTATTCCCAGTTCTATAGCATTTCTAATAGATTGAGATTGAAACTTTGTAATATTTCTAGTTCTATAGCATTTTTGTAGATTGAGAGTGAAAATATATGGTATTCCCAGTTCTATAGCATTTCTAATAGATTGAGATTGAAACTTTGTAATATTTCTAGTTCTATAGCATTTTTGTAGATTGAGAGTGAAAATATATGGTATTCCCAGTTCTATAGCATTTCTAATAGATTGAGATTGAAACTTTGTAATATTTCTAGTTCTATAGCATTTTTGTAGATTGAGAGTGATAATTTATGGTATTCCCAGTTCTATAGCATTTCTAATAGATTGAGATTGAAACTTTGTAATATTTCTAGTTCTATAGCATTTTTGTAGATTGAGAGTGAAAATATATGGTATTCCCAGTTCTATAGCATTTCTAATAGATTGAGATTGAAACTTTGTAATATTTCTAGTTCTATAGCATTTTTGTAGATTGAGAGTGAAAATATATGGTATTCCCAGTTCTATAGCATTTCTAATAGATTGAGATTGAAACTTTGTAATATTTCTAGTTCTATAGCATTTTTGTAGATTGAGAGTGAAAATATATGGTATTCCCAGTTCTATAGCATTTCTAATAGATTGAGATTGAAACTTTGTAATATTTCTAGTTCTATATCATTTTTGTAGATTGAGAGTGATAATTTATGGTATTCCCAGTTCTATAGCATTTCTAATAGATTGAGATTGAAACTTTGTAGTATTTCTAGTTCTATAGCATTTTTGTAGATTGAGAGTGATAATTTATGGTATTCCCAGTTCTATAGCATTTCTAATAGATTGAGATTGAAACTTTGTAATATTTCTAGTTCTATAGCATTTTTGTAGATTGAGAGTGATAATTTATGGTATTCCCAGTTCTATAGCATTTCTAATAGATTGAGATTGAAACTTTGTAATATTTCTAGTTCTATAGCATTTTTGTAGATTGAGAGTGAAAATATATGGTATTCCCAGTTCTATAGCATTTCTAATAGATTGAGATTGAAACTTTGTAGTATTTCTAGTTCTATAGCATTTTTGTAGATTGAGAGTGATAATTTATGGTATTCCCAGTTCTATAGCATTTCTAATAGATTGAGATTGAAACTTTGTAATATTTCTAGTTCTATAGCATTTTTGTAGATTGAGAGTGATAATTTATGGTATTCCCAGTTCTATAGCATTTCTAATAGATTGAGATTGAAACTTTGTAATATTTCTAGTTCTATAGCATTTTTGTAGATTGAGAGTGAAAATATATGGTATTCCCAGTTCTATAGCATTTCTAATAGATTGAGATTGAAACTTTGTAATATTTCTAGTTCTATAGCATTTTTGTAGATTGAGAGTGAAAATATATGGTATTCCCAGTTCTATAGCATTTCTAATAGATTGAGATTGAAACTTTGTAATATTTCTAGTTCTATAGCATTTTTGTAGATTGAGTGTGATAATTTATGGTATTCCCAGTTCTATAGCATTTCTAATAGATTGAGATTGAAACTTTGTAGTATTTCTAGTTCTATAGCATTTTTGTAGATTGAGAGTGATAATTTATGGTATTCCCAGTTCTATAGCATTTCTAATAGATTGAGATTGAAACTTTGTAATATTTCTAGTTCTATAGCATTTTTAGTAGATTGAGATTGAAACTTTGTAGTATTTCTAGTTCTATAGCATTTTTAGTAGATTGAGAGTGAAAATTTATGGTATTCCCAGTTCTATAGCATTTCTAATAGATTTAGATTGAAACTTTGTAGTATTTCTAGTTCTATAGCATTTTTAGTAGATTGAGATTGAAACTTTATAGTATTTCTAGTTCTATAGCATTTTTAGTAGATTGAGAGTGAAACTTTGTAGTATTTCTAGCTCTATAGCATTTTTAGTAGATTGAGATTGAAACTTTATAGTATTTCTAGTTCTATAGCATTTTTTGTAGATTGAGATTGAAACTTTGTAGTATTTCTAGTTCTATAGCATTTTTGTAGATTGAGAGTGAAAATATATGGTATTCCCAGTTCTATAGCATTTCTAATAGATTGAGATTGAAACTTTGTAGTATTTCTAGTTCTATAGCATTTTTGTAGATTGAGAGTGATAATTTATGGTATTCCCAGTTCTATAGCATTTCTAATAGATTGAGATTGAAACTTTGTAATATTTCTAGTTCTATAGCATTTTTGTAGATTGAGAGTGATAATTTATGGTATTCCCAGTTCTATAGCATTTCTAATAGATTGAGATTGAAACTTTGTAATATTTCTAGTTCTATAGCATTTTTGTAGATTGAGAGTGAAAATATATGGTATTCCCAGTTCTATAGCATTTCTAATAGATTGAGATTGAAACTTTGTAGTATTTCTAGTTCTATAGCATTTTTGTAGATTGAGAGTGATAATTTATGGTATTCCCAGTTCTATAGCATTTCTAATAGATTGAGATTGAAACTTTGTAATATTTCTAGTTCTATAGCATTTTTGTAGATTGAGAGTGATAATTTATGGTATTCCCAGTTCTATAGCATTTCTAATAGATTGAGATTGAAACTTTGTAATATTTCTAGTTCTATAGCATTTTTGTAGATTGAGAGTGAAAATATATGGTATTCCCAGTTCTATAGCATTTCTAATAGATTGAGATTGAAACTTTGTAATATTTCTAGTTCTATAGCATTTTTGTAGATTGAGAGTGAAAATATATGGTATTCCCAGTTCTATAGCATTTCTAATAGATTGAGATTGAAACTTTGTAATATTTCTAGTTCTATAGCATTTTTGTAGATTGAGAGTGATAATTTATGGTATTCCCAGTTCTATAGCATTTCTAATAGATTGAGATTGAAACTTTGTAGTATTTCTAGTTCTATAGCATTTTTGTAGATTGAGAGTGATAATTTATGGTATTCCCAGTTCTATAGCATTTCTAATAGATTGAGATTGAAACTTTGTAATATTTCTAGTTCTATAGCATTTTTAGTAGATTGAGATTGAAACTTTGTAGTATTTCTAGTTCTATAGCATTTTTAGTAGATTGAGAGTGAAAATTTATGGTATTCCCAGTTCTATAGCATTTCTAATAGATTTAGATTGAAACTTTGTAGTATTTCTAGTTCTATAGCATTTTTAGTAGATTGAGATTGAAACTTTATAGTATTTCTAGTTCTATAGCATTTTTAGTAGATTGAGAGTGAAACTTTGTAGTATTTCTAGCTCTATAGCATTTTTAGTAGATTGAGATTGAAACTTTATAGTATTTCTAGTTCTATAGCATTTTTTGTAGATTGAGATTGAAACTTTGTAGTATTTCTAGTTCTATAGCATTTTTAGTAGATTGAGATTGAAACTTTGTAGTATTTCTAGTTCTATAGCATTTTTAGTAGATTGAGAGTGAAAATTTATGGTATTCCCAGTTCTATAGCATTTCTAATAGATTGAGATTGAAACTTTGTAGTATTTCTAGTTCTATAGCATTTTTAGTAGATTGAGATTGAAACTTTATAGTATTTCTAGTTCTATAGGATTTTTAGTAGATTGAGAGTGAAACTTTGTAGTATTTCTAGCTCTATTGCATTTTTAGTAGATTGAGATTGAAACTTTGTAGTATTTCTAGTTCTATAGCATTTTTTGTAGATTGAGATTGAAACTTTGTAGTATTTCTAGTTCTATAGCATTTTTAGTAGATTGAGATTGAAACTTTGTAGTATTTCTATCTCTATAGCATTTTTAGTAGAGTGAGATTGAAACTTTGTAGTATTTCTAGTTCTATAGGATTTTTAGTAGATTTAGAGTGAAAATTTATGGTATTCCCAGTTCTATAGCATTTCTAATAGATTGAGATTGAAACTTTGTAGTATTTCTAGTTCTATAGCATTTCTAGTAGATTGAGATTGAAACTTTGTAGTATTTCTAGTTCTATAGCATTTTCAGTAGATTGAGATTGAAACTTTGTAGTATTTCTAGCTCTATAGCATTTTTAGTAGATTGAGAGTGAAAATTTATGGTATTTCTAGTTCTATAGCATTTTTAGTAGATTGAGAGTGAAAATTTATGGTATTTCTAGTTCTATAGCATTTTTAGTAGATTGAGAGTGAAAATTTATGGTATTCCCAGTTCTATAGCATTTCTAATAGATTGAGATTGAAACTTTGTAGTATTTCTAGTTCTATAGCATTTTTAGTAGATTGAGAGTGAAAATTTATTGTATTTCTAATTCTATAGCATTTTTAGTAGATTGAGAGTGAAAATTTATGGCATTCCCAGTTCTATAGCATTTATAATAGATTGAGATTGAAACTTTGTAGTATTTCTAGCTCTATAGCATTTTTAGTAGATTGATAGTGAAAATTTATGGTATTTCTAGTTCTATAGCATTTTTAGTAGATTGAGAGTGAAAATGTATGGTATTTCTAGTTCTATAGCATTTTTAGTAGGTGGAGAGTGAAAATTTATGGTATTTCTAGTTCTGTAGAAAATTTAGTAGATTGACAGTGAAAATTTATGGTATTTCTAGTTCTATAGCATTTTTAGTAGATTGAGAGTGATAATTTATGGTATTCCCAGGTCTATAGCATTTCTAATAGATTGAGATTGAAACTTTGTAGTATTTCTAGTTCTATAGCATTTTTAGTAGATTGAGATTGAAACTTTGTAGTATTTCTAGTTCTATAGCATTTTTAGTAGATTGAGAGTGAAAATTTATGGTATTCCCAGTTCTATAGCATTTCTAATAGATTGAGATTGAAACTTTGTAGTATTTCTAGTTCTATAGCATTTTTAGTAGATTGAGATTGAAACTTTATAGTATTTCTAGTTCTATAGCATTTTTAGTAGATTGAGAGTGAAACTTTGTAGTATTTCTAACTCTATTGCATTTTTAGTAGATTGAGATTGAAACTTTGTAGTATTTCTAGTTCTATAGCATTTTTTGTAGATTGAGATTGAAACTTTGTAGTATTTCTAGCTCTATAGCATTTTTAGTAGATTGAGATTGAAACTTTGTAGTATTTCTAGTTCTATAGCATTTTTGTAGATTGAGAGTGATAATTTATGGTATTCCCAGTTCTATAGCATTTCTAATAGATTGAGATTGAAACTTTGTAATATTTCTAGTTCTATAGCATTTTTGTAGATTGAGAGTGATAATTTATGGTATTCCCAGTTCTATAGCATTTCTAATAGATTGAGATTGAAACTTTGTAATATTTCTAGTTCTATAGCATTTTTGTAGATTGAGAGTGAAAATATATGGTATTCCCAGTTCTATAGCATTTCTAATAGATTGAGATTGAAACTTTGTAGTATTTCTAGTTCTATAGCATTTTTGTAGATTGAGAGTGATAATTTATGGTATTCCCAGTTCTATAGCATTTCTAATAGATTGAGATTGAAACTTTGTAATATTTCTAGTTCTATAGCATTTTTGTAGATTGAGAGTGATAATTTATGGTATTCCCAGTTCTATAGCATTTCTAATAGATTGAGATTGAAACTTTGTAATATTTCTAGTTCTATAGCATTTTTGTAGATTGAGAGTGAAAATATATGGTATTCCCAGTTCTATAGCATTTCTAATAGATTGAGATTGAAACTTTGTAATATTTCTAGTTCTATAGCATTTTTGTAGATTGAGAGTGAAAATATATGGTATTCCCAGTTCTATAGCATTTCTAATAGATTGAGATTGAAACTTTGTAATATTTCTAGTTCTATAGCATTTTTGTAGATTGAGTGTGATAATTTATGGTATTCCCAGTTCTATAGCATTTCTAATAGATTGAGATTGAAACTTTGTAGTATTTCTAGTTCTATAGCATTTTTGTAGATTGAGAGTGATAATTTATGGTATTCCCAGTTCTATAGCATTTCTAATAGATTGAGATTGAAACTTTGTAATATTTCTAGTTCTATAGCATTTTTAGTAGATTGAGATTGAAACTTTGTAGTATTTCTAGTTCTATAGCATTTTTAGTAGATTGAGAGTGAAAATTTATGGTATTCCCAGTTCTATAGCATTTCTAATAGATTTAGATTGAAACTTTGTAGTATTTCTAGTTCTATAGCATTTTTAGTAGATTGAGATTGAAACTTTATAGTATTTCTAGTTCTATAGCATTTTTAGTAGATTGAGAGTGAAACTTTGTAGTATTTCTAGCTCTATAGCATTTTTAGTAGATTGAGATTGAAACTTTATAGTATTTCTAGTTCTATAGCATTTTTTGTAGATTGAGATTGAAACTTTGTAGTATTTCTAGTTCTATAGCATTTTTGTAGATTGAGAGTGAAAATATATGGTATTCCCAGTTCTATAGCATTTCTAATAGATTGAGATTGAAACTTTGTAGTATTTCTAGTTCTATAGCATTTTTGTAGATTGAGAGTGATAATTTATGGTATTCCCAGTTCTATAGCATTTCTAATAGATTGAGATTGAAACTTTGTAATATTTCTAGTTCTATAGCATTTTTGTAGATTGAGAGTGATAATTTATGGTATTCCCAGTTCTATAGCATTTCTAATAGATTGAGATTGAAACTTTGTAATATTTCTAGTTCTATAGCATTTTTGTAGATTGAGAGTGAAAATATATGGTATTCCCAGTTCTATAGCATTTCTAATAGATTGAGATTGAAACTTTGTAGTATTTCTAGTTCTATAGCATTTTTGTAGATTGAGAGTGATAATTTATGGTATTCCCAGTTCTATAGCATTTCTAATAGATTGAGATTGAAACTTTGTAATATTTCTAGTTCTATAGCATTTTTGTAGATTGAGAGTGATAATTTATGGTATTCCCAGTTCTATAGCATTTCTAATAGATTGAGATTGAAACTTTGTAATATTTCTAGTTCTATAGCATTTTTGTAGATTGAGAGTGAAAATATATGGTATTCCCAGTTCTATAGCATTTCTAATAGATTGAGATTGAAACTTTGTAATATTTCTAGTTCTATAGCATTTTTGTAGATTGAGAGTGAAAATATATGGTATTCCCAGTTCTATAGCATTTCTAATAGATTGAGATTGAAACTTTGTAATATTTCTAGTTCTATAGCATTTTTGTAGATTGAGAGTGATAATTTATGGTATTCCCAGTTCTATAGCATTTCTAATAGATTGAGATTGAAACTTTGTAGTATTTCTAGTTCTATAGCATTTTTGTAGATTGAGAGTGATAATTTATGGTATTCCCAGTTCTATAGCATTTCTAATAGATTGAGATTGAAACTTTGTAATATTTCTAGTTCTATAGCATTTTTAGTAGATTGAGATTGAAACTTTGTAGTATTTCTAGTTCTATAGCATTTTTAGTAGATTGAGAGTGAAAATTTATGGTATTCCCAGTTCTATAGCATTTCTAATAGATTTAGATTGAAACTTTGTAGTATTTCTAGTTCTATAGCATTTTTAGTAGATTGAGATTGAAACTTTATAGTATTTCTAGTTCTATAGCATTTTTAGTAGATTGAGAGTGAAACTTTGTAGTATTTCTAGCTCTATAGCATTTTTAGTAGATTGAGATTGAAACTTTATAGTATTTCTAGTTCTATAGCATTTTTTGTAGATTGAGATTGAAACTTTGTAGTATTTCTAGTTCTATAGCATTTTTAGTAGATTGAGATTGAAACTTTGTAGTATTTCTAGTTCTATAGCATTTTTAGTAGATTGAGAGTGAAAATTTATGGTATTCCCAGTTCTATAGCATTTCTAATAGATTGAGATTGAAACTTTGTAGTATTTCTAGTTCTATAGCATTTTTAGTAGATTGAGATTGAAACTTTATAGTATTTCTAGTTCTATAGGATTTTTAGTAGATTGAGAGTGAAACTTTGTAGTATTTCTAGCTCTATTGCATTTTTAGTAGATTGAGATTGAAACTTTGTAGTATTTCTAGTTCTATAGCATTTTTTGTAGATTGAGATTGAAACTTTGTAGTATTTCTAGTTCTATAGCATTTTTAGTAGATTGAGATTGAAACTTTGTAGTATTTCTATCTCTATAGCATTTTTAGTAGAGTGAGATTGAAACTTTGTAGTATTTCTAGTTCTATAGGATTTTTAGTAGATTTAGAGTGAAAATTTATGGTATTCCCAGTTCTATAGCATTTCTAATAGATTGAGATTGAAACTTTGTAGTATTTCTAGTTCTATAGCATTTCTAGTAGATTGAGATTGAAACTTTGTAGTATTTCTAGTTCTATAGCATTTTCAGTAGATTGAGATTGAAACTTTGTAGTATTTCTAGCTCTATAGCATTTTTAGTAGATTGAGAGTGAAAATTTATGGTATTTCTAGTTCTATAGCATTTTTAGTAGATTGAGAGTGAAAATTTATGGTATTTCTAGTTCTATAGCATTTTTAGTAGATTGAGAGTGAAAATTTATGGTATTCCCAGTTCTATAGCATTTCTAATAGATTGAGATTGAAACTTTGTAGTATTTCTAGTTCTATAGCATTTTTAGTAGATTGAGAGTGAAAATTTATTGTATTTCTAATTCTATAGCATTTTTAGTAGATTGAGAGTGAAAATTTATGGCATTCCCAGTTCTATAGCATTTATAATAGATTGAGATTGAAACTTTGTAGTATTTCTAGCTCTATAGCATTTTTAGTAGATTGATAGTGAAAATTTATGGTATTTCTAGTTCTATAGCATTTTTAGTAGATTGAGAGTGAAAATGTATGGTATTTCTAGTTCTATAGCATTTTTAGTAGGTGGAGAGTGAAAATTTATGGTATTTCTAGTTCTGTAGAATTTTTAGTAGATTGACAGTGAAAATTTATGGTATTTCTAGTTCTATAGCATTTTTAGTAGATTGAGAGTGATAATTTATGGTATTCCCAGGTCTATAGCATTTCTAATAGATTGAGATTGAAACTTTGTAGTATTTCTAGTTCTATAGCATTTTTAGTAGATTGAGATTGAAACTTTGTAGTATTTCTAGTTCTATAGCATTTTTAGTAGATTGAGAGTGAAAATTTATGGTATTCCCAGTTCTATAGCATTTCTAATAGATTGAGATTGAAACTTTGTAGTATTTCTAGTTCTATAGCATTTTTAGTAGATTGAGATTGAAACTTTATAGTATTTCTAGTTCTATAGCATTTTTAGTAGATTGAGAGTGAAACTTTGTAGTATTTCTAACTCTATTGCATTTTTAGTAGATTGAGATTGAAACTTTGTAGTATTTCTAGTTCTATAGCATTTTTTGTAGATTGAGATTGAAACTTTGTAGTATTTCTAGCTCTATAGCATTTTTAGTAGATTGAGATTGAAACTTTGTAGTATTTCTAGCTCTATAGCATTTTTAGTAGATTGAGATTGAAACTTTGTAGTATTTCTAGTTCTATAGCATTTTTAGTAGATTTAGAGTGAAAATGTATGGTATTCCCAGTTCTATAGCATTTCTAATAGATTGAGATTGAAACTTTGTAGTATTTCTAGTTCTATAGCATTTTTAGTAGATTGAGATTGAAACTTTGTAGTATTTCTAGTTCCATAGCATTTTTAGTAGATTGAGAGTAAAACTTTATGGTATTTCTAGTTCTATAGCATTTTTAGTAGATTGAGAGTGAAAATTTATGGTATTTCTAGTTCTATAGCATTTTTAGTAGATGGAGACTGAAAATTTATGGTATTTCTAGTTCTATAGCATTTTTAGTAGATTGAGAGTGAAAGTTTATGGTATTCTCAGTTCTATAGCATTTCTAATAGATTGAGAGTGAAACTTTATGGTATTTCTAGTTCTATAACATTTTTAGTAGATTGAGAGTAAAACTTTATGGTATTTCTAGTTCTATAGCATTTTTAGTAGATTGAGAGTGAAAATTTATGGTATTTCTAGTTCTATAGCATTTTTAGTAGATGGAGACTGAAAATTTATGGTATTTCTAGTTCTATAGCATTTTTAGTAGATTGAGAGTGAAAGTTTATGGTATTCTCAGTTCTATAGCATTTCTAATAGATTGAGAGTGAAACTTTATGGTATTTCTAGTTCTATAACATTTTTAGTAGATTGAGATTGAAACTTTATAGTATTTCTAGTTCTATAGCATTTTTAGTAGATTGAGAGTGAAACTTTGTAGTATTTCTAACTCTATTGCATTTTTAGTAGATTGAGATTGAAACTTTGTAGTATTTCTAGTTCTATAGCATTTTTTGTAGATTGAGATTGAAACTTTGTAGTATTTCTAGCTCTATAGCATTTTTAGTAGATTGAGATTGAAACTTTGTAGTATTTCTAGCTCTATAGCATTTTTAGTAGATTGAGATTGAAACTTTGTAGTATTTCTAGTTCTATAGCATTTTTGTAGATTGAGAGTGATAATTTATGGTATTCCCAGTTCTATAGCATTTCTAATAGATTGAGATTGAAACTTTGTAATATTTCTAGTTCTATAGCATTTTTGTAGATTGAGAGTGAAAATATATGGTATTCCCAGTTCTATAGCATTTCTAATAGATTGAGATTGAAACTTTGTAGTATTTCTAGTTCTATAGCATTTTTGTAGATTGAGAGTGATAATTTATGGTATTCCCAGTTCTATAGCATTTCTAATAGATTGAGATTGAAACTTTGTAATATTTCTAGTTCTATAGCATTTTTGTAGATTGAGAGTGATAATTTATGGTATTCCCAGTTCTATAGCATTTCTAATAGATTGAGATTGAAACTTTGTAATATTTCTAGTTCTATAGCATTTTTGTAGATTGAGAGTGAAAATATATGGTATTCCCAGTTCTATAGCATTTCTAATAGATTGAGATTGAAACTTTGTAATATTTCTAGTTCTATAGCATTTTTGTAGATTGAGAGTGAAAATATATGGTATTCCCAGTTCTATAGCATTTCTAATAGATTGAGATTGAAACTTTGTAATATTTCTAGTTCTATAGCATTTTTGTAGATTGAGTGTGATAATTTATGGTATTCCCAGTTCTATAGCATTTCTAATAGATTGAGATTGAAACTTTGTAGTATTTCTAGTTCTATAGCATTTTTGTAGATTGAGAGTGATAATTTATGGTATTCCCAGTTCTATAGCATTTCTAATAGATTGAGATTGAAACTTTGTAATATTTCTAGTTCTATAGCATTTTTAGTAGATTGAGATTGAAACTTTGTAGTATTTCTAGTTCTATAGCATTTTTAGTAGATTGAGAGTGAAAATTTATGGTATTCCCAGTTCTATAGCATTTCTAATAGATTTAGATTGAAACTTTGTAGTATTTCTAGTTCTATAGCATTTTTAGTAGATTGAGATTGAAACTTTATAGTATTTCTAGTTCTATAGCATTTTTAGTAGATTGAGAGTGAAACTTTGTAGTATTTCTAGCTCTATAGCATTTTTAGTAGATTGAGATTGAAACTTTATAGTATTTCTAGTTCTATAGCATTTTTTGTAGATTGAGATTGAAACTTTGTAGTATTTCTAGTTCTATAGCATTTTTGTAGATTGAGAGTGAAAATATATGGTATTCCCAGTTCTATAGCATTTCTAATAGATTGAGATTGAAACTTTGTAGTATTTCTAGTTCTATAGCATTTTTGTAGATTGAGAGTGATAATTTATGGTATTCCCAGTTCTATAGCATTTCTAATAGATTGAGATTGAAACTTTGTAATATTTCTAGTTCTATAGCATTTTTGTAGATTGAGAGTGATAATTTATGGTATTCCCAGTTCTATAGCATTTCTAATAGATTGAGATTGAAACTTTGTAATATTTCTAGTTCTATAGCATTTTTGTAGATTGAGAGTGAAAATATATGGTATTCCCAGTTCTATAGCATTTCTAATAGATTGAGATTGAAACTTTGTAGTATTTCTAGTTCTATAGCATTTTTGTAGATTGAGAGTGATAATTTATGGTATTCCCAGTTCTATAGCATTTCTAATAGATTGAGATTGAAACTTTGTAATATTTCTAGTTCTATAGCATTTTTGTAGATTGAGAGTGATAATTTATGGTATTCCCAGTTCTATAGCATTTCTAATAGATTGAGATTGAAACTTTGTAATATTTCTAGTTCTATAGCATTTTTGTAGATTGAGAGTGAAAATATATGGTATTCCCAGTTCTATAGCATTTCTAATAGATTGAGATTGAAACTTTGTAATATTTCTAGTTCTATAGCATTTTTGTAGATTGAGAGTGAAAATATATGGTATTCCCAGTTCTATAGCATTTCTAATAGATTGAGATTGAAACTTTGTAATATTTCTAGTTCTATAGCATTTTTGTAGATTGAGAGTGATAATTTATGGTATTCCCAGTTCTATAGCATTTCTAATAGATTGAGATTGAAACTTTGTAGTATTTCTAGTTCTATAGCATTTTTGTAGATTGAGAGTGATAATTTATGGTATTCCCAGTTCTATAGCATTTCTAATAGATTGAGATTGAAACTTTGTAATATTTCTAGTTCTATAGCATTTTTAGTAGATTGAGATTGAAACTTTGTAGTATTTCTAGTTCTATAGCATTTTTAGTAGATTGAGAGTGAAAATTTATGGTATTCCCAGTTCTATAGCATTTCTAATAGATTTAGATTGAAACTTTGTAGTATTTCTAGTTCTATAGCATTTTTAGTAGATTGAGATTGAAACTTTATAGTATTTCTAGTTCTATAGCATTTTTAGTAGATTGAGAGTGAAACTTTGTAGTATTTCTAGCTCTATAGCATTTTTAGTAGATTGAGATTGAAACTTTATAGTATTTCTAGTTCTATAGCATTTTTTGTAGATTGAGATTGAAACTTTGTAGTATTTCTAGTTCTATAGCATTTTTAGTAGATTGAGATTGAAACTTTGTAGTATTTCTAGTTCTATAGCATTTTTAGTAGATTGAGAGTGAAAATTTATGGTATTCCCAGTTCTATAGCATTTCTAATAGATTGAGATTGAAACTTTGTAGTATTTCTAGTTCTATAGCATTTTTAGTAGATTGAGATTGAAACTTTATAGTATTTCTAGTTCTATAGGATTTTTAGTAGATTGAGAGTGAAACTTTGTAGTATTTCTAGCTCTATTGCATTTTTAGTAGATTGAGATTGAAACTTTGTAGTATTTCTAGTTCTATAGCATTTTTTGTAGATTGAGATTGAAACTTTGTAGTATTTCTAGTTCTATAGCATTTTTAGTAGATTGAGATTGAAACTTTGTAGTATTTCTATCTCTATAGCATTTTTAGTAGAGTGAGATTGAAACTTTGTAGTATTTCTAGTTCTATAGGATTTTTAGTAGATTTAGAGTGAAAATTTATGGTATTCCCAGTTCTATAGCATTTCTAATAGATTGAGATTGAAACTTTGTAGTATTTCTAGTTCTATAGCATTTCTAGTAGATTGAGATTGAAACTTTGTAGTATTTCTAGTTCTATAGCATTTTCAGTAGATTGAGATTGAAACTTTGTAGTATTTCTAGCTCTATAGCATTTTTAGTAGATTGAGAGTGAAAATTTATGGTATTTCTAGTTCTATAGCATTTTTAGTAGATTGAGAGTGAAAATTTATGGTATTTCTAGTTCTATAGCATTTTTAGTAGATTGAGAGTGAAAATTTATGGTATTCCCAGTTCTATAGCATTTCTAATAGATTGAGATTGAAACTTTGTAGTATTTCTAGTTCTATAGCATTTTTAGTAGATTGAGAGTGAAAATTTATTGTATTTCTAATTCTATAGCATTTTTAGTAGATTGAGAGTGAAAATTTATGGCATTCCCAGTTCTATAGCATTTATAATAGATTGAGATTGAAACTTTGTAGTATTTCTAGCTCTATAGCATTTTTAGTAGATTGATAGTGAAAATTTATGGTATTTCTAGTTCTATAGCATTTTTAGTAGATTGAGAGTGAAAATGTATGGTATTTCTAGTTCTATAGCATTTTTAGTAGGTGGAGAGTGAAAATTTATGGTATTTCTAGTTCTGTAGAATTTTTAGTAGATTGACAGTGAAAATTTATGGTATTTCTAGTTCTATAGCATTTTTAGTAGATTGAGAGTGATAATTTATGGTATTCCCAGGTCTATAGCATTTCTAATAGATTGAGATTGAAACTTTGTAGTATTTCTAGTTCTATAGCATTTTTAGTAGATTGAGATTGAAACTTTGTAGTATTTCTAGTTCTATAGCATTTTTAGTAGATTGAGAGTGAAAATTTATGGTATTCCCAGTTCTATAGCATTTCTAATAGATTGAGATTGAAACTTTGTAGTATTTCTAGTTCTATAGCATTTTTAGTAGATTGAGATTGAAACTTTATAGTATTTCTAGTTCTATAGCATTTTTAGTAGATTGAGAGTGAAACTTTGTAGTATTTCTAACTCTATTGCATTTTTAGTAGATTGAGATTGAAACTTTGTAGTATTTCTAGTTCTATAGCATTTTTTGTAGATTGAGATTGAAACTTTGTAGTATTTCTAGCTCTATAGCATTTTTAGTAGATTGAGATTGAAACTTTGTAGTATTTCTAGCTCTATAGCATTTTTAGTAGATTGAGATTGAAACTTTGTAGTATTTCTAGTTCTATAGCATTTTTAGTAGATTTAGAGTGAAAATGTATGGTATTCCCAGTTCTATAGCATTTCTAATAGATTGAGATTGAAACTTTGTAGTATTTCTAGTTCTATAGCATTTTTAGTAGATTGAGATTGAAACTTTGTAGTATTTCTAGTTCCATAGCATTTTTAGTAGATTGAGAGTAAAACTTTATGGTATTTCTAGTTCTATAGCATTTTTAGTAGATTGAGAGTGAAAATTTATGGTATTTCTAGTTCTATAGCATTTTTAGTAGATGGAGACTGAAAATTTATGGTATTTCTAGTTCTATAGCATTTTTAGTAGATTGAGAGTGAAAGTTTATGGTATTCTCAGTTCTATAGCATTTCTAATAGATTGAGAGTGAAACTTTATGGTATTTCTAGTTCTATAACATTTTTAGTAGATTGAGAGTAAAACTTTATGGTATTTCTAGTTCTATAGCATTTTTAGTAGATTGAGAGTGAAAATTTATGGTATTTCTAGTTCTATAGCATTTTTAGTAGATGGAGACTGAAAATTTATGGTATTTCTAGTTCTATAGCATTTTTAGTAGATTGAGAGTGAAAGTTTATGGTATTCTCAGTTCTATAGCATTTCTAATAGATTGAGAGTGAAACTTTATGGTATTTCTAGTTCTATAACATTTTTAGTAGATTGAGATTGAAACTTTATAGTATTTCTAGTTCTATAGCATTTTTAGTAGATTGAGAGTGAAACTTTGTAGTATTTCTAACTCTATTGCATTTTTAGTAGATTGAGATTGAAACTTTGTAGTATTTCTAGTTCTATAGCATTTTTTGTAGATTGAGATTGAAACTTTGTAGTATTTCTAGCTCTATAGCATTTTTAGTAGATTGAGATTGAAACTTTGTAGTATTTCTAGCTCTATAGCATTTTTAGTAGATTGAGATTGAAACTTTGTAGTATTTCTAGTTCTATAGCATTTTTAGTAGATTTAGAGTGAAAATGTATGGTATTCCCAGTTCTATAGCATTTCTAATAGATTGAGATTGAAACTTTGTAGTATTTCTAGTTCTATAGCATTTTTAGTAGATTGAGATTGAAACTTTGTAGTATTTCTAGTTCCATAGCATTTTTAGTAGATTGAGAGTAAAACTTTATGGTATTTCTAGTTCTATAGCATTTTTATTAGATTGAGAGTGAAAATTTATGGTATTTCTAGTTCTATAGCATTTTTAGTAGATGGAGACTGAAAATTTATGGTATTTCTAGTTCTATAGCATTTTTAGTAGATTGAGAGTGAAAGTTTATGGTATTCTCAGTTCTATAGCATTTCTAATAGATTGAGAGTGAAACTTTATGGTATTTCTAGTTCTATAACATTTTTAGTAGATTGAGAGTAAAACTTTATGGTATTTCTAGTTCTATAGCATTTTTAGTAGATTGAGAGTGAAAATTTATGGTATTTCTAGTTCTATAGCATTTTTAGTAGATGGAGACTGAAAATTTATGGTATTTCTAGTTCTATAGCATTTTTAGTAGATTGAGAGTGAAAGTTTATGGTATTCTCAGTTCTATAGCATTTCTAATAGATTGAGAGTGAAACTTTATGGTATTTCTAGTTCTATAACATTTTTAGTAGATTGAGAGTAAAACTTTATGGTATTTCTAGTTCTATAGCATTTTTAGTAGATTGAGATTGAAACTTTATAGTATTTCTAGTTCTATAGCATTTTTAGTAGATTGAGAGTAAAACTTTATGGTATTTCTAGTTCTATAGCATTTTTAGTAGATGGAGAGTGAAAATTTATGGTATTTCTAGTTCTATAGCATTTTTGGTAAATTGAGAGTAAAACTTTATGGTATTTCTAGTTCTATAGCATTTTTAGTAGATGGAGACTGAAAATTTATGGTATTTCTAGTTCTATAGCATTTTTAGTAGATTGAGAGTGAAAGTTTATGGTATTCTCAGTTCTATAGCATTTCTAATAGATTGAGAGTGAAACTTTATGGTATTTCTAGTTCTATAACATTTTTAGTAGATTGAGAGTAAAACTTTATGGTATTTCTAGTTTTATAGCATTTTTAGTAGATGGAGACTGAAAATTTATGGTATTTCTAGTTCTATAGCATTTTAAGTAGATTTAGAGTGGAAATATTACAGCGTTTTTGATTGATTGACTGATTTGTTTTACTTTACTTCGGTCATCTGCTATTTTTGGGTAATAGCAAAGATATGAATGAATGATCATGTGATGAAATAGATGAAGTAACATTTACAGAGAACACACATTCCCAGGCCACGAATTGAACCCGGATCCCTGGCATTGTAGCTCGCTGTGTTAACCTATTTCTGCCTCTGTCATATTCAATATCATTTTTAATAGATCAAGAGTGAAAATGTAACATTTATGCTTGTATGACATATTTAGAGGAAAAGGTCTAAATATGGGCCCCCTTTTTATTTTGTCATTTTCGGACGGAAAAATTAATATATCAAGCACCTGCCTTTAAAATGCATATCTATGAAATATATACTTAAATCTAATAGCATGCTAAAGCATAGAAAGTCTCCATTTTTAAAAAAAAAATTCAAAAAAATGGTAAAATGATGTATTGGTAATGATCATAGTGGTAATATCACAAAAAGCAATCAAATTTTTTTAAAAACCAGTCATTTATAACTAAAACATTATAAAATTCATATTTATTAATAATCTGTTGTTTTGAAAATCTCGCTGAATGGGAAAAATCGAAATTAAGAAAAACATCCAAATATTTGTTGAAAATGTGATCTCAGCATTAGACCTCATGTCATAGCCCATATTTAGACCATCACGCTATTTTCTTCTTCAATTTATTTTCGCTCTGTGTGGTATATATTTCACAAACGAATCATGGTATTATAAAAGCCCACGTTTGTTTTATGTACCGCTAATATCATAACCTATACAAAGCAGATGAGAATTCAGAAAATGTTGAGTTAAAACATACCTGCAAAAAGTTTTCGGAGGTCGCAATTCTATAACAGCGTCGAAGGCCGAAACTAACCACCACTTTCTCTTGCGAATTAGCGCCGCAACCTTTGTCCTTGACAGATAATCAGTTCCAATAGCCTCTGCCAGGCTGCAGTACCCGGGAGCGCTGATAACTCCAAAACCTAAATTTAAACCTTCGCCCATATTTAGACCTTCTCGTC
Source organism: Lepisma saccharinum (assembly GCF_977018435.1). Taxonomy (NCBI): domain Eukaryota; kingdom Metazoa; phylum Arthropoda; class Insecta; order Zygentoma; family Lepismatidae; genus Lepisma; species Lepisma saccharinum. Next base: position 45,932,358 of record NC_139255.1, on the reverse strand, counting down.
TAATAGTATTTTAGTAGATTCAGAGTAAAACTATTCCATTTATGGTTCTGTGACATATTGTAGACATATACAGTCCTAGTGCTGTACCATATTCCGTAGCGTCTTTCGTAGATACAGAATGACAATCTTAATGGTATTGCTAGTACTATCAGTAGAATATTTCGTAGATAGAGGCAATGCACACAGCGTTGCAAGACGTAGGTCGCTCGCACGGTCACACCCAACTTAACCGAAATATAATCTGCAGATGCCTCTTCTCGGAGACAACCACAGCTCTTTATACAAGGCTGCGAACTTGACATGAAAGGTGCCGGCATTTTCGTTGTCTATGGGAAGCCCTTTCAGGAACCTAAGTGCACAAAGGAGAGTCCTCTATTGGAAGCCCTACGCTGATCCCATCCTCGTAATTACATTCGCTTTGTACGGCATGTATTGACAAAGCAAGCATTAGTGTGCTATTGAATCTGTTGCATTGTCTCCAAAACAAAATGCAGACAAATTCAATTCATTAGTTCTTTTATGACTAGACCTCAGATTCTAGGTTTTTAACCTATTTTTTTTTCCTTTGCAGGTAAATAAAAAATAACAAGTTATGTCATAACACCATTAAGCCTTGTTTCCATGATATGAAAAACCCAATATGCTGACCAAGGCAGAAATTTATTTTACAATAAAACATAAACTAAACGTTTCGTTTAGGAGTGTGGGGAAGACCACAGAAAAGATATGCAAAATGCTTAGGAAAGCGGGAATTAAAACTTACAGGAAGGGAGGGAGAAGCATCTTTAAATAGCGAAGAATGCAAACAAGAAAAAGGAAAACAGAGAAGAGGAAGGGATTATCTACGAAGTGAAATGTAAAGACTGTCATAGTGTGTACATAGGAGAAACGAGAAAGAGGCTGAAAGACAGGTTGAGACAACATAGGGATGATGTACGACTAAAGAGAGAGAGAGAAATGCGATATTTAAACACACGAGAGAAACAGGACATGACATAGAGTGGGATGAGGCTAAGCAGATAGGAAGGGAGAAGAGAATACTAGTGAGAAAATGGAAGGTGGCCAAGGAAATAGAGAAGAAAGGTGAAGAAGATACAATGAACTGGAATGGGGGACTGAAGATAAACAAAGAATTGGAGAAGGTGTTAGAAAGAGTGGAGAGGACAAGAGAGAAAGATGAGAGATGAAGGAAGAAGAATGAAGGAAAAAGAGCGTGAAGTAAAGAGTCCAACCACATTCTAGATGGTAGAAAACATGTTTAGCCTTCTAGGTGAAAGTACAGTTGACAAGGGAAAGCCACCTGCTAGAATGTTCCAGAACAACTTTCTAATAGTCTGGAGGGGAATAATGTTTGTGTATATATATCGTCCTGTTTTGTACCTTGTTACATTTGTACTTGATGCAGAGTCTGAAGAAGACCTTGCTAGAAGGTTGAAACGTTACGTTTAGTTTATGTTTTATAATAAAATAAATTTCTGCCTTGGTCAGCATATTGAGTTTTTCAAGTTATGTCAACGTTTCATTAAAATAAGCAACAACTGACGAAGTTTTATAGGGCCTAAAATAACCTATTTTGCTTGTTGGAACCTATTTTACGTTTATGCGGCTAAATCATATCCTTTTTTTAGGTTTTTATATATATATTAAGGTTGTTCAGGGTTTTTATGTCACACAGACTCCCTTTATTTTCCAGGCAGCTTTCTTTTCCTTTCCTTCTTCGATACAAATAAAGGCTAAACTGTGACAAGCGTCAGGGCATTTATAAATAAATATATAAATTCAATGAGATTTGGATTAATAAAAGTTGGAATTTTTCAAGTCTATGCAAAAAAATTTACGCAGAATTCCCGGAGCCAATAATTCACTGACAATTTCCGGAATTCAAGGAATTCCCCGTGACTAGCCACCCTGGTATCGTGCAGCAAATCATAGATACTTCATTCATTCTTCAGATCAACAAGTAACTTTTGCTAACAACACAAATATAGGATTACAATAATTTATGGATAATTTTGAAAATGATGTATGTAAATGAAAATTTGGTTAGAAAATTAATATTTGGTTGTTACATATTATATAGCTGTTAAAATTTCTTGCGGTTCTTTAAATTTTGTTTTTGAATATGTACCAAATCAGTATTTTTCAGGAATTGTGAAGCATTTTAAGTTTCTTTTGGCACCTACTTCAGGATTTTTCGCGCCTAATTTATGACATAGAAAGATTTTAACGTTATTATCATTGCGTGATTTCTTAGGCATGTTCCAAAGTCAAATATATTTACGAGAATTTAGAACTGAAAATGAGAGCAGTCTGCGACACGGTAATTCACTTGCATGTGACTCCAGGTTACACTACGGAACAAATTTTGACTATTTTTTAATGTTCTTTTGATTTCATGACTGCGTTAGCAATGTTATTTACTCGATGCTCACTAGCCACCTAAGTGAGAAAGGGGAAGAGACAGAAAGGAAAATGGAGAAAGAAAGAATAGAAAGAGCAAGACTGAGAGATGAGAAGGGATAGAAATGAAAACAAAAAGAGAAAGATAGGAAGAACGAGAGAGAGAGAGAGAGAAAAGATGAAGAGAGATGGTAGAAGCTAAAGAAGATACGAACAAGGATAGAAAGGCAGACAGAGAGAGAACAGAGAGAAAGCAAAAGGATGAAAGACAAAGAAGAACGAAAGAGTTTAGAGAAAAGGAGAGAGAATGGAAAATGAAAAAGAGAGAAACAGAGGGAGGAAATGGAAGAAAGTGAAAGATAAGAAAGAGAAACTAAATGGAAGAACGGGAGAGATAGAGATATCAAAAGGAGAGAATAGAGAAGAAGAGGAGAAAGAAAATGAAGAAAAGAGAGAGAAACAACAAGCGAAAACAGAGTGAAAGGAAAGGGATTAAAGAAAATACAAAGAGGAAAGGGAGAGGTTATAGAAAATGAGAGAAGGAAAAAGAGAGAAACAGAGAGGAAAAGGAAGAAAGTGGAAGAGAAGAGACAAAATAAATGGAAGAAATGGAGAGATAGAGTAAGATATTAGTGGAGAAATAGAGAGAAGAAAAATACAGAAAAGGAAGAAAGAAAGAGAGAGAGACGGCGAGCGAGAACAGAGAGAAAGGAAAAGGTTGAAAGAAAACATACAAAGAAGATAGAAAAAGAGGTTAGAGAAAAGGAAAGAGAGAGGAAAAGGGAAAAGCGAAGAGAGAAACAGAGGCAAAGGAGGAAAGTGAAAGAGAAGAAAGAGAAAATAAATGGAAGAGAGGGAGAGATAAAGATTGATTGAGATATTAAGAGGAGAAAATAGAGGACAATAGAGGAAGTACAGGAAATAAAACAGGAGAGAGTATACCTTCATCAGCTTCATCTAATCATCATTCACCCTCATTGCCAAAAGTGACATCAAAGCCACACAAACTAAGAAAAATATCAAATTGTTTCTTGTGCGTAGTCTCTTGGGTTTCCGTGATAGTGCAGTTACTAAAAGGTCGGGTACGAATTTCGATGGAGAGACATTGCACAGCGTTTCCTGTCCTTCTTCATCAGCAGTCCTGATAAGCCTATTTGATCATGAAGTGGGCTAAATTGTTTCCATACTTTTTTACCTTGCCGCCACAGTTGTCACGTTGAACGGCATATCCCAATTTTCTTGCCCCTCTACACCAAACACACACTTTGTGCTTTATTCATATGCAAAAATAGAGCTAGGCTAGGTAGTCAGATATTGTTGCTATTATTGCACTAGGAATTGTACCAAATAGGAGACGGGTCCACCTCCGTGGCAGAGTGATAGCACAGCGCGCTCTGACGCCAGAGAAACCGGGTTGGAATCCCAGTCTCGGCATGGGTGTCTTTTGTCAGTGCCCTTTCATCAAATTCCACTCATCCTTACCTTCGAGATTAGCCAAATGTGGCTGGGAAGAGAAGTGAAATGAACCAACCAATTAAAACGGAGCACGAATTGAAACCAGTACATTTCAAGGTCCTTTAGGACTTGAGGCGTAATCAAGGGGTTCCGGGTTCGGTACCCGGTGGAAGCACGTAGTGGTTCGGATTCCACTTTAAACTGTAGGTAGAGTACCGATTAGCCTAACTAACTCTCTAGGCTTCTTAAACCCGAAGGTTCATGGCTGCAACAACTCAGGCCTTCCATCTGTCCCTATCCTGAGCAATATATACTCTTTTCCATCCCTACCGATTTCCTTTAGGTCCATCTCAACGTTATCCCTCCATCTTCATCTTGGCCTTCCTACAGGTCTCTTTCCATCAGGTTTCCCAACAAGAATCCTGCAAATCCATTCGTGCCACATGGCCTGCCCACCTAAGTCGTCTTGATTTAATCATTCTCAATTTATGTTCATTTACTGTGCATAAAGTGGACTCAAGACACCAACTCAATCAATCAACTTCAGGAGACGGAACCGATAACGCGAATGACAATACGCGTTATCGGACAGATACGTTGTCGTATCCTAGTTTGACTGCAACCTGCATTGCTTTGAAACTTTGCGGGATAGTATGTCTTGCAGGATAGCAGTGACGAGAAACCATCCACATTTCAACCTAAACGCACGGCCATGAAAATAGGCGGCTGGGAAGAATTGCGCTGGTGCCACATGTGGGTTATTCATTGATTGTTTATTGATTAGGTTTATTTTACTTCGCTTTTCTGCCACTTTTGGCTAATTGGGAAGATTGGGATGAGTGATGATATGATGATATTGATGAATGGACACTCGGAAACACCCAGACCACAGAGCATACGGAGATCTATTTGGGGAGAATTTCTGTCCCCAGGCGGGCGAAGCTTACGCTGGCATGGTTGCCGCTGCGTCTGACGCTTATGTTTGCTGCGGTCGGAAAGGAACCAAGAAAATATACTCTGTCCCAGCCAACTCTGGAGCAGGCAAACGAAAACAAGTCTCTGGGCAAGTAGTGACGCGAGAAGGTTCCACCAATGAACACGTGAGAGGGAACGGGATTGCATGGAGGGGGAAGCGACTGCAGCTACCAGCCTTTCCAGCAGCGTGTACTGCTTTGCTCTGGCCACTCGATTTCCTCCTCTTCTATGGCGCTATGCGCGACCTTGCTCCACAGTTAGCTGCGACTGGGTATAGACTCCTATGTTTTTTCAACAATGCTTAACGGGAGGTATAACAAAACGGGGTTCAGTATAAATATGACTGGCAACCCTAGATCCGCAGCGGCCGCCATCTTCCTGGCAAGGAACTTTCTCTTGCCCGCAATGTTAGACTATACGCGTAAGACCACGGTAATACATTGCGATGTGATTTACAGAAATGTTCTGACATTTTTCTTTCACTAATTTACTTGATATGCTTTTCAAAATGTGCGCAAATATCGTGCCCATGATAATGAGCAATATTTTCGAATGCAATTGCATTTTCAAATGCCGTCCTACGCATTTCCTATAAATGATTTTTTAGTGGTATACAAAGATTTGATTGAGTGATTGAGTTGGTATTTTAAGTCCACTTTATGCACAGAGGCTAATCGGGACTGGACGTACAGTTTAAAGTGGGATCCGAACCCCTATGAGCCTCCAGCGGGTATCAAACCCGGGACTCCTTAATAAGTCAGTCTAAATTATCAATTTTCACTTAAAATTTTGTAATTTGTATTTGCTTCCTACGCTCGCAACTCTAATTTTTTTATGGGCCACTAGCATTGGCACAATGTTAAAAGTTAATAATATCTTGGGAGTGTATACTACCTGTAGGAAGTCCAAGACGAAGGTGGAGGGACAACGTTGAGATGGACCTAAGGGAAATCGGTAGGGATGGAAAAGAGTATATAGAACTTGCTCAAGATAGGGAAAGATGGAAGGCCTGTGTTGCTGCAGCCATGAACCTTCGGGTTTAAGAAGGCTAGAGAGTTAGTTAGTTAGTTAGTTAGTTAGTTATACTACCTGTTAAATTGATATTGTTTTCGGGTTGCGAAAAATATGTATAAAGAAAGTTGTAGCTCATTTTGACCACAGTAGAATTTATATATATTACAATGAAAATATTGGTAGTTATTAAATGTATAATCTTTACCATTTTCATAAAATATATTTCAAAACTCCCGTACTCGCACCGCACGCAATGCGGATATTTTTGTGAACTAGTTTTCCATAATAGTGGTAATAGAATCACTAATAACAATGTTAATAATAATACTAATTGTAATGTAAATAATAATGTACATGCAAATAGCAACATGTCATGACGGTAGATTTAGAGGAGGTGGGAGTATGACCCCACACATTCTCGATCTCATGGTTTCCCCCGAGTACGCATTGAGGATGGGCGAGCACCAGAACCGCTTTATACTGGGACAAGGCCGCTAAAATTCCGATTTTAGATCACTCATCCCGGAAATCGAACACTGCTCTCTCGCGTGGCAGTCAGACGCCCTACCGATTAGACCGTGGCCGACAAAAATAATAATGTACATTAACTTCAATCAGTACTGAGAAGCGATTATTGCCATAAGTATTGTAATATAAAATTTAATGAGAAATTGCCAAATTTAAACGCAAATAAAACATTTCTATAAAGCAGGTCTATATTGATTGTTAAATATGAGGTCTATATAAAAAAAATATTAAAAATACCCTAGTGGACGGATCTTTGTAATGTAAAAAAAGTCAGGATATTTCTAACAGTTTTCATGTTATTGACGATCAAAATTAAGCGTTGTGCGACTTCGAGAAAATGCTGTTCAGTGTATGAATATACAAAGGAAACAAACACGTTTTTGGTTATTTTCGGAAGCGGAGGAAACTTGTATGTTTTCCTTGTTCATCCTTCCTTCCTCCATTGTTCTTGCAATTTATTGCAGAACACCAAGTGGGCCTTTTTCTAGGCATTGTGCAGCTTCAAACAACTCTTTTACAGCAGTAAATTTCTACAGCTTCCTTGCCGAAGATATGGCGCAACCGGTTTCTGCTACGCGCGCTGTCACTTAAAACCCGGCCACCAATCACGTGCGAGGGACACAAACATCGAAGGAACCGACGCTTCGGTATCATTCTCTCCTGTTCTTTGGCAGGGATTCCATCTCAGGACCCCTGGCGTCGTAGCACGATGTGTTAATCACATCGACACGGGTGCCACATGTTGTAAAAGCAAAGCGAGGGTGGGAAAAAAGACGCTGGTTCCCGCGCACTGTGTAGCAACGTCAACCGGGCTGCGTTGCCTAGTTCGAGCGTGAGGCCGACCTCTCTCCGGGGCACTCTTGTGTCTTCCCTGATCTTTCGAGCAAATACCGTCAGTTTGTATCACATGGATTACAAAGACCAACTCTACAACGAGATCTTTCATTCTCTTAAACCTCCGAACACAGGAGGTGGCGCTCCAACGTGGCAACAGCGCAAACCTCTGTCACCCGCCTAATTTCATGGCCATGCGTTTACCCCTTCCCTGTGTTGGGCGTAATATTACGCCCACGAACATCTCTGACTGAAGTAACCTGTGTTGAACGGAATAATACGTTTTTTGTTGGTGAAACATACAACCTCTGACAATAAAGTTCGGTGAATGATCCTGAATATCGAAAGTAGACGAATTCTTAATGAAACCTATCTTACTGTCCTTCGAAGTAGTCCCCTCTCATGGCTATGCATCGTTGAGAACGGCTGTACGTGTCCTGGAAACTTTTAGAAAAGTCTTCTTTCGGGATGGTGTTCAAGACCCTCATCACGTTCCGTTGGATGTCCGGTATATCCTCAAATCTCTGACCTTTCAAAGCGATTTTGAGGCGTTCGAAGAGAAAGAAATCTGGAGGATTCAGATCCAAATTTCTTGCAATGCATTGCTACAGAGGATGAGAGCTGGTGTGTGAGGTACGACCCTGAAACGAAACGCCAAAGCATGGAATGGCGTTCTCCTGCATCACCCCGTCGGAAGAAGGCCAAGGCGGAAAAATTGTTGTTCCCTCCGGCAGGAATACCTTGTGGATCATGCCATCACTGTCAAAGAAAGTGATAAGCATCGTCTTGATGCGTGATTTTTACGCCTTGACCTTCTTCCGACGGGGTGATGCAGGAGAACGCCATTCCATACTTTGGCGTTTCGTTTCAGGGTCGTACCTCACACACCAGCTCTCATCCTCTGTAGTAATGCATATTCCGGACATCCAACGGAACGTGATGAGGGTCTTGAACACCATCCCGAAAAGAAGACTTTTCTAAAAGTTTCCAGGACACGTACAGCCGTTCTCAACGGTGCATAGCCATGGGAGGGGACTACTTCGAAGGACAGTAAGATAGGTTTCATTAAGAATTCGTCTACTTTCGATATTCAGTATCATTCACCGAACTTTATTGTCAGAGGTTGTATGTCTTGCTATTGAAGAAACAACGACCTTTTATTTAGTCACGATTTTCAGTGCCGACAAAGAAGGAGAAGAAGTAGTTCAGAGGAAAGTAAACTGTTTTTGTGTTATACTGACAACAAACGTGCAACGTGCAAACGTGAGTTTGTATGTGTGTCGCGTTTAGAAAGTTGCTTTATGTACATTTTTTTCGTGTTGCGTTATTTGAACTGTCGGTGATCTATTGTTGGTTTTGGTGTGTAAAATGGCAAAGAGGAAACGTGTCAAGAAAAGTGTAGAAGTTCAGATTGTTTTTCCTAAGTTCAAGTTTCTAATAGTACCTATGTCAAACAGGATTGCGAAATATTTTTTCCCTCATACCTATTGAAGATATTGCAATGAAACTTGGCGGACACATTACGTATAGACCATAGTATTTTTCAAGGTATATTGTAGTCGGATACCTATATCCAGGGCCGGTCCAGAGGGCTCCAAAGTTACCAAAAGGGATTTTTCGGAGGGAAATTTTCCAAATTATCCCCGATTTCCCTTTCCTCATATTTGATGTACACGTGCGTGGTACCATTTGATAGCCTGTGCTATTCTGAAGAGAAAGACGTATGAACCATGATATTCGGATGAATTGTGCTGAAGCAGTAGCTACTTAAAAATACTACTACGCAAATTCAGAAAAAAATACACAGAGCGGGAAAGCATTCTGTCAGAAAATTACACAGTTAAAGCTCGTATTCTCCAGACTTTCTACTGTAGCACCGTAGCAAGGGAATTTATCATCTCGCAATGACCCTCCTGGGAAAATACACAAGGGCTTATCAATATGTGTCGACGAAGCAAAGGGGATAGAAGAAATATCCTTCATAACTTGACAATGCTCTCCCTCCCATGTTTCCTTTCCCAATAACTTTGTGGCTGATGTATTGAACTCTTGGCTCGTCTCATTAATGAAATTGCTTGTAATTTTTCTCGCTCTAGAGTACAAAAGGAGCACAGTTCGTTCACTTCGGCGGGACAAAAAAGAAGAGTACTTATTATGGTTTCTTGCTTCTTCTTTCCCTGTTCGATCTGCAAAGTAACAGTGTTGCCAACTTACTCTGTTTGGGCCATTGAACAACACAACAATTCACACGTTTGTTTTTTTGCTTTTCTGCCACTTTTAGCTCATGGAAATGAGTGGTGATATGATGAAATTGAAGGGACTCTCGCAAGGAACATACATACCCTTACCGGGATTCGAACACGGGACACCTAGCTTCACCATGTGAAAAATCATTCTAGTTTTATCTCCAACTCGGTGGAACAACCATTGCCATGATTTTTTTCTGTATATTTTTATAAAATATATTTGAATTTTTCTAACTGAAGGTTTACCTGGGAAATGGACGAGCTGAGAAAATATATACACTTTGGATAATCAACGAAAACTATCCGCATCCTGCATCTCTTACTGGAATATCACAATATTCATGAATACGGATAGGACCTAAAAATCACCAAAATATGCAAAATAGAATATGCTCTTGTGACCTAAAATTTTACAAACTATGCACTATAATTTGAAAAATATGTCCTTATGACTGGACTGTATGAAACATCAATATGAAAATGCTGAGACATTTTCACATACGTAACATTTGTAGTTCACTTTATGCGCCCTGACTTGCAATGCACAATGAATACTTTCTCTAAATTCTCAAATAAAAATGAAAAAGATTTTGCTGCAGTAAAAAACAAACAACTATCGAGTAAACATGGGAGTAAGAACGAATCCACTTCGAAAATAACTGTATATTTCTTTAAAATGCAAAAAATATGCTGAATATGACCGAAAATCCATCAATGTTCTATCACGCAAATATGCCCTTAAAAAGCACCTTAATTCAATTAGTTCCTTCACAATATGAATTTCTATATTGATGCGTTCACTGGTTTCAATTACTTAAACTACGGGGATCGTTACTGTGAACGCTTTAGGGGTCAGATGGTAGAGCTAGGTTACGTTTATGGTCCCCATACAATCTCACTGACAGGCTTCTGGCAGGGAGTGGAATGATTTCAAGGGATGTAGACGACGTACATCTTACCTCTCGGCCAAGCGGTTGAGCGTGGACGTCAGGCGACGGAGCACGGAGTCCTGAGTTCGGCGGCCCACGGTCTTCTTGCCCGTGGCTTGGCGACGAAGCACACGCTGGTCTTGGAGCATCGGCCCTAGAGAAGGCGCCGAAACGATGGTCTGTCCGACGGCTACAAGTTGTAGCCCGTGGTGCTGAAGATAATCAACTCGCGAATGTACTGCGGTTGCCTTAGGCGAAAGCTTCGTCTCGGTTTCCCGAGCCGGGCTGAGACCTGAAAGATGTCGAGGTCTTCGCCTGGTATCCTTCTGGTGGTCCTTGAATTCTGAGACTTGACTGAGCCCCGAATTCTGTTCCTTAGCTCTTTTAAGCTGCTGGCAAATACTTCCTAGCTGCTTGGACAGCACTTCCGTATTTTCCAGCCGATGACGGGCCAGAACCCGGTAGTATCGAAGAATGCCGTGTCTCCTGACGTCATGTGTTTCCGCTATTTGTGGAATGTTACCTTGTGTTTGTAAATTGTCGTTTGACCGAGCACTGATGTCTGGCGAGAGATTTTACCTTTTTTTACAGAGTCTCCCTTGAATCGTTCCACAATATATTTAGGGAACACATCACCCTTACCAAAAAAAATATGCTAAGTCATAAACATTCTAGCCCTATTCATGAATATTTTAGGCAAGTATGCATGGATATTTTAATTCTCCAACAAGAAATGCAGGGTGAAGATAGTTTTCATTGAATACATCCAAACTGTTTCCTGAGTTAGGAGCTTCTCTCGGTTAAACCTTCACCTTCTTGAATGTGCCAATTATAATTTCCTCAGACAAAGTTATAATCTTACAAATCGTTTATCATCCATGTTGGTGAGACCATGAGAGAGTTTTAAGTAATGTTTTTACCTTCTTGATAACAGCGACCTATTACACTGTTTCTGAGGAAGTTTCTATTGTATCTTTGCATTGTACATATCCTGGGCAGGTTCTCCTTACAACCTTGCACCCATAACCATTCTCAAGGGCATAGGCGGAGTTCTGGAGGGGCCATGGGGGCCTGGCCCCCCAACTTAAAAAAATTAAAATATAACACACGATTAAGTTCAGTTACTACATTTTTGTTATGAAGCCATACCGTATGACATGGCGGTAATTGCGCCGCAATAGCGTGTCTCAGACGATTTGATTGATGTGTACAGTTTGAAGAAAGAAAAACGTAAAATGACTTTGTGTTGAGTCAACAGTTACTGCTGAGGCATCAAAAGAACTTTTCAATTTAATTTTTCTAAAATTTCTAAAGCTTACTATTATACCGTAACTTTTTTAAAGTAATACGAGTATTGTATCAATAAAAAAATAATGAAATGCCATAATCGTACTGTTTTGCTTCTTTTGAAACTGACAACCAATATACTAATTAATATTTGTTACATATTTAAGCGAGGAAATTTAACATTTTCAAATCTAAAAGGTATAAAACTAAGTGATTTTAAGTTGTTGTTTTTTAATTTCCGGGGGAAGGCCTCCGGACCCGTTTTAAACTAGGGGATATTCAATACCTGAGGGTTATTGAATATCCCCTGGTTTATAATATCATATGCTTCTCCCAGAGTCTGCCCCCCCAAAGCAAAAGCTCAAACTCCGCCCATGCTCAAGGGCTTTTGACACCCATTTTTAAATTCAGGGTAAGACTTTAGATAAGGGGATTCTTCCCAGTATATTCTGAAGGGTGCAAAATGGTGCCGACGTGCCCAAATAATTGTTCAGTAGTTTCCAAAGTGTGTGTCGGGAAATGTTCCAATATTTTCACTGAAATGACACTTTCTTGTTAATCCACAGATGTTTCTTTAGGCTCATCTGTCCCACTAATTACAATATGTAAGTTCAATCCATGATGTGTTTCTTCCAAATGTGTGCTTATTTGTATTTTTGTTACATTAGATAGGCCTGCACTCTGACGTCACACAGAACCCAAAACATATCAATGTACACATGCCGTAACGATCTATAAAATAATTAGAAATATCAATATATTGAACTTCCAAATCCCAGACAAGATGCAGTGTCAGACATTACTTAAGCTCTTCCTGGTCATCAGCGACGTAAACATGTAAACAGGTGAAACCAAGATGAGGACACAGGTCTGTCTCTGCATTTGCTTAGTAAAATCGATCATAATAAATATCTGGGAGAAGAGAGGTCATTGGTCAGTTTTAGAGCGAACATTATACCGCGTTTGTTACAACCTGTCCCGGTTCCCGCGCTAGCTGGTCGCTGGCTTTTCTCCGTTCTGGGGAAAGTCAAAGCCAGGCAGCCAATTAAAATACGCAACGTGTCAACAGTGTCTACGTAAGCGCCTCTCTTCTGGCTTCCATTCGCTCCTCGCTGCCCAGCAGACGATTTTTTCCTCGTTTCTCATTGGCACCAAAACTGTCGAGCGATCGCTAACGCGGGAAACGGGACAGGTTCTAACAAACGCGGTATAAGTGGGGCAGAACTACGACTGGACGAGAAAACGTTGGAGAGAGTTGCGAGTCAAACTCTCAACCGTACAGTCACGATCATAAGTACTCACCGTGGGAAGTCCATCTCCAGGCAGAGACAGGTATGCCTTTCCATTTACCATGTTGATCCAGTCTTAGGGTGTACAAAACTAAAGTGTTGTGTTTTGCCATTTAAGTGTATAGCTGTTACCTCTCGCACATTTCCATCAAGCTTACCCTAAGCAGCGAGTATGCTATTAGTTGGGGATGAATGATTCGATCCCACATACCGTAGGGTATGTTACGATATATGTTGACTCCAATAACACATTAACCTGCATAAACTATACTGCGAAAGGTTTAACGTGGCACGGCTCCCGCCAAAACCTTCTCCGTCGTCTGCAGGACGTTGTTGCCACTGATTTCGGCGCAAGCGAGCAAAAATGGCGGCAGGCCAGACTGCGAGCGGTCATTTGCGGGTGCAAGCACAGATGTCTCCGCCACCAGAACATTCACGTCCTTGACAACGTGGCAACGACGGACACGCGAAGGCAGCGCCGACCCCTGGTAGGCAGAGGACAAAGCAAGTGCTATCTCCAAGGCTTATGCCAATGGTTGAAAACACTCACGTGACGCCCGGGAAAGTCAGCTAGCAGAAGGAAATCTACGGTTTGGCGCTAACTGTGCCAGGTTAAACCTTCTGCAGTATACAAATGATGCACTTTTTGGTGTCAAAATGCACGCAGAAATGCATAACAGGGCATTTTTATCAGCTGGTGTTTCGTTTGATGCACAAGAATGCATCAATTTGGAAATCAGACACGATCATTTGAAAGGTAACAAGAATATCCATCTAGCTGTGTTAATTAAAAGCAAAATGTTGTTGGGTTCTGGGTGTTGGGTCAGCCACCGAGGACAAAACCTGAAACACTAAAGGCGCCGTGAGAGGAAAAAGTTTGGAAACCCCTGGTTTAATTAATTCAAGTCCCTTTTATGCTTTCGTGAGTTAATCGTGTTGCTCACAAGACTAGGCCCAGACTCTAGACTATATTTTGGAACGAAACTCACGTGGCAATAAAAGCTTTAAATATTCTGTTTTACGAGGGTTGGCCGAGAGAAGATGGAGAAGCGGCAGGTGTAGGAATAGACTATAACGTGACCACGCCCTTGTAAATTTAGATCACTTGGTCTGAAATTCTTTGTTGCTGCTAACCACAGGAAGACAGGTTTGTTATATAAGAAAACAAAATCAACGCGTTTCAAGAATGTACGGGATTCTGTAACTTGAGAGACATTGATATGAAATCCTTATCACCTTGAAGCGATGATTAAGAATTGCTCTGGGGCTTATACAGGGTGAGCCAAAAGTCTCTGACCACCCCTTATAAAATGAAAGAGAGTGTAGATTGCAGCAATTGGTCATGGTGGTAATATGTTAGGCCTATGGGGAAACTTTTTGGTGCATGTCATGACAACGTCCGCCATCTTGGATCAGACTTCATTTCTTTAAATGGGAAGGGGGGCATGTGGAGTATGGTTTTGGGCTAGAATTTCACCAGGAATTCAGTGGTGAAGTCAGATTTATGATATGCTTCAATGTTTTAGACTTGAAACATCCATGCATCGAAATTTACGATTGATGCACGAAAGAGAGATTAGTTTCGATTTATTTCACATTAGAAGATAATAAACCTACATATGTATTGTTTTGCACAAGACTTGCATAGGACTATGTGCTACTTATAGAAAGAGGGATGACGTAATTTTGGGTGGATAGTAAGAATGTAGGATGTAATTGGTTGTTTGATTTTATTTGAATTTTGTTATTTAACGCAGATTTTCAGCCACTTATGATACGATATAATGATATATACAGGAGCGTATATTCTAGGCTAGCTAGGCTCTCTGCGAAGCCTGAAGTCTAGAGAATAAAATTCAGGAGAAAAATCGATCAGAAATTGTAAATATTATTATTCACAACAGTGAGATGATGATGCTGATCCTGGAGTTGGCAACCTGATTTCCTATGAGCTGGCATCCTGATTTCTTATGGGTTGGCAACCTGATTTCTTATGGGTTGGCAACCTGATTTCTTATGAGTTGGCAACCTGATTTCTTATGAGTTGGCAACCTCTTTTCTTATGAGTTGGCAACCTCTTTTCTTATGAGTTGGCAACCTGATTTCTTATGAGTTGGCAACCTCTTTTCTTATGAGTTGGCAACCTGATTTCATATGGGTTGGCAACCTGATTTCTTATGAGTTGGCAACCTGATTTCATATGAGTTGGCAACCTGATTTCTTATGAGTTGGCAACCTCTTTTCTTATGAGTTGGCAACCTGATTTCATATGGGTTGGCAACCTGATTTCATATGAGTTGGCAACCTGATTTCTTATGAGTTGGCAACCTCTTTTCTTATGAGTTGGCAACCTGATTTCTTATGGGTTGGCAACCTGATTTCTTATGAGTTGGCAACCTGATTTCATATGGGTTGGCAACGTGATTTCTTATGGGTTGGCAACCTGATTTCTTATGAGTTGGCAACCTGATTTCTTATGAGTTGGCAACCTCTTTTCTTATGAGTTGGCAACCTGGTTTCTATTCATAGCCTAGGACCACGTGACATAGTGAGATAGCCCAGATCTGGGACTCAGTATACGTCACTGGATATATACTACCATATTTAGTAATTGTAACTAAATGTTTTGTTTACGCTTACCGAAAGCTTAACCAAACTGTTTTGTTGGTTCGTTTTTTCTGTGTAGTGTGCCAGAGAAGAATATACGTTTTGGAGTATGCCTTCATGTTTCCTGGTAATAACGACAATTTCCGCGTGATGTTAACGAGAGAAAAGACTGGAACTGGAAAGGAGTACTTGCGTCATAAGGGTGGACGTCGCCAACCAATAGTACTGATTCCAACCCCTTCAGATCCAGTGGCGAAGCGTGGTGTCGCTGGAAGGGTGGGCACAGGCGTGTGAGTTCGTATTGTTATGGGTGCGACTTTTTTAAAATATGAAAAATATAACCTTCAAAGTTATTTTTCAAAATGTAAGAACATATTCTTGCATCTATCAACGTACATGAATAGTAACTCTTGATGTGTGCCAACTCGTAAATCGTATTTCTTCATTTTGTTGTAAATTGATGATTTAGATGTAATTTGAGTGGCAGTCCTGAATGCTCCGATGCCCCTCCTTTCTTCCTATGCCCGGTAATAGGCTTTTATGCTTGTTTTTGTAGCATTCCAGAGTAATACAAGTCATTATTCCCCTTGCTCACTTCACGCTCACAACAATGAAAGCCGGCCCCCGTGGCGGAGTGGTTAGCACATCGCACTACGATGCCAGGGGCCCTGGGTTGAAATCCCGGCCTGGGCATGGATGTTTCTGAGTGTCCGTTCATCACTCATCCCCATCCTCGCAAATTAACCAAAAATGGCTCAAAAACAAAGTGAAATAAACCAAATGAAAGCAACAATAAAAAAAAAATGAACCAAAAGAAAAAGATAAAAATATAACAATAAAACAACAACCACAACTTTCTACCAATTTCCTTCAATAAAATGTTCCTCGTGAACTAAGTAAGGAAAAATAATGAAAAGATGAAGACGGTGGCTAGATCGGCATGCTACATTTTTTTTAAACAAATAAGATCTGCGATTTGTTTTTTTCAAAATATATTCCTCCGAATTCAATTTATCTGTCTCCCAGGAACGCATGTTTGTAGATGATGCTATATTTTACCATTATGCCAATCCCAGGGTGCTAGGTACAAATTGTACTACGTTTAGCACAATTATGCTTGGGTTGGCATCACTGCGTGAGGCCGGACTCACTATGTCCATTTCGGGCGAACGCGCCCCTGAAATTATGCTATCCCGCATGAATTATATAGAATGTTATGGAACCAGCTGAGGCCCTCGGAGAAGTGCGACGGTAGAGCCACTGGCAGGGATGGAAATTTGTGGAAATTATCGTAAGGCATAGAATTTTAGTTTTATTGTATTAAGGCGTCGTTTAATGAAATTGTAAGTAAGTAAGTAAGTAATAAAATAATCCATTCGAAAATCGAATTTTGATATGAGATAACCCAGCTTTTCCTTTCATCCCACCAGTAGCATTAAGATTCGATGTTACATGGTGAAAAGGCGGATGGAAATCTTGCTCATGGTAGATTGGGCATCACAAGAGATGGAGATTCATAACCACCGACGCAGCCTCCTTGCGATGAAGAGACTTCCTCCAGGATGGATTTAATTGATCTCATCATTCCCTCCGCCTCTATAGCGACGGACGAGCGTGGCAGTTGATTGTTGGAAGCTCTTTGTTGTCGCATCGGGTAATCCCTTTCCTGGATACCGCGACTTCTCCGCAAATTAGCTTGCTGAGGATGAAAGCGCCGGGATGGGTTAACCGAAAGTGAGTATCAAACGGTTGGATGACGACGTTTGATGTTTACAAAGCGTAGAACTACGATATGGTCCCAGTACTTAAAGCTGCACGCTAAAGCGGAGCTGGAATTAGGGTCCCCGGTGTCCTGATGTGGTGTGGCCATATCGTGAAAGTATGAGTCTGCATCTTTTACTTTTCGAGTCTGGTTATCTTCTCTAGGTCTGTTAGGCATCAACTATACTCGGAGTCAACAAATTAGGAGATTTGTACCGTTTGCGCTGTTGCCAAACCTCTGCTCACAGTCGAATTTATTATGAGGTTCACGACAATGCAAGCTTAACGTCAAAATCACCAAATTCTTTAGTAATCGTGCACATTTGTTTAGAGTTACCAAATAATTTGGTCAGAATCACCAAATTCTTTTAGTAACAGTGGACATTTGTTTAGAGTTACCAAATGATTTGGTCAAAATCACCAAATTCTTTTAGTAACAGTGGACATTTGTTTAGAGTTACCAAATGATTTGGTCAAAATCACCAAATTCTTTTAGTAACAGTGGACATTTGTTTAGAGTTACCAAATGATTTGGTCAAAATCACAAAATTCTCTTAGTAACAGTCGACATTTGTTTAGAGTTACCAAATGATTTGGTCAAAATCACCAAATTCTTTTAGTAACAGTGGACATTTGTTTAGAGTTACCAAATGATTTGGTCAAAATCACCAAATTCTTTTAGTAAGAGTGGACATTTGTTTAGAGTTACGAAATAATTTGGTCAAAATCACAAAATTCTCTTAGTAACAGTCGACATTTGTTTAGAGTTACCAAATGATTTGGTCAAAATCACAAAATTCTTTTAGTAACAGTTGACATTTGTTTAGAGTTACCAAATGATTTGGTCAAAATCACAAAATTCTTTTAGTAACAGTGGACATTTGTTTAGAGTTACAAAATGATTTGGTAAAAATCACCCAATTCTTTTAGTAACAGTGGACATTTGTTTAGAGTTACCAAATAATTTGGTAAAAATCACCCAATTCTTTTAGTAACAGTGGACATTTGTTTAGAGTTACCAAATAATTTGGTCAAAATCACCCAATTCTTTTAGTAACAGTGGACATTTGTTTAGAGTTACCAAATGATTTGGTCAAAATCACCAAATTCTTTTAGTAACAGTGGACATTTGTTTAGAGTTACCAAATGATTTGGTCAAAATCACAAAATTCTTTTAGTAACAGTCGACATTTGTTTAGAGTTACCAAATGATTTGGTCAAAATCACCAAATTCTTTTAGTAACAGTGGACATTTGTTTAGAGTTACCAAATGATTTGGTCAAAATCACCAAATTCTTTTAGTAAGAGTGGACATTTGTTTAGAGTTACGAAATAATTTGGTCAAAATCACAAAATTCTCTTAGTAACAGTCGACATTTGTTTAGAGTTACCAAATGATTTGGTCAAAATCACAAAATTCTTTTAGTAACAGTTGACATTTGTTTAGAGTTACCAAATGATTTGGTCAAAATCACAAAATTCTTTTAGTAACAGTGGACATTTGTTTAGAGTTACAAAATGATTTGGTAAAAATCACCCAATTCTTTTAGTAACAGTGGACATTTGTTTAGAGTTACCAAATAATTTGGTCAAAATCACCAAATTCTTTTAGTAATCGTGCATATTTGTTTATAGTTACCAAATAATTTAATCCAAATCACCATATATATTTTAGTAATCGTGCATATATGTTTATAGTTAACAAATAATTTGGTCAAAATCACCAAAATTCTCTTAGTAACCGCGGACATCTCTTTAAAATAACAAAATAATTTGGTCACAATTACCAAATATTGTAGTAACCGTGCACATCTCTTTAGAGTTATTAAATAATTTGGTAAAAATCACCAAATTGTTTTAGTAATCGTGCATATTTCTTTATAGTTACCAAGTAATTTTGTCAAAATCACCCAATTCTATTCGTAACCGTGGACATCTTTTTAGAATTACAAAATATTTTGATCAAAATCACCAAATTATTTTAGTAATCGTGGACATCTCTTTAGAGTTATTAAATAATTTTGGTCAAAAACACCAAATTCATTTTGTAATCGTGCATATATGTTTATAGTTATCAAATATCTTGGTCAAAATCACCCAATTCTTTTAGTTATCATGCATATTTGTTTATAGTTGCCAAGTAATTTGGTCAAAATCACCAAATATTGTAGTAACTTTCCACATCTCTTTAGAGTTATTAAATAATTTGGTCAATATCACCAAATTCTTTTAGTAATCTAACTCTGTGGAGGACGGCCGCGCATATCGGTAGAGAAGGGGAGAATGCGTGTGGACGGAGCAAAGAAGTGCGCGCTTCTGCAAACTTAACGAACGCTATAACGAACTTCACCAAGTTCACGACAGGACTTATGGAACAGCCATAACTCGTTTAACGCGTTAAACTGGTGCGACTTTCGGAAAGCGCCCCTGGCTTAGGCATGGGTGTTCTTTGTGAGCGCCCCTTCATGAGTTTCATATCATCGTCGCGATTAGCCAAAAGTGCAGAAAAGCGCCAAATAACAAGAAATGATCAAATCAAAACGAGAGATCACCTCTCCTTGCATCTTCAAGTGGAAAATTTACTTTTGCCGGCGTCGGGGATCGAACCTACGACAGGTGTGCGATTTTACTACAGATCCGGCGCGCTAAGCAACGTTTCCAGCGTCCCCTCATGGTAGCAGACAGATAAAATTCCGACCAGATCCTAAAAAAAAAATATCACAGAAAAGTCTGGCTCTATCGACTTTTGATTTATGACGAGAAAAAAAAAAAACTGACCAACATCCATCACTCACATTGATCGTTGTGTCATCCCCAATTTGCGTTCCCTTCACCCCCAGGAAGGGCGATTAGAAACGACGAGGGGGGGAAAAAGGTCTCAATTGCACCTAATTGGGTTTTGGCACGCCTGTACCTGAGGTAACGGTACATTACTAGATTAAAGGGTTTATTAGAGAACTCGGTCCGGGACGTTTTGTCGCTGCTCGCGATTTTGAAGTACGCCTAGTCGTTGATGAATTGGCGTTTCCTCGACGGGGAAAATCGTAAGAATGATAAATAGAGGAGCAATCACGTCAGGTAGAAATGGACTGGATTTTTGCGACTCATTAACGTGATTGGTTACAGCTGGTTGAATCAATAAATCAACCTTTGACTTCTATTGACTAGAGATACGCGGGTTGATCCACACAAAAAGTTTGAGTGCCATGAGTAGAACTCGGATTTCTAGATTCTAAACAGTATGCTGTTAAGTTCGTAAAATAGGCGCTAAATATCCTAAAATAGGTTCTAAAAATCCTAAAATAGGTTCTAAATATCCTAAAATAGGTTATAAAAATCCTAAAATAGGTTTTAAAAATCCTAAAATAGGCTCTAAATATCCTAAAATAGGTTCTAAAAATCCTAAAATAGGCTCTAAATATCCTAAAATAGGTTCTAAAAATCCTAAAATAGGCTCTAAAAATCCTAAAATAGGTTCTAAAAATCCTAAAATAGGCTCTAAAAATCCTAATATATGCTCTAAAAATCCTAAAATAGGCTCTAAATATCCCAAAATAGGTTCTAAAAATCCTAAAATAGGTTCTAAAAATCCTAAAATAGGTTCTAAAAATCCTAAGATAGGTTCCCAAAATCTTAAATCAGGCCCGAAACATCTTGAAGTAAATTCCATAAAGCTTAAAATGTTTCATAATTACTGACAAATACTGATTAGGTACAATTGTTAATAACAAAATTTCAAAAGAACCAAATATTAATTTTCCAACCAAATTTTCATTTGTATACATAATTTTCAAAATTAGCCACACATTTTTGTAACACTATACTCGTGTGCTGTTAGCAAAAGTTACTTGTTGATATGTTACTTGTTCACACGCATGTCGCTTATCCCCAATCACTCGTCGCCTCGGTCTCAAAGGTCCCTAACATGCGATTGTCATTCGAAACTGTGCTCATTAAACTAATGGAACATCAAGGAACAGCAAAGTTGTGGACATTTATTATACCGATAATATGCAGAGGAAAAATATTCATATACGAGGTGGTTATAATTAACGTTCCCCTACTATGAGCCCTCTGCTAACGAAAAAAAAGTAGTACCAAATTTCACTACCAGGTGGAAATGTGGCGCTGAAATCTGGTGCACAATGAACAACATCCTGCTGTTGTATCATCGATCACGCTGTCTTATGCTTCCAAAGGATCATCACGTTGTCGGCGCGCATATTGAACACTGCTATACTGACATAAACTAAAAATAAAGTTTTGCATGTTCACTTCTGGTTGTTGTTACCACAGTGCCACGCTTCCAGCTGGTGCCGAAAATTTGAACTATTTCTTTCCGTCAGCATTTGCTTCTCCATCGTCTCCATAGCATCTATACCAAGTCTTACCGCAATCCATTGCTTCGAACGGGCTACAGAGGGTTTGGGTATTGACATTTTAATTCTAAGCGCCACATTTCCACCTGGTGTTGAATATTTGAACTATTTTTTTCCGTCAGCATTAGCTTCTCCATCGTCTCCATAGCCTCTATACAAAGTCTCACCGTAATCCATTGCTTCGAACGGACTCCAGAGGGTTCTGGATAGGGAAATTGTAATTCTAAGCGCCACATTTCCACCTGGCGGTGACAATTTTGAACTATTTATTTCCGTCAGCATTCGCTTCTACATCGTCTCCATAGCCTCTATACAAAGTCTCACCGTAATCCATTGCTTCGTACAGGCTCCAGAGGGTTCTGGGAAGGGAAATTTTAATTCCAAGCGCCACATTTCCACCTGGTGGTGAATATTTGAACTATTTTTTTCCGTCAGCATTCGCTTCCCCATCGTCTCCATAGCCTCTATACAAAGTCTCACCGTAATCCATTGCTTCGAACTGGCTCCAGAGGGTTCTGGTAGGGAAATGTTAATTCTACGCGCCACATTTCCACCTGGTGGTGAAAATTCGAACTATTTTTTCTCTCGTCAGTATGCGCTTCTCCATCGTCTCCATAGCCTCTATACCAAGTCTCATGTGAATCTATTACTTCAAACGGGCTCCCGAGGGTTCTGGGTAGGGAAATTGTAATTCCAAGCGCCGCAATTCCACCTGGTGGTGAACATTTGAACTATTTTTCCCCTCGGCATTCGCTTCACCGCAATCAGTTGCATCGTACAGGCTCCAGAGGACTCTGAGTAGGGAATTTTTTTCTGACCACCCTGTACTTTAGAAGCGTGATTGATTATTGAATTCGCTGGAGTGGATAAATGCCTGTACCCCACCATTTTGAGCAGTACTTAGTTTCAAGGAAGATTTCTCGCTTTCGAAATGTGACCAAATAGATTACGTCTAGAATTTTTATATCGATTTTTACCGTAGAAGCAATCTATTGCTACTTTTTTTTCACGTTTCGCTTTCATTTATCACCCTGGAAGTTAATTTTCGTTCAACGGCTTCGCTATCGATTGATGTTGGACCACCAAGCGCTGTTTCATGCTCGTGTACTTTACAACCACTCCCTCAGGCACTAAACGCCAAACCCTATCCATCCAATGCACTTTCAAAGATCTAGATTAATACTAGATCACTAGATGGTGCTGATGGTTCTATATATATTGAACATGAAACTCTGATTGGCCAAGTTGATGTAATTGTTTTCTTGTAACGAATTGGTCAAGTTTAATATTATTTCCTTGTAACTAATTTGTCAAGTTGTGTATTGTTTCCTTGTAATGATAACTTCGCAATCAAATTATGGTAAAACTATCAAAGCCGGGAAATGTCTGTAATCGTATATTCTGTAATTGTTGACATTCGTAATTACCTATTCTGCATTGCGAAAGATTGTTTAACAAGGGATTTCGCTTTTTTTATAACGAAATTAGTATCTATTGTCGACATATCGAGTAATTATTGTTCGTTCTTTTCTCGCTTCCTGAACACGCAAAATGGCGGGTAAATCTTGACTAGCGTTGTGTTTCAAACGGTAAAGCAGTGTTTCAACCTTCTTAACAGAAAAATTCCCGCATAGCCCCAAAAACCATTCGGGATAGTATGACCGTCCACGAATAGCCCCAAAAACCATTCCCGCAAAAATCATTCCCTCATAGCACCAAAAACCATTCTGGATCATATAACCATCCACGAATAGCCCCAAAAACCATTCACGATAGCCCCACGCACCATCATGGTAAGGTTAGGTTAGGTTGCTTTAGGTTGGGCAATATAGTGAAAAAACTGTGTGTTTGGAAACACTTACCGGGGATTACGTCATCAGATGCTCGCAACATCCGGTTCAAGTACATGGATGGAAATGCATGCAACAGCTTTCGTGCATCGGACGGACATTATTATAGAAAAATACATGATTTAGCGGCCAAATACATTGAAAAATGCAAGAAAACACTTCTACGACCTTCCGAAATTACACAGAAACTCAATTCCGTAAGTACTTTCTCCTGTAAATTTGAAGAAATCCATTTCCCGGCTATGACATTTTTACCCAAAATATATCTCTAATACCTCAACTAAAAACAAACATACTTCTGAAACACGAAGACGAACATGTTACACGTTGTCGGTCACACTAAGCGACTTTACATGGCTTATTTTTCGTCACCAAAGCAACGGCATCATTATTATATAATTTATACTGCTGTTAGGGAAAATGAATAACAGAAATACTTTCAACGTTGTACAAAACTAATAAATTATATAACGAGTTTTCAACCTAATATCAGTGCCAGATCTAAAAGCTGCAGAACCCCGCAGTGCGGAGGGGGGCGGAGACAATTAAGCCTTTAGGGGGCCCCTCAGCCATTGACATAATAGAGGGCTCGTATATGCATATGTAAACCATAAACCTAGTTACTGAGGGGCACGGAAATAAAGTGTGTGGTATAAAATAGCACACACATTGTCTATATATATTGTTGTGTGTGTGTGTAAAAGTAGGTTGATAAAGGGGGCCTTTGGTAATATTTTGCGGGGGGCATAAGATATGTAGATCCAGCACTGCCTAGTATATTGACTTCATTGTTTGATATTAAATTAAGAATTTGAATATATATATTTCATGGGACTATCAAGTCATGGGATAAGTCACAGTCCATTGAGATAAGATTGAATACTAGAAATAGTAGTAATAATGAAATAATTTTCGAATAAAATTAAACTATTATTATTATTATTATTGTGGATGCACCAAATGAATTATCATCCTGCATAACTGTTTTCATGCAGTTAATATACTGAAATGTATAGTTTTTCTATTTCATTTTTTAACACCATTAAGCCTTGTTTCCATGATATGAAAAAATAAATATGCTGACCAAGGTAGAAATTTATTTTATTATAAAACATAAAGTGAACGTAACGTTTCAACCTTCTAGCAAGGTCTTCTTTAGACTCTGCACCAAGTACAAATGTAACAAAGTACAAGAACAGGACGATATATATATGCAAACATTACTCCCCTCCAGACTATTAGAAAGTTGTTCTGGAACATTCTAGCAGGTGGCTTTCCCTTGTCAACTGTACGTACTTTCATCTAAAAGGCTAAATATATTTTCTTCCATCTAGAATGTGGTTGGACTCTTTACCTCACGCTCTTTTTCCTTCATTCTTCTTCCTTCTTCTCTCCTCTTTCTCTCTTCTTCTTTCCACTCTTTCTAACACCTTCTTCCATTCTTTGTTTATCTTCAGTCCCCCATTCCAGTTCATCTTTCTTCTCTATTTCCTTGGCCTCCGTCCACTTTCTCACTAGTATCCTCTTCTCCCTTCCTATCTGCTTAGCCTCATCCCACTCTATGTCATGTCCTGTTTCTCTCGTGTGTTTAAATATCGCATTTCTCTCTCTCTTAAGTCGTACATCATCCCTATGTTGTTTCAACCTGTCTTTCAGCCTCTTTTTCTTCTATTTCATTATTTACTTTTGCACAACTCGTCTAATAATAATCTTTAAAAGTTAATTGGAAACTTAAGTCATAAAGCTTATATTGTGTGATCTCTCACATATAAATACTAAAAATTAATGGAAACCATTTATTCTTTGTATTAATTGAAAACGAAAATGAGAGCTACGATGACATGACCCGGTGCCTGCATTTTACCCTCAAATGCAGTTTTCACTTTTGTAATTTTAGTGCAATACTATTTAACCTTATTTCTGTTTCGATTATCAAATTTAGGATGGTATCGAGACAAAACGAAATGAAAATATCGTTCTCGTCTCGAATCTCGAATAACACATACGTACATGCATAGGCGCCGATTTCTTCCGATATCTGAGGGGGCCCAAAGCAAAATAAAGCATAATGCTGACATTTTCCATTTGGGGGGGGGGGGTCAGTAGCAGGGTCATACTTCAGAAAAACCTTTCAAAAAATGGAATTACAATTAACATAATATTTTATTACTGCATTGACCTTAAAATCGGTGAGAAACGAGCGAGATTTGATGGAGGGCTAAGATTAAATCAAAATATTGTAGGTACCATGCGTTATTTTGTAAATTCACTGCGTGCTCGAAATAAGAAATACTGTAAACGCACAGGCACGTTGGATACTAAAAAGACTCAGCTGACTGATAAACTCCGCCCATTTCAGAAGAGAATCCTGCATGATTTTCCATCTCTTTGTGTGCAAAGTTCCTGCATGCAAAAGTTTTATAATTGCAAATAGAAGAAATAATTCGAATTAGAAATCTGAGGAAATAAGGACTTGAAATGTTCTCACACAGAATCCTCAATTAATTTATGAAATTTTCGTCATACAAATATGTTTTTCCAAAATGAAATAATGTTGATTTATTCGGCCCCTTATAAGGGAGGCAGGGCCCCCGGCCACCTACGTTTCGGGGCCCCTGCATTGTATTGTATATAGTGTAAAAATAAATAACATATACAGCATGTCACCGCACAGACTTTGACAATGTATAGAGGTTAATAGGACAAATAACGTTTCCTATAAAAGTTTATCTGTTTGACGCATCGTTTCCACACGCTACGAATCCTCTAAAAACGAGTGTGTGTGTGTGTTGAAGTCGACTTCATGCACTTATGCAGGACACTATATCCCTCCACCAGCTATTGGGCGTGCGACCCCTTGATTACAAGGCGACACGTTAGCCCATAGTCCTTCTTGGAGACACCTTGAAAACTGAAAATTTATCCTTCACATGTACAGCTTGACCAAGGTAAAAACATCCCTGTGGCGCTGTAGTAGAATTTTCAACCGTAAGCGAGTGGGCGATGCAATGACAAATTTTGCAGTACTGTCAAAAAGCACGAGAGATGATAAAACACATGACTGTGCACTTTAGTTCGCGAGTTTTCTGGGGACATTCATTGTAATTACTGGAAGCAAAATACTACAGGAATGAAATGAAAACCTTGAAAGTCCAATAACAATTGTAGGACAGACTGTATTCAGCTCAAATTTACATGAGGTATCAACCGTTATTTACAAAACGACCTCAAGGCTGCAACACCAATCAAGTGAGCTTGAATACGCCATTTTTGATATTTTAAAGATGCACCTGTTAAGAGGAGTGGTTACTTCCCTCTGTGAGCCTAAAACTTACAGAAGGTTCTCGGCAAATGAAACTTCAATATCTCTGTGCATGCTTTTCACACCAGCAAGTTTAGTAATGGAGGAGAAAGTTCGACAATGGCCTCGGTTCCCAGGCAGATGGGTGGAATGGCCATAAGTAGGGAAACAAATTTATGGTAAATAAAAACTGAGGAGAGCGGTAAATAAAATGTTAGATCAGCGGTATATACCAGCGGTGGAAAAAAAATGGGACACACTTTTTCATCATGAGAGGAAAGAACACACAAAAGAGCTATAAATTGATAAGCGACTTCATTTTTATCTACTGTACACATACACAAGTACTTAGCTGTCCAACCAAAAAGAAAACATCAACACAAAATCACTTCATTTCTAAATTGCATATCTCAAGTGATTTATTCATTGTATGTATTTAAATGATATCCTTGCTGTCCAACAAATAAAATAATCACCACTGCACATACACAAACACATGTTGAAAATCACATGATGATAATCAAAATTCATTCATGACCGAACACAAATGACACCATTGTTTCCCTTGATGTGCGGAACAGACTAATCTTATCGCTGCTACAGCTAGCAAGTTCAATGAAACGAAGTTGATTAGACATTCGGGGGAAGAAAGGAATGCAGCTTGACAGGGAGCGAAGATTTCGAACTGAGATTATGTGCATGGGAATCCAAATTTGCAGCGTCTTCCTGGTGTGATCGAAGATAAAACGTTCTTCAGCTACAAGTGGTAGGGAACTTTAGGCAAACGTTTCGTTACAAATCGACAGTTTGCGCGAAAAACCTCGGTTGCCGGTTTTTGCGTGATATTTCACGGTTATTTCGCGAAAAAGCGTTCATTTCGTGGAAAAGCACGCATTTCGCGTTACTTCGCGAATAAAATTCGTGCATATTTCATCAGTGGGGGTGTAGTTACGTGCAGAATGTTCAAAATTGCATGTTTTTTTTCACATTTCGCGATTTCGCGCATCGCGAAAATTCAATGTCCCTTCTTATAAGTGACTGCACGTGAACCCCAAAGACTTATTATTCTTAAGGTATATAGACACTAACTCAAAGTTCAATATAAGTGTAAGTCAGCAATATGTCTGTGCTGAAATGCAGCAAACTTGTGAAAACCTACATACAGAAATCTACTACTCGTAGATAAGAAACAAACACATTAAGGTTTACATTTGACTCCTCCTTGTACATAAATGACCAGGTTGATACGTTCTAAGCACAATTACTTCACGCGTCGTATTATTTTACAATTAATATTAACTTAATAATACTCAGCGGTGAACGATGAGACTCGGTGAAGTACACAGACTCCTCTCAGGTACAGGGATAGTGTTAGGCAAAGACAATATTCACAGCACAGAGAAATAAAACCACATTACTGCCGTATGTATAAACTGAAAAGTTTTATTCTTTATTTATTGCAATTATAATGCAACTATACTTGAGACGAAGGCGAGGATTTCGCTTTGTCGATGAATTGACTCAACTAAAATGCATAAAACTCAATGCGTGGCTATCGGCAAGCCTATGATCACATAGACCTAGCTTGCGCCCCGAACTACCACACCAAGAGATATGCAATGATAACTGAGCCAATATTTGCTCTTTAGCCTTTTATTTCCAAATTAATCTTCAGGCTAACTTTATTATTTGACGTAGAATTTTTTGCAGTATTGTGCATATCATCAATGCATGGCTATCGGCGTACCTATGTTCACATAGGCCTAGCTTGCGCCCCGAACTACCATACCAAGATGTATGCACAACACCGAGGAGTTCTTTTTAAGTTTAAAAGCTTCGTCGATCCGTGGCGAAAAAGTGTGATGATTCTTACGCGACATCCTCGCTTTTATACTATTTTCGAGAACACAGATTAAAGTACAGATGAATCATTCACTATCTACAAAAGGATACTATCAACAAAACTGACATCTATACATCTTTAGAAATACAAATTCGTATAGTGCACTCTTGCAAACAAAGATACATTAAATTACCTATAATGTAGCATAAAATACAATAAACGATAAACAAAAGATATATATTACAAACAAGGTGCATTATTACATATAATAACAAAGAAATTACGCTTTCTTTTACAAAAATAAATACATTAGTGACATATCTTCTACTGGTGACGTCACATAAAAATGTGGATCATATCAAGGTTGATATCCGATTGGTACAGTACAGTAACAGTTGCAATGGGTTAATTTTGTAAGATATCGTACGAGACCGAGGCTAAATTTTACAGAGGACTGTCTCGTTCTCGTTCTCGGTCTCGTATTGACAAGTTCTCGTCTCGATTTGTGCAACGCCCTCCGTCTCGTCTCTGAATAAGAAGCTTTAATTATTTATTACGTCTGCTTAAAATGCAAGTCGCCGAGGCGAATAGAGTCGCTGACTTTTGAGAAGCACGCGCGCGGAAAACCAACAAAGAAGGGGCGTTAATTTGTGTCACCGTTCTTTCTTTGTTTTTTTCTGAGGCTCATTAAGGTAATTGAATTTCTCCTTGGAAACGGACGGAGTTATAAAGAGCTGAGACGAAGAATGCTAGAACGCTTCTTTCCTCCAGTTCTCTCGTCTCGAGCCAGTCACTTGAGGTCGATACAATCTTCGCTACGTAAGCGTCGCCAGAAATTTTCATGGGGGTGTCAAATCGAAGATGTTGAGGACACCCCTCCCCTCAAAAATATTCTGATACAGACCAGTGGCATATGCAGAAGTTTGTCAAGGAGGGGTTCATTTTTAAAATTATTGCATTATCGGTATTTTAAATTGTTATTCTTATTATTATTACTAGCAGCATTAGTAGCAGTAGCAGTAGCAAACGCAGTAGCATAAGAAGCTTCAAAACAAGTGAAAGGTACAATTAACAGAGTTTCAGTGTTGCAAATTATGAAACTTTTGTACCAAATTTGATATCTCAAAGAGTCAAGACAATTTTTTAAACAATGACGGAAAGTGAGGTGCAATCAAGTGCTTCGTTTATAAATTGCCATAAATTGAAAGAAAGTAGATGGAAATTTTCAGGGGGGGGGGTCGACCGACCGGTTCGACACCCCCATCCTGCCGACGCCAATGCTTCTCTAGCCTACAGTGTAAATTTAATGATGTGGATTACAATATCTAATTTCTATATAACACAGTATATAAAAAGTAATTCATAACAATCACACTAAATATGAAGTGAATATATAGAACTATGTAACATAACCCGTAGCTCGACAGCCCTGGAGGGGCCTTGGCCTATCTCCCGACTGCCAGTCTCCCTCCCACAATCCTACCTAGAGGCGTGGAGATCTTCAACCGGTAATGGTGGTGACGTGGGGGTTAGCACGTCGAACCCTCAGCCGCTGTAGGAGATTCCCCAGACCGGGTTACGCTACTCCGTCGTAGCTCCCCAATATCCTCACGATGGTGGGTTGCCACCGGTCCTATACACAGACCGAGAACCCAGAGACTGAACCCAGGCGTACTCGAACCCATGCCGTTCCGCAGTCGGAATCCAAATCTCAAAACCTTAGGCCGCACCGCCACAGAGGCCATAATACATACATATACATTATATATATATGTTGCCTCGTGCATAGCATGTACTTGATTATTGTTTGAATGTTTATCGCATTACACGCATCCCATGTTGATTCTTCATAATGTGAGTTAAAAGAGTAAAACTTCCAGTTTTTTCTTCATGTTGATGCCGTGTCTGATTTTCTATCGTAAATAATAACGTCATAATTACTCTGTAAAGTTGCACCACTCATTTTAAATTACCCTGTATATATATACATACACACACACACACACACGCACACACACACATATTTGTCTCAAAAACTAAAATGTTATACATTTTTTGGTAACAGTTTCATATATCGGAGACACATTTCTTCATTTTTACAGAAGAAACTACTTACGGAAATGAGTTTCTGCAAGCTTTCCAACGTTCGTCGAGGTATTTTCTTTCATCGTGGAATCTTATTTGACCGGGAAATGTATTTTTCAATAGAAATATCTCACCGACGCACAATTGCCATTGCTTTCCTACGTGAACCGGATGCTCCATACGTTGTATGACGAACCCCCTGTCAGTGTTTCCAACTCCCCCTTCTTTTTAACTATGCTTGCCTAACCTAACCGTGAATGGTTCGTGGGGCTATCCGTCAGCTACCCGTGCCTAATGTACAATTTGCACACGTGACGAACACGATAGTAGGTATTTTTCGGTGAGGAAGGTTGGAAACGCTGATATTTGAAAACAAAAGAAGCGATATCATTCGCAAAGTAAGCGATATCGCACCGTTACGTGCTTTCGGTAGCACTTAGAAAAATCCGTTATTTTATTAGAAAAAGTGTCGTGTAAGAAGCATAATGGCACCTTGAACTATGTTCCGCAATACACAATTGGTAAGTACGAACCATGCGAAACACAAAATATCCGATTTTAATGTGTCTCCGATCTGTGAAACTGGTACACATTTTTTCTCGCAGCAGAACGTTCACATACGACGCCATTAGAAAAAAAGCATTGTGTGTGTGTGTGTGTGTGTATAAATCTCGGGAGCTGCGGTATGTCGCTCTTGTGAGCATGTTCAGTCATGTTGAACAGTTTGAGAAATAATCAAGAACATAAATGGAACTTCATTTCCTCGTTTCAAGAACGTATCTGTCTCAGATTCACCGGAGCATCCCTAAATGGACCGAACTCCTTCTTGTCGCTCTGTGACATTCCAATTTTGAGAGGCAAACCGGCTGCTGCTAATCAACAGTAGAGACCGCAGCTGAAATGAGGCTACGTACGAAGTCGTCTAGGAATCTGGGCAAATGAAACCGTATCTCAGTGGAGGGGGATAAGAAAGCAATTTCGAGGTCCGCCCTGAGCATTGTTTACACGACGACGCGCGTCCTCATATGAAACTCCCGCGGACAATATTGTCGTAGCAGGTCGTGATTTTTCTCGTACAGAGTGTGCCGGGAAAAATGGGTACCCATTTAAAACCTTTGTGATAAGTAGAGACCGGATGTTCAGGCACTGAAAAGTATTGAAAATGGCAGGCAAGAAGGCAACAAAAAATTGAAAAAAAGGCAGTGTATGTCGAAAAAAAGGCAGTCAAGTTTCAGAAAGAGGCAGTGAAAATTGAAGAAGAGGCATTAAAAATTGAAGAGAAGGACTTAAATTCTTCTTAAATCTTTAAAAATGTATTTACAAATAATTTGAATAACAAGGGTTATTGAAAAACGAAATCAAATAGAAGAAATATAATTTTACAACATGCCTTGTCAGAATGACAAAATAGGCAAAAAAGGCAAAAATGTTTGAAAAAGGCAGCGTAAGGTGAAATAGGCAAAAAAAGGCAACAGAATGTTAACTACCTTCAGATCGGTGTACTTTTTTGTTCAATTTTTGTCTACCAGCGTCGGAAACGAATAGGCATTTTGCCTAAAATCCGGGCTTTAGTGATAAGGCAGATGAGGGTTGGTTCCATTCCATTTTTGTTATTTAGCGTCGCTTTATTCAACTTCATTTTTATTTATCTTGACTACTTTAACATATACAAATCTAAGATGTGAATATATGTTGGGTTACGTTGGAACTATGTGAAGAAAATAGCCCTCCAAACCATATGAGCGTCAGTACAAAATTTACTAAGGGGTAAAAGGGACTAAATCCTTGTGTGGGATATGTCACATGTTTACATGTCATTACAAGAAAAATGCTTCTTAAAGTATGGAGAATAGAAGATGGATGAAGTAAATAAAGAACGAATGAAACGATAAGAAATAAAAGAAGGAAGAGATACGCACAGAGAAAAAGAAAGGGATGAGACGTAGAAGTAATTAGAGATGAAGATAGTGCGTATGTGTGTGAGTGTAAGAATGTGTGTGTGAGGGAGAGGCAGAGAGAGAGAGAGAGAGGAGAGAAGCTATGATGAATCACAAGTATGCGACCAATTTGCTTCAGCGAAAGTAATTACATTTTCAGAAAGCTTACCATCAGTGATGACAGAAATGACATTCCGTTCCTTCTCATCACGTCAGGATTTTTTTTTACGCTTTTTCAATTTCTAACGAAACCGCCTCTTTTGCTAGTCTAAGACAATTAGTCAGGATATATCTACTTAAGTAATTTGCAGTTAAGTTCAATTTTGTTTTAAGAAACTTGGCGTCCAACAATGGTCTGATATTGACTTTCAATAATGCCCTGATATTGGCTTCCAACAATGCCCGAGTATTGCTGATACAACAATGTCTACATATTGTTTCAAAATGCACGTGAAGAAAATACTCATTTCTTCACTGGCGTCTGTTAGTTTCATTTGGGAAATGCTGCTCACTTGTTGAGCTGTTTTTCTGTCTTGGATTTAACTGGTTTCAGGTGGTCTATATGTGTTTGTGTGTGAGCTTATCGAGGAAACCTAGTTTTGAGATTGTAGTGTGAAGTGGTGCTGAAAAATGTCTCACCGGGCATGTAGAAATCATCCCGATAGTTTCTGTTACACTTGTGGAAGTTATATGTTGCCAACACAGAGGAGAAATATTACTTCTTTCTACAAAAAGGCCTACTTGGCATATTTTGGTGTTCGTCTAGGCGATCAAGACAAAGCCTGGGCACCTCATTACATATGTAGTACGTGTTCGGTGAACATGAATCAGTGGGTGAAAGGAAAACGCGCTTCACTGCAGTTTGGTTGTCCAATGGTGTGGTTGGAACCTCGAGATCACACAAGTGATTGTTACTTCTGTTTATGTAATGTGCAAGGCATAAACAAGAAGAACAAGAAATCCGTGAAATATCCCAATCTTAGATTAGCCATCCGCCCCCTTCTACACAGTGATGAAATGCCAATCCCTGCACCTACGCAGCTGGAGGATAACAGTGGTGAATCAGAAGAGACCTCTGAACACGAACATGATCTTCCATTTCAAGCAAGTGGACCTTCTTCTCCTCGTCTGTTCACACAAGGTGAGTTAAACTATTTAGTTAGAGACCTGTATTTACCCAAAATTAGTGCTGAACTTCTTGGATCGCGACTCAAAGAAAAGAATTTACTTGCTCCGGGAACTACGTTTGCTTGGTACAGACATAGAGAAAATGAACTTGTACATTTTTTTTCAAAGGTGGATAAACTGGTGTACTGCAATAACGTGGTAGGTTTGATTGAAGCCCTTGGAGTCGAGCATAATACTGCTGACTGGAGGTTATTTGTTGACAGTTCGGTGAGGAGCATGAAAGCAGTACTGCTTCATAACGGCAACTTGCTGCCCTCAATACCTCTAGGACATTCAGTAGTTTTGAAGGAAACGTACATAAACTTGAGGTTCATGTTGGAAAAGATAAAGTACAATGAGCATAACTGGATTGTTTGCTCTGATTTAAAAGTGTTAACAATTGTTCTTGGTCAACAAACTGGTTTTACTAAGAATCCCTGCTTTATGTGTTTCTGGGATAGCAGAGCACGAAATGAACACTGGACGAGAAGACACTGGCCAAAACGTACTGATCTTATACCAGGACAGAAAAATGTTGTGGGTGAATCTTTGATTCCTAGAGATAAAGCTGTCCTTCCTCCACTCCATATTAAGTTAGGCATCATGAAGCAATTCATAACAAGTCTAAACCAGGAAAGCAATGCCCTTCAATATCTGAAGTCAAAGTTTCAAAATAAATCTGAAGCCAAAATTCAGGCAGGTGTATTTGACGGCCCACAGATACGCATTCTTATGAAAGACCAACAGTTCCCTAACTGCATGAATGAAGTGGAAAAATCAGCGTGGATGTCATTCAAAAGTGTACCTGAAAACTTTCTGGGCAACAAGAAATCAGAAAACTACGAACAGATTGTTGACGAAATGCTACAAAACTTGAAATTGTTAGGGTGCAGAATGAGTGTTAAGTTGCGTTTCTTGAATAGCCATATTGATTACTTCCCTGATGAGCAAGGTGAAAGATTCCACAAAGATATCAGAACCATGGAAACAAGATATCAAGGGCGGTGGAATGAGGCCATGATGGCTGATTACTGCTGGTGCCTCAAGAGAGATACTTCTGTCAATTACAGTAGAAGCTCAGTGTAACGGCGCAAAATATCTTCTGTTTGATCTATTAGGGTTCATCACACTCTATGAACTTCTCTTTATGATGGTGCACTGACATCAATGACAAAACTTGTATAAAATATTAATTCCTATGACTTGTTGTAATACTTCAGTTTCATTGAAAATACTCCAAACTTGATTAATGTAGGCTACATTAATTTTAAAACGATATTACATAAGAAAATGACGTGTTTGGAGAAAATTGAAAGCAGATCTGAATTCAGCACACATAAGTGTATGTAAATCAGTTCTTACTTGCAGTGAAGCAGATAAAAAGTTTCAAAATGCATGCTTGTGAATTGAAGCTAGATACAAAAGGAGAAAGAAGAACAGAGGCAGTGGAAGAGAAATGAAAGAAACAAGAGAGAGAGAGAGAGGGAGAGAGAAATATAGAAGAAGAGGGAGATAGAGAGAGAGAGAGAGAGAGAGAGAGAGAGAGAGAGAGAGAGAGAGAGAGAGAGAGAGAGAGAGAGAGAGATAGAGAAACTAAGAGAAATAAAAGTAGCGAGACACACAGGGAGAAAGAAACAATATACGGCGAAGGAAGAGAAAGTGAAGAGAGGGAGAGAAAGAAAAGAGGGAAAGAGAGAAAGAAGAACAAATTAATACATTAAGCGAAATAATGAAAGTGAGATCCTTCTCACCTCCCGAAAAGAGAGAAAGACGGATGAAGGAGAATGGAAAGAGTAGAAAGAAACGGAGACAGAAAATATGTATAGAGAAAGGAATACTCGAAAAGAAGAGCAAAAAAACAGAAATCATTGTACATCTAAGATGCAAATGGAAGTGAGAATGGAAGAACACATAAGCAATTCTTCCTTATTCCAAAGATACTTGCGGATACTCATGGTTCCAATAAATTCACATTAATATCCCTCAATCGATAATAATCTCAAATCGATTCCAACAGATAAGCGAATACGAACGCTAAAAGACTGATAGCGCAGGACTTACTTTCCAAATGAAGTTACCAATACACTATTTGACTTAAAACTATACAGGGTGTCATTTTAATGGCGCCCACGGACCACAGATTCGTATAGGGGACATCAAAACAAACAACTTTTCTCAGTAACATTTTTCTCGTTGGTGCATCATTTCGGCGCTACAGTCGTTCAAAAACGCCCGTTTTGCCGCCTGAATGCTGGCAACCCAACACAACTTATGATCGTATCTGTGACGTCATTTCCTGCGGCGAAACAACGCACTGCAGTGTTGCAAGGAACACACAAATTTTGTTAAAAATGACAAACCACCAACCACATTTTTAGCTGTAAAACGAAGCGAGAAACGCGTCCAAAAGACCGAACATCGTAGCCTACCAGCCAAAAGATCAGCAGTCATCTCAGGGGAAGGGGGAAGTGAACCAACGATATGAGAAATGGTAAAAACGTATTCAAAATGAAGTGTCAATTTCGGATTTTGTCTCAGCCTACATGTCAAATATCAACAACAATAAATTTTATTGGACTTGCCAAGGTTGATATCTACAGGTTTGTGTCCAGATGACTTGTGATACTTTTGTGCTGATAACGGAAGTATCCGAGGTTCACGTTAAGTTACGTTACGTCTAAAACACGTACAACCACAGTAACAATCTAATGATGAATCAGTAGCGAATATACTGCTCTGTTCACAGTTTGCAAACTATTACATGTGTATCCGGTGCATGGATAAACACAGTCGTCGGAGAGCTTGTATTACTACTACTTATATCCCTGTATTTTCAACCATTTTTTCAATTGCCTCATAATGCCCTGAATATACATTACATTATGTGTTACTTACTTTTGGAATTTTGAGTTCTATCATTTCTATTTTGTCACCTGTTCAGTGTGTCACAGACAACAAGTATCAGAAGGACGATGTGGATAGACTAAATTGTAGATGCCAGCTTGGTAACTAGATTTGCAAGTATTTGACATGTAAGCTGATACAAAATTCGATATGACCACTTCCACTTGAATTCTATTTTCTTTCTACCATTTTTTGTATCGTTTGTTTACTTCCTGTTAGGTTACAGAACGTGTTTTCTCGTTTTGTTTCACGGTACATAATTCTGATTTAAGCTATGTGATTTTTCACAGAATATGTGTGTTCCTCGCAACCCTGGAACGCATCGCTTCACAACGGTATATGACGTCACAAATGCAATCAAATGTTGTGTGTGGTTGCCAGCATTCAGGCGGCAAAACGAGCTTTTTTGAACGACTGTAGCGCCGAAACGATCCGCCAACGAGAAAAATGTTACTGAGAAAAGTTGTTTGTTTTGATGTCCTCTATACGTTTCTGTGGTCCGTGGGCGACAATAAAATGACACCGTGTATAATTTGTAGTTCATCTACCCTTTTATGTTTCAAAATACTAACTATAAAACTGGAATTTCTTATTCGACATTTTTAAACGGCCACCATTTTCAGTTTCATAAACTTCGGGTCTTCTTAAGGTCTTGGGGTCTTTTAAAGTGTCTTCAGTTAGAGGAATTTAGATGCTAATATTTAATTTCGTGGACAACATGTTCTTTACATTGGCACTTGACTTTGAGGTTTTGCTCCACTTTGTGCACTGATATACTAATCGGGACTGGACCTTCAGCTTAAAGCGGGTAACGAACCCAGATTACAATGCGACGATGTTACCACACTCCATCGGGGAGGTCCTTGATGGCATTTGAGAAAGCTACACTCTGTCCCAGCTAACTGTGAAGCAAGGCTGTGCATAGCGTCAGAGAAGCGAGGGAAATCTATTGGCCAAAGAGAAGCAGTACACGCCGCTGGGAAGGCTGGTAACTGCAGTCACTTTCTCCCTCCACGCATTCCCATTCCCTCTCACGTGTTCATTGGTGAAGCCGTCTCGCGTCACTACTTGCGCAGAAACTTGTTTTCGTTCGCTTGCTCCACAGTTAGCTGGGACGGAGTATAAAATTGAGTTACTTTGTTGAACTACCCACACTAGCTAGCACCTATTTTGGGGAGAGCATGGACAAATTTAGGAGATCTCCATTTCTCATTCTCGCCCAATGCGTTCTCAGGTTCGCGCTGCAACGCCAGGGGTCCCGGGTTCGAATCCTGGCTTGGGCGTGGACGTTTGTGAGTGTCCATTCATCAGTTTCATCATATCATCACTCATCCCCATCTTCGCAAATTAGCCAAAAGTGGCACAGGAAGCGAAGTGAAATAAATAAAAGCGAAGCGTTGCCAGGTGCCTGGGCGAGGGTTGTTAAAGGTGCAGGAATTTTAAATAAATTCAATTCCGGTCCAGGAGAGAAAATCAGAAAGTGTAAATGGGTTCTGGACCGTAAATAACCTTTTTTATCTGCAAAGTATTTTAATTCGGTCCAGGAACCTTTTTCTGGATTAATTTTAATTCGGTCCAGGAACATTTGTTTCTCAATGAAACAAAACGCAACTTGACCGAAAAAGGTTCCGGTCCTGCAGCGGAACCCAATAGAACCCATTAGAATTTATGGGCTCCTGGACCTTCAACAACCCTGGCCTGGGTTTACTGACATAAGGGTGATTAGGTGAAAACATGATTAATTGACAGCAAGGAAGACCAATGCCTAGGGAGACAAATTTATGGTAAATAAAAACTGAGGAGAGCGGTATATACCAGCGGTGGAAAAAAAAATTGGAACACTCTTTTTCATTATGAGAGGAACCAACATACAAAAGAGTTATAAATTGATAAACGACTTCATTTTTATATACTGTACACATGCACAAGTACTTAGCTGTCCAACCAAAAAGAAAACATCAACACAAAATCACTTCGTTTCTAAATTGCATATCTCAAGTGATTTATTCATTGTATGTATTTAAAGGATATCCTTGCTGTCCAACAAATAAAATAATCGCTACTGCACATACAGAAACTCATGTTGAAAATCACATGATGATAAACAAAATTCATTCATGACTGAACACAAATGACACCATTGTTCCCCTTGATGTGCGGGAACAGACTAATCTCATCGCTGCTACAGCTAGGAAGTTCAATGAAACTGGAAGTTGAGTAGACATTCGGGCGAAGAAAGGAATGCAGCTTGACAGGGAACAAAGTTTTCGAACTGAGATTATGTGCATGGGAAATCCCAATTTGCAGCGTCTTCCTGATGTGATCGAAGATAAAACGTTCTTCAGCTGCAAGTGGTAGGAAACATTAGGCAAACGTTTCGTTACAAATCGACAGTTTGCGCGCACAACCTCGATTGCCGGTTTTTTGCGTGTTTTCTACTTAAGTTGATGATATTTCACGGTTATTTCGCGAAAAAGCGTTCATTTCGTGGAAAAGCACACATTTCGTATTACTTCGCGAATAAAACTCGTGGATACTACATCATTGGGGGTGTAGTTACGTGCAGAATGTTCAAAATTGCATCTTTTTTCACTTTTCGCGATTTCGCGCATCGCGAAAATTCAATGTCCCTAGTCATTAGATATCGATTAGTTCTTTTGATTGGCCAATCTCGACGTAAGGGTGATTAGGTGAAAAAATGATTAATTGACAGCAAGGAAAACCAATGCGCAAGCCAGAACTGAAACTGGTGCACCGCGTTGGCCAAATCATAAGTACCAGGTGGTTATAATTAAAGTGACGGTGTTCAGAGTGGTACAGCACGGGCTGTAATGAGAGTAGCAGTCTGAAACTTCGTAGATATGCTAAATGAAGCAATGCGCTCGCGAATTATGCAAAAAAAAAAAAATTAGTTCCAATTCTCGCCACCAGGGTAAAAATGGCGCTGTAAGCAGTCAAAACGTGGAATTTTCCGTAACTCTGACGTCAAAGTCGGTGACATTGCCTAACCATTGTGTGAGCTCCCTGGTGGTTGTTGGTGACGCTTGTTGCTTTTTCCTTTAGTAACGTTCATGTAATTCGAATAGTGAAATTGTAGCGATATTTTATTACAAAGAGTATTGTTTTCTGCGATTTATAGTGTTTTTCCTGTAACTATGCCAAGTTTTGACTGCTTACAGCGCCATTTTTACCCTGGTGGCGAGAATTGGAACTAATTATTTTTTTGCATAATTCGCGAGCGCATTGCTTCATTAGCATATCTACGAAGTTTCAGACTGCTACTCTCATTACAGCCCGTGCTGTACCACTCTGAACACCGTCACTTTAATTATAACCACCTGGTATATCAATTAACACGCTCATCCTTGTTGTTACAAATAACGCCAAAGACTGCAACTGGCAAGTAAAGCTCGACCGAAACGAGAAAATCCACCTGTCGTATTAAAAATTATGGATATTCTAGTTTGGACTCCAGTTAAAAATTAACCAGTAGGCCTACCTAAAAAAAGCTAATATTCCATTTTTAGTTCAATTAGCGGTATTATTAAAGTTATTAAACGTATACAAACTGATAATTCACAAAAGCATTATTAACGGCCACCGTGGCGGAGTGGTTAGCACATCGCGCTACGACGCCAGGGGTCCCGGGTTCGAATCCCGGCCTGGGCATGGATGTTTGTGAGTGTCCATTCATCAATTTCATCAATTTCGCAAATTAGCCAAAAGTGGTACAAAAAGCGAAGTAAAATAAGGCAAATCAATAACAATAACAAAAGTAATACAGTAAAACCTCGTTAATTCGGACCCCGATAAGCAGGACTTCGCTTAATCCGGACAGACAAAAGGCAAAAAAAAGCAAGGTTTTAAATGTGTCTAGAAGTCAACAAGAGAACTTCCCAAAGAAAAGGCAGTCAACAACTGATGAAATTCTGTTTCCCGCAGACTTTGTACTGAACTGTATAGTGTATTAGGCCTATGCCCTTTAAATTCACCATAATAAATGTGTTTTGTTGCTATAAACGGAGTTTTAATGCACTTTCTACTGTTCTTTTTGGTTATTTAAGTTAATGCAAACTTTCGTTAAACCGATCAACTTATCCCTCATTAGTCCGGATTAACGAGGTTTTACTGTATTAGCAACAAAGTGAAATACAATGCGTTTCATAATTTTATTTTAAAAATGACTCCTCTATTGTAATATGTCTTTTTTATAGGTATTTGAAAAACATCATATCATCAATATTCTATCATATGTCCCTTACCCCTTAGTAGATTTTGTGCTGACGCTTATAATGTGACATTTTTGTAGAATTAAATGTTGGCATCCATAGGCTATACACTGCTCCAAAAAACTTAACACCAAGGAATTATGAGAGCAAGTTGAGTATCAGAGAATATTTTAATATTGAGAATAACATTACAATAAAATATCTCTTCTGCACATCCGAAATTGAAAAATACAACCTGTTTATGGATGACAATGCTCGCCCGCACCGCGCATGTATTGTGTTGGAATTCCTGGAAACAACCCGTATTGAGTGGCCTGCATGCTCACTGGACCTCAATCCTATCGAGCATGTTTGGGATGCTATTGATCAGGGCTTATGAACACCAATAAGGTACAGATGCAACGAAAATGACCAGCAACATTGCAAAATGGTACACAGGGTGAACCTTGTTTTTATGTTTGTTTCCTTCACTTCCCATGGTGTTCCTTACGTTTTGTGGAGCAGTGTAATTAATGAGAACATGGTCTCCACTTAACGTGTCACGAAACTTATTAGCACATGCCCTGTGAAACGTTTTTGACTACAATACTGGTTGTACTTGTATATCTCATAATATAAGATATGGCTTTATTACAACAGAAGCTACGCAAATAGCTAAAACGATACGCAGTATTAATAGGTTCTCATCTACCATTTGTGTTCTTCTTTAATGGGTCAGAAATTCTCATCATTTCCATCACATGATTCTCCTAAGCTAACAAAACACACAGAAATGAAAGGGTTAAATAAGGGCAACGCATGGTAATATGAACTTTACAGCGCCAACAATGTCTGCGAATTCCATTGTTACGCATTGTGCGTGTGTGGAACGTTTCGCGGTACGTTTGGGTGATTGATGCGCGACCAGCGGCCCGTAAGCAACCTTAGCCGAGTCTGTTGGGTAGAGAGTCGCTGTATTGTTTACCGTGGGAGAAGAAACAAACAAACAAAAGAGCAACGCATCCTCGTTCGCAATCCAGGCATGAGGTGAAGAATCCCCACAACAGATTCTCCCTCTCCAGTTAATGAAAATGTTCATAGCTTGGGCTTTATTGTACTTCTGTTAGATGATATGAAAACAGAGCCTTTGGATGTAATTGAGCAGGAACTTTGTACTTGCCTCACTAATAGGGTGACCATAATGTTTTGACCCAAAAACGGTACATCCAAAGGCAGGGGCGTCAAAATTATTGGAGGGGAGGTCTGATCACTGAAATAAATTAATGAATGACTCACTCCCTCCCTTTTTTAAGTGTTGGCCTCGGTGTTCGGCCTCAAAAATATTAAAATTTTCATTCACAGTTCGAATGCAAAATGTCACTTGTTCACGGATGGATATGTCACAAGTTTCGTCAACCATAATAGCAAAATATTTCCGACTTTTAATATCTGCTACCACGGAGCGCAAAACAGATCTCCCTAATATATCAATGATCTCGTTCTGAATGTCATGTGAGAGCCATTTGTAGCCCGAACGTCCCATCCACTCTCCTAGTTCATGCACATCGTCTTTTGAAACTCTTTTTAGTAAAAATGTTAACAATACTCATAATTATATACTTAGTATATAGTAATAAGTCATGTGTTTTGCTGTCTCTGGTTATAAACCCCCCCCCCCCAAGTTGCTGGTCTAGAACATTTCAAATGTGTATTTAAAGTTAAGTTCATGTGGCACAATTCAGAGTAAACTTTACAAGAGAAGCAAAATAATACATTAGATTACTTAAGCAAAATTATTTGGGGGCTCTCCCCCACATCGATAACATTGGGGGCTCGAGCCCCCCAAGCTCTATGTCCAAAGGATATCAGATTTACCCCCTCCCACCTCCTGAAAATCGATTAGGCCTCATTAAAAAAATTGTTATTATTTATTAAAGGATTGATCACATAAATGATACATATGAAACTGAAATATGATCTCCCGTTGTCAAAAGGTATTTATTTATTAAAAATAAACCAATTTTAATCCAAATTATTATTATTATTATATAAATGGATGGACGTTGCTACTCGATCCACCGTACGGGTAAATATCCAACACAATTTTTGTCCATTATTTTTCTTACATTTTGTACAGTTAGTGCAGTGAAATTCATAGTTATTGTGTTTCGTTATTAACTTTTACACATTCCGTAAAAAAAAGGCTTTTAAATGTTTGGGTCAAATTTGACTCATGTGGTTCATTACATCTCGCAAAGAAAACTTTGAACTTTTGAAGCTGTGGATCCATTTACTGTTTGGACTAGACCTAAATGGTAGAATGTATACCAGGAGCGTATATTCTGGGCTAATTAGGTTATCTGCGAAGCCTGAAGTTCGTATGAGTTGGCAACCTGATTTTCAATGAGTTGGCAACCTGATTTTCAATGAGTTGGCAACCTGATTTCGTATGAGTTGGCAACCTGATTTTCAATGAGTTGGCAACCTGATTTTCAATGAGTTGGCAACCTGATTTCCAATGAGTTGGCAACCTGATTTTCGATGAGTTGGCAACCTGATTTCCAATGAGTTGGCAACCTGATTTCCAATGAGTTGACAACCTGATTTCCAATGAGTTGGCAACCTGATTTCCAATGAATTGGCAACCTGATTTCCAATGAGTTGGCAACCTGATTTCCAATGAGTTGGCAACCTGATTTTCGATGAGTTGGCAACCTGATTTCCAATGAGTTGGCAACCTGATTTTCGATGAGTTGGCAACCTGATTTACAATGAGTTGACAACCTGATTTCCAATGAGTTGGCAACCTGATTTCCAATGAATTGGCAACCTGATTTTCAATGAGTTGGCAACCTGATTTTCAATGAGTTGGCAACCTGATTTTTAATGAGTTGGCAACCTGATTTCTTAGGAGTTGGTAAATTTATTTCTATTCATAGCCTAGGACCACGTGACATAGTGAGATAGTCCATAGTGAGATATATACTATTTGATTTCATTTGATTTTGATTTTGATTTTAAAATTTTGGGTGCGTCAGCACTAAGGCTATTTTGAACCCGTCACATTTTACGGGGTCCAGCCCCTTATCGTTACACATAGCAACTCTAACGTTGCATATAGTGTTGCCCACGAGACGAGACTTTGGCTGTCTCGTCTCGTGGAAGTCTCGTGGAAGTCTCGTGGAATTGCTGTCTCGTCTCGAAAATATTTGTTTGTCTCATGACACATGGTCAATCTCGTCTCGTCTCGAATTTTTAAAAGGCTGTCCCGTCTCGTCCCGTGTACAACACTAGTTCCATAACTAAAATCATAAAATAGTAAAATCTTCTGACTTTCATTAAAAGCTGAGGCTGTAAAGGAGCACTCAGCACAAATAAGGACAAAACACAGGACAACACAAACAAAATTATACTGGCCATGGGGCCAGTCGCCAGAGCCTCGTTAGTCTGCAGTCCAGGGTGTACTACGTGGAAGTGAGGTTGACTATTGGGTGCACTACGTGGAAGGAGCACCCCTTACACCCCACTATATACTATTTAAATTAGATATTTGTATGATTTCGGTGGGGGGATTCAGCCTCCTTAGCTCTCCCCCTGGCTACGTGCCTGTCTAAAGGAGCTACTGTAAGGTTGGAGAAGTAGGCAGACCTTGATACAAGGCAGTGTTAAGATGTGACTCTCGGCTTCGTTAAATTTCACTCGGTCCCTCTGGGCATCACAGTGTTTTCAAGGCAGAGTAGCCGGCTCGCGTGTCGGTAAACATGACAATAACAAGCCTCCGAGGACCAATCTCCGG
Source organism: Lepisma saccharinum (assembly GCF_977018435.1). NCBI lineage: Eukaryota > Metazoa > Arthropoda > Insecta > Zygentoma > Lepismatidae > Lepisma > Lepisma saccharinum. Next base: position 45,887,563 of record NC_139255.1, on the reverse strand, counting down.
GTCGTGTTCTGGAAAACGTCGTTTCTTGGAAAGAGATCCAGTTTCTACTGTTTCAAGAAATAACCATCACCAACGTCAAGGTTGTCAACTTAATTCATTTTTAGTTTTTGGAAAAAATCGATCGCTATACAGGGTGACCCATAAGTGAGTTTACAAAAATACATTAATAACTGGTGGTGTAACCTGCCTTCACTGTATTTTACATCTTGACAACCGGTATTCTTTAGGTGCTGATAAAATTAGGTTTTAAAGTTTTAACTGTTTTACTTATACTTCGTCCCAGCCAACTATGGAGCAGGCAAACGGAAGCAAGTCTCTGCGCAAATAGTGACGCGAGACAACTCCACCAATGAACACGTGAGAGAAACGGAATTGCGTGGAGAGGGGGGAAAGGGACTGAAGTTACCAGCCTGCACATCTACTGCTTTGCTCTGGCCAATGCCTTGCTCCAAAGTTAGCTGGGACAAGGTATAAAGCCAAGAGTGACGGTTTCGCACCACTTGTACATTTATTTCAATATCGTCGCAATGGGTAACGCCACTAAGAAGAAACCGACTATACAAGAGAGTATGAATTTCCCCCATGTTGCAAGTGGAAGCGATTTTTCAAGTTTTTTAAGCTAGACACGATGTTTGAAAACTATGATCAATGAGAATTTTCAGATTCCCATGAATTCCTTATGGAGATAAAAACCGCAACAACTTCAACTTCAAAGTTACGGCTAATTAAATGGAAGTTTCGACTTTTCCGACAACAAACCAAATCTTCCACGTGTCCTCTATCCGTTAATGTGTTTTTCTACACCATCAGAAACTTGATATTCCCAAGAGAACAAGTAAGATAATACTCCCACAACCGTAATGCTGTTTTCTACAACTCCTACAACATTCATTCCACAGATCTCTCTTTCTCCAATTCGCTGCGGGGTAACGTCGGGGGAGGGGGCGGGAGCAGTTTAGGCTCCTCGCATCTGGCTAGACACAAACTGTTCCTTCTGCCCTTAAGGTACCAGTTCTTACTTTATCATAATGTGTATTTTTCTGCGGAGATTCCTGTTCCCCTGCAGAAATGAATGAAGCTATTATGTTCGTAAAAGCTAATTGGGACTGGAACTAGTTTGAAGTGGAATTCGAATCTCTGCGCAATGTTCCTCTACTGGCGATCGAACACGTGACGCCTTGAATACAAGGTGACGGCATTACCACTAAGTCATGTAGGAGACCCTTTAACAGTTAGAACGTGAGACGCACCTATTGACTTATCCGTTCCTAAGGTTGCTAAATTCCCTCAATCGATCTCAGCATTTTTTTAAGGCACAACTCTATGCATGCAGGAAAACAATTTATGTTACTTTCCCAAATAACACACTTGAAACATCTCAATATTTACGTTCTTCTATTTGGAAAACCAATACACTTGTACACAGTATTAAGGTTTTCAGTGCTAATTAAAACACAGAAAAAGTAATTAATATGTACAAGGGCACCCGCAGGATTTTTCTATTTTACTATTATTACTAATCTTAATTCATTGGTGGCTCAGTCGGTAACGCGTCTGACTACCATGCTAAAGGTCCCGGGTTCGATCCCCAGCCGGTTAAAATCCGGGTACTTTTCTAACGATGGAAGCGGCCCCAGCGCCCACCCAGCGTCGAATAACATGGGTACCTGGGGGAAACCCTGGGGGGTAAAGGCGGTCAGGGGCGTGATGCTGATCACATCACCCCCACTCACGACCGGATCAAGAAAGTGTGGGGCGTTACCCCCCACACCCCCTATACGCCTTCATGGCGTGGTGCTATGCACAGGGGAGCGCTTTACCTTTTTTTACTAATCTTATTATAGCTATTATTACTGCTATTGTTGTTTCTATTTTTATTGTTATTATTATTATTACATTACTATTACTACTACTACTTACGTTTTTTTTAAAATTACATACATTTGTAATTTCCATATTCTGTATATATATATACAATTTGCATAACTGTATACTTGACATTAATTAATGTAGGACAAGAAACTGTTTTTATAGTAGATAATCAATGTAAAATAGACTGTAAACTTAAATGTAGCCCTATTTCAAATAATAATAATAATAGTTCCTGTAACTTACGGCCTGTATGCCACAGAAAATAATACTTTTTGTTATAAAATATCTCTACAATTACAACATTCGAAATACATTAACTTTTTCCAGAAATCTCAGGGGGGGGGGGTGCAGGTGAATATGTAACTAACAAACTGTTACTTTCAGTTCAATGTCCATCTGCACGAACCTTCTAGATCATTACATTTTTTAAGAGTCATACGTAAAGGTTGGTCTTCAACAACAAATTCTCAGAAATTCATCATACACATGAAATGTTAGTGATCACTGAGAAGGCTGTTACAAACGACACAGTTAATATCTAAGTAAAAATAATAAATAATAATAATAATACTGTGGTGGGTACTATAGAAATAGTAAGGTACCGGTAATATCTAAGAATTGGCTGCTCGTGATTTCGACAACATGAAACAAAATGCATACCAATTATTTTGCAAGATGTTGCATCATTTTGTAATGGATCAAGGGTCTCTCCGATGCCGCAGTGGTAACGTCGTCTCCTTGTAATCAAGGGGTCCTGGTGGAAGCACATTGCACAGTGGTTCCGAACCAAATTTAAACTGTAGGTCCAGTCCCAATTAGCCTTACTGTGCATAAAATGGACTTATAAAGCCAACTCAATCAATCAATCAATGGAATGGATCAAATGAAATGTTCGGCACTCCAAAAAGAAAGATGAACTTTTTGATTAATGATTGCGATGTCAATCATGTTTCTTATTCATTTTTATTATTTGCACGCGCGCGCACGCGCACACACACACACACACACACACACACACACACACACACACACACACACACACACACACACACACACACACACGCACACACAGAAACCAGTTTCAAGCAGGGAGCTTATATACAACCAGTAGAACACAATTGAAACTTCAAGAATTGTGGATGGTGCTCAGTGTTTCCTAGAAGGAAATATTGCATTTCAGTTTTTGAATGGGGGGATGGGAAGGGTGGATAAAATTGGCTGGATGACCAGCTATTGGTGCGCATAGGTTTTTTTCTTATTACTTTCTCGGTCATCGCTCAGGTTTGGATATTCATATCCCCTCAATCGAGGTCCACTCTCTTCCTCTCTTAAGATCGGATCGATACAAGAAGGAGCCCCCGTTGTAACAGAAGAAGCGATTCTTTTCGTTTCCTTGCAAATTTTTTTTCCAAAATTTATTCATCTCCCCTGCGAGATGCTGGAAGCGAACTTTCCATCGTTATCCTTGTTCATGGTAGCAACATTCCAACACCTCAGTTCAATTGCCGACCTCAGCGATGTAGTGGAATCTTTTCCAAAACTCACCTCCTGAAGATGAGTACCATTAGCTTTCGAACGTTCGAAACCTTTTCCAGAACTCACCTCCTGAAGGTGAGTACATTAGCTCTAAAACATTTGGAATCTTTTCCAAAACTCACCTCCTGAAGACGAGTACCATTAGCTTTCGAACGTTTGAAACCTTTTCCAGAACTCACCTCCTGAAGGTGAGTACATTAGCTCTTATACATTTGGAATCTTTTCCACAACTCACCTCCTGAAGATGAGTACCATTAGCTTTCGAACTTTCGATACTTTTTCCAGAACTCACCTTCTGAAGATGAGTACCATTGGCTCTCAAACATTTGGAATCTTTTCGAAAACTCACCTCCTGAAGATGAGTACCATTAGCTTTCGAACGTTCGAAACCTTTTCCAAAACTCACCCCTGAAGATGAGTGCCATTAGCTCATAATCATTTGGAATCTTTTCCAGAACTCACCTCCTGAAGACGAGTACCATTAGCTTTTGAACTTGAGTAACTTTTTCCAAAACTCACCTTCTGAAGATGAGTGCTATTAGCTCTCAAACCTCAGCGATGTAGTGGTTAGCACTTATACCTCGCAAATTTGTATACAAGTTGACATACTTTCATTATACGATTGATTGAATAGCGTCTCCCCAATGTTGCAGTAGTAGCGTCGTCGCCTTGTAACCAAGGGGCCCTGGTTTCGATACCCGGTGGAGTCACGTAGTGGTTCGGATCCCACTTTAAACTGTAGGTCCAGTCCCGATTAGCCTTACTGTGCATAAAGTGGACTTAAAACACTAAATCAACCAAATCAACCAACCAACCCACTTTAAACTGTAGGCCCAGTCTCGATTAGCCTATGTGTGGACGTAACAAAAAAAATACAAATATAAGTTGTATATTATTGCACAAAAAATCTTGCAACATCAGAACTCTTTTGTGAAACACGTTCTTGTTTGACTCAGAAACAGGACGATAAATATGATTTCTGAAGAAAAAAGAGTTAAAAAAAACAAACGAAGAGAAAAAGTAGTGCAACGCAGCACGTGACCTCCATAAAAGTACCATTCCCGGCAGCCATTCAGAAAAAGAACGCTCTAAACGCATTTGCTCCTTGGGACTTGTTGCAAACGATCGAGGCCTTCTCTCCTCCCCTCTCTTCCTGCTCCAGCCCCCCAGCCCCCACGCACACACGCTTTGCGAGAATCGTTCGCTTTTTCCCGGGAGTGGGTCAATACAGAAGAGTGACTTGACAGTTTCATTTATGGCCCTGTGTCGTGTGCGCACGGCCATTGTTGCCGTGGGACTCTGTTAAGATGTATGGCTAGTCCGCTGGATTTAGTTGCTAGCTCATTCGCTGGAACGGAGAGTCCCAACCATACAACAGCGAGACGAGAAGGAATAAGTCCGCGAGAGATATTCTGGTGAACGAAACAGGATATCAAAAGTGAACGTATGAGTGAAGGGGATAACCTCCTTGCCGGAGCTAGGGGTCCTGTGTTCGAATCCGGGCATGAGTGTTCTTTGCGAGTGTTCTTTCATCAATTGCATCATATCATCACTCATTATTTTCTTCGCGATTAGCCAAAAGTGACAGAAAATCGAAGTAAAAGAAACCAAATCAATAAAGTCTCGAAAAGAGTAGTGGTTTTATTTCTTCAAAGATCTGAACCTTTTCCAGAACTCACCTCCTGAAGATGAGTACCATTAGTTCTTAAACATTTGGAATCTTTTCAACAACTCACCTCCTGAAGATGAGTACCATTAGCTTTTGAACGTTCGAAACGTTTTCCATAACTCACTTCCTAAGGTGAGTACCATTAGCTCTTAAACATTTGGAATCTTTTCAACAACTCACCTCCTGAAGACGAGTAGCATTAGCTTTTGAACTTTCGTAACCTTTTCCAGAACTAACCTCCTGAAGATGAGTACCATTAGTTCTTAAACATTTGGAATCTTTTCCACAACTCACCTCCTGAAGATTAGTATCATTGGCGTTCGAACGTTCGAAACCTTTTCCAGAACTCACCCCCCTGAAGATGAGTGCCATTAGCTCTAATCATTTGGAATGTTTTCCAAAACTCACCTTCTGAAGATGAGTACCATTGGCTTTCGAACGTTCGAAACCTTTTCCAGAGCTCACTTCCTGAAGATGAGTGCCATTAGCTCTCAAACATTTGGAATACTTTCCAAAACTCACCTCCTGAAGATGAGTGCCATTAGCTTTCGAACGTTCGAAACCTTTTCCAGAACTCACCCCCTGAAGATGAGTGCCATTAGCTCTAATCGTTTGGAATCTTTTCCACAACTCACATTCTGAAGATTAGTACCATTGGCTTTCGAACGTTCGAAACCTTTTCCAGAGCTCACTTCCTGAAGATGATTGCCATTAGCTCTCAAACATTTGGAATGTTTTCCAAAACTCACCTCCTGAAGATGAGTGCCATTAGCTTTCGAACGTTCGAAACCTTTTCCAGAACTCACCCCCTGAAGATGAGTGCCATTAGCTCTAATCGTTTGGACTCTTTTCCACAACTCACATTCTGAAGATTAGTACCATTGGCTTTCGAACGTTCGAAACCTTTTCCAGAACTCACCCCCTGAAGATGAGTACCATTAGTTATTAAACATTTGGAATCTTTTCCACAACTCACCTCCTGAAGATGAGTGCCATTAGCCTTCGAACGTTCGAAACCTTTTCCAGAACTCACCCCCTGAAGATGAGTGCCATTAGCTCTAATCGTTTGGACTCTTTTCCACAACTCACATTCTGAAGATTAGTACCATTGGCTTTCAAACGTTCGAAACCTTTTCCAGAACTCACCCCCTGAAGATGAGTACCATTAGTTCCTAAACATTTGGAATCTTTTCCAGAAGTCACCCCCTGAAGATGAGTGCCATTAGCTCTAATCATTTGGAATCTTTTCCAAAACTCACCTTCTGAAGATGACTACCATTGGCTTTCGAACGTTCGAAACCTTTTCCAGAGCTCACCTCCTGAAGATGACTGCCATTAGCTCTCAAACATTTGGAATGTTTTCCAAAACTCACCTCCTGAAGATGAGTACCATTAGCTTTCGAACGTTTGAAACCTTTTCCAGAACTCAACCCCTGAAGATGAGTATAATTAGTTCTTAAACATTTGGAATATTTTCCACAACTCACCTCCTGAAGATGGATGACATTATTCTCCGATAGTTCATAAACTTCTTGCAAAACTAATTTCCTGAAGGTAGATACCATTAGCTCTTGAACTTTCGGAATCAATTATACAAACTCATTGGAATGAGTTACAGTTACTCGTTTTAGAAAGTAACGGAGTTATAGTTACTTGTTTAGAAGAGTATCTGAGTTAAGTTTACTGATAAAAAGTAACTCTTGCTTGCAACTTAACTACTCGTTGGTTTCAGTGAGTGTACGTCATTTATATATCCGGTTTTCTTGTCTCTTGGATTGACCAACTGAGAATCTCCCGTCCCTCTTCCTCTATGTGCCTTCGTCACTGTTCTAATTTGAAAAACAAACAACTTTTAATAAAGGCTTTTAATCATTAATCAAAAACGTCTTTATCGTGATTCTAACCCGGAACCTTTAGCCAGTCTCGTGGTCGTACGCTTGATATTTGTATGATTTCTTTAAAAAATAGGTCCAACTGAGTTGATCATTTTAATTATGTGCCATTTCCACGTGCAATTTACCGCCAGAGTTTCACATCGGCCATTTGAGTATCTGCGCTGATTGCTTAACGATTTCATATCGGCATTCCTGATTAGGTGTCCCCCACCCACCCTCAGGGAGGGGAGGAGCGGTGGATATTGGTCCGCGGAAAATTGAATATGCAGAGCGATGATCGATCTTCTGACAGACCATTTTCCAGGTTGGCACGAGTTGTGTGTCACTTTTTTTGACAGTTTCAGCCTTTTGACGTGACTCGGAAGGCAGCTACAAAGTATAGGGTGTCTAAAAAGTTTACTTAAAACTTACCGGTTTAATAGGATGAAGTTTTAATTGGCAAACGCATATTGTGGTTCATCTGTTCTGTGTTTGCTCCACTACAATCTATGTGCACCATCTAACAGACATTCCAACCAACTCGGTCTATACTGATCATTGTTACCACAACCAGAAAGCACAATTTTCCTATCACGTGTGCAAAATTTCACTTTTTCACCCAAAATTTCCCTTTCATAGGTGGGAAATGTTTATTTCGGAGGTGCAAAAGTTCCCTTTCCATACAAATTTTCCCTTTCAAAGTGAAAAATGTCTCTTTCGGATGTGCAAAATTTCCCTTTTCATCCAGATTTTCCCTTTCAAAGTGCAAACTTTTCCCTCCAAAGGTGCAAAATTTCCGCTTTCATCCAAATTTTCTTCTGATCTTAAACAATGTGAAATCGCGACGAAAAACTTTATATCAATCATCCTTGTTGTCAATATTACTATTAGTTTTAATAGTAATAGTTACCTATGATAAACACTGCAAATTCAAATGATTGGGTCAACATAAGCAGTGAATATCATGTAATGAAGATTATTGGTAGGAAATTGCATACATACACACTTTGAGAAAAATGTACAAAATATAATACCTTTAATAAACTTTAGGCTTATAATACCCATATAACTTCAATATTATTAAAATTTAAGTAACAATGGAAAGATATTAATTGTCCCTAATCGAAATTAAATTTTTTAATTATGGCTTGTTTTGGGGGGGGATTAAATTACTGGACGAAAGAAAGAAAATGTACTATTTCACGTTCTTAATAAACTTTAATTTAAAGTGTGAGCCGAACAGGGTGGATAAGAATCATGATTTTTATTTAAAAAATATATATATTTTGTGATTTAAATCGGATTTTTAAAAATTTAAATGTATTTTTATATATTTTAAAAAAAACGCGCTTAAAATTGCTTGTGTTGTTTCTGGCACCATGCTGTGTTTATTATAGAAATGCTTTCTCTAGTAAACGGCCCTGTAAAATATCTCTACAGCTTGATTAAAGGAAATAAAAAATTATATATATACATTTTTCTGTTTTTGATACTGTACCTAGTATGGAAATGTGATTTGAGGAGTGTGTTAATGAAACTATAATAATTTCAGTAACTTTTCTTCCAGTGAAAACAAAACATTCTGGATGTACTCTGCAATGGTAACTTAAAATATTAACTGAAATATTTTATAGTCTTTGTAGCTGAATTTTGTAGATTCTTTTAATGGTAGTTTGAAAAATATCAGCTGCCATGTTTATATACAGCTTAATTATATTGATACTACAGAACATTCCCTGACATTCGCTACGAGACTCGGCGGCAAGCGGCCCGGCGTCAGCGCTTGTCTTTCCCGGTGAACGGGGTCCGCGACAGTCGCACGCTACAGTCTGTTTCTTTTCGCTCTCCCTGCCTTCGCTCTCTTTCCCTTTCTGTTGACGTTGCTGACTGACGCCAGTATAATCCTACGGAAGTTGTGTTGTGTCGTGTGTTGAAGATTGTTGCTTAATATGGCACCACAAAAGTTTACATTACAACAAAGGATTTATCTTGTCGAGTGTTACTTCGGAAAGAGGAATTATGGAGAAGTGCGACGACGTTTTGCAACGAAATTTCCTAGTGTTCCCGTTCCACATAGGACCACTATATTAAACCTCGTAAAAAAGTTTAGAGTAACAGGGTCAGTTCTGAATAAAAGCGGAAAGAAAAATGAGGAAATAAAGTATACAAAGACAATCCGCACACCATCCGTGAGTTAAAAGAGAGTATTGTAAAAGAAATCGGGAGAATTACAGTAGAAGAACTTGCACGTGTAAATGCCAATTTCCTTCGGAGATGCCAGGAATGTGTTGCAGCAGAGGGACATCATTTTCAACACCTTCTGTAGTCAAGGTTAGTACACAATATGAAAACTGTAATTTTAATAGCCGACTCTAGCGACTGTCGCGGACCCCGTTCACCGGGAAAGACAAGCGCTGGCGCCGGACCGCTTGCTGCCGAGTCTCGTAGCGAATGTCAGGGAATGCTCTGTATTTATGGTTTAACATGATTAGTATTTTGTATATTTTTCTACACAAAATGTCTACTATTCTTGCACACAAAAATTATTGAATTTTAAATCGAGAGAAATGTGTGTATACATATCCTTTCGTATCAGCTTCATCCCATAAGTACATATATTTTGTTTCCTTTCGCAGAGCCTAATAAACACCATTAAATGATTACGTGATTAATGTACTTTTACCAAAAGTGAATGATATCTACAAAATCCTTATGTACGTACATCATTCTATAAATTATTTTTTAAAAGCGATTATAATCAGTCATTTTTTTAAAAAAAAATCATCTAGTTTAAATCAATCCACCTTTGAGCCGAATTACTTCAAATTTTTCTCTAACTTTTCTCTTTTTTCACCTAACATTCTGACTGAATTTCCCTCTACGGAGAGAAATTACCCTCTATGTGACAACACTGTACTCAACTTAGCATGTCCACTTTAACTGTCGTAAAGCCATGGTTTATTCTGGTCGTTTAAATCATTCACAGGGGTTCGGGACGCTTGTTCCCTGACATATCCCCCACAAAAAAGTCACAGAGTGTAATGCAGTTTACCGAGAAGGCTGGTCACTGTCAAACTTTTCCGGTGGCGGCGCCAGTGTAGTTATACGCGAAAGATTTTCGACCGTCATTTGGTTGCCCTAACCTTTAGTGTGTTATTCAAACGCTATTGTCACGTAATATAGCAGTTTCTGACCTAAATCGATAATAAAAATACTTTTTCTAAACATTTTAGATAATATAGCAACACATAAGTTTCTGAAATTTACATTCTTGGGAGTTAAGATCTGGGTACCTGAATATCGATTCAGCATCCTGGTAACTGAATATTGGTTCCTTATCCGGGTACCAGATTTTCATATCAAGATCTGGGTATCTGAATATCGATTCAGGATCCTGGTAACTGAATATTGGTTCCGTATCCGGGTACCAGATTTTCATATCCAGATCTGGGTATCTGAATATCGGTTCAGGATCCTGGTAACTGAATATCGGTTCCGTATCCGGGTACCATATTTTCATATCCAGATCTGGGTACCTGAATATCGGTTCAGATTCCTGGTAACTGAATATTGGTTCTGTATCCGGGTACCAGATTTTCATATCCAGATATGGGTACCTGAATATCGGTTCAGGACCCTGCTAACTGAACATTCGTTCCGGATTCGGGTATCCGAATTTCTGTTCCAGATCTGGTTACCTGAATTTCGGTTCAGGATACTTGTAACTTGGATCCGGGTAGCTGATTTTCAGTTCCTGAGCTGAGCCGAATTCGGATACCCGAATTTCGGTTCCGGATACAAAACATTTTGATCACTCGTACAGCACCGCACGACATTTTAAACCTTGCCCATACTTAAAGCTTAATATACATACACAGGCAATATAGTTTAACTTGGGGGAACGTTAAAGATGCTATATTGATGTAATTGGGGCTAGCTACATCGTGCACAACATTAGTCTTCCCTAATTACCGCAGTGGCGCTGGCTGTCACGTTCTGTTAAGCTCCCAAGGGTCTACTAGCGCATGACCCGCTATTTCCCCCGAACGAGCGTTTATGCTAATGTTTCGTTTGCTAGACAACCCGTCATTACACGTTAGTCACGTGGAAATCCTGTTTTCTAGTTGTGTTTCAGTGAGTCGTACACATTAATTGAGTTCATTTGTCTTTGTAATTCCATCTTCGAATTTTCTTTCCCCTTTACAAATTGTAACGACGTTGTGGTTTTCCTTATACGTAAACGTGTGTCATTATTTTCACTGCCAGTGGCGGGGTGGCGCTACGAAGTCAGGGGCGCGAGGTTCGAATCCCGAGTAAGTCATGCGTTTGTTTATTCATCCTCATCGTCGCGATTAACACAAAGGTATCGAAAGGCGACGTACAATATTGGAATTCATGATTTTTTGGCTTCTTTACATTTTACTCGTCATTATCAGCATATATTTTTATCTATTTTTATGTTTGTAGTTGTATATTTATCTGTATTTATTTTTATAATTATTACTTGTTTATCTTCCTTTTTGCCCTCTTAATTATACGTTTACTTTATAAAGAATGCTGCCACTTCGGTGGCCGAATGCGTTCAGTGCTGGACAAACCTTCTCGTCATTGACGGTCCCGAGTTCGAGTCCTGACATAAGCATGGGCATGGACGTCGGCAGGATTTTTTTTCCATGGAGGATCAAGGAAGGTATTTTTTTTTCCAGGGTGGGAAAACAAGGCACATTCTCCCCAAAAATAGTGTTGTTCCCCAAAAAGCATTACTTAGATTTAGGCCTCCCCGATGGCGCAGTGGTAGCGTCGTCGCCTTGTAGTCAAGGGGTCCCGGGTTCGATACCCGGTGGAGGCACATGGCACAGTGGTTCGGATCCCACTTTAAACCGTAGGTCCAGTCCCGATTAGCCTTACTGTGCATAAAGTGGACTTAAAACACCAACTCAAACCAAACCAAACCATTACTTAGATTTGAATTTATGCTGTTCATGCAATAATTAACACATATTATTGTGGCTAAAATGAAATTATATGTGTGAAATACATAATTTTTGGTTGACTATCATTTTCCAGGGAGGGCTACGGACCCCCTTGCCCCCTCTTCCGGACGCCCATGAGCATGGGAGAAGAGTGCAAGTAAAACCGCTGGCTCTTCTCTCTTAGCTTTGTTTTTATAACCAGCGTTTTTCAAGTAGAGATTGAAATATGAAATACATGAGCATGTTTATTATATTTGTGAGTGTCCTTTCATCATCCACATCGTTGCGATTTACAACAACAGGCAGAAAACGACAGAAAATAGAGGGTGATTCAAAAAGGACTTTACAACTTTGTAAGTTATCTGAATAAATTTCTATATGCTTTAAGAGTCGATTGAGGTGCCATTGCCAAGCAAAACACATCAAGTTTTGACTCACGTAGCCCATTAGTACCGAACTCAACCACCAGTAGCGAAGTCAGCATTGTTCTTGAAAATTGCTATTTTACTGGTGCGGAACATGCTCGCTGTGTGTTTTGGTTTCACGAGACGCAATCAGCAACTGCAGTGTAACGTAAGTTTCATATGGTGTATCGTAGGACTCCGGGCAAAGCGTTCTCTGAGTTGTCCCACAGCAGCTTCAGGAACTTGTGGACGTCCTGGTGATTTTGCATGTAGTACAGAACATAAGATCCTTAGGAAAATCTTTGGACCTAAAAGGGATGAGGAGACAGGTGAGTGGAGAAGGTTACATAATTTAGAACTACATAATTTGTATTCATGTCCAGATATTATTAGAATAATTAAATTGAGAAGACTTAGGTGGGCAGGCCATGTAGCACGAATGGGAGAGGAAAGAGGAATTTACAGGAGTCTTGTTGGGAAACCTGATGGTAAGAGACCTGTAGGAAGGCCAAGACGAAGATGGACGGACAACGTTGAGATGGACTTAAGGGAAATCGGTAGGGATGGAAAAGAGTATATAGAACTTGCTCAAGATAGGGAAAGATGGAAGGCCTGTGTTGCTGCAGCCATGAACCTTCGGGTTTAAGAAGGCTAGGGAGTTAGTTAGTTAGTTAGTACAGAACAACCAGTCTCAACGAAGGTTTGGTGCCAAGAGTCAATTGTATGCCAACTAGGAGGGGCCTTACGATACTCCGTACGAAACTTACGTTGCACTGCAGTTGCTGATTGCGTCTCGTGATAACGAAAACACACAGCGAGGATGTTCCGCAGCAGCAAAATAGCCATTTGCAAGAACAATGCCGCTAGCGCTACTGGTGGGTGAGTTCGATACTAATAGACTACGTGAGTCAAAACTTGATGTGTTTTGCTTTGCAATGACACCTTAACCGACTCTGTAAGTTGTCTGAATAAATTTCTATATGCTTTCAAAGTTTGAACGTCTTTTTTGAATCTCCCTGTATAAGAAGAAAACACAATTATATTTCCTTATCCGCTCTGATGAATATGTGCAGCCTTGTTTAATCAACTTCACTTCGTCGTAGTACACCGCGGCAATTGATTCTTGAAGACCAACGAGGATCTGGCGCCCCCATCTAAGGCCAGGCTAATCCTATACGCAGGCCCGTAGCTTGAATTCATCTCCAGGGGGGGCTCACGGGCTATCAGGGGGGCCTTTGTAAACAAAGTCCATTTCTCAAAAGTTTAACAGTATTAAATGAAGGTAAATTATGTTTGGGGGAGGGGTCAATAAGTTAATATAAAATTTAGAAATATTATACAATTACTGAAAAACTCAATATGCTGACCAAGGCAGCATAGAAATAGAGAAGAAAGGTGAAGAAGACACAATGAACTGGAATGGGGGACTGATAAACAAAGAATGGAAGAAGGTGTTAGAAAGAGTGGAAAGGACAAGAGAGAAAGAGGAGAGAAGAAGGAAGATGAATGAAGGAAAAAGAGCGCGAGATAAAGAGTCCAACCACATTCTAGATGGAAGAAAATATGTTTAGCCTTCTAGTTGACAAGGGAAAGCCACCTGCTAGAATGTTCCAGAACAACTTTCTAATAGTCTGGAAGGGAGTAATGTTTGTGTATATATATCGTCCTGTTTTCTACCTTGTTACATTTGTACTTGGTGCAGAGTCTGAAGAAGACCTTGCTAGAAGGTTGAAACGTTACGTTTAGTTTATGTTTTATAATAAAATAAATTTCTGCCTTGGTCAGCATATTGAGTTTTTCATGTCATAGAAACAAGGCTTAATGGTGTTATGAAATTACTATAGTTTTCGAAGTATTAATTGACTGCTACTGACTTCATCCTATACTACACACTCCATACTACTTTTGATGATGCAGATTTTTTTTTCATGCAAGAAAAATATCCAATATTCAATCTTGGTGTTTTTGGATACAAACAAGGATACAAACCTTTATTAATCGCTGTCTCAGGTGTATCCTCAACATAGAATGACCAGAAACAATATCAAATGAAGAACTATTAAGAGAAAGTAAACAACAGCCAATTGGAACCCGAAGAAAAGAAGAAAATGGAGGAGACACCTTACGAAAATCAACTGGAGCAATGGAGAAAGCAGCCTTAGACTGGAACCCCGAGGAGCTCGAAAAATAGAACGTCCGAAGAAGACATGGAAGAGAACAGAAAAAGAAGCAGCCGAGAAAGGAAAAACATGGAGAGAGGTCAAGCAGTTGGCACATCACAGAGCCAAATGAAAGCGTTTCACTAAAGCCCTATGCTCCTGATGGAGTCAAGTAAGTCAAACCTGGTGCCTACCGTACATTTCTGGAAGACCAGATACTTGCAACTCCTCTTCCTTTGCGAGGCTTAAGGTCTAAGGACCTATATTTCTCAATAAATTTACTACGTAATATCATATATTCCAAGTTAGTATTTTATTATATTTATCATTATAAATATCCGTAAGATTTTCAAGCTGAAAATCAGCACCAAACAAATACTTAACATACAAATCAATTTAGAAATTTTGGAAACACTGGTCAAACATATACCTTCTGTCAAAAAAGTACCGGGAATTTGTAATTTAAAAAGCCCGCGCAAATGATTTTTAAATTATTTTTTTCCGTAAGTTGGTACCTCTGTACTTAATTACTATGCCAAACACGAGCGCGATCTGTTAACCAGTTTGTTTACAGCAGCAGGTTGAATCAGTCCACTTCAGTAGTGCATCACGATTTCTACAATGAACGAAATTATTGAACAAAGAGTTTGTCTTAAATTTTGTGTTGCGAACGGAATTTCGTGTGCCGAATTGCTAAAAATGTTAGAAAAGACTTATGGTGAATCAGTGTTATCAAAAACAATGGCTTAGGAGTGGTACAAAGCGTTCAAGGAGGGCCGAGAGATTGTCGAAGACATGCCTTGTTCTGGACGACCTTCGACCTCTTCAATCGATGAAACCATCGAAAAAGTTTAGTAAATTGTGCTCGATAATCGCCATTTCAGCTTAAGAGAGATAGCTACTGACCTTAACATCTCTCACGACTCTGTTCGTTCGATTTTGGTGGATATTTTGGGCATGAGACGCGTTGCCGCACGGCTTGTTCAAAACAGCTGAATTTTCTTCAAAAACAGTACCGTGAGCAGGTCTCTTTAGACATGTTGGATCGCGCCAATTCTGATCCCACATTCATGGAACGCATCATAAGTGGTGACGAGACATGGGTCTACGAGTTTGACATGCAAACAAGTCAACAGTCATCAGAATGGAGGACAAAAGACGAGCCGAAACCGAAAAAACCACGTCAAAGTCGCTCAAAACTCAAGGTGATGCTCATTGTTTTCTTCGATATTCGTGGTCTGGTGCACATAAATTCGTTCCAGAGGGACAGACGGTCAAAAAAGAATACTATTTGGCCGTATTGAAGCGTTTGCGTGAGAAAATCCGTCAGAAACGGCCAGATTTGTGGAAGATCAATTCGTATATTTTACACGACGATAATGCTCCATCGCATAGAGCGACAGGTGTGAACGAATTTAAGGCCAAAAACACAATAAATACCATCGAACAACCACCGTATTCACCATATCTGGCCCCGTGTGACTTCTTTATGTTTCCAAAACTAAAATTGCCGCTCCGGGGTACCCGTTTTTACTCGATTGAAGCCATAAAGCAAAATTCTTGGAAATAGGCCATATCGGAAAGCGCCTATAAAAAGTGTTTCCAAGACTGGAAAAAACGCTGGCATATGTGTGTTGCTTCAAATGGGGCCTACTTTGAAGGCGACAAAATAAATATTGATGAATAAATGAAAATTGTGCGTTTTATTTAACAATTCCCGGTACTTTTTAGACAGAATATATATGATTTTGTTTGTTATATTTTATGTTCATATTCTGTATATACTTTTCTTTTATTATATTTATTCCTCAAGTACAATAATCTTAGAAAACACAAACATATACACACACACCTTGGTTTTATTAATAGGCACCAAGGTCTGAAACTTCTCCCTACAAATACTCAAATCCTCTTCCATATTCCAATCCTAAACGGGACACTACCGCTCTTGGCGACATAACAGGTATGATAAGCAATCTACGCAAAAGTATACCAAGAGAGAGGGTTGCGTAGTGTGAGTGGCGAGAGGACGCTGGAGGACTTCGTCCCTCAGTGTCCCGATTCTTATTCCACCCCCGGCCGAAACAATACCCCCCCCCCCTCCGTTCCCAAAACTTGGAAGCTGTTGGCCTTTGATGCAAACGTGGAAGTAATGTGGATGATGACGTCAAAGTCAGATTTCTGTCTAAAAGGGAGGCAGCAAAGGTACAGATAAAGAAGCTCCCCTATGAAAGAACTTTCTGAAGTCTGGAGAAATCTACTAAACACTTGCCGCTACTTACACTTCGGCTCATAAACAAGATAGACTAATGCAACAGCTGCTGTTCATGATCTGTGAATTTATTCTTCACTAAGTTGGGAGCATTTTTACTCTTCACTGAAAACAAATTATACAAAATAGTTTTACTTAATGACAAGAGGGCTGACGGCAGTGCCAGGGGGAACTGAGCCCGCCCTTGCCCTTACCTGGCTACGGGCCTGCCTCTACGGAGTCGTGTTGTACTGTGTTTGTCCTTGTGTGTGTGTGTGTATGTGTGTGTGCTTTTAATAGGTAAGGAGATTTTATCCTCGGAAACAGTATACAGTAAAACCTCGTTAATCCGTGACCGAATTAACTGAAATAACCTAAAAGAACAGTAGAAAGTGCATTAAAACTCCGTTTATAGAAACAAAACACGTTATTACTGTGTATTTAAAGGGCATATGCCTAAATACGCTATACAGTACAGCACGAAGTCTGCGAAAAACAGAATTTCATCAGTGGTTGACTGACTTTTCTTTGAGAAGTTCGCCACATTTAAAACCTTGCATTCTGCTTTTTTTTTTTTGCCTTTTACCTGTCCGGATTAAGCGAAGTCCGGCTTATCGGAATCCGGATTAACGAGGTTTTACTGTAGTTTTAAATCTTGTTTGGTAATGAATGGATGATTTTGTTTTAAAAAAATTGAGTGAGGAAGTTTGTAACAGACAAATTTTCTTTTCTAGTTACGAGCCTCACACAAAATAACTTACTTGCTGATATTAAAATCAATCAATCAATCTTGTTCACATCGAAGGCTCAGGTTCGATTCCGGGTGGGGGCGCAGGGGTGAAATATTACGGAGCTAGCTCTGATACACTGAATTTAACTATGCTCGAGATCGAGAATGTGAAGAACCCTACATTAACGCACCCCGAAATGATGCGCAACAACAACAACAAAAGCAGTCGACATGAGAGATGCACTTGAAACCCTTACGCACGTGATGACGCAACGACAACCTCATTTGCAACGTTTCAAAGATGGGCGTTGCCTTTTACGTGACGTATCACACATCCTTTAACAGGTTCTAGATGGAAAGTTTGATGATGACACCCGGATATGTGTGGAGACAAAAGCTTCTATCTTCCCAACGTACCGTACTGAAACTCTGCGAGAATATCGAATTTCCGAGTAAGTAGAACATTTCATTTGGAGAAGTAAACTACGTGGTAACCACATTCGTTTCTGAAACAATCTCAGGACTTCAGCTATCCTCATTAGCAAACCTGAAGTGATTTCAAAGTTTGTTTTTAAGCGCAGTTTGTGCTCAGATAGATTAATCGAGACTGGACCTACAGTCTTTATCTCTCTTCCTATCTTTCTCTCTCTCTTATTGTCTCTTACTCTGCCCGAGAGAGGGAGAGAGAAATGCATGAATGGAGAGAAACTGCCTCTCTCATTTCTCTTCTCTTCTGCCATTCTCTCGCTCTTCCTGTTTCTCTCCTCTCTCGGTGGACCACTCGCGAAAAGAGAAATAAAGAAAGAGGAGAAATAGAAGGAAAAACAAAAGAGAAACAAAGGATGAAGAAAATTCAGTGAAACGGAAAGCGATATTTCGTTCACTGTATCTCTCTCTCTCTCTCTCTCTTCTTCCCTAATTCGGTTCTTTTTCTTTTTCTGTTTTGAAGAACTTGCAGAGAGAGAGAGAGAGAGAGAGAGAGAGAGAGAGAGAGTGAGAGATGGATGAAGAGAAACTGTAATAGAGAGAAGGAGAGGAGGAAATAATGGATGAGAAAAAAGCCCACAGAGGAAAAGAGAGATGTGACAATTCCAGAAGAGACAGACCATCAACGCCGCAGCGTAATGTGACACTGCCATCTGAGAATAGACGCCGAACCGGTGACATCTTCTATACGAGTGGCAGTTCCGTCCCCATATGGCAACCGCGGGTTTCCTGGAACAGTTTCTCCCGGCCAATACATGAACACTCACCCTACACCCCAGACTTGGTGTGATTTTTCAGATTTTGGGTTCCCTGAAAAAACACCTCAAGGAACACAGACAGAGAGGTGCAATCAACTGTTACAGATTAGTTCAGAGAACATTCATCACCCTTTCACTAGATCACCTCCCTCCCTTCTCGGCACAATGAAAACTACCGAACAAATCTCAATTGCGCCCTGCAAGGGCTTAACCATAATTCAGAGAACCTGGAAGTGTCGTACATCCTACATGCAACTGGTGGAGGAATATTTGCAATATCGAAAAAAGAAGGTCGCCCCATTTCGCCAGGAACTACACTCTTCTCTAACGACCCATTGGCAATTGTGGATGCCCGTGCATCGAATTGCTTCCGCCCCGCGTCTACCATATTGATTTTGAAATAAAAGTCCTGCCCGACAGGTACGTCCGCTGCCGGCATACTGATGCTCGCTTTTATGGATTGTAAATCAAGGGGGGGGGGGTGGAGGGAAGAGGGGATGGGGGAGGCACCCAGGCGAAATGGCTTCTGGCCACAAGGTAATTCGGTTGGAAACCATGCGTGCCACCTGTTTTCTAGATCCTGCCGTGACAGAATCTTTTTCAAGGGGAGTTAGTGATTTATGGAGCTCTTGTACGCCACGCTGTTAGTAAATCTTGTTTGGCTACAGCTTCGAAATCGAATTTGGCATTTACGAGAAACATAAGCTGAAGTGGTTGGAAACACTTTGTGTACTCTTCTGTTCAGAGAAAATTCATTTTCGGTAGAGCTAGTGCGGGTGTCACATTACTGAACAAAGAGTTTTGAAAATTCAAGCTTGGAAAGAACATTAGAATAACCTTTGAAGTGCCACCTTTAAGTTTAAGGGGTATTTGAATTTACATTTTTAGAAGCTTTCTGCCATATTTTTATTTGTGCATGCTTTTCTGAGCCCCTTGGACGAATCAAACTACTCTATTTATTTATTTGTGTGCGTGTGTTAAAATCTTCCTCCCACTACCAGTCTTCAACGATTTCGTACCCTGGTTCCACTTAGAGCAGAAGGTCTAAATATGGACGAAGGTTTAAATATGGGTTTTGGAGTTATCAGCGCTCTCGGGTGCTGCAGCCTGGCAGAGGCTATGGGAACTGGTTATCTGTCAAGGACAAAGGTTGCAGCGCCAATTCGCAAGATAAAGTTGTGGTTAGTTTCGGCCTTGGACGCTGTTATAGAATTGCGACCTCCGAAAACTTTTTGTAGGTATGTTTTAACTCAGCGTTTTCTGAATCCTCATCTGCTTTGTATAGGTTATGATATTAGCGGTACATAAAACAAATGTGGGCTTTTATAATGCCATGATTTGTTTGTGAAATATGTACCACAGAGAGCGAAAATAAATTGAAGAAGAAAAATAGCGTGATGGTCTAAATATGGGCTATGACATGAGGTCTTATGTTGAGATCACATTTTCAACAAATATTTGGATGTTTTCCTTTATTTCGATTTTTCCCATTCCGCGTGATTTTCAAAACAACAGATTATTCATAAATATGAATTTTATAATGTTTTAGCGTAATATGACTGTTTCTTAAAATTTTAATTTGCTTTTGTGATATTGCCACTAGTAGCCCATATTTAGACCACAATTTTGAAATACATCATTTTACAATTTTTTGGAAATGGCTTTTTTTTAAAAAAAATTGAGACCTTCTATACTTTAGTATGTTATTACTTTTAAGTATATATTTCATAGATATGCATTTTAAAGGCAGGTCCTTGATATATTTATTTTTTCCCTCCGAATATGACAACATAAAAAGGGGGGCCCATATTTAGACCTTTTCCTCTACTATGGACGTACCGTGTGCTGCTGCACTTTAATCTCCACTTTCCGGAAGCTACAACATGTTGCAAACCCAAGAGGAGCGTAAACCCACAAAAAGAGCAAAATTCCTGGTTTCCCCCAGGGTGTACACATCGATTGTGGCGCTATTTGGACAACACTACGGCAATCACGCTGGCAGCGAACTATTCCGGCGGCAGTGCAGACGGTCGTAATGTTAGATACCATGAAGTGAAGGCGTGATTTATTATGTTGTCGGATTACTCTCTGATCGTTACGCAAAACTGCAGTTCCATTAATTCTGCCCGAAGGTGCGGCGGTTTTACGATTTGATGCGAACCATCCTTCTATATGGCCAATTACTCTCTCCATTGTGTAATACGTAATGTACATTAATTATACAATTTCTATCGTCTTCGGTTGCAAAGCGAGCGGGGGGCAAAATTAGAACCCATTTTTAAAACTGAGTCAAAATTTCGTCACAATGTGTTTGTTTCTCCAAAGTTCATTCTGAGTGCGACAAATTATGAAACCGAAACAATATTTCGCCATGAAATATTTGTTTTAATATAAATATACCGGGTTTTCCAAAATTATTGTCGACGTTTGATTAAGTTATTTCTGATACTGCGTTATTTAATATATGTATACCTAGGTATATACAGGGTGTATCATAATTGGGGGGTCGAACTGGGTTGATGTAGCTCACTCATCATTCATCCTCGTTTATTGAGCAACTCGCTATTTGTGGTAGGCTTGATGGTAAGTTGCGAGAGGTAATAACTACACACATATGAATGGCAAGACACACCACTTGAGTATTAAACATTCAAAGACTGGAAAGGTATACGTGTCTCTGCACAGCGGCTACACGAACTCTGTAGCTCAGATCAAACGTTTAAGTGAATCATCCAAAAAGATGCAGGAAGGTGCATCAAGGAACATCAACTGATGCATTGAAGAGCATCTCGACTGAAAGGAATCCTCACTTGAATCAAATGATGCACTTTGGTGTTTCTTTCACGAAATCCAAAAATGCACCCAAATGCATCAAATGTGAATTTGATTCTTTGAAGAAGCCATAAAACACACATTAGTTCATCAATCGATATGATGCATTTAGTTTTCTGTGTGTACACATTAAAAGCTATACAGAAATGCATATCGGCCATAAAAGGGCAATTACCTATTGTTTCTTCTTTTCTCAGTAGGAATCATTCTGTATAAACACATGCTATCTAACTCCGAAACTAATCTCTTCATAACATTTATTTTGCAAATAGAAACAAAAGAAGAACGATTTGCACTTCTCTCTGGAGCTAAACTTAAACAGACTTCGTACTCTCGCCTTTGCGATGATAAACGTGAAAGAACAAAGAGGCCATATTTTCGTGTACCTGTAAGTCACTGAAACGCCACCAGAGCGCGCACGGAGAGCGGTTCACAATAATAGCTGCCATCACAACAAATCACTCCTCATTAAGCGTAAATGCACGTACTTTTCTTGCATAGAAAAACGCGCCAATTAGCAAGGCATCAATTTGTTTTCAAACTCTTCAACCCAAAACAGGAGAAACTAATTGGCATATACTGTTGCAGCGTTTCGAAATTTTCCCGTGCATTTTAATAGAATCAATTCGACCTTAGAGTGGAACACTAGCGACAAATCCATGCATCGGCAAAAATGACAACTGCTGCCTGGGAATTTCGTTTCTTTTATCTCCCACGTGGTCTAGACAGAGATCTGAAAATAGCAGAATTTTAATGTTTTGTCCATCATTTTGAAACAGGCTGATTTTTGCTCAAATGTAATATCGAATCAGTCATCTGATGTGTCTAGAACATATGTAAGAGTTTGTGTTTAATTATGCTTTATTGTACACAAAGGCTAACCGGGACTGGACCTACAGTATCGAACCCCTTAACCCCTTGATTACCAGGCGATGATGTTACCGTAGTAGATATATGAATTTCAGATTAAATGTTAATAAGATAAAGCAAGGATAAGGTGTTTCGAATCAATTATTTCTTCGGCAATTGTAAGATATTTGGGAGAACATTCAATTTTGATTAGGGAACTTTTCCCAGTTTATTGCAGATGGAAAGCCTTTTTTTCATCTAGGCTATGAGATGAATACTTCTGCGCATGCGCTGACGAACGAATACTTATGGGTGGAAGACGTTTCCTGCTACGTCATGCGCAGAAGAAGGGAAAACCTGTCAATGGGAGGAGCTTTCTTTCTTACGCCATGCGCAGAAGAAGACAAAACTGTCTGTTGGAAGAGCTTTCTCTTACGTCATGCGCAGATACACGTGCGCGGAAGATATATCGAAGACCTTGAGAAAATAATGCTGCAAGTAAGAAATATTACCTTGAATTGACAAGTAGGTTTCTTGACGGCAGCAAACTAGGAGCTTGTTTCGATGCGAATATCTAAGGAGCTTCATCTTCTCTGAAATCAATATGATCAACAAAAATTTCCACAGCCAACGGTGTGAAAGATAAAGAGATGAACTCAACATCTCTGCCGATTTGTCTTCAATTTTCTTTTCTTTTGATCTATTTTTTTCTCACAAGCCTTGTAATTTTTCTCCTAGAGAACATCGCGCAGATGCAGGTGTTGCAGAACAAGGGCGAAGCGAAGAAAAGGAGAAAATGACGAGATAAAGTGATTTGGTTTCGGGCTGGGGGAAGCAACGAGACAAAAGAAGGTTGAAAAACTCTCTTGGAAAGAATTAATTAGGATCCCGGGAAAGGAGACAAAACAAACTCGACATAAAAAATAAAAAGACAAGACAGAAAGTTCTCGCTTGCCTTGAGGCAGATGATTTGGACAGAAAATTGGCAGATTTTTTAAAATTATTTTCGTTAGAGTGTCCCCCCTTAATATCGCCAAGTTAAAATTCGGGTTTGCCGCACAAAATTAGATGGCGTTGGCAAGTCTGGAAACTTAATTATGAAATTTCAGTTGGAATAATGAGTTCGGCATTCAAGTAGCCTATTCAACATATAAATACTTTTGACCATATAAATGGATCTGTGAATTTCATGGCGGTTTGAACTGACTTTCTTCATAAAAGTACCATGAATAATTCTTACTGCAAAAAGAAAGTTATCAAATTTGAATGATATAGCGCTGAGTTTCTGATGCTAGTCCAACTGGAATTCGAATGAGGGGCGCGGTTATGAACCTTTGCGGGGAGGTGTTTGACAGCGTCAAGATGATGTTTTTCAAAATGCACATCAACAATTCGAAATGATTATCATTAATTAGTAACTTAAAAGTTATTACATTGTAATTTCCGGCCTGCTTAAAGAAATGTTCGTAGGTGCATGCAGACAAAGATATATATACATATATATATATATATATATATATATATATATATATATATATATATATATATATATATATATATAAAGTCGTCGCCTTGTAATCAAGGGGTCCCGGGTTCGATACCCGGTGGAGGCACAGCGGTTCAGATCCCACTTCAATCTGTAGGTCCAGTCCCGATTAGGTTTTCTTTGCATAAAGTGGACTTAAAGCAACAAACAATGAAATACATATTTATTATGTTAGAAAATAAGATCTTTTAAAATTAGAATATTATTTTAAATATATACCGGGTGGTCCAAAAGTCCCGGAACGGTCACATATCGTGAGAAATACACATCGAATCGGAAAACTAAAAAATACGTGTTTAATAAGTGAAAGAAAGCTATTCAATGATTTCACACTTGATTCCCCACCCCCGCCCCCTGGGGCAACTGTGAATTTTTAAATGGAAACCCCATTTTGTATTGTAGAGTCGGAAAGAGGACTTCATTGCGAGTCCAACGAGCTATCAACCATCCTCCTAGCTCAATTAGGAACGGAGATATGGCGATTTTAAATAGAACTCAGATGTAAGTTATAAGTACAATCAGGGCATTCTTTTTTGGACACTCTGTACATTCTCTTACCTCCATCCCCAACGCAGTGAACTAGGCTTCTTTGGCTTATAGGATTGAAGCAAACATAACGAGACAATTATCTTGGTAGGAAGCACAATTTAATACTCCTTTTTGAACATCCACACATACACATAAGCTGTGAAAGGTCACACTAATTACACCTAACGAAAAATAAGTAGTGTCTTTTTTTAAAAACAAAAACATGGTTCTAAACAAATGTCAATGACGCACCGTCGTCCTCAATGGAATAGACGTGTAACCGGAAGTTGACACACATTGCCGATTTTCACTCTGGGAAAATTCTCTCTCCTCACTGAATATTAGAATATGCTTTCAGGATGCGTGAAGCTATAAAATTCATTGTGGGAAATTTATTCTTGGGCTGCGATTCTCAACGTTTTAACAATTAGACATTGGTAGACCCACTTACAAGAATACTTATTTATTTTTTTATTTATTTACTCAAGAGTTTCAAATATAGTCTTATTTGGCCATTTTACACTGAAACAACATAAAGTAGAAACAAAAAATAACAAAAAACAATAACAAGATGGGATAGATTTACATGTTGTTGGTCAGTAATACATAAAAATTACGTTCTGGAAGGAAAATATCTACATCCAGGGGAAGTTTTTTGTAGATTTATGGCAGCCTGTAAAACAAGGAGCGTTGTAGAAAGGATAGCCTAGTGGTTGGTTGTGGAAGAGTTGCAGGTTGCGCGTTTGCTTTTGGGGTACCCTAAGTGTGAATTCACTGATTAGGAGATCTGTTCTGATTTTTTCATTTATTATCTTGTATAAGAATTTCATGTCAGCTAGATCACGACGAAAGGATGGAGTGAATATTCAGAGCAGCCATGGTGTCTGATTTGGATACATGTCGAAAGAAAGGTATTCTATGGCGAACAATTGCAAGAAAGAAACTGAGAACAGAATCTATTCTGGTGAGATTGGTTTTTGAGGCCATTGTCCAAATTGGGGAACAGTATTCAAGGATGGGCGAGATGAAAGATTTAAAGAATAAGGCAAGAGATGATTGGTTTTGAACTTCACTAAATCTGTATAGAAGACCGAGAAGGCGCATGGCTCTTTTAGTGGTAGCTATAATATGATTATTAAAATTGAGTTTTTCATCCATGATAATACCTAGGTCCTTTTGAGTGGAAACTTTTTGGATTGCATTGTTTTCAATAGCATAAGCAGACACCACTTTGTTCGTTTTTAGGGAAAGAGTAAGGAAAGAGCATTTCTGAGGGTTTTATTCTAGATTCCACTGACGACACCACTTAACAAGTTTTGAAGAATCGTCACGTCATGATGCGATGAGATCTCCTTGAAGAGTTTACAATCATCCGCAAACAAAAGTCTATTGATAGGGAGAGAGGACAGTTTTTCAGGGAGGTCATGCATGTACAGAAGGAATAGGAGCGGCCCTAAGACACTCCCCTGAGGAACTCCAGACAAAACGGGAAGAAAGTTAGAAGAGGTACCTGAAAGAACAACACGTTGTTCACGCTCATGGAGGTAGTCCTGCAGTAAAGAGAGAAATTTTCCATGGATGTTAAATCTGGATGCTAATTTATGTGGAAGAAATTTATGATTAATTTTGTCAAAGGCTTTCGAAATATCCAAATATAGTGTCAAGTTGGGAGATATTATCAATAGCTCTTGCAGCAGTAAGACGGAAAGATTTGTTAGCCAAGAGCTGCCTGGAAGAAAACCATGTTGTGCTGTGTTGTTATATGGTGACGTAAACTGAAGTAACCTGTTTTTGATGCTTTTTCACAAATAATTGATAGTGGCGATAGAAGTGAGATTGGTCTATAGGATTTTACACATTTTTTTATCTCCAGTTTTGTGAATGGGCACAATGTTGGCCCGTTTGAAGTTTTTCGGAAGCACACCCTTAGAGAAACATTTGTTCAGCAAGGCAGACAGGGGAAGAGCCAAGGAGTCTGCACAGAATGAACAGAATGATACAGAATCAAGTACGCTCTCGCTGCTGCTGGCTGAAACAATGTCTAAAAGCAAATAGTTCTTTTAAGTAAATGTATACATACTGCCTGTTTTAATTTCTTGAGGTGCCTTAAGGAATTGAAGTTTCATGTCAGTGGTCGAAAATACGTACATGTAAATTAAAATTATGCTTTAGCAGTCCCGTATGGTTCGCTACACGCATTGACACCAGGTGGAGTGCAGGCAGTGGCGTAACCACAGAGAGGGGGGGGGGTATTGCCCCCAACCTTGGACTGAAATGAGTTCTAGGGGAGAGCAAGGGGGGGCAAAAACTGACGGCCAAGTGTACCTGCAGGGGGTAATTACCTCCCGCAACTTCAAATTTTATGCAAATAAAAATACTTTTCGTAAAATGTTCTTACCCGGGACCCATTCATTACAAGGCAACGATCTTACCACTACACCATCGACAAGGCACAAAAGTTGTAAAAGAGTGAATCCATTGGCGTTTCGTGAAAATATTGCGCCCTATTAAATCAATATTGATTACAGCCTGCCAAAAATTGATCCAAAAATTTTCTTCCTCGCTTCGCTCGCAATATATCATTCTTCTCTGTAATGCATTCTAAATTTCCATGTTGCATGTATGTGAAACATATATTGTGCATGAAAGTTATACATGTTAATATATAAAAGAGTTATATTTGGAATGCATTTATCAAGCATTTTCTGCCTTTCAAAAATAGTTTGCGTGCTTGTTTTCCATTATTAATGTGAAATTGAACGTGTTTAAAATATAATTCAAATTGTTTCTTCGAACACAAATGCTTTAGCACCAAGTTCTACTCCCTTTTTTGCATACTTTACGAGGGAAATAACGTCTTTGATACTACCGCTTCTACTACTACTATTACTACTACTACTGCTAATAATAATAATGTTGGTCCCAGGTTCGAATCCCGACTTGGGCATGGATGTTTGTGAGTGTCCATTTATCAATTTCTTCACTCATCCCCATCTTCGTAAATTAGCCAAAAGTGGCACAAAAGGCGAAGTAAAATAAAGCAAATCAATAATAATAATGTTACAATAATAACATTATTATTATTATTAGTGGTAAGTTTATCCTGCTACTTGCCCCCTCCCCCCAGACAAAAATTCGTGATTGCGCTTCTGAGTGCAGGTGAATCTCGGTGTCGGGCTGGTGCAAGGAAATTGCGTGCAACCAAGTAGGCGATAAGCGGTATTCAAGTTCAGAAGATTCAACAAATGCCTGTCTGCTGCTTTAAACGTTCATTTGATTAGTTAGCACGCACCACGTGACCATACACCAACCCATTGCTCCAGAACGAGGTGCAAACGGTGCAGACAGCAAATACACTACTTGACACCAGATCAACGAAGTAGACCAGTCGGTTTTGCACTGTGTAACCAACTATACTCTGTCCCAGCTAACTGTGGAGCAGGCAAACGAAAACAAGTCTCTGCGCAAGTAGTGACGCGACACGGCTCCACCAATGAAGACGCGAAAGAGACGGAATTGCGTTAAGTGGGGGAAATCGACTGCAGTTACCAGCCTTCTCAGCAGCGTGTACAGCTTCGCTCTGGCCACTCGATTTCCTCCCCTTCTCTGTCGCTATGCGCGTCCTTGCTCCACAGTTAGCTGGGTCAGGGTATACACGCGCGAGTGTAGTCAAAATGTGCAGCGAATTAGACGGGGCAACTATTTTGAAAAACCCGTTTTTCTTGTATTAGTGTTGGGGTGAGTTTCTCCTTATCTTATGGTGGGGATTGTTTTTCTCTCTCTTTCGGAGATATAGAGCGACTAAAAACAAAAGAACCTTCGGCAAAGACCTTCGCGCATCTTCTCCTCCATACGTTCAACACGGGCCATAAGAATGCGTGCTCCACCCTATCCCTTTCCTCCATGCGCGAGTACGACGCAGAGGACATGCGATTCTGCGCAAGTACTTCTTGCCTGAGGTCCCTCTACGGAAGAGACTTGATTTTTATGCCTTTTTCTATTTAAGGGCATGCGGAACAGTTTCCACGGGGCTCTTCCCAAGTTCTTCCCTCCGTGTTGCAAAATTAGCTCTCTAGGAGCCAGATCTGACTCCTTCGTGCAATCGTTTGGCTGTGAACTGTGGCACCCGCCCTCGCTGCCTCACTATGATGCCATCACATAGACCAACTTTTGCCATGATTATACATTTTGAACGTGACGTGATATTGTTATATTGGCTGCGCCCCCCCCCCCCAGTTACTTCTTTATAGCGCCGTGTTCGACGGGAAGTTGACATAATATTGTTATCAGGGAATCCTGTATTTTCGATTTCGTACGCCCATCGGTGGATTATTGAGATGGGCTATGTCGCCGGATCTAGACGGTGAAAACTAAGAATAAATTGTCATCAATTTAGAGTTAACGGTAATAGCAGCGTCCCCACCACTTTGACAACTAACATTACCCTAGGAGGCACCTTATCCAGCCTTCGTAATTCCAGCTCCGTGAAAGTCAGCTTTAACTCCATTTAAGGTGAAATTTAGCTCTTTTATGCGCATCAGGTTTGGCAACACTGCAGGATGGCCGTAGGAGGAAAGGCGAAATGCATTGCACTTATGGGAGTATTATTTGATTTGTTCATTTGGGAATATCAAACTTCCGATTGCATAGAAAGATATAACAAAGGGAAGAGGGCAGTTTGAAGATGCATTGGTCACCATGGTTGGCTGACGCTGAGAATTGGAATTGTGATCTCGCGACAGAAGGTCATAAAGAGGAGAAAGAAGCGAATAACATGAGCAGCCGCGTCCCCAGAGAGCTTCTTTCAGGTCGACTCTAGGATGGCTCTTCTTCTCTCTGTGTTCCCGTTTTACTTTCTTTTTATTTTCTTTACCCTCTCCTCATATTTTCTTTCCCCATCCCTCCTTATATTTTCCTTCCCTCTCTCTTACTATATATATATTTATGTTTTCTATTTTCTTCATCTCTTCCTTTTTCGTTCTTCTGTTTCTTTATCTCATCCTTTTCTTTCGTTTTTCCTTTCTCTCTCTCTTTCTTTCTTACTTTTTCTGTCTACATCCTTCTCGCCTTCTATTTCCATATCTCTTCATTTTCTCTTCTCCATCCTTATTTGTTTCGCTGTCTTCTATCTCTAACTTTTCGTTTATGTTCCTCCTCTTTCTATCTTCTTTTTTCTATTATTCTTACTTTGTACTTGTTTCTTTATTTTCAATCTTCATTCCCACCATCTGTCTATTATTTCATTCTTTCTATGTCGTTCCCTCTTTCTTCTATTTCCGTATCTCATTCTTTTTTCCTCTCTCGTTGTCCTTATTTATTTTTCTCCCTTGTCTCTCTCTCTACATGTATGTTCTTCTCTTTTTCATTCTTTCCATGTGTGTGTTTCTTTCTGTCCCTGTCTCTTTTTGCCCTTATACATTTCTGTCTGCCTCTTTCCTCGGAGTTTTAGTTACACCCATCCTATACGAGGTGAGCATGACGTGTAAAACGAGGGAGGAACCGGAATCATTAGAAGCGCTCTTTTTTTTACGGATAGCTCTCATTACTAAGGCGCTAATGCATCTCCGGAGCTTATGGATTCCAATCATTAATCTCGGCCCCAGGTGGCGCGGGAGCGGATAATTGAAACCGTCATCGCCAGAGGACAGGGTTCCATCTTTGCCGGGGGGAGGAGATAGTCTCCTAACAAGGTGAGATGGAGAAATGATGAAGATGCTGAAAAGGAACGCCGGGAGTCGCCTCGTCTAATGAAACGCCGAAGAGATTATCGCGCCAGGATCCCTCCCCCCCTCTTTTCTCTTTTCGGTTCCCTGTAATAACATCTTGTTAGCGGGATCCTAAGTCGATAATCAATCTCGCTATCTTTTATTTTCTATTTTGGAGTTGCGGGTTTTCGCAGGGTATGTGGTGAAAGTTATATCTTTCCGCAGCATACAAGGTTTATAACTGTATCATCCAATGCCTGAAAGACACTTCATATGTTAGCATGCAATGATAACATTATCCATTGTCTACTGCCATATGAAACTCGCGGCCCGCAGTGTCCCTTGGTGCGGCCCGGCTTGGCCCTACGTATAGGACGATCTGTCAGTCCACTTTCCTTATCTCATAAAACAAGCATCAACTCATCCGAACTTCACCAGATAGACCTATTTTCTCCAAATAGGCACATTCTTGCATTTCATTTAGGAGAAGTTGAGGTGTTTAGCAAACTGATTGGCAGGTTAGTCCTAACGTATTTGCAGTCAGTTTCTTTATTGTGAAAGGTTTGCCTTCAAATGAAAATCAGTTTTCGGAAACCCTGTCGTTTACTGTTTGGCACACATAGGAGATGTACGATGGGTATCAACAAGTTTTGCCTGTTGAGGTATAATTTCTTTAATAATGGAAAGATTGAAACAAGGGTGTTTCATAAAGTGCGCAGTTTTTGAAAATGCAATAACTCAGCTAAAATAGCATGACAGTTAACATTTTTTATTTTTATTATTTTACACATTCATTACTATTTAATAATTGAAAAGTGTCCGGCATATGCCCGTATGCGATTTAAAAGTGAAAAATGATGTCGCGGGGTTAACATTCACGCTATCTTGCACTACTGCAATGTTTTCATCTGTGCGACGACTACGTTTTCGCCCAGGCGAATTTATGGTTGCAACTGACCCGGATATCTCGAATTTCTTCACCAACCTCCTAACTGTTGTTGCAGTGGGGGCATTGTTACGTCCGAAGATCGCGCGAAGATTACGAACTGTCTGTGCATAAGACTCCCCGTTTCTGTAATGTGTTTTCAAGACAACGACGCCTTGCTCGATAGTGAACCGCTCCGTGGCAACTAAACTGAACAAGTGCCAACAAATTGCTCAAGTAATAATCGGAGTGTTCAGATATTACGAAAATGATAAGAATAGAGTTGCCAATCTTCAAACAAAAAAATGACAAGCGATTTAAAAACTGCGCACTTTATGAAACACCCTATAGTTTGCCTGTAGTGTCCTCTACCCTTACAGATAGTTCCCATCACGTTCGATACATTTGAGCGAGCGTTTTATCCAGCCCTCAAAACCAGTTTGTAAAAACTCCACAGAACACTCCCAGCCTCACCGTTTCAAAGCTGTTTGAACCCCTGTAGGTCCTCGAATCTCATGCCACGAAGCACAGACTTAGCTCAGACTTAAATAGTTAAGTTCGAAGTGGGAGAAACCGAAAGTGTGGACATGACAAGGAGTGGCAGGCCATCAACGTCGTTGACCGACGACAACCGCCACAGGGATGATGAGCTCATTCGAGAGGATAGACGCATCACCATCCAGGAAATTTCTGATGCAGTGCACAAGTCCTATGGGCCAGCACATGCAATGATTGAGAGTTTGGGATACCATAAAGTCGGAGCTAAGTCTGTGCTTCGTGGCATGAGATTCAATGACCTACATGAGGTTAAAACAGCTCTAAACGGTGAGGCAGGGAGTGTTCTGTGGAATTTTTCCAAACTGGTTTTGAGGGCTGGATAAAACTGGCACAAATGCATCGAACGTGATGGCAACTGTGTGGAAGGGTAGAGGACACTACAGGCAAACTAATGTATGTTCATTGTTTCAATCCTTCCATTATTAAACATATTATATCTCAACAGGCAAAACTTCTTGATACCACCCCATACTATTGCCTAAGCTTTGTAGGAGTAAGAAAAAGCCTATAGAAGAGGAATGCATATATTTCAAGTGAAATTGGAGATTGCCTATTATTGTGTAATACCGTGTAAATATTGTGCCCTGATAATGTTAATTTATTCAGAAACATTTCTTTGACACGAAATACAGTTGCCGTCTTACGTGGCTCAGAGAGCTTAGCTCAACGGTCCCATGTTCAACTCCCGATCTATCATGGGTGTTATTTGTGTCCCTTCATCAATTTCATCCCATCATCACTCATCCTCATTGTTGCGATTAACCAAAAGTGGCAGTGGGAAAAGTGGAGATAAATGATGACTTAGCAAGCGATATTGGTGACGTTGTTGCATTTTCACTCTTATTTGTATCATTCGTGGGGATGAATGTGACAGAGGAACTGCTGGACGTGATTCTTCTCCTCATGGGTGCGCCGAAATGGGAGTTGTGGGGGATCAGACACCACCTACACAAATTTGACAATGAAAAATGTCTGAGCTTTGTATCATTTTAAAATAAGAGGTATCTCTGTTTAGAATGGCACAGCAGTAATTATTAATTGTTGCACCTTCATGCTTGAGAATAAAAAATACACTTTTTTCTTCTTCATAGTTTTAATTTGAGTGAACACCTCTCCAATAGAAAATTCTTGGGTGCTCCTATACCTTTCCGTGACACAACAACAGAAAAAGTTATTTTCAAAGAAGTGGAGGCAATTTTACAAAAGTACAGTCTATCCTTATCTAAGTTCGTCATACATAATTTATACATGTAAGTTACAATTTCAGTCATTTTCCAACTTGCCAGGATTGGACCTGATTTAAGCCAATACTCGTCCAAAGTGAAAATACTACTTGATCAATTTGAAAACAGGTTTCAAGACTTCCTTGTTTACTGCTCCCTTTTGTTTCGATGCTGCGTGCACAAGTCTCGACCTTCAAATGGAACTTATTGAATTACAATGCGACTCAACATTGAAAGAGAAATATTGCGAGGTGGGTGTTCCAAAAGTTTCAAAAATATCCCACAGCAGGATTCTCGAGTAAGCCATTTTGTTGTGAAATTTGAGCGATTTTTGACAGCACTTACATTTGCGAATGATAAAACATTTGTTGTCTGCATTAAGAGTTTCCTGCTCACAAAAACATAATGCGGACAATGAGCAGCTAGTTTCTTAAAGAAAAAGTGTCAAATCTCTGGGAAATAATACTAGACTTGTCCATAGACGGTTCATTTTAAAAATTTGATAAATTTATCTTTGAAATAAATATATAAAATGATTTCACTGACGAAAGAAATATTTTAAATCTTATTTTATTTCAATAAAATATATAAGGATTATAATTAAATTATACATGCATGTAATCATTTAGTTCTAAGCAGGGTGGTTTGTGAAAGGGGTGAGGGAAATTCCGGTATCTTGCAGCCCACCCCCATTGGGTTGCTATTTTTGGCACTTGGGGAGGGGACTCTATATATATATAATTTGTATAATATATCGATTTTGCAAAAATAATAATTGGAATCCGTCCTTAGGGGGAAATTCGTTACATTTTGACTTCAAGGGGTTGGTGTTCCAGATATGTGGTCAGGAGAATTTTAACTTACGATTTGAGTTTGACATGGCTCTCTACTTATTCTAACATATAGATTTATAACTTTATCATCCAATACCAGAAAGACACTTCATATGTTAGCATGCAATGATAATTGGACATTATCCATTGTCTACTGCTTAAACTATACTTATTCTAACATATAGATTTATAACTTTATCATCCAATACCAGAAAGACACTTCATATGTTAGCATGCAATGATAATTGGACATTATCCATTGTCTACTGCTTAAACTATACTTATTCTAACATATAGATTTATAACATTATCATCCAATACCGGAGAGACACTTCATATGTTAGCATGCAATGATAATTGGACATTATCCATTGTCTACTGCTTAAACTATACTTATTCTAACATATAGATTTATAACTTTATCATCCAATACCTGAAAACACTTCATATGTTAGCATGCAATGATAATTGGACATTATCCATTGCCTTCTGCTATAAACTATACTTATTCAAACATATAGATTTATAACTTTATCATCTGGACACGATGTTTGAAAAATATGATGTATAAGAATTTTCGGAATCCAATGTATTCCTTATGGAGAATCAATTTCAACATCAAGATGCGGCTAATCAAATGGAAGTTTTGACTTTTCCGCTGGTGAAATGCATCTTCAAACTGCCCTCTTCCCGTTGACATCTTTTTCTATTCCATCGGATGTTTTATATTTCCAAAAGAACGAATCAAATCATACTCCCATATGATCAATGCTTTTTCCTTGCCTCCTGGTAGTGTTGCCAAACCTGATGCGTATAAGAGAACTAAATTTCACCTTAAATGGAGTTAAAGCTGACTTTTATGGAGCTAGATTTACGAAGGCTGGATAAGGTGCCTCCTAGGGAAATGTTAGTTGTCAAAGGGGTGGGGGCACTGCTATTATCGTTAACTCTAAATTGATGACAATTTATTCTTAGTTTCCAACATCTAGATCCGACGACATCGCCCATCTCAATATGAAATCGAAAATAAAGGATTCCCTGATGACAATATTATGTCAATTTCACGTCAGTCACGGCGCTATAAAGAATTAGTTGGGGGGGGGGGCTACGCAGCCAATATAATAATATCACGTCACGTGCAAAATGTATAATTATGACAAAAGTTGGTCTATGTGGGTCGGAACCAGTGATGGCATAACGATGTTCACAGCCGAACGAATGCACGAAAGAGACAGGTCTGGCTCAAAGAGAGCTAAGTTGGCACACTGCCACGGATGGAAGAGTTTGGGAAGACTCCCGTGAAGACTGTATCTCATGCCCTTAAGTAATGAGACTGATTTTATGCTCTTGCACGTATGTATTCTACCTGTGAAGTAACGTGTTCCTGGTATGGCTTATTTTAAGTTCGCTTTTCTGCCATTTCTTTAGCTAATTGCGAAGATGAGGATGTGTGATGATATGCTGAAATTGACGAATGGACACTTACAAAGATCAGCCATGTCCAGGCCGGGATTCGAACCAACCCGAGTCCTCTGGAGTCCTCGTCCCAAAACAATTCCCAAAATTGTACAAATCTTAGCAATGTAATGAATGCACTTCGTTTAATTACATTTGCCACCTTCCGTGGCGGAGGGGTTAGCACAGCGCGCTGCGTTGTCAGAGTTTCTGAATTCGAGTCCCGGCTGGGCATTGGTGAGAGTCCCTCCATCAAACTCATCTTCGCGATTAGCCAAAAGTGGCGGAAATACGATGTAAAATAAATCAAATCAACCAATCGTTAATTATAATTTTGTCAAACTATATTTGG
The DNA here is from genome assembly GCF_977018435.1 of Lepisma saccharinum. Taxonomy (NCBI): domain Eukaryota; kingdom Metazoa; phylum Arthropoda; class Insecta; order Zygentoma; family Lepismatidae; genus Lepisma; species Lepisma saccharinum. Next base: position 45,852,045 of record NC_139255.1, on the reverse strand, counting down.
GCCAATTTGTATTTTTTTTTTTTTAGTTATTTCAGCATTTCTATGCTTCTCGCTACAGACCAGGGGTATTAGAGTAATCCGACTTTGAAATATGTGTATGAAATATTGATAATTTTCATATGACAGATTGTACAGGGTGATCAGAATTAAAGTTACCCAACTCAGAGCCCTCTGTAGCCTGTTTGAGGCATAGTAGACTCTGAAATTTGGTGAATCCCCTATGCAGACCATGTGGAAGAGGATGGCGATAAAAAAGAAAATAGTTTTTTCCGCCACCAGATTGAAATGTGGCGCTGTACTTACATGATGGGTGGCAATACATACGTAAACTTCTCCAATTGGAGTAGTATGATTGGTGCTATAACCAGGACCACTTACAAGTGTAGAAAAGAATAGATTATTTGATTGAACAGCCCGATTTGCCCACACTTAAAACAATGCCAAGAGGGGCTTATACCCCAATTCTTCAAGTGTGATATGCTTTTAATTTTAAGAAATTTTGAATTCCAGTGTAGAAAAGATGAACCCTCCTCAGACAGATTTGCCTACACTTAAAACTACGCCAAGTACCCATATGATTTTATTGTTTACAGTGTGTTTTTCTGTCAAAATCCCAGGAATCTTGAATTCAAGTGTAGAAAAGATGAGCCCCCCCTCAGATTGATTCTAGAGGGGGCCGACTCAAACCTAGAAGCCTCTAGATTACTAAACCAAAAATGCTTATATTCTCATGTTGATGAGCCCCCCCTCAGACAGATTTGCCCATGTGTGTAAAAGCTACATCTGCCAGATTGTTGTCCATAAACTTGTCAAAAATATGCCCCTCTTGATATTGTTTTGGATACACTTGAAATTAAGCCAAGATGCTCATAAAACCCACACCCACACCCACCCACACCCACCCACACCCACCCATATTTATTTCCGGTCCACTTCCGGTCCACTTCCGGTTTACTTCCGGTTCACTTCCGGTTCACTTCCGGTCCACTTCCGGTCCACTTCCGGTTTGCCTACTTCCGGTCCACTTGTGGCCAAGTTGTGGCCTATTTCTGGTTTATTTATATTGCATCATGCTGTGCAACAAATTATTATCCAATATTATGCAATAAATTATTAGACATGTGTTGTTTTCTGATTGGTTGCTTATGACATAATGTGATGATGTGTTATATTCTGATTGGCTTATTGTTTCAGATGTTTTCAATGCGGTCTGTGTTTAGGCTATATAAAGAGATTTTGCATTGTATATCAGCCAGTATTGTGAGAGTTGTTGAAGAGAAAGGGTGTGTTGTTGCAGTGCTGCTCATATTTTTTAAACACAAAAATATTGCAGATTTGTATAAATTGAAATACAAATCTATTTGATTTAATATACAGAATTTTTGACAACCTGTCATAGCTTTATTAAGTATAGAGTTTTGATTTGAACCCCAAGAAATTTTATATAAATACCAAAGCCAAAAATATTAACACACACACACACACACACACACACACACACACACACACACACACACACACACAAAATATACAAAGCACACAGCTGAACCCAACTGATATTTTTATTAAGTATAAAGTTTTGATTTGAACCCCAAGAAATTTTATATAATAAACAACAACAAAAATGCCAAATCAAAAATATTGTAATCAATGCAATAAAAATATATCCAGCCCCAATTGAGTTAAGCACCAAAAGAATTGTAATCCAGATAAAAGCAGAATTCTTACAAAAATTTGCCCCAAATGCCATAGAGAATATAGCATGCAATACTTCACATATAAACATACAGATACTTCTTCTGCACAGTCATCAACATTTCCAAACAAAATTGATTGGAAATATTTGTGTGATTGCCCTGTATAACTTAGATTGCAAGGCCAAATTTTGTAATTTTCTGAGCTCTTCACTATTTTTCCCCCCTTTGCAATAGGGTATATTGTGTATGTGTTTCCGGCATAATCATACTGCATTTCTACAAGAAATTAAAAATTTACATTAAAACAAGATATTAGATACAAAAATATCTCGTTTCTGTCAGAACTTACATCAAAATTGTCTGCAAAACTTATGTTTCTTTTGAAATCATTGGGGGAGCAGATGTTGTTGCATCCTATAGTTAGGAATGAAATATTTGGATATGATGTGAGAACCCTAATTATATTGTCATGATCTGGTTTGTATGGAAAATGAACCCATTTAACAGCATCTGGGTTCTTGGACAGGCCGGGTAATTTGTCTGTTCCAGAACAAACTCATCATGATCCAGGATATAATTAAAAGCTAAAAATTTGCCAGTTGTTCCCCACAGTTTAGTTTTTATACATGATTTTGTAAATTTTGGAAACAGGTGTGTGAGAATAACTGGGCAAAAATAATTGTCAACAATTTCACACCCAACCCAATATCCAGAATAACAATTATAGAGCCACAAATCTTCAAGTGTTATTTTACCAAATCTAAATACTGTATGTGTGTTCCTCTAGATCCGATACTCTCTATTGTTGCAACACTATTCTTCCCAACATCATTAAACTCATCAACAAAATAGCTAAGCTCCTCAGATTTAACAAACTTGCTCATCTACAAGAAAATAAGAATTAAGCATAAATGTAATTGTTGTGATTTCCACTGAATTCAAGATATACCCTAACAACAATATATCTTATACCCTTGGGTATGATAATTTTACGGCTCTTGCCCGGGTGAATAGTTTCACCTACAAATACACAGTTGTTGAAATACTCAACACCAATATAGTGAATTGTTGGGTTTTGAATGCAAATTTTTACATAATTTGTTTTAAAATATTTCCTGTCTGTTCTTCTTATTATTCTTGTCCCATATCCCCTTAGTGGCTTATAAGATTTTAATTTAATTCCTCTCCTATTATACAACTCAAAATGTGTTTTGGGATCTCTGCTGGGCATCTACAATTGAAAAATTGTTAATTTTATCACATCCAATCTCATATTCAATATCTTCCTGACCATCTATTATCAAAAATTAGATTCGGATGGGCAAATTGTAACTCTCATTACTTCCCCAAGTTCAATATTAAAATATGACAGAGTGCATTTCTTGAAGAAGTAATTGTTTTTTGTGATAATCATAACATATGTCTCTTCTGTGTCTTCATTCCTAACAAAACCTCTTCCAATGCCACGCATTTCAGATAAAAATCTAATAGGGCGATCCTCATAAGAATAAACAATATCTCGGGTTAATGGATCCATGCTACAAAAGAATCAAAAATAAACCCCAAACCTATACATCAATCCCAAAAATACCTCATTCTTGTATGTTGTATTGATAGCTCTTAAAGTGATTTTATCTTTCAAATCATACACATTATATCCTATGGTGATATATTTCAAGTTTGGATAATATTTTAGGTTAGTGTATATAGTTTTGTAACCACCAACAAGATCAAAATGCATCCATTCTGTACTGTAGTCCATAAGCAAATCGGGAGAAGCATTGCCAAATAATCTTAGAACTTGGCCATTGTCGATTGGGTTGAAACAAATATCAACTCTGTGATAATAAATTTTATTGTTTGTTTTTGTGACAAAATACCCTATTAAATTTGGAATGTATGACCCAACCTCAAACTCAAATACATCGACATTGCTGCATATGTCATCTGGGGATGAGTTTGTGTTAATTATGTAACAATGTATGTATTTTGATTCTGATATCTCTGCAATTTTTTTAAATTCAAAAAATTGCACCATGCCAAGCTCCAGGTATTGTATCCTGGAAACATTTTGGGTGAGTATTTTAATTTGCTCATCACACTTGACAGATAGGATAGGAAAATTGCACAGAGACGTGCTAACAATATTTTTTTTGCTAACAATTTCAAGTTCCTTGAGTGGGAATATGTTGTTTCTAAGATCAGCATTGATTCTGTAGTACAGCATTGCTGTGGAACATGTTAAGTCCTTGGATTCTGTCACACCCATTCTAATACAATTAATATCACAAGTACCATTACAAGGCACGCACCGCATAAAATCATAATTCCAAGCGATGGCATGGAGTAATCATTTTTCCACGATTCCATATCATACAAAAAAATTATACTGCAATTGGAGATTCAGCAGTTCGGGACTGTGCAATATATTATCTACAAATGTAGGAAAAATAATATTGTACGGGTTGCAAACAAAACTCCCAAAGCTTATGTATTTCAGGTTTCTTAAATTTGAAACAGAATCCAAACTGTCTGGAAGTTCATAAAAGTGAAGCCATTCTACAAGCGGGTCTATCTCAGCTTCTGCATGATATATTTGAGCAAGAGGTGATGTGTTTATAATATTTGTTGGGTTGTAATATGTTATTCCATAATTTGACCTATACTGGTGATACCTGGGAATGGATATAATTTTTGAATTTTGGCTGAATGAAAATATATCAATGTTCTGTGTGAAGTCTTTCAATTCTCTAAATTGATCTAATCTTGTGCTTATAATTGTTGCCCTTACAAGTTTTGCATATTTTATTTTATTTACAATCTGTGCAAACATCTTAAACCTAATAGGACCTAGCTCCATTATATCATAGGTTAAAACATCCAATGCGAGCAGGGATTCAACATTGTTTTTAGCAATAAATATGCTCTCTTCTATATCCATCATGTCCATAATTGATAAGGAGACACAAATTTACAACTATTGTAATTGATTGAAGCAATGCGGTGAAACTTGATATTGCATTGATTACATATTTGTTCTGATCAAAGGCATGAGCTATGGCACATCCAGATTGAATGGCTGCATATATTAAGTATAAGCCAAGAAAAACAATCATCTGTAAGAAAATGCACTGCATTAAACACAGACACCATAGGTTCCATAATCCTCTGCTGTAATGCCGAGACTCATGGCCTCATGGTTGATGTCATACTCATTCATCATGTACAAATATAATTCATTTACACCTAGATCCTTCAAATCTTTACAGAAATCTGGAATATTACAAATATCTTCTGGTGAGCACAAGCTGTGATACACAGTGACATATTTTAAATTTGGAAATTTCTCTATGAGGATTTTCCTATCCTCATCTGTGGGGATACTATCAAAATGGATCCATGTGACTGTTTCTGTGTTTGGGATCATGTCATAATATGGGGAGAGAAGAAAAGTTTGACCCACATTTGTTACACATTGCAGGAATTTCTCACCGTACAAATTTAATCTGTATGCATTTTGATATTGTTTCACAACGGGCCTCCCATATTTCAGTGAGAGCTTCTTTCTCAATTCTGGCCTGAGCTGAGACCTGACTTTCTCAATATCAACTTTGTCGTCAAAATAGAGATCAAATTTTTTTATGAATGGGTATATCTGAACTTTCTTCCATTTTTTTTCAAGATGCTCCAATCTCAACAAATTTTATGGACTGTGGTGGATCCTCCATTGCTTGAAAAGGCAAAACATACAAATTAAAAACTAAAAAATTGAACTACAGGCTCGTTGATATTATAGATGTTATACAAAATTGGATGTATTATCTTATAATGGAGCATGAGTCTCAACTGATCCCTAAGGCTCACATGTATTTTCCTATTATTCCCCCCAACAAACTGAACAATGTGCAGGTTTTTAAACATCCTTTTGAATTGCCTGCTTTCTGAAAAATCTGTATCTTGTAAAAGCCACTTGACCTTTGCACTTTCAGTTTTGGATCCCCCAATAGTGTCCAGATATTCATATGAGTATGCATATACAAATTGCTTGTCTGGTGAGGAATAATTGCGTTTGTAATCAGATCTGTCCCAGTACAAGTGATCACCCCTAAACATTTTCTTAAACCCATCCATAACATCTTGTTTTGCAGACAGATTATATATGCACACCAGATTTATGTTTGATATAAATTCCAGATCCTCCAGGGTTGTGTGATCATCAATAAATTCATTTTTCAGATGCACTATGAGAATTTTCACAACAGTGTTCAATTTTTTAATCTCCTCAGCAATATTCCTGAGCGAATCTGGTTTAGAGAAATATACAAGCTTGGTGCTCAACATGTCTCTGCAATCAACATCCAAGTATAATCCCTCACAAACAAAATCCAAATTTTGCTTGCCCACAAAACTCATGTTGTGTTCAAGCAGAATCTCTACACACTGATGTGATAGGGGTGCAACACCATGGTCAAGACCTAGAATCTTATTCTTGCTGTGAATAGTGTTTTTGGAATTTTGAATGGAATCAACTATAAATGGTTGCCCTTCCTCATTAAATACAATAAAAGATCCTTTATACTCGGACAATGGGCCCGTGTAGACATATGGTCCATAAAATGAATTATAATCAGGTGGGGGCGCCATATCTAAAAAAAAAATTATCAATACATTACTTTGCATGCAATAGGTATTTCTATGTTAATAGCATATAATTCTACACACTAAGCATGTACATGAGTAACTTATTAAAACATGCAGCATAAGAAGAATTGTTGAATTTTACATTCATGAGGCATTTGCCCCCATCATATATATTCCCCTCCCCATCTGTTATAATGTCTGCACCATTAAATCTAAACCAACCCCTATTATTTATATGAAGTTGGGGTATGTAGAAAAATACAAAAAATTTATTGTGCAATTCAGCAGATGCCTTGCTGAACCATATTACATAGGATCTGTAATAACAGTGAAGCATGAATGCATCTATTCTATAGTGATATACCTGTGATTCATGGTAATGTAAGCATAGGGCTAGGTGATTGTTGAAAACGTTTATATAGGAACAATGGGCATTGATTGCCACTTTTCAAATCACAATGCCCATTGTTCCTATATAAACGTTTCAACAATCACCTAGCCCTATGCTTACATTACCATGAATCACAGGTATATCACTATAGAATAGATGCATTCATGCTTCACTGTTATTACAGATCCTATGTAATATGGTTCAGCAAGGCATCTGCTGAATTGCACAATAAATTTTTTGTATTTTTCTACATACCCCAACTTCATATAAATAATAGGGGTTGGTTTAGATTTAATGGTGCAGACATTATAACAGATGGGGAGGGGAATATATATGATGGGGGCAAATGCCTCATGAATGTAAAATTCAACAATTCTTCTTATGCTGCATGTTTTAATAAGTTACTCATGTACATGCTTAGTGTGTAGAATTATATGCTATTAACATAGAAATACCTATTGCATGCAAAGTAATGTATTGATAATTTTCTTTTAGATATGGCGCCCCCACCTGATTATAATTCATTTTATGGACCATATGTCTACACGGGCCCATTGTCCGAGTATAAAAGATCTTTTATTGTATTTAATGAGGAAGGGCAACCATTTATAGTTGATTCCATTCAAAATTCCAAAAACACTATTCACAGCAAGAATAAGATTCTAGGTCTTGACCATGGTGTTACACCCCTATCACATCAGTGTGTAGAGATTCTGCTTGAACACAACATGAGTTTTGTGGGCAAGCAAAATTTGGATTTTGTTTGTGAGGGATTATACTTGGATGTTGATTGCAGAGACATGTTGAGCACCAAGCTTGTATATTTCTCTAAACCAGATTCGCTCAGGAATATTGCTGAGGAGATTAAAAAATTGAACACTGTTGTGAAAATTCTCATAGTGCATCTGAAAAATGAATTTATTGATGATCACACAACCCTGGAGGATCTGGAATTTATATCAAACATAAATCTGGTGTGCATATATAATCTGTCTGCAAAACAAGATGTTATGGATGGGTTTAAGAAAATGTTTAGGGGTGATCACTTGTACTGGGACAGATCTGATTACAAACGCAATTATTCCTCACCAGACAAGCAATTTGTATATGCATACTCATATGAATATCTGGACACTATTGGGGGATCCAAAACTGAAAGTGCAAAGGTCAAGTGGCTTTTACAAGATACAGATTTTTCAGAAAGCAGGCAATTCAAAAGGGTGTTTAAAAACCTGCACATTGTTCAGTTTGTTGGGGGGAATAATAGGAAAATACATGTGAGCCTTAGGGATCAGTTGAGACTCATGCTCCATTATAAGATAATACATCCAATTTTGTATAACATCTATAATATCAACGAGCCTGTAGTTCAATTTTTTAGTTTTTAATTTGTATGTTTTGCCTTTTCAAGCAATAGAGGATCCACCACAGTCCATAAAATTTGTTGAGATTGGAGCATCTTGAAAAAAAATGGAAGAAAGTTCAGATATACCCATTCATAAAAAAATTTGATCTCTATTTTGACGACAAAGTTGATATTGAGAAAGTCAGGTCTCAGCTCAGGCCAGAATTGAGAAAGAAGCTCTCACTGAAATATGGGAGGCCCGTTGTGAAACAATATCAAAATGCATACAGATTAAATTTGTACGGTGAGAAATTCCTGCAATGTGTAACAAATGTGGGTCAAACTTTTCTTCTCTCCCCATATTATGACATGATCCCAAACACAGAAACAGTCACATGGATCCATTTTGATAGTATCCCCACAGATGAGGATAGGAAAATCCTCATAGAGAAATTTCCAAATTTAAAATATGTCACTGTGTATCACAGCTTGTGCTCACCAGAAGATATTTGTAATATTCCAGATTTCTGTAAAGATTTGAAGGATCTAGGTGTAAATGAATTATATTTGTACATGATGAATGAGTATGACATCAACCATGAGGCCATGAGTCTCGGCATTACAGCAGAGGATTATGGAACCTATGGTGTCTGTGTTTAATGCAGTGCATTTTCTTACAGATGATTGTTTTTCTTGGCTTATACTTAATATATGCAGCCATTCAATCTGGATGTGCCATAGCTCATGCCTTTGATCAGAACAAATATGTAATCAATGCAATATCAAGTTTCACCGCATTGCTTCAATCAATTACAATAGTTGTAAATTTGTGTCTCCTTATCAATTATGGACATGATGGATATAGAAGAGAGCATATTTATTGCTAAAAACAATGTTGAATCCCTGCTCGCATTGGATGTTTTAACCTATGATATAATGGAGCTAGGTCCTATTAGGTTTAAGATGTTTGCACAGATTGTAAATAAAATAAAATATGCAAAACTTGTAAGGGCAACAATTATAAGCACAAGATTAGATCAATTTAGAGAATTGAAAGACTTCACACAGAACATTGATATATTTTCATTCAGCCAAAATTCAAAAATTATATCCATTCCCAGGTATCACCAGTATAGGTCAAATTATGGAATAACATATTACAACCCAACAAATATTATAAACACATCACCTCTTGCTCAAATATATCATGCAGAAGCTGAGATAGACCCGCTTGTAGAATGGCTTCACTTTTATGAACTTCCAGACAGTTTGGATTCTGTTTCAAATTTAAGAAACCTGAAATACATAAGCTTTGGGAGTTTTGTTTGCAACCCGTACAATATTATTTTTCCTACATTTGTAGACAATATATTGCACAGTCCCGAACTGCTGAATCTCCAATTGCAGTATAATTTTTTTGTATGATATGGAATCGTGGAAAAATGATTACTCCATGCCATCGCTTGGAATTATGATTTTATGCGGTGCGTGCCTTGTAATGGTACTTGTGATATTAATTGTATTAGAATGGGTGTGACAGAATCCAAGGACTTAACATGTTTCACAGCAATGCTGTACTACAGAATCAATGCTGATCTTAGAAACAACATATTCCCACTCAATGAACTTGAAATTGTTAGCAAAAAATATTGTTAGCACGTCTCTGTGCAATTTTCCTATCCTATCTGTCAAGTGTGATGAGCAAATTAAAATACTCACCCAAAATGTTTCCAGGATACAATACCTGGAGCTTGGCATGGTGCAATTTTTTGAATTTAAAAAAATTGCAGAGATATCAGAATCAAAATACATACATTGTTACATAATTAACACAAACTCATCCCCAGATGACATATGCAGCAATGTCGATGTATTTGAGTTTGAGGTTGGGTCATACATTCCAAATTTAATAGGGTATTTTGTCACAAAAACAAACAATAAAATTTATTATCACAGAGTTGATATTTGTTTCAACCCAATCGACAATGGCCAAGTTCTAAGATTATTCTGCAATGCTTCTCCCGATTTGCTTATGGACTACAGTACAGAATGGATGCATTTTGATCTTGTTGGTGGTTACAAAACTATATACACTAACCTAAAATATTATCCAAACTTGAAATACATCACCATAGGATATAATGTGTATGATTTGAAAGATAAAATCACTTTAAGAGCTATCAATACAACATACAAGAATGAGGTATTTTTGGGATTGATGTATAGGTTTGGGGTTTATTTTTGATTCTTTTGTAGCATGGATCCATTAACCCGAGATATTGTTTATTCTTGTGAGGATCGCCCCATTAGATTTTTATCTGAAATGCGTGGCATTGGAAGAGGTTTTGTTAGGAATGAAGACACAGAAGAGACATATGTTATGATTATCACATATGATAAGAAATGTACTCTGTCATATTTTAATATTGAACTTGGGGAAGTAATGAGAGTTACAATTTGCCCATCCGAATCTAATTTTTTGATAATAGATGGTCAGGAAGATATTGAATATGAGATTGGATGTGATAAAATTAACAATTTTTCAATTGTAGATGCCCAGCAGAGATCCCAAAACACATTTTGAGTTGTATAATAGGAGAGGAATTAAATTAAAATCTTATAAGCCACTAAGGGGATATGGGACAAGAATAATAAGAAGAACAGACAGGAAATATTTTAAAACAAATTATGTAAAAATTTGCATTCAAAACCCAACAATTCACTATATTGGTGTTGAGTATTTCAACAACTGTGTATTTGTAGGTGAAACTATTCACCCGGGCAAGAGCCGTAAAATTATCATACCCAAGGGTATAAGATATATTGTTGTTAGGGTATATCTTGAATTCAGTGGAAATCACAACAATTACATTTATGCTTAATTCTTATTTTCTTGTAGATGAGCAAGTTTGTTAAATCTGAGGAGCTTAGCTATTTTGTTGATGAGTTTAATGATGTTGGGAAGAATAGTGTTGCAACAATAGAGAGTATCGGATCTAGAGGAACACACATACAGTATTTAGATTTGGGTAAAATAACACTTGAAGATTTGTGGCTCTATAATTGTTATTCTGGATATTGGGTTGGGTGTGAAATTGTTGACAATTATTTTTGCCCAGTTATTCTCACACACCTGTTTCCAAAATTTACAAAATCATGTATAAAAACTAAACTGTGGGGAACAACTGGCAAATTTTTAGCTTTTAATTATATCCTGGATCATGATGAGTTTGTTCTGGAACAGACAAATTACCCGGCCTGTCCAAGAACCCAGATGCTGTTAAATGGGTTCATTTTCCATACAAACCAGATCATGACAATATAATTAGGGTTCTCACATCATATCCAAATATTTCATTCCTAACTATAGGATGCAACAACATCTGCTCCCCCAATGATTTCAAAAGAAACATAAGTTTTGCAGACAATTTTGATGTAAGTTCTGACAGAAACGAGATATTTTTGTATCTAATATCTTGTTTTAATGTAAATTTTTAATTTCTTGTAGAAATGCAGTATGATTATGCCGGAAACACATACACAATATACCCTATTGCAAAGGGGGGAAAAATAGTGAAGAGCTCAGAAAATTACAAAATTTGGCCTTGCAATCTAAGTTATACAGGGCAATCACACAAATATTTCCAATCAATTTTGTTTGGAAATGTTGATGACTGTGCAGAAGAAGTATCTGTATGTTTATATGTGAAGTATTGCATGCTATATTCTCTATGGCATTTGGGGCAAATTTTTGTAAGAATTCTGCTTTTATCTGGATTACAATTCTTTTGGTGCTTAACCCAATTGGGGCTGGATATATTTTTATTGCATTGATTACAATATTTTTGATTTGGCATTTTTGTTGTTGTTTATTATATAAAATTTCTTTGGGTTCAAATCAAAACTTTATACTTAATAAAAATATCAGTTGGGTTCAGCAGTGTGCTTTGTATATTTCTTGTGTATATTTAATATGTTAATATTATTAATTTTTATCCTCGGTTTATTATATAAAATTTTTTGGGTTTTAAATCAAAACTCTATACTTACTATGACAGGTTTGTAAAGCTAATAGCCTACAAGTGGAAAAGAAAATATTGATCTACACTGACCTAGCACAAATGCCTGCACAGACATGCATGTCCTAGAAAAGCAATGACCTTACACTGTGTTATGTATTGATTTTTGTATAACAGGCTGGGACAGATATAAGCCTGACTCTAAATATGAGTGGATTACAACAAACAAGCTGGATGTAACAAATATCAGATTTTTTATACAAAATATAAGCCCTTTTGTTTAATATGCCAGAAATTGAATAATAAGAAATGTTTTATATTAAAACAAACAGGCCTGTAGTATGAGAAGCACTGTAACAACACATCTGTACTCCTCAGCCACTCTCACAATACTGGCTGATATGTAATACAAAATCTTTTTATATACCCTAAGCATGGATTAAAACATCTGAAACAATAAAGCAATCAGAATATAACACATCATCATATTATGTCATAATTAACCAATCAGAAAACAACACATGCCTAATAATTTATTGCATAATATTGGATAATAATTTGTTGCACAGCATGATGCAATAGAAATAAACCAGAAATAGGCCACAAGTGGGCCGGAAGTGGACCGGAAGTAGGCAAACCGGAAGTGGACCGGAAGTGGACCGGAAGTGGGCCGGAAGTGGACCGGAAGTGGGCCGGAAGTAAACCGGAAGTGGACCGGAAATAAATATGTGTGGGTGTGGGTGGGTGTGGGTGTATGTGGGTGTATGTGGGTGGGTGAGGGTGTGGGTTTTATGAGCATCTTGGCTTAATTTCAAGTGTATCCAAAACAATATCAAGAGGGGCATATTTTTGACAAGTTTATGGACAACAATCTGGCAGATGTAGCTTTTACACACATGGGCAAATCTGTCTGAGGGGGGGCTCATCAACATGAGAATATAAGTATTTTTGGTTTAGTAATCTAGAGGCTTCTGGGTTTGAGTCGGCCCCCTCTAGAATCAATCTGAGGGGGGGCTCATCTTTTCTACACTTGAATTCAAGATTCCTGGGATTTTGACAAAAACACACTATAAACAATAAGATGATATGGGAACTTGGCATAGTTTTAAGTGTAGGCAAAAATGTCTGAGGGGGGTTCATCTTTTCTACACTGGAATTCAAAATTTCTTAAAATTAAAAGCATATCACACTTGAAGAATTGGGGTATAAGCCCCTCTTGCCTTTGTTTTAAGTGTAGGCAAATCGGGCTGTTCAATCAAATAACCTCTTCTTTTCTACACTTGTAAGTGGTCCTGGTTATAGCACCAATCATACTACTAATTGGTTATGGATTTGCCTTTACCTTGCAATCTTGCAATAAACTAAAGATTATTTTCTCGCAACTTCCAGCCACTAATAAATGTCTTTCTAATTAATAACTCAGCTAAATTTCTTAACGTGATTATTTGTACAACCCATCATGGAAGTACAGCGCCACATTTCAACCTGGTGGCTGAAAATTGAACTATTTCCTTTTTTATTGCCATCCTCTTCCCCACGGTCTGAAGAGTGGATTCACCAAATTTCAGAGTTCTACGATGCCTCAAACAGGCTACAGAGGGCTCTGAGTTGGGTAACTTTAATTCTGGTCACCCTGTATATAAATAATTTAGTTCAGTAAATAGAATATTTATTGTTAATAAAGCAAGTGACAGAAGTAATAATATTACATCCATTACACAATTTCAAGTACATGTGACCCTCAAAATAGCTAGATCATCAAATATAATTTTAATGGTTTCCCATCTTCCAAACTCTCCTCTCCAAACCTGGGAAAGGGGTGGAAGTAACCACATGGAGAATTCCCTTTCATGAACTTAACACGAATGCACCAATTAACGTATTGCTGGGCAAGCCTAAATCTGATTGCATACGAGTTTATCAAGAATTCCCAATAGTTTATGGATTATCAACGTTGTTATCGATATTCCGCGTTCAAGCCAATAAAAGTTTCACAGTTTAGAATTTGATGTGAATGCCTTTGGGAAAAATAAGCACAGAGTGTGTGTAACAACAAAGCAGGTTCTCTATGCATGACATTTGAATGTGCATTTGAAAATGAAATTATCCTCATGAGCATGGGAAGCCTGCATTTGTTCTATAGTATAAACCATGCTTGTAATAGTGCAATATACATACTGAAAGCTTAGCATTAATCATTTGACGTTACCGTGTAGTCTGTGAAAATTGTTACCCCTTAACGGAGTCATGAGCATTATTACAAAAAAATACTTTGGATGATCCTATTGTAATAGCCAATAGGGCTAAAAATAGAAACTTTGAAGTTTCACATTTCCATAGCATTCTATATCCGTAGGAGGAAAAAATTGCAACTTTTATTGAAGCACGTATTTCACATTTTAATGTATATTTTCATCAGACAAGAAGATTATTGCAAGATAAGATACAAGGGTTGGATAAAAAGTAATGGCAACACTGCTGTCCCGTGAAAGGGGTGAGTCACAGCGCCACAAGCGTTTCGTGGCTGATAAAGGAATGTCAGACGAGGAAGTATAGTGAGTGGGAGCGATTGTATGTTATTCAGTCAAAAACAGCAGTGCTCTGAAGCAGAGGACGAGAGTGCAAGCGCCTTAACAATATGTTTAGGCAAGAAGAACAACGTCTCTCAGGCAGACGGTCAACGCAGCCTACTTCTGCACCTTCTTGCAACACCACCTTCGTCTCGCATTAGGAAGGAAGCGACGGCACGGTGTCCCATCATCCTGCTTGACAATGCAAGGTGTCACGCTGCGAACAATGTGACGGCGCTCCTGCATAACTGGTAGTGGGAGGTACTGGAACATCCGCCGTATTCACCGGTATGAGACCGTGTGATAACGACCGTTTTGTCAAAATGAAGGAACCACTGGGCGGGAAGCACTACGACACGCGCGAAGTCATCATACGTGCTATAGGGCGGTCACTGCGGGACATCGACAGAGATGGACGCGCTGACGGTGTACGACGCCTTCCATACGTGTGACAGAAGGTCGTAGAGATGAGGGGCGATTACTTTGAAGGAATGTAACACGTGCTCCTCTGCCAATACAGTGAAGTACCAATTATACCAGTGTTGCCATTACTTTTTATCCAACCCTTGTATATTGAAGTTGATTTTGCAAGTTTCAATTTATTGCGATCAATATGTGAACTTTTATTATTATTATGGCCGTGCGGTCTAAGGCACCTTGCTTTGGACAGCGGCTGCGGGACGGCATGGGTTCGATCCCGGGTTCAGTCTCCGGGAATTTTCGGCCTGTGTAGAGGGTCGGTGGCAACCCACCATCGTGAGGAAATTGGGGAGCTCCGAGTGTGCGAGGGTAATCCGGTCGCGACGTCCTACAATCAGTGTTGTCACAACATGAGAGCACAATTTCCCTTTCCAAGGGGCAAAATTTCCCTTTTTGGACCAATTTTTCCCTTCACCTAAGCAAATCATACACTATTAATAATAACTTACTAAGTACGGTATGCGCCAAAATATACAGTACTGAAACTCGCGCATCTCGAACACGTGGTTGCGTTTGTCGACGGGGCATAGCTCCAGCTGCACGTGTTCGCAGTAGTGAAAAGGAAGTTGTGTTGTGCAGTTGTTGTTGGAAATGGGTCTCTCGACGGAGGAAAAAGTATTCATAGTTGAGCATTATTTCCGCTCATACGGAAGCGGTCGTGAAGGTTAACCGAGTTTGAAAAAGATTACTGGTCTATTTGCAACCCAAATGACAATCGTCCACTCCACATGACCTAACCTAACCTAACCTTAGGTTTCCTGACCGTTATGCAACCCAAAAGACACGATTGTTATTTGGGTTGCATATAGACCAGTCACTATATTGTAACATGTCTTATACTTTTGTTCATCTTTTCATTTCAGTACTGTATATTTGGGCGCATACGGTATTAGTAGTGGTAGTAGCAGTAGCTATAATAATAATAATTATTATTATTATTAGTGGTGGGGGTGGAAGCAGTAGTAGTAGTAGTATTTCCGTTAATCCATGTCCGTGTGAATAAAAAAATGTCCCAGGTTTGGATCCTTGTCAGGAATCTATTTACCCGTTAATCCTCATCGTTACTATTATTATCCGAAGCTGCAGAAAAGCGATACTTAACAGAAATATAAATAGATACAGGCTATATTCAAGGGAGCAGAAAAAATTCAGAAAAAATGTGGATATGAAACTGAAACTTAACGTACACTGTAATAATGTAATCAGATGTCTTAACATTTCCCTGAAATTGTTTTATTCTTCATCAAATTTCCCTTTGCCCTTTGGCTAAAATTTCGGTCCGAATTTCCCTTCATGTGGCAACACTGCTTTCAACTGCTGAGGGTTGGTCGGGTTGACCACCCGTCTCCCTAATCTGGCTGCAGATCTCCACGCTCCCCTGGTGGCCCGCGTGGGAGGAAGGCCAGCAGTCGGTAGGCAAGCCAGAGCCCAATATTGCGCTGTAGCGCTATAGGATTATTGGGGGGGGGTACATTTTCCAGTATCTCTTATTTCGTTCTGAAAATACAATTGTTCGGATGCACCATTTTCGATAAGAATTGTGTTGTGTTATTCAATTTATGAAATTTTATATTTTTTCCAACGAATTATGAAACCAAGAAAGGTTCCTTAAATATGTTTTGGCTCAATATGAACACTCCCATTGCAGGTGTTCGTGGATAGATATCATTGCTTTGGTCTTTGGAGTGTGATACTTTCACATCGCCAGTAATGAAAAAATAACGTCTCTTGGAATTATCCGCTAGTCACTATTGCTTTACAAAATAGTTCATTTGTTCCAATTCTGATTTTGTTCTTGCCGGACGTCTTGTAATTCTCCTCAGATCCTACACGACACGCAGTTGAGCTACTGCTTGTTAGGCAGAAGCTGGATTCCCACTTCACTTTCTCAAACATGAGACACCTGAAGAGTTGATAAACTTTCATTTGTATTTGACTGTTAGATTATTTCATTTCATTTATTTCACAAGCAATTAACAAGTCTCTGGTTTTTACGAAATAATCGTTGTATTTGTGTGTTTTCTTGGCTAAGACAAGCATGGCAGGCTTTCCCTTGAGAGGTGAATTCCTAGCTGAAGTTTGCATTTGTCATTGTATGTTGTTCTTGGCCGTGCGGTCTAAGACGTCAAAGTTGTGGTCGTGGTAGAGAATGTGCGCAGGTTTAAGTCTCGAGTATGGGAATTGTAAGATTTTTTTCAGAGATTTCGGCCGGTGTATTGAACCTTTGGCTACCATCCATCGTAAAGGGATTAAAAATCCCAGATAAATACTTTGATTCAAGTTTTTCACATTTTAGCTTTCGTGGTGGGAACGGAAAAATAGATTCGTGGAAAATGAGACATAGTTCTCTAAATCTGTCTATTGTTATTGTTTCTTTGGAGAACAATCTATCTGACAGACGGATGATTATTGCAAGATAAGATATATTGAAGCTAATTATGTAATTTGAGTTATGAATTCTCATTCAATTAACAGTTTTTCATATATTAGTGTATCCTGAAACATTATGAATTGTGTTTGTTGGCAAATGCAAACTCTGCACCTTGAATTATATATTTTAGATATATATACCGTTTAATTGAATTGAATTAGAATTTTTGGATATATTGGATTTACACAAACCATTTATATTGTTAATATATTTGTGCTGGTATGTGTGTGGGTGTTAACAGGCGGTACTCGATCTGTTTGATAGTTCGTCTTGAAAACAGGGAATTATACTTGAATTTCATGGTTCTAGAGTGTTCATTGGATAGAAATGACGACACAGTCCGAGATTGAACGAATAGACAGGCGTTGGGAGCAAGAAGATATGAGTGATGCTTGAGCAGTGAGAAGTCAAGTTGAAGTGATTCTAATACACATGCTGTAGTTGTTAGTGCTAATAATGTGGATGGAAATTGTGAAAACTGCATTAGACAAGCATAATGAAAACCTGGGATAAAATCTTCTATATATATAAAATGGATGTGTGTGTGGGTGTGTATATTTGTTTGTTACGGCATAAGTCTCGAACGCCTGGAGCGATTTCAACCAAACTTGGTACACATATCACTTCCAATCTGGAAATAAATACTGTGGGGTAAGACACACCTGGCATCCTTAGGGGTGGGGTGCGAAGGGGTGACATGTAAAAATAATCGAGAACGACCGATATTCAATTCCGCACAAACAGACATCCGTTACACTATGCAATCCGCACAACGATAGTGTTTCTTGGGTTGTCTAACATTCAGGCTGTGTTGCGAATGGAATCCATAGTTTTCGTGACACTCCCAATGCGGTTCAACTCAAACTCATCACCTATCGGCATGGGTGGGGGGGGGGGAGGTGAGAGGGGTAAAAAATAAAATGCCACAAATGACGTAGATTAGTGTCGAATCCATAGTTTTCGGAGTCGCTAAGCTAATTGGTGACATTCACGATCACATTTAAAATTAGTTACATTTTACACTATAGTTAGAATTCATTATTTTTCTGTCTAATACAAGATTGGGATAAATAAATACCCGGGCAACGCCGGGAATCAGCTAGTGTATTATAATTCTCGAGTCATGTGGCTTTTGTTTCAGAACGTGTGGTTGATAGAAATTATTTGTTAAATTTGAAACTGTGGGAGAACCTTAGAAAAAGGAGTTTCTTGTAAAAGATTGCATAGTTATCTTGTAAAATTTTAAAAATAAAATGTATTATTATTTCTAATATTTCCCTACGTGGCCGTGTGGTCTAAGGCCCTGTGCTTTGGGCTCCGACTGGGAAGGCACGGGTTCGAGTCCGCCTGGGTTCAGTCTCTGGGTTCTCGACCTGTGAATAGGGCCGGTGGCAACCCACCATCGTGAGGAAATTGAGGAGGTACGAGTGAGTAGCGTATCCCGGTCTCGGAAATCTATAACGGCTGGGGGTTCGACGTGCTGACCCCACGTCACCCCATTACCGGTTGAATATCTCCACACCTCTAGGTAGTTTTGTGGGAGGGAGACTGGCAGTCGGGAGATCGGTCTAGGCCCTTCAAGGGCTGTCCAGCCACGGGTTATTATTGTTATTATTTAATACGAAAACATATTTTTCTAACTCCCTTTGCTGTAAGAGAGAGTATATCTGAAGAAATCGATGTACGTATGATCGTAATATTTGTCACTAGGCATATGAAAAATGATAGGGGTCTCACAGGGCCCCAATGTGCCGAATAGGATGTTTGTTTATTTGTTTAAGTCTACTGGATGCACAGTAAGACTAATCGGGACTGGACATACAGGTTAAAGTGGGATCCGAGCCACTATGTGCCTCCACCGGGTATCGAACCCGGGGCCCCTTGATTACAAGGCGACGACTCCCTAATAGGATGTGTAGATCAAAGCGATTTTAAGGGTTTTAAGAAGTTATTTGTTGAAGTAGACCTACGTACTTTGAATTTTAAATACTGTAAATTAATTATAATATTCAGTGGTAAAGTTTTTTGCTCAAAAATCTATATAAAAAATAGGGCACTTTTTTCTGTGTACGCCAGTGTTAAAGGACATATACCGGAGACTTACTATTTGTTTCCTTCCATTTCCTAAAATACAAGCTACAAAAACTTCAAAACAGTTGCATAAGATTTATACTGAATGTCAAAAGGAAAGAACATATTTACCCGTACTTACAGGAACTTAATTAAGAATAGGAGAACATTTTTGGCATTGTCGTTATTGTACAGGATCCTGAACAACAAGGAACCAAAATGTTTATATGATCAAATTGCTCCGTACAGGAAGAAGGGAAAGCAAATTAACCTTTGTCAAAGAACACAATTCACGGTTCCTGTACACAGAACAACATTCTATGGAAACTCTTTCATAGTCACCACAATAAAATAATGGAATGACCTCCCCCCACCACTGACCTCAGGTGAGCTCCACCCTGCAACACAGAAAATAAACCTATAGAAGCATCTAATGTCCAAACAATAGTGTATGGATTTGTCTTTTCTGTAATGAATGGGAATGAGGTATTGGTTGTAGTTTTAGCTGTAATAATTGTATTCTAATTGTGGTTTTTGATTTAACTCTGTACCGTTAGTACATTAATTGTTTACATTATAAGTGTGATTTTTTTTATTCTTTCTACTGCAACAATGATTTTCAAGAAGTGTAAAGTGTCAATTCTAATATGTTTTTTAAGGGTTTGTTGTAAGAAGGGCCCGCGAGGCCGAAACACACCCTCTCAATAAAGACGATATTATTATTATTAGTGCCCGGGACCTTATGTTATAACATATTTTTCATTAGGCTTCGGATCTAATATTGGGGTGAAATCTTTACATATCTGATGAAAATCAGCCGAAATAGACAAACTTGACAAAGCATATTTTGACATATTCCACTAATTTCGCGTTTTTAAAACATATTTCTTCAATTTTGTTGTAATAAGACATATTTCTGTATAGTTTCGTAATTCTCACGCACATAATCGGTTATTTCATATTTTTTTCTTCGTAGCTTTAGCACAACGGATAGTTCATATTGTCGATGGCAGGATATGGAAGTTATGGAGGAAGAAAGGTGCCGTCTTTTCTTAGTAGTATCCCGCCGACAATTGATAACCATGCAAACATTATTGAGGCAAAATATTCTCTCTCATTGTTACACGGGAAGTAAAAAAGTTTCGTTCTCATTTCTTTGCCTTTTTCGCTTTTCACAAAAATCAGTCAAAAGTAAAAATAACATTCGGTACATTACAGCCCCTACTCTACTCTATCGGGTATGGGAGAAATTCCAGAATACTGTTGTGCATATTTTTGGTTTTACTGGGAATATTTCTGCATTTTTCTGACATATTTGTAATTTTACATGACATATTTTCCAATTTATATGACATAATTACATACATATTTTACAGTTTTATAGGGCATAATTATTATTATTATTATTATTATTATTATTATTATTATTATTCCAGTGCCAGATCACGTGAGACCCCGAGTGTGCAGTTTGCCGGAGAAACCGTACAACCCTCGCTCCCAGGACGACATCTACAAGTTACGCAGCTTCAGCATCACGAACAAAGGAGTGGTTAATTGCGGAGATTCTTTTATCACCAGGAGATCTCGGTCCAACACGAGCGTCGCGTCGGATGCCAGCAGGTAAGCAGCATCTTTCGCTGAATCCCAGCATCTGTGCGCTCTAGAGCGAGATAATGTTCATTATAACCGCGTTAATGTGAGGTGGTGTACTAGTGTGAAATGGTCAACGTTCCCAGAACCTTCAAATTAATCCAATCTAATCAACATTCATCCTAACAGTAGCGATTAACCCAAAACGAAATGAAAACGACCTAATAATGAGGAGAGAAGTAAATAGGTAAGGTACGGTACAGGGTGTCTCAAAAGTAATAGCTTAAACTGACACAGGTGAAAGTACACGATAATAGAAGCAAAAAAGTCTCAGAAAACATGGATCTGCAAACGAGCTGTTTTAGAGATAATCGCGAATGTGTGATTACAAGCCACCACTGAATTCATTGTTTGTAAACATCGTCCTACTTGGTAAAATGCAAATAATGTGTGCGAATGTGTGGTTAGAAGCCGTCATTGATTACATTTTGTAAACACAGAGGCTCCTGGCGCTGTCCGAGGTTTGCTATTTGGAACATTCCGACAGGTGGCTTTGGAATCAAACAGGATGTAATTAGAATGTTCAATAAAAGCAATGAGATCTTCAATGACTTTTCTTACTGTATTATTACCATTTTACCAACTAGGACGACGTTTACAAACAATGAAGTCAGTGGCGGCTTGTAATCACACATTCGCAATTATCTCGAAAACGGCTCGTTCGCAGACCCATGTTTACTGAGACCTTTTTGCTTCTATTATCGTGTACTTTCACCTGTTTCAGTTTGCGCAATTACTTTTGAGACACCCTGTATAGCACCGTGCCATGAAGGCACATTTAGAAGATGTGGGGATATGACCCCACATATTCTCAATCTCGGCCATTTTTGGAGGTCATGTGATCAGCACCACGCTCCGGCAGCCTTTACCCCTCCTCCAAGATAGTAGATCCAAACTTGCCTTAAAGTAACCATCGACTAAGATTTTTTCTATCAAAACAAAGGCTCAAAGGGTAATTATGAGATTGTTTATGTTATACTGGCGTCTGACTGCCACGCGGGAGACCCGGGTTCGATTCCCGGGGTACGTGATCTCATTACTGTTTTTTTCCAGCCTTGTAAATGTCATCACCGTTTCAGTTACATCCTCTTTTTGTATTTGTGTTATACAATTTACTTAGGTAAATTTCTCGTATCGGACAAACGGCTGAAATTTGCTAGTTCATTTAATTTGAATATTCGTACTTACGTATTCTGCATTGAGAAACATTGCTGAAGATCTAGTAAGTTTTCTTCGTTTCTTTTTCCCTTCGGTAACACGCAAAATGGCGGTCACAGTTTCACTACCGTACTCGGCATGCAGTGTTTCCACCCCACTGCACCCAAAAATACCTACGTTAGCCCCGCAAACCATTGACGCATAGCCCCACGAACCATTTCCGGTAAGGTTAGGTTAGGTAGGGTCACGTATAGGTTACAATAGTTAAAAATTGGCTTCGAAAAAAATATACGTAGCCCCACACACCATTCTCGCATAGCCCCACGAGGCATTGACACATAGCCCCACTAACCATTTGCGGAAACGTATCTTCTTCAGTTACAAAAACACGTGTTTGGAAACACTGACAGGGATTACGTCATCACAAACAGGCTACATCCATCTGGAAGTAAATGGATGCAAGAGCTTTCGTGCATCGGTCACACATTTATATCGAAAAATAGCTGATTTACCGGCAAAATTGAATGAACGATGCGAGAAAACACTTCCCCGAACTTCCACAAGTATAAAGAAACTGCATTCGGTAAGTAATTTCTCCTGTAAATTTGAAGAAATCCGTTTGTCCGATACGAGAAATTTACCTTTACTTATCATTCAATACTGTAGGCAAATAACACACATCTTAATTACTCTTCATGATTATGCAATATTTTTGCCCGTTTCGTGCTGCAGAAATATTGCCAGGATTTCAACAAAATAACCGCACAACAATATAGTACTTCACAAGAAGCAGAAACTAAAATATTAACCAGTCTTCTTCTGATGAACCGTGCTGTCATCTATTCTGTGAGAAAGCAGAGATACAAAATTTGTCATTTTTTATGTTTGTTAAAGTGCAAGTGACAGGTACAGGAAGACCAAGAGAATTACAGAAATGCCACTGTCTTCAGATTTGCAATTTCTGTTGTCAACCGATGTCATAGGAACGATGTTGATTTGTTTCGCGGCGACAGAACTCCCTGTGTCTGTCACTATTTGATTCATCACGAGGAAGACTTGAGGGTTCAGATGCGTAAGAATGTCCGAAGATATGTTTTTTTCAAAGAATGGAAAGGGCAAAACGAAGAAAAATCATTGTAGGCGGTTAGAGAGACGCCGCTAGAGATCTAGTTGAAATGGACTCAATGTCTGATGACATATTTTCAGAAGACGGCTTAGGTGGTCATATCTACTACTATTCCAGCCCATTTCTCTTTCATTTCTCCTCTGTTTCCTATTCTAAACCTCTACTTCTCTCTATTTTCCCCTATCTTCCTGTACTCCTTCATCTCTTTATTTCTCTTTTCCTCCTCTGTCGCCTTGTGTCTCTTTTCTTCCTCCTTTTTCCCTCTCTCTGTCTTTTTTTCCTCTTGCTTATCTTTATTTCTATATGTTTCTTTTCCTCTTTCATCTTCCCATTTTCTCTTTTCCCTCTTTCTTTCTTTATTCCTATTCTATCTCCTTATTCTCTCTCTTCGTCCTCCTCTGTTTCCTTGTCTCTCTTTTCCTGCGTTTCTTTATTCCTTTTCCTCTCTCTTTCATCTCTCCATTTCTTTCTTTACTCTTCTGTCTTTTTATTTATATACAGGGTGTCCGGAATGGAACGGACAGTTTTTAAAAGTGCGTTACTTTAATACGGTAAGGAGTAGCTAGAAACAAAAACATACATTTTGAAGGCAAACTCAGAAAGTTTTATTGGAAGCAGCTACAGCTCAGTATAGCTTAGTATAGCTCCCCATGAGCTCTGCTTGTTGCATGGAGAATCTCTAGCCTGTGTTCAATCTCCCTCTACATGTTCTGTCGCTCAAACAAAAATTTCGTCGGTGCAGGAAAAAAGCAGGCGTAGCCTATGGAAGTCATTACGGGAGGGGACCAGGCAGCTGGGAATTCCAAGGCCCATTGTTCACAAAGTCGTGCACAAAAGCTTACGTTTGTATGCATCCTAGTTGTTGGACAAACTTAAGCCAGATGTCAAGCCGAAAAGGCATTCATTTTCCATTGACATTCTGCAAAAGATTTGTTACCCCTCTAGACTTCTTACTTTAGGGGTACGGTGTATTCCGGCCAAAAGATACATGATTTACAAGAGCTGGAGGACAGTATTTGGAAAACTCTTGCCTCTGTAACCCCTCAGATGCTACAGAACACGTGGAGGGAGATTGAATACAGGCTAGGCATTCTGCATGCAACAAACGGAGCTCTTGGGAGCTATACTGATCTGTAACTGCTTCCAATAAAACTTTCTGAGTTTGCCTTCAAAATGTATGTCTTTGTTTCTAGCTACTCCTTACCGTATTAAAAAAACACACTTTTAAAAACTGTCAGTCCTATTCCGGACACCCTGTATATGTCTTTCATCCTTTCTTTTATCCTCTATCTCTTTAGTTTCCTTTAATTCTTCTTTTATACATTTATTTCCTCCCTCTTTTTTCACGTTCTCCATCCTTTCTATCCTTCTCTACCACTTTATTTCTCTGCCTTTCCCACCTCTCTTTTTCCTTGTTTTACTCTCATCCTCCTCCTCTCTTCTATTCTTATCACATCGCGCTACGGCGCCAGGCGTCCCAGGTTCGAATCCCAGCCTGGGCATAAGTGTTCTTTGTGAGTGTCCTTCCATTAAGATTATCATTTCATCCTCATCGTCGCGATTAGCCAAAAGGGACATAAAAAGCGACGCTAAATAACAAAAATCAACTCTCTTCTCATCTCTCTATCTGGATCTTATTGTTTATCCTTCTCTCTCTACGTGTATTGTTCTGGTTTCACCCTAAACTCTCCTTACATTTTTTATGACACGAATATCATTTTCACTTTTTTAATGGTAGTGTGTACATTTTAATTTCTGAGGATACATTAGGAGGTGCCCAGGCATCATTGGCTACCCGCAGTGTCCAATCCTATACCTATGACACAGAACGAGTATACTTTGTCCCGGGAAACTCTGATCCTAATGAAAGCAAGTCTCTGCGCAAGTAATGACTCGAGAGGACATTACCAATGAACACGTACGCCAGCTACCAGCCTTTGCAGCGTACTGCTTGGCTCCGCACACTCGCTTTCTTCCCTTTTCTACTGTTATGCACAGCCTTGCTCCAGAAATTCCAGGGATAGAGTATAGTAAATCCCTTCGCTAGCCAGCCTTGTCTCAGTGGAACGCAGAGATGGAAGAAAAAAATGTTGTTTTTTTTTGGTACTTCACCAAACTCCGTTTCACGGTGTTTTTTTGCCACATGAATCTTAGAAACTCCCGAACTTGACCGAAGAAATCTCTTTGCTGCAGTCAACTTCCCCCTAGTTTGAGAACACGACCTTGACGTTTCGTAGAACCGCAAGCCTCCGCGGCAAAAACTCAACCAAAGCGAATCCCACGCTTCTTGTTTGCATTTGGTAAAGTTTGGGTCTTGTAAATTTATCCTGCAGCTCTCCTTTGGAAAGTCGACTGTTGTTTCAACGCTCTTTGCGCCATCTGGGAAACTTCTCTGGAACCTCTTCATTCGGAATTAGTGCTTCTTGCAGCAGAGAGTAAGTAGGGTGCTTTATTTGGGATGGGGTAATGGGATGTCAGTGTTCGGAAGTAACCAATTACTTCTAACTCTGTTACAAGTAACACAAGGACGTATTTTTGGGAGAGGGTCCAGGGGGGCTGGAACCCCCGAAAGAGAGAATCGTAACGATCCGGCCTGACTCTGCATCAGTAATGTGCCTTAGACTATAAGTTTACGTCTACATGCATTATCTACACGAAATCTACACGTATATTACATTGGGTTGTAGTTAACATAGACTACGTAGACAATCTAAAGTGCATTAAAATTAATTTTCAAGGGTTTCATGAAGGGAAAGTGACATATTCAACTATATTGGTTCCTAACGAAATGAAAATAATCCTATTTACAACAAAATTTATATTCTCTTCTATCATCAACTATGGAAGAAGATAAATAGTATGCAAGAAACAACAACAGATGGCAGTCGTGAGGCAAGAGTAGTCTTCTTCCCATAAGACACTAGAATATTTCCTATATTAGGTTTCTTCCTAGGTGAGAAATTGTTCGAATACGGAAGGAAGAGTATGAAAAGTTCTCCTCACACATGAGCAACTGATACGCAATCTAATTTTCTTTCAATTCCACGGCGCCCTTTGCTAAGTTATCAGCTTTCGCCATGTTGTTTACATAGATTACGTAAAATACGTGTATAAAATAGTCTACGTGTAGAATGTAGACTATAGTTGTTTACGCGTAGACGCACACATCACGCTCTGCATTCATTTAGTGGCGGACCCTATGGCCGAGTGGTTAGCACTTTGCGCTGCGACGCAAAGGGTCCCGGGTTAGAATCCCGCTCGGGCTTGGTTGTTTGTGAATGTCCATTCAGCAATTTCATCACTCATCCCCACATCTTCGCAAATTAGTTAAGAGGCACAAAACGAGAAGTGAAAAAAACTAAATCAATCAATCATTCATTCATTTAGTAATTCGATTGGAATAAATGTCTGGGAGCAGGGGAGGACAGGGATCAGTTCTAATTGTCTTTGAGGAGCAAGTTACGATTGAGAGAGAGAGAGAGAGAGAGAGAGAGGAGGACGATTCTAGGGGGAGCGTGTTGACGCTATACCGCGTTTGGTAGAACCTGTCCCGCTTCCCGCGCTAGGGAGCGCTCGACAGTTTCGGTGCCAATGAGAAACGAGGAAGAAAATCGTCTGCTGGGCAGCGAGGAGCGAATGGAAGCCAGAAGAGAGGCGCTTACGTAGACGCTGTTGCGACGTTGCGTATTTTAATTGGCTGCCTGGCTTTGACTTTCACCAGCACCGAGAAAAGACAGGGAGCAACTAGCGCGGGAAGAGGGACAGGTTCTACCAAATGCGGTATAGTGGCAAGTCAGACTCTACGTACAGTCACAAGCATAACATCTCACGGCAGATCTTTAGTTGCAGTACAGAGACAGGTATATCCTTGCCATGCTGATTCAGTCTTTAGGGGTGTAGATTAGTACCTTTTGCTCTTTACCATCAAGCTCACCTTGAGCAGCGAGTTGCTCTACCCCAAGGATGAATCGTTGGCGAGCTACATTCCCAATAAGATCCCGCATTCCTGAGGGAATGACACGGAATATTGTTTTACAGCCTACTGTCACGTGTGGAGAGGGAATAAGACCATTATCTGAATCCATGATTAATTGTTGCTACCAGTGACAGAATAGTGGACTTATTGCTGAGTAATCACTTCTTTTTAAAACAATCCTCGCAACGACCTTACCCCAACTGTAACTTCTGGATCCTCCAGTGGATCAGAACCTCTATGTAATGTGCATCCATGAGAAATGGAACCAGAGGCTTGAATTTCAATGGGACAGTTACAACTCAGAAGTGTTCGTGACTGTTCACAGCATGTAAGATGTTAAAAGTGTTCACTGCTCCACTCAAACAATAAATCTCAGCCTGACGCAACGAAAGCTACAGACTTGCTCTGGCAGGGTAACAGGTGCGAGAGTTGTTTTTATGGGCTCAAGTTAATAGCCACAGTTTGCTAAGGCACGCAGAAGATTTTATTCCTATATGCAGACGACATGCAGTAAAAGCCAGGGTGACCGCCTGGAGGCACGGTAAATATTTTACATCCTGACAGGCATTCATGTAAATGAGTTACCAAGCAGGAACTTTTTCGGAAACTATTTCAGCATTTTTCCCTTGCAGAAGTTAATTTACTTACTTTCAAAACAAATTTAGAACGTCCGAAAACTTTTTTTTTTTTTCGCGTCCTAAAGTACGTTTACTACAGTTTTCTGTCGGCAGTAACAACCTTAGCAAAAGCGATTCATCATTTTCGCCATCAAACAAAATTGTTAAGTTTCACTCTCTGAAGTTTTATTTCATCGATCCAGAGAAAAATTTCATCGACAAATTGCAGAAACTGTATAATTTGCTGTACGTGTTCGAAAAATTTAGTGAAATCCTCATCATTCGCTTTACATGTTCGAAAAATGTATGGGATTCCGTATCATTCGATTTACATATTTGAAACATTTAGAGAATCTCTATCATTTGCTTTACGTGTTCGAAAAAAATATAAAATCCGAATCATTCTTTTTACATGTTCGAAAATTTTAGGGGATTCCTTATCATTCCAATTATATGTTCAAAGAAATTAGAGAAATCCGAATCATTCACTTTACATGTTCGAATAAAATAGTGGATTCCGTATCATTCGCTTTACATGTTCAAAAAAATTACAGAAATCCGAATCGTTCACTTTACATGTTTGAAAAATTTAGGGCATTCTGTATCATCCGTTTTACATGTTCAAAAAATTTAGGAGATTCTGTATCATCATTCCACTTACATGTTCAAAAATTTTAAAAAAATTAGTGGATACCATATCATTGGCTTTACATGTTCAAAAAAAATAGAGAAATTTGAATCCTTCACTTTACATGTTCCAAAAATTAGTAGATTCTGTATCATTCGCTTTACATGTTCAAAAAAAAATTAGAGAAATCCGAATCGTTCACTTTACATGTTCGAAAAATTTAGGGGATTCTGTATCATTCCACTTACATGGTCAAAAATTTAAGGAAATACGAATCATTCGCTTTACGTGTTCGAAAAGTCTAGGGAAATCCGAATAATTCGCTTTACATATTTGAAAAGCTTATGGAAATCCGTATTACTCGATTTACATGTTCATATGACTTCTGGAAATCCACACGCTTGGTTTCAATTGTTCCGAAAACTTCGAGAAATTCAAACCATACGATTTCATGTTAGATACACTTCTGTAAATACATTTGATTCGATTTACATTTTTGAAATTTTCTGGACAGTCAGTTTCATTGGATTTCAATGTTCGACAATTTCTGGAAATCTTTATACCTTGTTTTTATTTGTTCCAATAAAAACAAATTCGGGAAATCTGTGCTATTCGATTTACATTTTTGATAAGCTTCTAGAAATGTATTCGATTTGCATTTTCGAAATTTTCTGGTCGGAAACTTCAGGAAATTAGTAGTGTAAGATTACATCTTTACAACTATACATGGGTATCTACACGTTGGAAAACTTTAGGAAACTGTAACATGGAATTTATTTGTTCATAAAAAGTTCGAAAAATCATTGAAATCATCGGTTCGAAAAGCTTTGGCTGCTAACGGATAAAAAAAATTGTTCTGAGGAAGTTTTTCTTTTTGAAAGATCGATGAAGATATTGGCGCGAAGAAAGTGGAAGGGGTACATTTTGAATCTCGAAGCACACCCATTGTACGAGGAACTCTGCATCGAGTTGACAAGGTGGTCAACGACCCAGAAAGGAAACAAATGCCCCACTGGTATATCTTGGAAAATGGACGCCATGTTGATCAGGCTTTCCTTTGTCTGGATCGTAATGGCGGGAAATAATACGGAGCGCACCAATGGGAGTTGACAGATGGTGGAAAGCCGTACCAGATTCTATCTCTTTCATCAGCACTTCCAATCTCTCTTCGCCCTGTCCGCACTTCTTTATCGACCGGGGTAATTAATCAATTGGGAGGAAGTTGACACTACAAATGTATTGCTCTTCTGTCTTGTTCTTCACGCATGGGGAAACTCCATGTTGTGTCTCCGGTTTCTTTTTGGTTCAAAAGAAAAGCGGGGCCTGATGAGGTGGTGCGGGGTTGTGGAATAACCGCGAAAGATATTAAGCGCGAAAGAGCAGAACCGAGAAATGTAACATAGGAATAAATGCGAAAGGAATTACAGTGAAACGGATTAATAGCGAAACGAAAATTGAACACCGGAATAAGCGCGAAAGGATAAACAATAGGGGTCAGCCGATAGCGATACCGGCGGTATCGTCATCGTTGAGTATCGGTTGATTTTCTTTTACCGATACCAAAGATTATCAGTGGCTAGAAAAGCAGGCAAATGCAACAGCTCGTCTCAATATTTGTCCATTTGAAAGTTCGTTCACCCTTCCCTGTGATTGGGAGACCAGCAGTGTTGCCACAATATGAGGGCACAATTTCCCTTTCCAAGGGGTAAAATTTCCCTTTTTTGGACAATTTTTTCCCTTCACCTAAGCAAATCATGCAACAATAACAGTAGCAGTCCCGGTAATTTTTATTATTATTAGTGGTAGTGGTTGTGGAAGCAGCAGTAGTAGTATTTCCGTCGGTCCATGTACGTGTGAATAAAAAATGTTATTTTTTTTTTTCACTTGTCACTTTCATCGCTTCCAGGTTTGGATCCTGGTCAGGAATCCATTTAATCGTTAATCCTCATCGTTACTATTATCCGAGGGTGCAGAAAAGCGATGTATTTAACAGAAATATAAATAGATGCAGGCTACATTCAAGGAAGCAGGAAAAAGAACAGAAAAAATGAAAATATGAAACTGGAACTTAACATAAATTGTAATATTGTAGTCAGATGTCTTAAAATTTCCCTAAAATTGTGGTATTTTTAATCAAAATTCCCTTTTCCCTTTTGGATAAAATTTCGGCCCGAATTTCCCTGCAAAAGGGAAATTTCCCTTCATGTGGCAACACTGCAGCACAGGAAGATTCATAGATTTTCCTAGAAACACTGTATAAACCCTCACCCTCCTGGGAAGCAGATGGCAAGATCAAAGGCATGGGTAGGTGATAGCTGAATCCAAACGTGACCATGAAGGCATGTAACTGGTTAGTTAACGCTGTGGGAAATAAACCATTCATTGCCAATTCTTGCTTGAAGCTCGTGGTGGTAAGATAGGTGCATGTTTCTAAGGTTCGGCTGGATCTTTGGCATTCGAATGGGCGATTTTTTTCAAAATTTCCTCTCCATTCAAAAAACCTTCACTGTTGTCTAGATATTATCAATAGTTTAATAGACTTAGAATCATGTACATAAAATATTTATCAGGAACTGTGACACGCACCTTCTGCCTTTAGGGCTTTATGTTAGTCGGTTACAACCCTTTTATCGGACTTCCCAAAGGCTTCTTAGGGTTAGTAGGACCAAGCCCTTGCGAGGTCTGTGGTGCAGAATTTATTTTTAATTATCACCTATGTAGGTTTGAAATAAAAGATTAAGACCTTTTACTGGAAGATTTATTTAAACTTCCGATGATATACAAACACTTTTCAAACAGACAATTCACCCGATACAACTTGTAGGCCTAAACCTATTAGTTGTACCGAAGTTTATAACCCTGGTCTTTTTGATGATGCAGGAGAACGCCTTATTCAGAGTTGGGTTTGTGGAATATCTGCCAAATGGAGCACAAGTACACCAGCCAATCCGAAGATTGAAGCAAGATATTACCCATCGTCCCCTGAACCATCAGCCTTTCTGCAACCAGGAGAATGTCCCGTAGGCTTACAAAAGTCTAGCTCTTTTATATAATAATTTTGTTTACAATTTACCATGGTTACTACATAGTTGTTTAATATTTCCATAGTTTCAGCATTTTTATTATATTTAAGTTAAACAATTCATTACCTATTGTAACATTAACAATAACACATTTTTAAAGAAAAGATTCCAACATAGATTAATACAATACAGATTGAATAGTTTTTTGCTTGAAAAAGCATGTGTTGACAGGGGCCACACAACTGTACTTTTCATCAGATGGACGTACCATCATTCAATAAATATTCATTTTTTTTTTACTTCTTTAACATTAATTTCCTTGCCATGGCAGTTGTTTTTCATAAATTTAAGCGGTCTTAACTACACGTAAGCTAGATGAATACTTGCTGTTTTATCTCTGATTTTATAACGTCTTTTTACTATTTATGTAATAACAATATTTTTTAGTCTAGAAACAAAGGACAAAATAGGCATTAACGTTGTCTTTCCTCCGTTTCAATCTGTGGTTACGTAGAACAATACTCCATACGCATCGAAGAAATTAAGTACTAATTAATTAATGTATGTATTATTACGAATTATATTAACGTAATAAATAGAAACGCTTTTATTATATTTGGGAAACACTTTGCTTGGACTGGCTCCCCAAATTATCTTTCTCAATACGTACCTAGTGATGTGACGAGTTAGTATGACTCGGTGACTAGCCTTTGTTGTTTTATACTGGAGTTATACAAGTAGCGGTATCGGTGGGTATCGGTATAGGCAAATGGTGGTATACTCCTCGTCCTGATTCCAACCTGGCTTTACTTCAAAGAAAGTTCCCAAAGATCAGTTTTCCCCCTAACAACCACATGTCAGGTCCACGTGGACAGCTGTCGTCAAGTCCACGTGGACAGCTGTCGTCAAGTCCACGTGGACTAAATGAGATGTTGCTAATTATGTGTCTTTAGAGATTTTTGAACGTGAAGTTGCTGTTGCGTTATCTTTGCTAGGTTTTGCTACTATTTTATACAATATAAAGACCTTGGGAGTATAACCTAGCAGTGAATGGAAGTCTAAACACTGCAGGCAAAAGCGACAACAGCGCTTTGCCGAAAAACAGGTGGTGGCTCGAAACCAGACACGGGTCCGGTCTGGGGTTGTGTCAAAGATGCCGAACTGCTGACCCGTTCAGGACTTGGGGTATACCGGCTCAGCTGTAATAAAGAGGGAAACGGGTTAAGCGTGAAACCAAAATTGAAAACCAGAATGAGCGCGAAAGAAAGAACAGCAAAACTGATTAAGCCCAAAACCAAAGTTAAACACCGGAGCAGACACGAAACGGATTAACCGCGAATTTTTTACTTTCGCGCTTAATCTCTTTCGCGGTTATTCTGCCGACCCGGTTGTGCATCTAGGACAGAATTGGATATTTACAACAGGACTTTACAAACACTAAAGTTCTGACCGAGGCAGTTTATTCACAATTAACAGCACTTTGCATGTAACTTCTCTACGCTGTATCAGGGTCTTCCTCAGGCGAAAAAATGTTAGCGTTTTCAAATAAGGAAACAAGGATTAATTATATTACCAGGAGTTTATAGATGGTCCATCGATCTGGGCGACCAATGGGGCGCCGCCCTCAGACATTAGCGCTCAAACCTTATTTCTAATTACATAAGCGTGGCTATTCGTTTGCGTTTATTCTTAAGTCCACTTTATGCACGGTAAATCTTATCGGGACTGGACCTACAGTTCAAAGTCGGATCCAAACCACTATGCCCCAATATGGTACGTCGTCGCCTTGTAATTAAGGGGTCCCGGGTTCGATACCTAGTGGAGGCACATACTGATTCGGATCCCACTTTAAACTGTAGGTTCAGTCCCGATTAGCCTTACTGTGCATAAAGTGGACTCAAAATGCCAACTCAATCAATCCAAAACCATATTGTACGTGGCTATTTCGTTTCAAAACAATTGAATTATTGTAAACCAGAATTAATTGAAGTTACTGCTGTATAAGTACATTGCAAGATCACACTAACCTAAGAGATTACTGTTATTTCAATGTCATTATGTAGGTATGAAATAAACACATACCTACAATACGCGGGTTCTTTAAGAGTAACACTTAAGTATTTTAAACATACGGTTATTACTTTCTTCGTCATTAAAACCATACATGTTTAAAATGGTCATGTTTTTATTGCAGAAAGATAAAAGTTGGAGGAGAGTGGGTTAAGGTTGAGGACGCTAAAAATACACATCGGCCGGGTGAAAATTTTATCTTGAGCCGCCCCTGGGGTATTTATTTTCCTTCTGGATGTGTGTTCGCATGGGCGTAACTTGGGACGTAATTATCATCCGTAGAATCAAACTTAGGACTTAACTTTCAGGGGCAGAATCAAACTTGGTACTTAACTTTGGAGTCAGAATCAAACTTCGGACTTAACTTTTGGAGTCAGAATCAAACTTGTGACTTACTTTTTCAGTCAGAATCAAACTTGTGACTTAACTTTTGGAGTCAGAATCAAACTTGTGATAACGTTTGGAGTCAGAATCAAACTTGGGACTTAACTTTCAGGGGCAGAATCAAACTTGGGACTTAACTTTCAGGGGCAGAATCAAATTTGGGACTTAACTTTCAGAGGCAGAATCAAACTTGGGACTTAACTTTCAGGGGCAGTATCAAACTTGGGACTTAACTTTCAGAGGCAGAATCAAACTTGGGACTTAACTTTCAGGGGCAGAATCAAACTTGGGACTTAACTTTCAGAGGCAGAATCAAACTTGGGATAACTTTTGGAGTCAGAATCAAACTTGGGACTTAATTTTCAGGTGCAGAATCAAACTTGGGACTTAACTTTCAGGGGCAGTATCAAACTTGGGACTTAACTTTCAGGGGCAGAATCAAACTTGGGACTTAACTTTCAGGGGCAGAATCAAACTTGGGACTTAACTTTCAGGGGCAGTATCAAATTTGGGACTTAACTTTCAGGGGCAGAATCAAACTTGGGACTTAACTTTCAGGGGCAGTATCAAACTTGGGACTTAACTTTCAGAGGCAGAATCAAACTTGGGATAACTTTTGGAGTCAGAATCAAACTTGGGACTTAACTTTCAGGTGCAGAATCAAACTTGGGACTTAACTTTCAGGAGCAGTATCAAACTTGGGACTTAACTTTCAAGGGCATCATCAAACTTGGGACTTAACTTTCAGAGGCAGAATCAAACTTGGGGCATAACTTTCAGGGGCAGAATCAAACTTGGGACTTAACTTTCAGGTGCAGAATCAAACTTGGGACTTAACTTTCAGAGGCAGAATCAAACTTGTGATAACTTTTGGAGGCAGAACAAACTTGGGACTTGCCTTTCAGGGACAGAATCAATCTTGGGACTTAACCATCGGGGGCAGAATTAAACTTGAGACTTCGGGAGCCAGGATTGACAAGTTTTCCATCCCGTAAAAGTCCAGAACTTTTTTGCTAAATAATTTACATTTGCCAAATCATAAAATATACTCTTAAATGCTTTGCAATTCATGTCCAAGGAGGTTGAGAAAAGTATCCTTAATTTTGAAATTTAGTAACTTAAAAATTTTGTGGGGGCAAGTGCCCCCTTGCCCCCGCCATGTTACGTTTATGTGTGTTCGTATTTAGGGGTGTAAAGGTACATTTAGAGCCAAAATGACCATAAATTGGGTGTTTGTGAAAAAATTTAGAGGTTGAGGATGGATATTTTGGGGAGGGGTTGCCAGGGGTGTGTGGATATATCACTGATTTACATGCAACAAAGTTTTTCAAATTGCCTTCCGTGGCGGAGTGGTTAACACAGCACAAGTGAGGAAGGTTATAACAGACATATTTTCTTGTCTACTTAAACTAATTTCGTTTCAGTTGAGGAGCTTATCCCAGTATTGCGTCACGGAAAAAATAACCTGTGTGTTGATGCAGGGTTGTTAAAGGTCCAGGTTTTTGGACCGTATTTAAATTGAGCCGAAAAAAGGTTCCTGGACCGAATTTAAATTCAGTTTGAAAAATGGTTCCTGGACCGTATTTAAATTGGTATGGAAAAAAAGGTTCTTGGAGAGAATTTAAATTCAGTCTTAAAAAGGTTCCTAGACAGAATTTAAATTGTCTGAAAAAGGTTCCTGGACCGAATTTAAATTCAGTGTAAAAAAAGGTTCCTGGACCGTATTTAAATTCATCCGGAAAAAAAGATTCCTGGACCATAATTAAATTGAGTCGGAAAAAGGTACCTTGACAGTATTTAAATTAATCGAAAAAAAACGGGTCTTGGACCGAATTTAAATTCAGTCTGAAAAAGGTTCCTGGACCGAATTTAAATTCAGTCTAAAAAAAGGTTCCTGGACCGAATTTAAATTCAGTCTGAAAAAAGGTTCCTGGACCGAATTTAAATTCAGTCTGAAAAAAGGTTCCTGGACCGAATTTAAATTCAGTTTCAAAAATGGTTCCTGGACCGTATTTAAATTGATCTGGAAAAAGTTCTTGGACCGAATTTGAATTCAGTCTGAAAAAAGGTTCCTGGACCGAATTTAAATTCTGTCTGAAAAAAGGTTCCTGGACCGAATTTAAATTCAGTCTGAAAAAAGGTTCCTGGACCGAATTTAAATTCAGTCTGAAAAAAGGTTCATGGACCGAATTTAAATTCAGTCTGAAAAAAGGTTCCTGGACCGAATTTAAATTCAGTCTGAAAAAAAGATTCCTGGACCGAATTTAAATTCAGTTTGAAAAATGGTTCCTGGACCGTATTTAAATTGATCTGGAAAAAGTTCTTGGACCGAATTTAAATTCAGTATGAAAAAGGTTCCTGGACCGAATTTAAATTCAGTGTGAAAAATGGTTCCTGGATCGTATTTAAATTGATCTGGAAAAATTTCTTGGACTGAATTTAAATTCAGTCTGAAAAAATGTTCCTGGACCGAATTTAAATTCAGTCTGGAAAAAGGTTCCTGGACCGTATTTAAATTAATCCGGAAAAAAGGTTCCTGGACCGCATTTAAATTGATCCTGTAATAAAGGTTCCTGGACGAAATTGAAATTCATTCTGGAAAAAAGGTTCCTGGACCGAATTTAAATTCTTCCGGAAAAAGTTCCTGGACCGAATTCAAATACTTTACAGATAAAAAGGTTCTTTACGGTCCAGAACCCATTTACGCTTGCTGATTTTCTCTCCTGGACCGGAATTGAATTTATTTAAAATTCCTGGACCTTTAACAACACTGTGTTAATGTGCATATACTATAAGTCGAATCAATCGAACCGCTATGTACACTCACCAGCAATAAAAATGGGACACCTATATCCTGAAATATTCGCTTCCCTGCAAGGCGATATGTGCGTTGGCGGTGGTAGAAGCTGGCATCGAAAATGTGCTATTAAAATTATCGCCGTATCGTTAGACAACACACATAACGTCTTGGCAGGGAAGCGGGCATTTCAGGATCCCTTTTTTATTGCCGGTGAATGTACTTCCGAGGAATATCGATTCATTACAAGGCTACGCCTTTACCACTACTCCATCTGGTGAGCCCTTTAAGATTCATATTGAACAACGAAAAGTAAACAAGTGCATATTTTCTTTATTTAATTTCAGTAATGGATTTCGGAGAGGTGGAGTCCGGACCGGACTTTAACATATTCGTTAGAACATCGAACAATTGCTTCGAGGGCGTCCGTTTACTGTGTATTTTAATGACCAATTTACATTCGATTTTCTTGCTGACCTGTTTTCTCAACAGGTTTGTGTACGAGCCTATATGTCTATAATCAAAACGCACTTGTCTCTCTCTCCTAGTGGGCGTTGAATTAACTACCCGCAGTGGGGAATGTAGAGGGGTGTCGGGTTTGTATTCCCTGAAATGTAGAATAGTAGAAAAACGAGAAGAGAAAGAAAGAAATAGCTAACTAACTAACTAACTAACTCTCTAGCCTTCTTAAACCCGAAGGTTCATGGCTGCAGCAACATAGGCCTTCCAACTTTCCCTATCTTGAGCAAGATCTACCGGGTGTCCGAGAAGTCTTTGTATGAAAACAAAAATTAACTGTATCCGCTATATGCAACATAGACATGAAAAAATGGTACCAAAATGTTCGGAAACTATTCAAGTTTTATTGGCAATAGGAAAGAAATCAATAAATCTCCCCGTGAGCACCCTTGGTAGAACGGAGTACATCTAGTCGAAATTCAACTTTTCGCCATGCATTAGCCAACATCAAAGGAGGGATTGATGTGATGACTTGGGTTATCCGTTGTCGCAGAGTTCCAAGATCGGATGCAGGAGTTCTGTAGACATTGTCTTTCACATAACCCCATAGAAAAAATTTAGAGGGGTTATGTCTGGATATCGTTCAGGCCACGCTGTCGATCCATTTCCACCAATCCACTTTCCAGGAAATGTCTGATCAAGGTAGGAACGAACCTCCAGACTCCAATGTGGCGGTGCACCATCTTGTTGAAAGATAACATCTGGGTGATATTCTAGCAATTGAGGAACAGCAAACAATTGCAACATATCGAGATACACTCCAGATGTTACGGTGTCCTCACAGAAAAAGAATGGTCCGATTATTCTGTTATGCAGCACCGCGCACCAAACATTCACCTTCGGGCTGCCCATGGTCGACTCCCTCGCCTCATAAGGGGGGGGCTCTTTACCCCAGATACGCACGTTGTGTCTATTCACTAAACCACTGACATGAAAGACCGCCTCGTCTGAAAAAGCAACATGTTCCAGAGAGCCATTATCAGCGTCAATGCGTGATAACATTTTCACCGCAAAGTTATACCGACGTTTGCCGTCATTGGGCAACAAAACCTGCAGGATTTGCACTTTGTACGCACGAAACAGTAAACGTTTGTGTAACACATCATGAACAGAACTTTTTGGCATCTGTAATTCATGTGAGGCCGTACGCACGGATTTCTTCGGACTGCGCACAAAAGCCACTCTGACATCTTCCACCCTTTCGTCTGAGGTTGATGGTCGGCCACTTCTCGGTCCGTCAGCAACAGATCCTGTGGTCTTGAATTTGTCATACCACGACTTAATGCTCCTACCATCGGGCGGCACCTTTCCGTACGATGTTTGAAACTGTCTCTGCACTGTTTTTTGTGACCTGCTCTCGTGAAACCACAGGACACACTCAGCTTTTTCCTGATTTGTGTACATTTTCGGTTTGCTGGACACTGGCACTGCTACACTACCGCAACGTTACAGAAACCTGAAACAAAATAAACTTAAATAGTTTCCGAACATTTTGGTACCTTTTTTCATGTCTATGTTGCATATAGCGGATACAGTTAATTTTTGTTTTCATACAAAGACTTCTCGGACACCCGGTATATACTCTTTTCCATCCCTACCGATTTCCCTTAGGTCCATCTCAACGTTGTCCCTCCATCTTCGTCTTGGCCTTCCTACAGGTCTCTTACCATCAGGTTTCTCAACAAGAATCCTGTACACTCCTCTTTCCTCTCCCATTTGTAACACATGGCCTGCCCACCTAAGTCTTCTTGATTTAATTATTCTAATAATATCTGAACATGAATTCAAATTATGTAGTTCTAAATTATGTAACCTTCTCCACTCACCTGTCTCCTCATCCCTTTTAGGTCCAAAGATTTTCCTAAGGATCTTATTTTCAAATACTCTCAATTTATGTTCCTCTTTCAATGTAAGGGACCAAGTTTCACATCCATATAATACTACTGGCAAAATTACTGTTTTCTATATTTTAACTTTTAGTTTCTTAGATATTAAACGAGAAGACAAAAGTTTATGAAGAGAAAAGTAACATGCATTTCCCGAATTAAGCCTACTTTTTATTTCCTCTTTAATATAATTTTCATTTGTTAATATTACTCCTAAGTATTTGAATTTGGAAACTGGTTCAAACGAGTTGTTATCAATAATTAGATTTTGATTATTACCTAACACTTGGTTTCGGCCTCTAAGCATATATTTAGTTTTCTCTTTGTTAACTTCAAAACCTATCTCTTTAGCACTTTTGAAAAATATTTTAGCATTAATCTTAATTGTATTCACATCATCACCGAGTAAGTCTACATCATCTGCATATGCTAACAACTGAGTCACACCATTTAATTTTAGTCCTTCTTTAGTTTCTTTTACCTTCCTTACAGCATATTCTAAGGCAAAATTAAAGATCAATGGAGATAATGCATTTCCTTGTTTTAACCCATCATGAATTGTAAATTTGTCAGACATATTAATACCCACACGGATTTTACTTTCTGTTTCACTGGTGCATATTTTTATCATACTAACAAGCTTCTTAGGTATTCCAAACTCTACTAATATATTATATAATTTCTCTCCTTTGACCGAATCATATGCTTTCTTGAAATCAATGAATAGCTGATGGACATTTTGATTATATTCCCACTTTTTTCAAGTGTCTGTCTGATGTGAAAAATTTGATCTCTAGTTGATCTGTTACCTTTAAATCCACATTGATAATCACCTATAATTACGATAAAGAAAGAAATAGTGTAGAGAAAACTGGAAGATAAATATAGTAGAAAAGCGAGAAGAGAAAGAAAGAAATAGAGTAGAGAAAACTGGAAGAGAAATATACTAGAAAAGCAAGAAGAGAAAGAAAGAAATAGTGTAGAGTAAACTGGAAGAGAGAAATGTAGTAGAAAAACAAGAAGAGAAAGAAAGAAATAGTGT
Organism: Lepisma saccharinum; assembly: GCF_977018435.1. Lineage (NCBI taxonomy): Eukaryota > Metazoa > Arthropoda > Insecta > Zygentoma > Lepismatidae > Lepisma > Lepisma saccharinum. The sequence goes on along the minus strand of NC_139255.1, from coordinate 45,811,525 downwards.
AGAGAAAACTGGAAGAGAAATATACTAGAAAAGCAAGAAGAGAAAGAAAGAAATAGTGTAGAGTAAACTGGAAGAGAGAAATATAGTAGAAAAGCAAGAAGAGAAAGAAAGAAATAGTGTAGAGAAAACTGGAAGAGAGAAATATAGTAGAAAAGCATGAAGAGAAAGAAAGAAATAGTGTAGAGAAAACTGGAAGAGAGAAATATAGCAGAAAAGTAAGAAGAGAAAGATAGAAATAGTGAAGAGGAAACTGGAAGAGAAATATAATAGAAAATCAAGAAGAGAAATAAAGAAATAGCGTAGAGAAAACTGGAAGAGAAATATAGTAGAAATGCAAGAAGAGAAAGATAGAAATAGTGTATTGAAAACTGGAAGAGAAATATAATAGAAAATCAAGAAGAGAAATAAAGAAATAGTGTAGAGAAAACTGGAAGAGAAATATAGTAGAAATGCAAGAACGGAAAGATAGAAATAGTGTAGAGAAAACTGAAAGAGAAATATAATAGAAAAGCAAGAAGAGAAATAAAGAAATAGTGTAGAGAAAACTGGAAGAGAGAAATATAATAGGAAGCAAGAAGAGAAAGATAGAAAAAGTGTAGAGAAAACTGGAAGAGAGAAATATAGTAGAAAAGCAAGAAGAGAAAGGAAGAAATAGTGTAGATAAAACTGGAAGAGAAAAATATAGTAGAATAGCAAGAAGAGAAAGAAAGGAATAGTGTAGAGAAAACTGGAAGAGAGAAATATAGTAGAAAGCAAGAAGAGAAAGAAAGAAATAGTGTAGAGAAAACTGGAAGAGAAATATAATAGAAAAGCAAGAAGAGAAATAAAGAAATAGTGTAGAGAAAACTGGAAGAGTAACATAGTAGAAAGCAGGAAGAGAAAGAAAGAAATAGTGTAGAGAAAACTGGAAGAGAAATATAGTAGAAAAGCAAGAAGAGAAAGAAAGAAATATTGTATAGAAAATCGGAAGAGAGAAATATAGTAGAAAGCAAGAAGAGAAAGAAAGAAATAGTGTAGAGAAAACTGGAAGAGAAAAATATAATAGAAAAGCAGGAAGAGAAATAAAGAAATAGTGTAGAGAAAACTGGAAGAGAGAAATATAGTAGAAAGCAAGAAGAGAAAGAAAGAAATAGTGTAGAGTAAACTGGAAGAGAGAAATATAGTAGAAAAGCAAGAAGAGAAAGAAAGAAATAGTGTAGAGAAAACTGGAAGAGAGAAATATAATAGAAAAGCAGGAAGAGAAATAAAGAAACAGTGTAGAGAAAACTGGAAGAGAGAAATATAGTAGAAAGCAAGAAGAGAAAGAAAGAAATAGTGTAGAGTAAACTGGAAGAGAGAAATATAGTAGAAAAGCAAGAAGAGAAAGAAAGAAATAGTGTAGAGAAAACTGGAAGAGAGAAATATAGTAGAAAAGCAAGAAGAGAAAGAAAGAAATAGTGTAGAGAAAACTGGAAGAGAGAAATATAGTAGAAAGCAAGAAGAGAAAGAAAGAAATAGTGTAGAGTAAACTGGAAGAGAGAAATATAGTAGAAAAGCAAGAAGAGAAAGAAAGAAATAGTGTAGAGAAAACTGGAAGAGAGAAATATAGTAGAAAAGCAAGAAAGACAAAGAAAGAAATAGTGTAGAGAAAACTGGAAGAGAGAAATATAGCAGAAAACTAAGAAGAGAAAGATAGAAATAGTGTAGAGAAAACTGGAAGAGAAATATAATAGAAAATCAAGAAGAGAAATAAAGAAATAGTGTAGAGAAAACTGGAAGAAAAATATAGTAGAAAAACAAGAAGAGAAAGATAGAAATAGTGTAGAGAAAACTGGAAGAGAGAAATATAGTAGAAAAGCAAGAAGAGAAAGAAAGAAATAGTGTAGAGAAAACTGGAAGAGAAAAATATAATAGAAAAGGAAGAAGAGAAAGATAGAAATAGTGTAGAGAAAACTGGAAGAGAGAAATATAGTAGAAAAACAAGAAGAGAAAGAAAGAAATAGTGTAGAGAAAACTGGAAGAGAGAAATATAATAGAAAGCAAGAAGAGAAAGAAAGAAAAAGTGTAGAGATAACTGGAAGAGAAATATAGTAGAAAGCAAGAAAAGAAAGAAAGAAATAATGTAGAGAAAACTGGAAGAGAGAAATATAGTTGAAAGCAAGAAGAGAAAGATAGAAATAGTGTAGAGAAAACTGGAAGAGAGAAATATAGTAGAAAAGCAAGAAGAGAAAGAAAGAAATAGTGTAGAGAAAACTGGAAGAGAAAAATATAATAGAAAAGGAAGAAGAGAAAGATAGAAATAGTGTAGAGAAAACTGGAAGAGAGAAATATAGTAGAAAGCAAGAAGAGAAAAATAGAAATAGTGTAGAGAAAACTGGAAGAGAGAAATATAGTAGAAAAGCAAGAAGAGAAAGAAAGAAATAGTGTAGAGAAACCTGGAAGAGTAATACAGTAGAAAGCAGGAAGAGAAAGAAAGAAATAGTGTAGAGAAAACTGGAAGAGAAATATAGTAGAAAAGCAAGAAGAGAAGAAAGAAATAGTGTAGAGAAAACTGGAAGAGAGAAATATAGCAGAAAAGCAAGAAGAGAAAGAAATAAATAGTGTAGAGAAAACTGGAAGAGAAATATAGTAGAAAAGCAAGAAGAGAAGAAAGAAATAGTGTAGAGAAAACTGGAAGAGAGAAATATAGTAGAAAAGCAAGAAGAGAAAGAAATAAATAGTGTAGAGAAAACTAGAAGATGAAAATATAGTAGAAAAACAAGAAGAGAAAGAAAGAAATAGTGTAGAGAAAACTGGAAGAGAGAAATATAATAGAAAGCAAGAAGAGAAAGAAAGAAAAAGTGTAGAGATAACTGGAAGAGAAATATAGTAGAAAGCAAGAAAAGAAAGAAAGAAATAATGTAGAGAAAACTGGAAGAGAGAAATATAGTTGAAAGCAAGAAGAGAAAGATAGAAATAGTGTAGAGAAAACTGGAAGAGAGAAATATAGTAGAAAAGCAAGAAGAGAAAGAAAGAAATAGTGTAGAGAAAACTGGAAGAGAAAAATATAATAGAAAAGGAAGAAGAGAAAGATAGAAATAGTGTAGAGAAAACTGGAAGAGAGAAATATAGTAGAAAGCAAGAAGAGAAAAATAGAAATAGTGTAGAGAAAACTGGAAGAGAGAAATATAGTAGAAAAGCAAGAAGAGAAAGAAAGAAATAGTGTAGAGAAACCTGGAAGAGTAATACAGTAGAAAGCAGGAAGAGAAAGAAAGAAATAGTGTAGAGAAAACTGGAAGAGAAATATAGTAGAAAAGCAAGAAGAGAAGAAAGAAATAGTGTAGAGAAAACTGGAAGAGAGAAATATAGCAGAAAAGCAAGAAGAGAAAGAAAGAAATAGTGTAGAGAAAACTGGAAGAGAAATATAATAGAAAAGCAAGAAGAGAAATAAAGAAATAGTGTAGAGATAATCGGAAGAGAGAAATATAGTAGAAAGCAAGAAGAGAAAGATAGAAATAGTGTAGAGAAAACTGGAAGAGAGAAATATAATAGAAAAGCAAGAAGAGAAATATAGAAATAGTGTAGAGAAAACTTTAAGAGAGAAATATAATAGAAAGCAAGAAGAGAAAGAAAGAAATAGTGTAGAGTAATCTGAAAGAGAGAAATATAGTAGAAAAGCAAGAAGAGAAATATAGAAATAGTGTAGAGAAAACTGGAAGAGAGAAATATTGTAGAAAAGCAAGAAGAGAAAGAAAGAAATAGAGTAGAGAAAACTGGAAGAGAGAAATATAGCAGAAAAGTAAGAAGAGAAAGATAGAAATAGTGTAGAAGAAACTGGAAGAGAGAAATATAATAGAAAAGCAAGAAGAGAAATATAGAAATAGTGTAGAGAAAACTGGAGGAGAGAAATATAATAGAAAGCTAGAAGAGAAAGAAAGAAATAGTGTAGAGTAAACTGGAAGAGAGAAATATAATAGAAAAGCAGGAAGAGAAATAAAGAAATAGTGTTGAGAAAACTTGAAGAGAGAAATATTGTAGAAAAGCAAGAAGAGAAAGAAAGAAATAGTGTAGAGAAAACTAGAAGATGAAAATATAGTAGAAAAGCAAGAAGAGAAAGAAAGAAATAGTGTAGAGAAAACTGGAAGAGAGAAATATAATAGAAAAGCAAGAAGAGAAATAAAGAAATAGTGAAGAGATAAATGGAAGAGAGAAATATAGTAGAAAGCAAGAAGAGAAAGATAGAAATAGTGTAGAGAAAACTGGAAGAGAGAAATATAATAGAAAGCAAGAAGAGAAAGAAAGAAATAGTGTAGAGAAAACTGGAAGAGAGAAATATAGTAGAAAAGCAAGAAGAGAAAGAAGTAAATAGTGTAGAGAAAACTAGAAGATGAAAATATAGTAGAAAAGCAAGAAGAGAAAGAAAGAAATAGTGTAGAGAAAACTGGAAGAGAGAAATATAATAGAAAAGCAAGAAGAGAAATAAAGAAATAGTGAAGAGATAAATGGAAGAGAGAAATATAGTAGAAAGCAAGAAGAGAAAGATAGAAATAGTGTAGAGAAAACTGGAAGAGAGAAATATAGTAGAAAAGCAAGAGGAGAAAGAAAGAAATAGTGTAGAGAAAACTGGAAGAGAAAAATATAGTAGAAAAGCAAGAAGAGATAGAAAGAAATAGTGTAGAGAAAACTGGAAGAGAGAAATATAGCAGAAAAGTAAGAAGAGAAAGATAGAAATAGTGTAGAGAAAACTGGAAGAGAGAAATATAGTAGAAAAGCAAGAAGAGAAAGAAAGAAATAGTGTAGAGAAAACTGGAAGAGAGAGATAGTTATCAAATCCTGTCAACTTAAAACTTCGTATTTAGTGTCTTATGACACATTATGCCTCAGGGTAGAATAGCATGCGTAAATATTACTAGATATTCTTTTAATTTAGCGTCGCTTTTCTTCCGGTTTTGGCTAATCGCGAAGCTGATAATGAGTGACGATATGTCCGTAATCAAGTGTTGTAATCTTTTGACAACATCAGAACCAGAATCAGCATAATTTAATAACTTATCGCAGCAGAATGTAGGAAGAAATTTCATAATTCAACTGGTATTATATTTCTGCCTGACTTTACACAGAGTTGTATCATGCAGTTTGAAGTATGTGAATAAATGTAAGTAAATAGGAACGTTCGGAAAGCTACTGTTTTAGAGTAACTGATTTGCAGTTACTTCTTTGGTTCAAATAGTAATTGAGTTAACAGTAATTCCTTTTAAATAGTAACTCAGTTACTGTTTATTTAAAAGTACAGTAAAACCTCCTTAATCCGGATCCCGATAAGCCGGACTTCGTTAAATCCGAACAGGCAAAAAAAAAGCAGAAATCAAGGTTTTGAATGTGGCCAGAAGTCAACTATCACATTCGTCATACTGCTCCATAACTGCTAAGAATACTACTGGATGTTCCATTTACAACGCATCCCGAAGTTGGGGATAGTACAACTTTTGAACCGGAAGTGGTACACATATAAACGTTATACCAAATTGAAGCCGCCTTATTGATGCATATATTTTTAAACCGGGGAGCAATGATTGGATTTCATTAGTGTCCACGCAGTGTAATCAGACACCCCTGGCACCCCTAGGGGGGTGGGAGCATGGTGGAATGACAAACAGGTGGATGCACGCGCATGGCTCTCATCCATACGTCAGAGCTCTGACGTCAACATAGTGGCCACAGCCAGGAGAGGGGGTGCTTTTCAGAGGGTGACAAATGGAGTTTCCGGATTTGTTCTTTTCTGTAGACCATTGAACTGAGTGTTTCTTTTTTTGTTGTCTTCGTTTCACTTCTAGTGAGAAGAATCTAAGTGCATTGCGAAAGAAAATATGCCTAACTGTGCTATTTACGGCTGTAGCAATCATTACAAAAAGACGAAAGGAACGAATATCAAGTATTTTGGATTTCCTGTTAAAGAAGAAGAATTTTGTTACAAATGGGTATTGGCTTGCAGGCGGAAGGACAAAATAAACAATTTTATATATCTCTATATATATATATATATATATATATACACACACATACATATAATATATATGTGCATGTATTGTGTGCTTTCACGAATCACATTTTACGTTGCTTTTCTGCCTACTTGGGCTGATTGCCCAACACAAATACTCTTACCCAGTTCAGGATTCGAACCCGGTAACTTCCGTGGCAATATCGCGAGTCAAGAACCTGGTGCCCTCAGTCACCGAAGCGACTCACGTATATGTATATATGCAGTCCTAGGTGTGTGGATATTTACGTATATGTATGTATACGTACTATACATATGTGTATATATAGGGTTATTAATGCAGTCTGTGTTATATGCTCTCTCGTGCCTCAAATTTATTTCTAAGTTCCCCGTGCATATAGTACCGTACCATGAAGGCACATTTTAGAGGTTTTAGGTGCAGGGACCCACACATTCTAGATCTCGGCCATTTAGGAGGTGATGTAATCCGTACCACGCTCCGGCCGCCTTCCCCCCCTCCCCCGTGGAAGGAAGTCTTCTATAGAATACAGGTGGATCGCGAAACAATTATTGCACAGTGAAAACCCTTCCGTGACGTGCCCAAGGGAGGGTTGGTGTTGTCATTACCCCATTTGACACAGTCCTTAAAAAAAAGAACGTCAAAAACAGGAAAAGATGGCAAAATGAGGACTGACCACCAAAAATAGTATGCGTAACCCCTCTCCCTGCCGAAAATCGTTGGCACGCCACTCTTTATCTCGGACACATTTTTAAAAACAACTCACCAGAAATTTTTATAATTTCGTATTACAGACTGAAGTATAGCACTTTTAACAGGATCAAATTAATCATGAACAAGTCCTTGAATTGAACGCTCAAAAGAAAATGATGTCAGAGACAAAGCCATTTTTCTCTTGGATCCAAGGTTCGGTCAAAGAATTTCTATTTAGGAATGGTTCTAATTAACGCCCATTTATATCCTCAGTATATTCTAGAATGTTGCGCAGATAAATGATTTATAAATATTGCCAGTAGTTCGACTCCGCTTATTGAAGAACATTCCCTCCCGCGCCTTCCACGTGTGGCGATACCTTTGCTGTGCAGCTTCCAAATGCTGACAAGTCTCTACATAGTGCTCAAGTTTGTTGCGACAATACTGAAAGCTCAAGAAAAGTTTAGGTGCAATATTATCAACAACAGGGTTATAGAACATTCTCCGTCTTGCCTTGATATGTATTTCTCCCCTTAAATTATCGTCACATTATTCAAAAAAAAAAATCCTAGTTTTGTCTAATGTAAACAGAAATATTTCCTGAAGGTGTGTGTGGGGGGGGGGGGGGGCTCGAGCCCCTGATTCCCACCTTGGATACGCGCTATTAACAATAACAGGGTTATAGAACATTCTTCGTCTTGCCTCGATAATTGTATCTCTTTAAATTATCATCACATTATTCAAGAAGACAAGAACCTAATTTTATCTAGTGTAAACTGAAAAATTTTCTTTCCTGGGGAGGGGGGCTCGAGCCACCTGATTCCCACCTTGGAGACGTGCTAGTAACAATAACAGGGTTGTAGAACATTCTCCGTCTTTTTTTGATAATTATTTCTCTCAAATTATCATCACAAAATCCTAATTTTATTTAATGTAAACAGAAAAAATATCCTGAAGGTGGGGGGGCCCTCGAGCCCCCTGATCCCCACCTTGGATACGCGCTATTAATAATAAGAGGATTATAGAACATTCTTCGTCTTGCCTCGACAATAATTTCTCCTTAAATTATCATCATATTATTCAAGAAGACAAATACCTAATTTTATCTAGTGTAAACTGAAACATTTTCTGGGGGGTCGAGTCACCTGATCCCCACCTTGGACACGCGCTAGTAACAATAACAGGGTTATAGAACATTCTCCGTCTTTTCTGGATAATTATTTATCTAAAATTATCATCACATTATTTAAGAAGCCTAAATCCTAATTTTATGTAGTATAAACAGAAAAAATCCTAAAGGGAGGGGGGGCTTGAGCCCCTTGATTTCCACCTTGGATACGCACTATTAACAATAACAAGGATACAGAACATTCTCCGTATTGCCTCGATAATTATTTCTCTCCTTAAATTATCGTCACATTATCTTATTTCACACCACAAGAAACCAAAAACCTCATTTTATCTAGTTTAAACCGAAAACTTTCGGGGGGGCTCGAGCCCACTAAGCCCCCTCCTTGGATACGTGCCTGGCTCAGTACACCATGGTTATGGTTATTCCGCGTGTTTTGAAGTTATATTGAGTCTGTAGTTGAAATTTGTTTCACGAAGAACGCTTCACTGTAAAGCGAACGGACTCCCTGTAGTCCTCTTCTGCAACGATGATGACGTCATGCGCCGGAAGGGAGAGTTTTCAGGATCGGCTTGCATCCACCTCTTTAGTCTTTACACCATGGGGTGGGAGAGGTATGACATGTAAAAATAATCGAAAACGACCGAAATTAGTGTGGAATAAATAGTTTTCTGGGTCGCTAATATTAATAGTGACACTCCCAATGCCGTTCAACTCCACTTTCATCACCTATCGGGATGGGTTCGAAAGGATTTGAAAATTATAATGTCAAAAATGAGAAAGATTAGTGTCGAACCCATAGTTTTTGGAGTCGCTAAGCTAAATGGTGATATTCACGATGACCAAACCCGGTACATATATGACTCACAATCTGGAAATAAATATTGTGTGGGTAAGACCAGGGGTGACATGTAAAAATAATCGAAATCGACCGATATTAGTGTGGAATCCATAGTTTTCGGGGTAGATAAGATGAATTGAGACACTCCCAATGCCATTCAACTCCAAGACACCCCTGGCACCCCTAGGTTTGGGGGTGGGAAGGGGTGACTTGTAAAACGACTGACATTAGTGTGGAATCCATAATTTTCTGGGTCGCTAATATGAATAGTGACACTTCCAATGCCATTCAACTCCAAGACACCCCTGGCACCCCTAGGGTTGGGGGCGGGAAGGGGGTGACATATAAAAAGACCGATATTAGTGTGGAATCCATAGTTTACGGGGTCGCTAAGATGAATAGTGACACTTCCAATGCCATTCAACTCCAAGACACCCCTGACACCCCCAGGGTTGGGGGTGGGAAGGGGGTGACATGTGAAACGACCGACATCAGTGTGGAATCCATAGTTTTCGGGGTCGCTAAGATGAATAGTGACACTTTCAATGCCGTTATATTATAGTGAATATGTAAAAGATATTACTTTATAATTTGTATACTGTACTTATACTTTTAAGGGCCTGTAAATAAAAATTAGTTACATTTTACGCTATTGTAAGAATTCATTTAACACCCGGGCAACGCCGGATAATTAGTGTTTTAAATAAATTAGAGAGCTTTAAATAAACAAATTCAAGATCATTGATGGTGTCTAGAAACTAGTATTAACTAAGTTCTTCCATCGTCGAATGTTTTCCTCCTAAGCCTGATTGTTCCAGATATAATACAAACTAATGCCTTGCGGCTTGGTGTCTGATGTCTTAAAAAGGGCTCAAGACCGTCCCGTTTGAAGCTAAATAATTATCTTGTACTCTTAAGATGCCCCACGGGTATGTAATTGTCTGTAGATTGGTCCACGACTGTTTTGTTGACTGAAGAAGCGGAACTCTTATCTTGGGATGCTGTGAGATGAGCTGTGCGGGGTTATGAGCCTATCTGTAGCTTTCTTGGAAGTAATTTGTTTCTTCCGGTGCTGGAGCCAGTGTTAATTGTTGTGCCCAGAGCAAAATTTGCAGCGAAGGAGTGGGGTATCAAAGGAGTCGGTATTCCGTCCAGAAGTGATCAAGTTATGAAGATCTCAAGCAGTGAGCAGAAGGGTCTCCTCCTGTGTGTGTGTGTGAAGGAGAGAGGGAAAGAGAGAAAGTGATCAAGATGTTCGAGAAAACTCGAAGAGTAGAGTAATAGTAGAGAGAGGAGAAATAGAGACATAATAAAATTGGATTAGAGGGAGAGAGAGATCTTTGTAGAAATAATCGGAAGAGAAAAAAGGGAGATGAGTAGTAGAGAAAACTGCAAGAGAGAGAGAGAGAGAGACATAGAAGAGGAAACTGAAGGGAAAGAGAGAGAGAGATAGAAGAGGAAACTGAAGGGAAAGAGAGAGAGAGAGACTGTAGGGAAACTCGAAGACAGAGTGTTAATAGAGAAAACGAATAGAGAGATAGTAGTGAAAATTAAGAGGGAGAGGGAGAGAGAGAGAGAGAGGAGGAAACTTGAAGAGAAGAAATAGAGATTGTAGAGGAATTTGTAAAATAAATAGAGATTGTAGAGGAAATGTGAAAAGAAAGAAAGAGAGATTTTAGAAGAATTGGGTATAGAAAGAAGGAGAGATTGTAGAGGAAATGGGAAAAGAAGAAAATATAAATTGTACAAGAATTAAAGAAAGAAAGAGAGATTGCAGAGGAAATTGGAAAGGGAGGAGATTGTAAGAAAATGGGAAAGAAAGAAATGGAGATTGTAGAGGAAGTGGGAAACCAAAGATTGAGAGGTTGTTGAGGAAATGGGAAAGAAAGAAATGGAGATTGTAGAGAAAACGGGAAAAGAAAGAAAGAGATTGTTGAGGAAATGGGAAAATAAAAAGAGACATAGTTATGAGAGAGCAAACTGAAAAAGAGGGAGACATTGTAGAGAAAACTAAAAAGGAAAGAAAGATGGAGAGAGAGAGATTGTAGAGAAAAGTGGAATATATATATATATATACACTAGAAAAGACAGAAGGGAAAAAAGGGAAGGAGGAAAGAAAATGGAAGAGAATGAAAGAGAAATTGCAGATAAAACTGGAAGAGAAAAAGAGAGTACAAAAAACAAAAGAAGAAGAGAGAGAGAGACAGTAGAGAAAACTCGTAGGAAATAAGATAATAGTGAAAGACACAGAGGGACAACAGATAAAAGAAAGGAACTAGAAATAAAAGTAATGGGGAAGACTGTTTCTTATATTATTTGTTACTTTAAAAAGATTTGTAATCCTTATGATTAACGTTTGAAGTGTTGCGCAATTTGACCATTTTCATCACCTGATATATTGGTTGGTTGGTTGATTTGGTGTTTTAAGTCCACTTTATGCACAGTAAGGTTAATCGGGACTGGATCTACAGTTTAAAGTGGGACCCGAACCACTATGTGCCTTCAACGGGTATCGAACCCGACACCCCTTGATTACAAGGCGACGACGCTACCACTTCGCCATCATGGAGGCCCGACCTTGATATATTGGGTATGTGAAAACGCACGGTATAATTTATCCCAAGTTAGTAATATTTTCATAAAACAACTCCTAGCTAGGATAATTTGAGTTACCCCAGTCAAATCTGGTCGTGCTCACATTGCAAAACAGCACTGTAGCATCTGCGCATGCATTAATCTGTGCCATGCACGAAATTCGCCTTCTGGAATGAATCTGCAATCGTTTTAGATATCAAAATTAATTATTTTGTAACTTCTATTGTCATTTAAAAAATATATATAAGAGGTATGTAATTTTCAACTTTAATTATTTTATGTAAATATTCTAAAGATCTAAATTACATGATGTAATTATGCAAAACCATGGATACATGTAAATATCGACTACGTTACCTTGTATAACACCATTAAGCCTTGTTTCCATGATATGAAAAACTCAATATGCTGACCAAGGCAGAAATTTATTTTATTTTAAAACATAAAGTAAACATAACGTTTCAACCTTCTAGCAAGGTCTTCTTCAGACTCTGTACCAAGAACAAAGAATTTTATTTTCCTAAACAGTATACAAGATATGGTTACATACAGGGTGGTCCATATGTCTTGTTACCCCCATAATTTTACATAACTTGATAATAATACAACTATATAATAATACAATATAATATAATGAAGTGTAAGGTAGCCATTCATTCCATATGTCGTGTGACACCAACAATTTTACATAATTTTATATTATGATAATAACAATATAACAATTTGTAAGACGTATGGATTCAGCGTCAACCAGGATGTTGTTCACGCATCCAAAAGGTCAGTATGACCACCATTATTTTCATGGCACAAAATGACACGGCGCCATGACCTGTGTGAGATTATACGAAGCAAATTTTTCGTGTTTGTTGTCTGATAGGCTGCCCTAATAGCAATCTGTTTTTAATGTACTGTTTACTGGTTTCCATGGCCCACAGGGGCGAGCCATAGGAAATAATAGCATTATATATGGTAATGAGATATGTTTTTATGTGTGATAGTGGAAGGTTGTAGTTTGCGGAACTCAATGTGGCTAGACTGTTTATAGTTGTTTCGGCCTGGGTTGTTGCCAGGGCTATGTGTCTGTTAAAAGACATCTTCTCTTGAAGATTGAATTTGAATTTGAATTTAAAATTTTGGGAGCGTCAGCACTTAGGCTATTTTGCTCCCGTCACATTATACGGGGGCCAGACCCTTACCATTATAAATAACAACTCTAACGTTGCATAACTAAAAATCTTAAAATGTTCTGACTTCTGTTAAAAGCTGAGGCTGTAAACGGGCACTCAGCACACACAAGGACAACAAACAGGACAACACACACAAAATTATACTGGCCATAGTGCCAGTCGCCAGAGCCTCATTAGTCTTTAGTCCAGGGTGCACTACGTGGAAGTGAGGTTGACTGTTGGGCGCCTATGTGGAAGGTACCCCTTACACCCCTCTTCTCTTGAAGAGTAATACCATATGTACATAATACTATGTACGAAGAACAAATTAAACAAACTACAAAACAGGATCAAACAAAGCAGATAGGAAGGAGGAAGGGAGTACTAGTGAGAAAATGGAAGGAGGCCAAGGAAATAGAGAAGAAAGGTGAAGAAGACACAATGAACTGGAATGGGGGACTGAAGATAAACAAAGAATGGAAGAAGGTGTTAGAAAGAGTGGAAAGGAAAAGAGCGAAAGAGGGTAGAAGAAGGAAGAGGAATGAAGAAAGAATGGAAAAAGAGCGTGAGATAAAAAGAGTCCAACCACTTTCCAGATGATAGAAAATGTTTAGCTAAATCGCCTGTGAATTGAAAGTAAAGTTGACAAGGGAAGGAACTTTCTAAGAACTTTCTAATAATCTTGTGTCTGGAAAAAAAGTAAAGGTAAAAAGTAAAAAGTAAAGTGTTCCCCTGTGCTTAGCACCACGCCATGAAGGCGTATAGGGGGTGTGGGGGTAACGCCCCACACTTTCTTGATCCGGTCGTGAGTGGTGGTGATGTGATCAGCACCAAGCCCCTGACCGCCTTTACCCCCCAGGTTTCCCCAGGTACCCATGTTATTCGACGCTGGGTGGGCACCGGGGCCGCTTCCATCGTTAGAAAAGTTCCAGGATTTGAACCGGCCGGGGGAGTGATTTTTGTGTATATAACGGGTGTCCCACTCGAAAGGGAACCCTGAATTTGTTTTGTAAAAAATGGAAATGAAGAGTAAAGGAAACGAAATTTGAACATGACCTACCTGTATTTGTGGGAAAAGAAATTACATCACAAAAGTTGTTGGAAATGACCTCCACCAACTTGTAAACACAGTTGAACACGACTTGCAAGTTTGTGAATGTAGCTGTCAGAACCTCGGGTGTCACTGCATGGATTCCACGGCGGATGTTTTCCAGTAGCTCATCAAGGGTGCGAAGTTTGTTCTTGAATACCTTTCCTTTAATGTTACCCCATAGGAAAAAGTCAGGTGGGTTCAAATCCGGTGACCTTGGGGGCCACAATCATTTGGTATGACTCTGTTAGAGAAAAACGATTCCACCTCAGCCATGCTCACTCCCGAGGTGTGTGACGTTGCACCGTCTTGTTGGTACCATCCGAGTGTCCGTTTGACAATAAACACGCGCTCTTCAAGAGAATACGGATACATTGTTAAAAACACAATGACAAAGTCACATCAAGCCACTTCCTCAGCTTACGCTTCACTGAAACACGGCGACTCGCTGAACCTGCCTGTTGACCCACTTCTTCAGTCTTTACGACGTACAGTGTTGCTACGTCAACTTTCTCTTGTACTGAACTGCAATCTGTCCAAATTTGATACCATTCGGTGAAATACTTACCCAATGACGTGACAATTTATGGGTTCCCTTTCGAGTGGAACCCCCGGTATATCTTCCTGTTTTGTATTTCGTTACCTTGGTATTTTGTCAACTTTTCTGCATAAAAAAGGACCAATTTGTGTACTTTCCTGCTTTCTTTATCCGTTTTCCTTTTGCTGATACCACATGCAAACCATGTAGGGAGGACTACCCTTAAATTGTGGCGAATCGGCGTATGCCTAGGGCTAGTTCATCATAATCCTATGTTTTCGAGCTACGGTTCCTGAGATACCATGAAACCGTTGATCAATCTTGGAAGTGTTGCCCGTTATAGATTTACAAACAGATCTGCATCAGTCAACTCGATTCAGGATTGCCAGTGACTAAAGGCTGAATCACACGGAACTGTATTTCCAGTTAGTTGGCGCTGAACTGGCTACCTGCCTGGATGTGATGGCTGGCTGCTTGGCTGGTTTGGAGGAATAGGACATGTTCTAATTGCTACTGGCTTTCTTCGACTGGTTTCTGTGGAACAGCCAATCAGAGCAAAGTTTGGGCATGTGAAGATAATCTGTGAGTTTGCAAAGGGGAGTTTTGTGTCTGTGGTTTCCGAGTATTGGCTGTTTTTGTTAGTTTCTCGATAATAATAATAATAAAAAAACGAGATGGCGTGCAGTACATTCTTGTTCAGTTCATTAATGTTTAGGTATTTATGCAAAGCGATGAGATGTGTACGTGACAAATAAAATTAGATGAAAATGAAAATCCTTAAGTGTATTAAATTAAATGTTTGATTTTTTAAAAAAATTGTGAATGAATCCTGCGAATCTCATGTATGAATATGAATATGCATACCTCAGTTAATTAAAAAGCTTGTTCGGTACGCATTATTTACCATATTTTTTTCGAGCCAATTTCTAGTCCATACTTTTCTTTTTTAATTTTTAATAAAAGCACGATGCAGGAAATTCTCCTACAACATTCTTCAAATTTCTCTTCCATCTTTACAGTCAGAGAGCTGCAGATCGGGCAAATTTGCTTACTAGGCCCGCCTGGCTGGCGAACGGGCGAGTAAAACTGTAGACCTGAGTTTTGACCCGGAAGGGTCACGGGTACCTGGAAGGCCTTGCAAGTCAATGCAAGTCGAACACCTGGGCTTGACGTGCGTGTTGCATATTATTGTAGGCGCGCCTCCTCTCAGACGGGAGTTTTCCGGGTCTTGTGCAGGTCTCTATTTACAGTACAGATTGTCTGCTCTGCGCAATGTCTTATGGCAACAAAAGTCTATCGACAAGTACGCGGTAAAAAGCATCGTGTGAGGCGGTTACTAGCAAATGGGTAGCCAGTTCAGCGCCAACTAGGACATTTCTGCTGGAAATCCAGATCCGTGTGATTCAGGCTTAAGTTTTGTTGCAATTGTGCGAAATGACACTCATGTACGACTTTACTGGAAGAACTTTCAACAACCTGACATTTCCAATTAAATAAAGGTATCCGACACCAGTGACCAGTCGGGGCCTGGTCATCTGTTACCCTGTTAGCCAAACTGAGAAGTCCGATTTGGTGTAACCGAGCTGTAATCAGTCACAGGCCCTAGAGGACTAGTGGAGGTGCGAGTCAAATTTGCACAGGAATCCCACTGCATTGTCTTCATGTTGATGCATGAACTCGGCAAAACACCTCCCAGCTAGGGGTTTCCACTTCGAGCATTGAATTTCATCAAATTGATAATTTTGTTATCGACTAGCAATAATTTCTAAAAATCACAATTCTTGCTCTAATCAATTGTTAAGATAAATCAGTGATAAGAATGAATGTAAAGAAAAATAAAGTATTAGAAAGATGGGATACATAAGATGTAAGATGGATGGGACACGTGGAAAGATTGCAAGATGGGATATTACCAAATAGGTTTTACGTGCAATGATGTATTCGGCTAGTAGAAAGTGAATCTAAACGGAGATGCTTAGACGAATAGTTTGGAAAAAAGATGAGAATCAGAACAAGGCAGGAGATAATGAGAAACAGAGAAGAACGGAGACGTATTGTAGAGGAGGCCAAAGTTCATATAGGGATGTAGCACTGCATGGTAAGGTATGTTCCACTTAAGAGTTCTTCATGAAATTAGCCTGATTTGTGATCAGTCAGAAGGCTAGGTTAATTAAGGCCGTGTCCGAAAGGTGAAGCCAGCATACTTCGGGTGTGGCCTCGTAATTCAGTCTCGAAGCTTTGACTGGAAGCAAAAATCTTTCGAATTGCACTTCGACTGCAGCGCCAAATACGAGCAGTAGATGAAACTAAGATTACATTGTTTTTTTCCCGCGTTATAAACACTTGTTTTTCAGTACAGGAATCACATATCATTTTGATTGATTGAGTTGGAATTTTAAGTCCTTTTTGTGCACAGTAAGGCTAATAGGGACTGGACCTACAATTTAAAGTGGAATCCGAACCACTATTTATTTATTTATTTACTGCCCTCAACAGAGGTAAACCTCCAATTACAGACGGCAGGGAAAAAAATACAAAGAAAACAATACAATTAGCAAATATATAAACATACATCCACCGATAATACAATTAATCAATAACATAATCAATAATTAAATTAAACAATCTGACGCTTTCTCTTGTCTTTCACCATACAAGAACAAAGACTTGTGCAATAATTACATACATAAAATACCTATAGATATATAATTGTAGAATACAATGGAAAATAATGGGAGAATAGTAGTAGAGTAGTGTCCCCGGTTCGCCAACCGAAAATGAGGCTCGGTGAGGCTCGCAGTGTTGCCAACTCCTCACTCGAAAAAATCACCAAGGTTTTTATCTCGGTCTAACCTAATTTAAAGCAAAAAGCTGGCAATACTGCGAATCTCACCGAGCCTCATTTTCTTGCAGTGTTGCCAGCTCGAGCGAGGCGTAGCCTTTTACGGTGTATGTTAACGGTTTGCTCTCGTAAGGCATGAGCCTCATTTTCTCGCAGTGTTGCCAGCTCACCCCAAGAATATTTCACCATGTGATATTTTACAAGCGAAGCTAACCTACAAATGGGAGTTGGCAACACTGGCAACATCAATTGCGGTTTAGTGTTGCTAACTCACCTCAAGAATATTTTACCATGTGATATTTTACAGGCGAAGCTAACCTACAGAGTAGTACAGCAAAGAGAATTCCACGCCCGAAAATGAGGTATAGTGAGGTACACAGTGTTGCCAACCTCTTACTCGAAAAAATAACCAAGGTTTTTCTTTTTGGGTCTAACCTAACCTCAAACAAGGAGCTGGCAACGCTTGAGGCTTTCTCGCAGTGTTGCCAACTCACCCCAAGAATATTTCACCATGTGATATTTTACAAGCGAAGCTAACCTACAAATGGGAGTTGGCAACACTGATTAGTGGAGGTAGCCGGGTTCACCAGCATCAATTGGCGATCAGTGTTGCCAACTCACCTCAAGAATATTTCACCATGTGATATTTTACAGGCGAAGCTAACCTACGAATAAGAGTTAGCAATACTAATTAGTGTAATCAGCTTAGTTGAGCGCCATCAATTGGCGATCAGTGTTGCCAACTCACCCCAAGAATATTTCACCATATGATATTTTACAAGCAAAGATAACCTACGAATGGGAGTTGGCAACACTGACTAGTGGAGGTGCACGGGTTGAGTGCCATCAATTGCGGTTCAGTGTTGCCAACTCACCCCAAGAATATTTCACCACATATTATTTTACAGGCGAAGCTAACCTACAAATGGGAATTGGCAACTCTGGCAACATCAATTGCGATTCAATATTGCCAACTCACCTCAAAAATATTTCACCATGTGATATTTTACAGGCGAAGCTAACCTACAAATAGAAGTTGACAACACTGGTAACATCAATTGCGGTTTAGTGTTGCCAAATCACCTGAAGAATATTTCACCATGTGATATTTTACAGGCGAAGCTAACCTACAAATAGAAGTTGACAACACTGGTAACATCAATTGCGGTTCAATGTTGCCAACTTACCTGAAGAATATTTCATCATGTGATATTTTACAGGCGAAGCTAACCTACGAATGGGCAACACTGACTAATAGAAGTGGCCGGGGTTGCGTCCGAATCAGCAGCAGATGTCACCTAGAGCGCTGTTCCATCCGGGACTCAGCCAATCTCTGTTGTCCGAATTTGCGGTAGACGTGGAGTCGGAGGGAAGAGCAGAGAGGCGCGACAGATGCACGCTTGAACTCGCTGTGACGCTGCGCTTGGCAGCCATATTCTAACTTTCACTTTGTACAGACAACATTTACTGATTAGAGGATGTAAAACTCAGTTATATTTTAATATTTTATCGATAATACTGAATGCAGAAAACGTAAATGATGAAATAGCGTGTTATATTTTTTAATGTGAGTAGTTAGGTGGAAATCATTGTCATGTTTGTTTGCGCCCCAGAGCGCGGTGGGTGAAGTTCGGGCTGACACCTGGCGGGAAAAGTGACAGGCGTACTACAAGGGGACATGCAGATTCGGACGACTTGGACGCGACTTCGAGTGCACGCGAGAGCAACGGGGGAGAACGGGATGGAGCGCTTGCCAATCCGGACACGGCTTTTGTAAACCTCTCTCGGGAACGATGTGCCACACACGCGCGCGCGCGCCTATCGGTAGATTACGTTTCGCGTATTTATTCGTTGTGCTGGCACAGCGTGATGAGTAAATAATGCATTTTCTCATTTTTGAAGTACGAATGCACTTTATCGTAATCTTCCAAGTCCCGGGGACACTAATGTTTGTATATCGTGACTTTTGTAAACCTCTCTCGGGAACGATGTGCCACACACACACACACGTGCACGCGCTGGCGCCTCTTATTATTTCTGTATTATGGCGCAAACACATCTAGAAAAACTACAATTTTGCTCCCTCTCCTCTCTGCGTGTGCTATCAACAATACGTAAGCCTTGGGACGACGAAAATTACACAACGGTGAGCCTCGTCAATACACCTACCCCGCAACATCTGGAGCGTGCAAATACATAAATAGCGGGTCGCTTGGGTGTATACAATTTGTTTTATTTATATTTTGTTTCAAAGCAAGCGAGATAACCGGAGCATGCAGGCACACAACAGCGAGCTGGGATGGAAGATCATCAGCATATCCGGAGCGTGCAGGTACATAATAGCGAGCTGCTTGGGCGTTAGCGTGGCTTCGCCGGATGCAATACACACGATGCTTAGATTACAACAGGTTGTTAACATTAGCTTTGGGGAAGAATATTCTAGAGAAGATTGTCTCAGAACATTTTCATAGTTTCACACTTCTATTAAATTGGTAGAAAAAATATATTAGTGGGCAATAAAATCTGAAGAAGATTTGTGTCTAGCAAAAATAAGCTAAATAGAATTACACATGCATACAATATTTATTTTTTTCTATCTACAATCATATTTTTCTTATATATTTTTTCAATTTTTTTATAGGGTTGATTAAAGCACATATTTGAAGAAGACAACGCTCTACCACCAACCGATCACATATAAATAAACATACCCAAAAAAAAATGCGCTCCATGAAAAGTTGCCCTGTGTGCAAAACAGCCATATCAAGCAAAAATTTTGCAAGACATTGTCGCACCTGCGTGCCAAGCAAGCATTTGGCTGCCACCGAACTGTGTTCCGGATGCAATAAATACATTACAATTGCGTATGTCAAGAAGCATAAGCTTACTTGTCTAAGCAAAAATACATCTGGGGCTCAACCGTCGACCAGCTTAACCAAGAGGAAGGCAGAAGCAGCCTCCATCAATGCACCACCTGCTAAACGCGTCAAGCCTGCGATAAAAGCAGACCGGTCTGCTTTCGGTGGAATATTAGGAGATTACGTTCAATTGTCGGATGGCTCTTGCGATGTTCGTAGCTTTTTAGAGGAGAAGCGAGCAGAAATAGTTTCTATTTTTAGTAATGCACTGGCTACGCACTCCTCCACTAAATTCTACGCATCGCTTCGTTGCTGGTACAAGAAGCCTTCTGATGAAATTTACAGCTTCTGCCACAACACCAAGGCGAAGACGTTGCATCTGGCGGATGTCGAAAACCTAGAGGTAATCTACAACAAGTTTGTCGAGGAGCTGCTGGCAAAGCAGGAGGAACATGAAGCCAAGGGTTCGGGGGGTTCACTGTGTGGTGAGCGTCACGAACTGCGCGTCAAACTTTGCAAGTTTGTGCCTCTCTCCGCCTCCAGCTACGTCCGCTTACCAGAAGCGATTGTGGAAAAGAAGGCCGTCCTGAACATTCAGAACAGTGACGCCAAGTGTTTCATATGGTGTGTGCTTGCAGCGTTGCACCCTGTTCACTCGAAAAAACAACCACGCCGAGTTAACCACTACCTACCCTACGAGCCAGAGCTGGAAGATGCGATGGCTGGAATCGACTACCCGGTGGAGGTCTCGGACATTCGTAAGTTCGAGGCCCGTACACGCAACCCTCGGTTGGCCATCAACGTTTATGGCCTCACCGGCAAAGATGTGGTGTACCCCATCCGGGTGAGCGACGTAGACGACGATGGTGTGCAGGAAATTCATCTTCTGCTCATCAAGGATGAAACTTGCCATCACTACACCCTCATCCGTTCTCTCTCTAGACTTGTTTCGAGCCAGCTGAGCAAAGACAAAACCCACATAGAAGTTTGTCCCAGGTGCTTGTCTAAATTTCGTAATCGAGAACAGCAGGATTACCAGCGCATCAGAGGTCCCAACATCGCTGCCGAGAAGCTCGCTAACCACAAGCTCTACTGCAAAGCCAACGAACCTGGTTTGGCAGACTTGCCCAAACCTGGCACCATGGAGCGTTTCCACATGCACGGTGCCATGGTGGAGCACCCGGCTATCATCATCGCGGATTTCGAGGCCTTCCTCAAACCCCTGTCTACTTGCGATCCCGATCCCGAAGTTTCTTCCACTACCCCTTACCAACTCCACGAGGCATCCAGTTTCGCATACGTTGTGGTGCGACGAGACCAGCACATCGCCCCCGAGCCCTACGTGTACCGTGGTCTCGACGCAGCCAAACACTTCCTCGAGAGGATGGTTGTCGAGGCTATCGAGATAGGGAAGGTGCTGTTGACCCCCAAGTCTATGCTCTCGCTGTCCACCGACGATCAACGTAGACACGACGAGGCCATTGCTTGCCCTGTCTGCGTCAAGGAGTACACCGCCAACAACTGTAAAGTCCGACACCACGATCACTTTAACGGTAGGTACGTTGGTTCTTGGTGCAACGATTGCAACCGCTTGGCCCGGGACCCGCGCTTCATCCCTGTGTTTTTTCACAACGGCTCGGGGTACGATTTTCACCACCTGATCAAGCATCTTGGGTACGACAACGAGCGAATCAACGTCCTGGCGCAGAACGAGGAGCGTTACATCAGTGTGAGCAAACGAGTGCCAATCCCAGAATCCGACTCTACCGTCGAACTTCGCTTCCTCGACTCCCTGAGGTTTCTCCCAGCCAGCCTCGATGCTCTTGCGGGGAAGCTTAGCGACGAGAAAATGCTTATCACCTCTGCGAATTTTCCGAACTTGGACGCCGGTCTCTTCAGGCGTAAGGGGGTCTACCCCTACGAATACATCACAGACCCTACCAAGTTTGCGGAGACGTCGCTTCCTCCTCGAGCAAACTTCTATAGCAAACTGCAAGGCTCGGGCATCTCTGAGGATGACTATAACCATGCTCAGTCCATGTGGTGTGAGCTGGATTGCCAAAATCTCGGAGACTACCACGACGCCTACCTCAGACTTGATGTGACGCTCCTCGCCGACGTGATCCAGGCGTTTCGTGCAACTGCGAAGACCATCTACCACCTGGATCCCGCCTACTTCTATAGTCTCCCCGGACTGGCATGGTCAGCCATGTTTCTGGTGACGAAAATTGAGCTGGAGCTTCTTTCGGACGTGGACATGATGCCGTTTGTGGAACGTGCCGTGCGGGGTGGAATGGTCCAGGTGTCGCAGCGACACTCGCACGCCAACAACCATCACATGGCTACTGGCTACGACTCCACCCAACCGTCCAGCTACATCATGCACACGGACGTGAATAACTTGTATGGGCACTCCATGATGCAGCCACTCCCCTTTAGAGGGTTCGAGTGGGCTGACCCTTCCAACTTCAACATTAAAGGTTTCGACGATTCGAAACATGGGTTCTTCGCCGAGGTGGACCTTGAGTTCTCCGAGAAGCTGCAGGATTCGTTCTGCGATCTTCCCCCTGCACCCGAGTTCAAGTGTCCACCCGATTGCAACCAGAAGAAGCTCGTCATGGATTTCGAACCCAAAAAGAATTACGTCCTTCACTACCAGAATCTCCGGTGGTTGATGCAGCAAGGGGTCACAGTCCACGCAGTTCACCGTATCCTCAAGTTCGAGCATTCTCCGTGGTTGCGTCCATATATCGAAGTCAACACCGAACACCGCACCGCAGCCACGTCCGAGCTTGATAAGGATTTCTTCAAGCTCATGAATAATGCGGTGTTTGGCAAGACCATGGAGAATGTACGGAATCGCGTGGACATAAAATTGGTGACGAGGAAAGAGCGATGTCGTCAGCTTGTTGCAAGTCCATTGTTCAAGTCTCGAACAATCTATAACGAGCAGCTGGCTCTGATTCACATGAGGCAAGGTGTGGTGAAACTCACCAAGCCCATCTACGTTGGAGCCACTGTTCTGGATCTGAGCAAGCTCCACATGTTCGAGACGTACTACGACATATTACGTCCACACTACGGCCACAACATCTCG
Source organism: Lepisma saccharinum (assembly GCF_977018435.1). Taxonomy (NCBI): domain Eukaryota; kingdom Metazoa; phylum Arthropoda; class Insecta; order Zygentoma; family Lepismatidae; genus Lepisma; species Lepisma saccharinum. Next base: position 45,788,701 of record NC_139255.1, on the reverse strand, counting down.
CTTCTCTACACAGACACAGACAGCTTGGTGTACCACGTTCGCACAGCCGACGCATACGGGGATATAGCCTCAGTTCCAGCTCTTGAAGAGCTCTTCGACACCTCGGGCTATCCCCAGCCGAACCAGTACGACATCCTAGCCCGCAACAAAAAAGTGCCCGGCAAACTCAAAGACGAGAAGGACGGAGATGTGATTCTCGAGTTTGCAGGTCTTCGCGCCAAGGCCTATACCATCAAAGCCGAGGGTGGCGTTACCAAGAAGGCCAAGGGTGTCGGCAGACAGGTGGTTCGGGAGCATCTCACATTCGAGGACTTCGTGGATTGCCTCAAGACCAGGTCGCCGGTTCTAAGAGCAGAACAGCGCATCCAGAGCGTCGACCATGTGTTGACCACCAACAAAGTGAGGAAGATTGCCCTGGATCCCAACGACGACAAGAGGTGTGTTCTCCAATGTGGAATCCACACACTGCCGTGGGGGCACTATCGCTTAGCAGAAAGCAAAACCTGCAACATATGCCCATCTTCAACAGAAGATTCATAAAACAAAAACAAAAAAAACAAAAAAAATCATTTTGTTAGTTATTACAAAAAAAAAACACTGACTGTCATTACAAAAAACTTTGACCGTATTTTAAATAACCAGCATAATATGAATCTTTTTGGTTTCCGAAAACAAACCAACATGGAGACTGTACACCGCGCGACGACAGATCATGAATTTCTACCTTCCATGTTAACTAAACTCAACGGTCTACTGATTGTTCACCTTAATAGCATTTGGACGAAATTGGATGACGATGTGGGCAAGATGTTTTACGTCTTCAACAACAATTTACATTTCTACGAAATTCCGATCGATGGAAAACTTCAAATCGCCGTGAATCCGGAAAACGTAGGCGAAATCAAAATATCTACCGGCAAGAACATTTTTCGAATCAAGCACGACAAGATGCTTTCTAACATTACGTACGATGTTTCCGCAGGAGATTACCTGTACGTCGAACTCCTCGGAGATTACGACAAACTCATTCCTCTCTTCGTAGAATTACGAATCGTCTATCCTATTATAAATAACCGTTAACCAAAATGCCTAACGATATTTTCGGCAACACTAAGCGTGTAGACCACGCAGAAGAGATTCTCATGTTGGACGTCCGAATTAAAAAGTTGAGGAGCGATTTAATCGCTTTGCAGGAGACCTTAAACAAAAGTTTAGAGTCGGAGATCGCTACGCTCCAAACGCAATGTCTCGACCCCATTCTGAAAATCGATTCCGAACTAAAAACGCTCATAAAAAATTATGTCGACGTACCTTCTTACGACAACGTTCAAAATATACAGTTGAGCGTGGATAAGCTTCAAAATGATTTGGCCAAATTGCAGCAATTTCAATCGAAAAATGAAGATTTGGAAAAATTGAAACTCGAAATCGAAGAACGAACTTCGACAATCGAAAAGAATTTCTCTGAACTTCAAACCGTCGTGAAGGATATTGATGTAGAACGCTTGCACGTCGTCGTTTCCAAATTACAAGAAGAATTCGCCGGCACGTTGGAAGAAATTAAATCCAAGTTACAGACTTTGGAAGATACCATGACGAACCTACCATCGTCAGACGAACTGCAAGTCATCGGCAAAAGCGTCGCGAACATAAAAATTCAATTGGAGGCTTATCAAGATTTCGAACACATTCAAACCACCATCGCTACGCTTCAGGCGTCTCTGGAGTTGATCAACGAAGAAATTAAAAATATTCACGCTGAAGCAAGTGCGTTGACGAGCATACAAGACACGTTGAGCACGATTCAGCAGAAGATAGAATATTTAGAAAATTTGAACGTCGAAACGAACCTTGCTCATTTTCATCACGTACTGGACAACATACAGGGTGACTTGGAATCGTTACGGACGAGCGTACCTTCGAGCGAAGATTTGGAAAAATTGAAAACGGCGGTGACGGCACTATCCGATTCGAGCGACATCAAAAATTCATTGAGCGATCTCGAGAGTAGGGTGGCCAATCGCCCCACCTCCAAAGAATTACACGCTTTGAAAAGGAGCATATCACGTATGCTGAAACGACTGGAAACGGAAACGGCGAACGTGGAACAGATTCGAGACGAACTTACTTCGCTGGTGTCGACGCTGCCCACTTCGCAGAGCGTCGCCGACCTTCACACGCAGTTTACCGAGATGCGAAGCATCGTGAACGATCTCACCGAGAAAAGTTCGAAATTGAATCAAGTCGAGAACCTTCAGAATATCGTCGTCAACATCAGAGATCAAGTTGGAGTGCTGGAATCCACGCAGGAATCGACGCTGGCCTCTTTCGGTGCCAAATTACAAGAACTCAACGAAAACTTCAAGCAGTTGAACGTGGAAGTGAAAATCAAACCGTCATTTTCTACAGTAACGGATACCATCGTCGAACATTTGTTGCCCGTACAAAATACACTGGGACAGCTTCACAGCAACCTCGTTAGCGTCGATACTAAATTCGCTAAACTGCATTCTCTGCAAGCCATCGAAATCAACAGCGTACCCAATCAACAGAGAATCTCCACGTTCGTTGAAGGTAACAAACTGTACATGTTGCATCCTTATCATCCGTACTACAAGTTTCTTCTCGATGGCACGATTCAGATAAACGAATTTTCGTACTGGTCTCACGGCAGAAAAGCTAGCGTTCCCACCATGACCTTGATATCGAATCGTGGTGTCCAGAAAGCAGGAAACATTCCTCTGGCACGTTGGAACGAAACGCGCAACATATATGAAATACACGAAGACGAAGATCTCACCATTTTTGACGTGAGTGCCGGCGATAAGCTGATCATTCAAAACACGAGTGAAGTACCACCCTCTTTGAATCCCATCACGCTGGTGCTTCTCTTCAAACGTAATCTCTAAAAAATGTCTAGGCAAGCCATCGTCGAAGAATTGCATAAACCTGCACGCCGCAACTACGAACGTTTGGCGGTGGTGACCAAGGGCATCGATGACCTCTGGCAAAGTGACCTCGTGGAGATGAGTAGCGGCAATCTAAAAAATGTGCATAAATTGAACAAGGGCAACAAGTACCTCCTCACCGTCATAGACACGTTTTCGAAATTCGCATGGGCTCTACCTTTGAAAGCCAAAACGGGAACGTGCGTAACGGAAGCATTTAAGACAATTTTTCGCGAAAGCGGCAGACGACCACGCTTTTTGCAAACAGACAACGGGAAGGAATTTTACAATGCCGTATTCCAAAAATTTATTCAAAAACATGACATTCAACATTATTCGACTTTCAGTCACATCAAAGCCAGCATCGTGGAAAGATTTAATCGAACCTTGAAAACACACATGTGGAAACGATTCACACTTCGAGGAAATTACAAATGGGTCGACATACTGCCGGAACTCGTCGACACCTATAATAATACGGTACACAGAACGATAGGCATGAAGCCAGCTGACGTTACGAAATCTGACGAGCAGCGTTTAATTTCTACAGTTTACTGTCCAAAGTACACTCCCACGACTACCAAGAAATCAAAATTCAAAATTGGAGACCAGGTGAGGATCAGCAAATTCAAACGCACCTTCGAGAAGGGGTTCACAAAAAATTGGAGCACGGAACTTTTTACGGTGGTTCGAGTTTTACCCGGAAACCGTCACACGTATATAATAAAGGACAGTGGCGGTGAAATTTTATTGGGGCGCTTCTACGAGGAGGAACTCTCTAAAACGAAATACCCCAACACATACCTTATCGAAAAAGTTTTGCGTAAGAGAGGCGACAAACTGTTTGTCAAATGGCTGGGACTTCCGGAAAAAAGTTGGATCGATTCAAACGAAGTGATTCTATGAGTGCGTGGAATGTCGTGAAACGTCTACCTGATTCGGAAAATCGAAAGAACAAAAGGAACGGCGAGTTGCTTCCCGACAGCATCCGCTGTCTGATCGTAGGTCCTTCAGAGTGTGGGAAAACAACACTGCTCGTGGACAATTTTCTCCTCGCACCGAATTGGTTAGATTGGAAGAGCAGGCACCTCTACGTATTTTCGAAAAGTTTGGAGCAAGCGAAATACCAGCAACTGATGAAACTGTACGATGGTCTGGACATTGCAACGTTCTCTTCGGAAATAAAACCACTCCACGATTGTCGTGAAAATTCAGTTGTTGTGTTCGACGATGTCATCCTGGAAAATCAAAATGAAATTCGCAATTTTTTCACGCAAGGTCGTCACAAAGGAATAGATTGCTTCTTCCTAGCTCAAACGTTTTCCAAAATTCCAAAACAGTTAGTACGCGACAACGCTAATTTCATATGTTTGTTTCGTCAAGATCACACCAACCTCAAGCACGCGTACGATGACTACGTAGGCGGAGACATGAACTACAATCAATTTTCGGAACGCTGCTGCTCCCACTGTTGGAACAGTGACGATTTCGGATTCGCGACGATCGACATGACGAGAAAACCTAACGAGGGAAAATACAGAAACAAAATCAACGACTTTCTAAACGTTGCAACGTTGTGAGAAACGACGTGTATAAATAACGCTATGACGAAACGAAAAATCGAAGACGAAAATCTCAAGTTGCGAAACTACCTCGCGAAACGCTTCAAAGGTTGGAAATCCGAGAATCGCGGATTCTACGAAGAGAAGAAACGTCAAGATCAACCTGTGATCGACGCCATCAGCGATCTAGGTAAAGAAATTAAAGGCGTCACGGAACAAAATAAAAATTTGATCAACGAACTCGTACCACTTGCAGCTAAAAGTTACACCGTACCCACGCCCATTTCGAGCATTCCTTCGACGCCGTTTGAATTGAAGGACGTACAGGCACGACATCGAGCCATAGGTAACACACCGTCGTCTTTGGATAAAATCGAGTTGGGGCCTTTGGCACGAGACTACCTGAGCACGGGAAAATTCGACAAGGATGAAGTGTTCGGATTGTATCCGAGCATGGAGAGCAACGAAGGCGGCGGTGTGGTTTGGAAGATTGGAAAATCGAAGGTGAGTTTCGAAGGCAACGATATTAAAGTTAATTTAGGCGAGAAGGATAGTTGGAACAGGTATCCGGGTACGGTGGGACTGTGGGAACTCGTTGCCAAAAAGCAGCCGAAAGATTACACCGACGAAGATTACCAGAGTTACAAGGAAATTTTGATCATGACGGATGCCTTGTACCAGAACAACGACGCCTCGCAGAATAGGGTGAAATCGAGCAGCGGTGAGAAGTACAGAAATCTCATCAAACCGATATGGAACCAGGTGAAAACGGGTAGTGGCGTCAAACTCTACAACACCCTGCCCAAAGAGTTTGTGTGGGTGAACGACGTACGCAAGCTCATAGACCGTTTGTTGGTTATTGCAGGAGAGGAGAATGCAGGCAATCGTAATTTCTACAACGAGAAGATAGGAATTGTGGACATGATCAGCACAAAACTTTCCAACTTCATCGTGAACGACGACAAGGGCATAGGTTACCTCATTAAAATTATCAACACGCTGCCTCCGAGATTCTGGAACGTGGCCGAAGGAAAGGGACTCGTGAACGACATCATCAACAAGTTACCTTTCGAGATGCATTTACCCGGCTACCAGTACTGCGGACCGGGTACCAAACTCGAGAAAAGATTGGAGAGAGGAGACAAGGGCGTGAATCCGTTGGACGCCGCATGCAAAGATCACGACATCGCCTACAACACCACTCGCACCGATCTGGATGCACGTCACGAAGCAGACAGAAAGTTAGAGCACGCAGCTTTCGAAAGATTCGTCAGCAGAGACGCTTCGCTGGGAGAAAGAGTTGCAGCACTGGGCACCACCATCGCCATGAACACGAAACAAAAATTTGGATGGGGTGTGTAGAAATAAAAAAATTTCTCTACCGTGAAAAAAATTTCTTCGGCATATAAATAACACTACGTAAAAAAAAAAAACTCCAGTTGTGTTTGCCATTTATAAAATGAGTAAACAATCACTAGACGCCCAAGCATTAAAACAAATGCTAAATTCATCAATCGAATATGTAAAAATTCAGGAATTGGAAGTGGACAAACCTTACACGATAACTTCCGGTTCAATTGTTTCTACCCAGTATGGTCCCAAGGCGCGTCTGTTCCTCAACGCACAATACAGTCTATTTTTACCAGATCGATACGCTGACATGTTATCCGACGAGAAGCTAGCTATTTTAATCGAGAACAAAACTCAAATCGTGTACAAGGGTACAAAAGAACTTCTTGGTAAAAAAACAAAGCACGTAATAGAATTTGTGTAACGACTCTGCGCGAAGTATATCCTTGAAAAAAATTACACGGAACAAAAAAATCTCAGAACATTTATATATAAATAACATACCAAAAAAAATTACACAAAAAAAATCCTAGAACATATATATAAATAACATACCGTGAAGATAACATATAGAGCATCAACATGAAGCCCAAAGGTGTCGTGTACCAGATACCATACTCCAATCTGAAAAATCTAGGTGCCCTCGATGGGTTACTCACCAAGAAACAACGTGAGAAGAAACGTTCTTGCTTGACGAAAGGACACGGAATGAAATTACTTCTCAGCACACCTCAATTGAAACGCTTGCAGCGTTCGCGGAAACAGCAAAAGATCGGAGGTTTCATATTCAGCATCCCGGCCATCCTGGCAGCATTGGGGGCCGTTGGAAGTTTGGCCGGCGGTAGCGCCGCCATCGCGAAAACCGTCATCGACTCGAAGAAAAACAAGGCAGAATTGGAAGAACAGAAACGTCACAACCTGGCTATGGAGAAGAAGGGGAAAGGTATAACCAAAAAACAAAAAAGCAACCTCGATGCTTTGAAGAAATATAAAAAAAAGAAGAAGCCCTGTCCAACTTCGATATTGAATCTCTGATCGAACTGTTGGGAATAAAAAACTTCAGGGGTGTTTTCATGTCTGATTCTCTACCCTCTGCTGTGAAGAAAAAAGAGTATGGCGTGGTCAACCTGGACAGTTACAAAAATCCTGGTACACATTGGATATGCTACCTCAAAATTGACGATGACAAAGCATTTGTTTTCGATTCGTTCGGTGGCACACCACCTGCCAGGTTGGTGAAGTATCTCAGTGTTGCCAACCTCTACTACAATGACAAACGCATTCAGGGTTTCACCGATGTTAACTGTGGCCACCTATGCCTTTCCGATCTCGCATACATGTCTAAAATAAATAACCCGTCGGTGGAACATTTTCAGAAAGCATTGTGGAAGCTGAAACACGATGGGCGTGTTCCATCTCACGAGCGAATCTTCGATCCTGAAACTCACGCTGCACGACGACATCGTCTATCCTAAATCCGTAGCTCTGCGCGCATTCTACAGCATGTACCTCATACCTAACGTCACGCAGCACAACAACAAAATTAGCGTCGGAAGCGAACACATCGTCGTCACGCCAGGCCAATACAATCTTTCCACTTTGCAAGCTCAATTACCCAAAGGCACGTACCTTTCTCAAAATTCGGTCACGCACAGAGTGGAAATCCTATCGGCGACGGAGACCGTGGACCTGGGCACCATAGGAGAACTTTTAGGTTTCGAGAACAACACAAAACTCGAAGCTGGCATCAAGCACACGGCAGTCAATATTCCTAAATTTCTAGCCATCGAAACTCTGAACGTTCACTGCAACGTGGCGGAAGGCATGATCACTAAATCTTCGGACGGATTACTGGGAAGTCACAAGCAGACGGGAATCATAGCCACATTCAAACCCAATTCCGAATTCATGGAACCGATCATCTACACACCCTCTTCGCCGATCTATTTTCCAGTATGTCGCAACCGCATAGACGACATAGAGTTGGTAGTGACGAACGAGAAAGGAGAGGTGGTGGATTTTGCAGGTGCCACTACGACGGCCATCGTGGAGATCATCGTATAATAAATAACCATACATAGTAAAAATGGAGCAAATCGAAAGTTACGAATTGCAATCTTTCCCTCCCAACCGTCGCACGTTCGCCAATCTCAACGAAGCGAACAGGGAGATCGAATACGACGTGGACGTAGGCGACGGGTTTGTTCATCCTCACAGAGCGGACCTCTATCTTCAATTCGACGTGGTGAAGAAGGAAAGCGGAGACGCGTTTCCCGCAACAGCAAATTTGATACTCGTGGACAACTTCGTGCCTCACCTGTTCTCGCAGGTGGAGGTGAGGAAACACAACACCGTCATAGACAGAATAGATTATCCAGGCATCACGTCGACGGCAGTGGGAACATTGAAATTATCCAAAACTGACGCAGCATACTACCAGGCGGGAGGATTCGAAGCGAGGACCAAAATATCGACTAGAAGTCACACGGTACTCTTTCCCATGCGTCTGCTACCGGGATTCTTCTCGGACTACAAAGAAATCATGTGGAAGGGGGGATTGCGCGTCACGTTTCGAAGAGCAGCCAACGACAACGACGCGCTGATGCGATACACCAACTTGAACGCTGACGGCACACCGATAGCCAACACATTACCCGAAGCAGCCAAGTGCGTCATCCGGAGCATGGAGTTGAGAATGCCGATCGTGGAATACGAAACAAACTATGCCCTCAAGTACAAAGCAGAGATCTTGAAGAATCCGCAGGTGCCGATTCATTTTCACGGTTACCAGTGCGTGCAGAAGATGGCGTTGGGAAGTCACATGGAATTCGACGTGACAACTCAGTTCAACAACATACAGTTCGACATGCCAGATTTCGTCGTAGTGTTCTTTCAAACCGGGCGCGATAACAACCAGGAAAAAGATTCCAGCAAATTCGACGACTGCAAGATCAAAAACATTTATCTCAAAAATGTACGCAACGAAGTGTTCCCGCGCGAGAATTACAACCTCGACATGACCAAAGACGATTATCTCAAACTTTACGAAGCTTACACGGCTTTCAAACGCGTGACCGAGGGAAGCATGGACATGTACTACACCCCCAGTGAATTCAAAACCCGCAGGCCGATGTTCGTCATCAACACATCTAAGAGAAAGCAGGTGGTGGTCAACGATCGAACCAACATCAAGATCGTCTGCGAGTTCAACAGTCCGTTGCCCGAGGACACCGTATGCAGTGTGATCCTGGTCGCCGAGAAGTCCTTCGTCCACGACGTGAAGAACGAGAGGGTCACAGAGCAGTTTTAACATGTTTAACATCTTTTTTCTTGCACAAATAATAAGAGGCGCCAGCGCGTGCACGTGTGTGTGTGTGGCACATCGTTCCCGAGAGAGGTTTACAAAAGTCACGATATACAAACATTAGTGCCCCCGGCACTTGGAAGATTACGATAAAGTGCATTCGTACTTCAAAAATGAGAAAATGCATTATTTACTCATCACGCTGTGCCAGCACAACAAATAAATACGCGAAACATAATCTACCGATAGGCGCGCGCGCGCGTGTGTGGCACATCGTTCCCGAGAGAGGTTTACAAAAGCCGTGTCCGGATTGGCAAGCGCTCCATCCCGTTCTCCCCCGTTGCTCTCGCGTGCACTCGAAGTCGCGTCCAAGTCGTCCGAATCTGCATGTCCCCTTGTAGTACGCCTGTCACTTTTCCCGCCAGGTGTCAGCCCGAACTTCACCCACCGCACTCTGGGGCGCAAACAAACATGACAATGATTTCCACCTAACTACTCACATTAAAAATATAACACGCTATTTCATCATTTACGTTTTCTGCATTCATTATCGATAAAATATTAAAATATAACTGAGTTTTACATCCTCTAATCAGTAAATGTTGTCTGTACAAAGTGAAAGTTAGAATATGGCTGCCAAGCGCAGCGTCACAGCGAGTTCAAGCGTGCATCTGTCGCGCCTCTCTGCTCTTCCCTCCGACTCCACGTCTACCGCAAATTCGGACAACAGAGATTGGCTGAGTCCCGGATGGAACAGCGCTCTAGGTGACATCTGCTGCTGATTCGGACGCAACCCCGGCCACTTCTATTAGTCAGTGTTGCCCATTCGTAGGTTAGCTTCGCCTGTAAAATATCACATGATGAAATATTCTTCAGGTAAGTTGGCAACATTGAACCGCAATTGATGTTACCAGTGTTGTCAACTTCTATTTGTAGGTTAGCTTCGCCTGTAAAATATCACATGGTGAAATATTCTTCAGGTGATTTGGCAACATTGAATCGCAATTGATGTTACCAGTGTTGTCAACTTCTATTTGTAGGTTAGCTTCGCCTGTAAAATATCACATGGTGAAATATTCTTCAGGTGAGTTAGCAACACTAAACCGCAATTGATGTTACCAGTGTTGTCAACTTCTATTTGTAGGTTAGCTTCGCCTGTAAAATATCACATGGTGAAATATTCTTGAGGTGAGTTGGCAACACTGGCAACATCAATTGATGGCACTCAACCCGTGCACCTCCACTAGTCAGTGTTGCCAACTCCCATTTGTAGGTTATCTTTGCTTGTAAAATATCATATGGTGAAATATTCTTGGGGTGAGTTGGCCACACTGATCGCCAATTGATGGCGCTCAACTGAGCTGATTACACTAATCAGTGTTGCTAACTCCCATTCGTAGGTTAGCTTCGCTTGTAAAATATCACATAGTGAAATATTCTTGAGGCGAGTTGGCAACACTAAACGCCAATTGATGTTGCAGAACCCGTGCACCTCCACTAATCAGTGTTGCCAACTCCCATTTGTAGGTTAGCTTCGCTTGTAAAATATCACATGGTGAAATATTCTTGGGGTGAGCTGGCAACACTGCGAGAAAATAAGGCTCATGCCTTACGAGAGCAAACCGTTAACATACACCGTAAAAGGCTACGCCTCGCTCGAGCTGGCAACACTGCAAGAAAATGAGGCTCGGTGAGATTCGCAGTATTGCCAGCTTTTTGCTTTAAATTAGGTTAGACCGAGATAAAAACCTTGGTTATTTTTTCGAGTAAGAGGTTGGCAACACTGTGTACCTCACTATACCTCATTTTCGGGCGTGGAATTCTCTTTGCTGTACTACTAATAGTGATACCGGAATGATTACAGTGTATTTGTCATAATTCTGTTTCAATCATTAGTTTATATAGTGTGAATGGCAATGATAAATCTAGGGCGTGGTTATTCATTGAAAGCGTATTATACAAATCACACATTCTACTTAATGGGCTGCTTTTATATTTCTCAGTTTTGGGAATTTTCGGAATCAGTAAGTTTCGCCCACGTAAATTACTTTTTCTGGTATTGAATTGTAGTTGACTGAGGAAATAACTATTGTCTAACATACCGTTTACAGTTTTATGTAAGTATAAGTGATACAGAATATTCCGCCTATTACAAAGGCTTTTAAAATTAAATTCATACAGCAAATTTTGATATGGCACATTATATTGTACTGGCTTATTATATGTTATATAATATAAATACCTCAAAAATTTCTTCTGTGTTCTCTCTACGGTATTTTCATGTGATTTGTAGATTGGTGACCAGATAATAGAAGCATATTCCAGTCTACTTCTCACAATACTGTTGAATATGGTTGTTATGCAGTTTATACTTCTGAAATTCTTAGTATTTCTAATAACAAAGCCTAGTATTTTGTATGCGTTATTAACAGCATGTGAGATATGCTGTTTGAACGTTAAGGAAGAATCAATAAGAACACCAAGGTCTTTTACTACGAACACCTGAGGAAGCAATTGACTATTTACAGAGTATGTATAATGAAGAGTATTTCTCTTATTTGTTAACTGCATAAAGCAACACTTCTTTATGTTAAAACTAAGATCATTTATACAACTCCACTCATATAATGCATTTAGATCTTCTTGAAGTTTTAATGTATCTTCTACACTAGTAATCTCTTTATATAATTTTACATCATCAGCGTAAATAAGGCATTTTGAATACTTAACATAAGTTGGCAAATCATTTATAAATAACATAAATAATAGAGGCCCGAGGTTTGATCCTTGGGGCACACCAGAGTTTACATAATACTCACGAGATATTGATTGTTTATATGTTACATATTGCTTTCTTCCCTGAAGATATGATTTGAATAAGTTTATTAAATTGATTGTGAACCCAAAAGTTGATAACTTATGTAAAAGAAGATTATGTTTAATTCTATCAAATGCTTTAGCAAAATCAATATAAATTGAATGCACACTTGATCTATTATAAAAGGCATTGTGGACATCTTGGACAAAATTTACTAGGTTAGTTGTAGTGGATCGGCATGGATAAAAGCCATGTTGATTGCTACATATGTAGCTTCTAACATGTTTAAAAATCCTTGAATATAAAATTTGTTCCCACACTTTTGCTGGAGCACACAGAATGGCAATCGGTCTGTAGTTTTCAATTTTTGCATTTTCACCTGATTTAAAGATAGGACATATTCTTGTTAACTTCCAGATTGTAGGAAAAGTTTGCGTCCTCATAATTAGATTAAATATTAAACATAGAGGCGTTTTAAGCACTTCAGCGCACCCTTTAAGTAAATATGGAGGGATTCCATCAGGCCCACTAGATTTTTTGGGTTTTAATTTTTTTATTGCCTCCCAGTATTCCGGTTCAGTAATTTTGTTGCTTGAGAGTGAATTAGATACGCATAATTCCGTTTGCTCTGTTACATCATACGTGCTTGGAAACTCAGAATAGACAGATTTAAAGTAACAAGCAAAGTTATCGACTATACCTTGATTTGTTTCTATTACATTATTCATATATGTCATACTTTGGTTTGAATAAGTATTTCTACCTTTTCTGGTTTTTACGTAACTCCAGAATAATTTACTATTATTCTCAATACTTTCTTCTGTTTCTCTTAGGTACATATTATATGCCTTATCTATGAGTGTTTTGACTTTTTTACGAGTATCTTTATACTTAATTCTACTGTCGCTATCGTATTTCATGCGCCTTCTATGTCGTTCTTTAAGTTTAAGTGTTTCAATGATCTCTCGCGTAAACCAACAAGGATATTTATTATTTGCATAGATTTTCTTTGTTGGTACTTTAAGATTAAATATTGAGTTAATATTGTCATTAAAGAACTTTACAGCATCATCTACATTATCCATGCTACTAATAGGTGCCCAGTTTACATCACGTAACATTTCGTAAATTCCAAGAAAGTCTGCCTTTCTAAAATTCAACGATCTGACTGTGTTATTTTCTATAATATTTGTTGATTTTGCGAAATGTAGAATTATTACTAATGCTGGGTGGTGTGCATCTTCCTTAACAAGAGGGAGTTCTTCTCTGTTAATAGTAACATCATCATACACGTTAGCTAAGATTAAGTCCAGTGTCCTATCATTATGATTTTGTATGTTGTTTAATGAGCGTAAGCCATATAGACTCAAAAAGTTATCTAGGGCTCTGTAACACGGTCCACCTAGTTGCAGATTGTAACTCGTATTAGAGATTTTTGGCAGATTAAAATCACCAACAATAATAATGTTGGCATTATGAAATTCATTATAATTCTCAAACAAATTATAAAAATGCATATAATTATCAATCGTTGAGGAAGGAGTAAAATACACAGCTACTATATAGTATACCTTATTTCTTAAATTCATTCTCACACATAACACATCGAAATTATCATCTAAAATAACATTCCTAGATGTTATGTTTTGCCTCACTGCTATTATTACTCCACCTCCTCTATTTCGGTTTTTCTTATCGTGACGATATATTTTATAATTATCACTAAACAACTCACTACTAAAGACACCTTCATGTAACCAGGTTTCTGTAATAATAACTATGTCATAGCCATTTTCAATATTGTTTACATAGAATTCTTGAGTCTTTGTATTAAGCCCCCTTACATTTTGATAATAAACTGTTATGTTATCAATAGTCGTCATCTAGAAGTAATTAGTGGTAATGACATCAATTTAAGTTAGATACATCTTCAAGTGTTTTCAATATATATACATTTTTCTCTCCCTCATTCTTTCGCAGTTTAATAGTGCCTGAATTATCCACCCATAGGTAGGCGTAATTTCTTTCGCGTTTAAGTTTCCTAGCTTCACTATAAATATTCCTTCTATATGGGGTAAGATTCTGATTAACATATACCATCTCATTGCTTTCATAACCTAAATGAATACAATTTAAATTTCTCTTCACCTTTCGCCTTTCCAGAAACCTATCCCTGTCTGCACGCCTTACAAATTTAACAATTATACCTCCTGCTTTTTGATTCGGTAGTTTTCTTAACCTATGACACACATCTATCATATCATTTGTCATCTCAATATCCAATGCCCTTCCCACACATTTTACAATTTCGTACGAGTCTTCATTTTTCTTCTCCGGAATACCATAGATTTCAAGCGTGTTTCTTCTTCCATATTGATCGAGATCATCGAGTTGTTGCTGAGTTTCCTTCAGTTGTTTTTTCAAGAGAAGATTCTCCTCCTTCAGTTCCTGAATTTGTGCTAGACAAGCACTGATACTCTCAGATTGTTTCTTCATAAAGTTCGCATTCTCGTCCAGTTTCTCATGTGCCAGGTTTAGGGATTTTCCCAGCTCACGCTCAGTCTCCTCATTACCCTTCCTCAAATTCTCTATTTCTGTCTTTAAATCCCGTAACATGTTGTAAACATCTGGTATTGATGGAGTTGATGAATGCGAAGGTAGTGGCATGTTATTATCTTGCAAGCTACTCCTCCTCGTATTTGAGCATTTTTTGCACCGCCATGTTTGATTTACGGACTTCATATATTCTACATCAGTTTTCTTTAGACCAACACATTTTATGTGAAACCAATTGTAACAGTCACAACACTGTATTTTTGATGTAATGTCTTGTCTTGGTACGGCTTTAGAACATTCCACGCACACACTCATACTCATGTCGAACGACTAGTGACTTCGCTCCACATAAATCTCTCCTTTTTTTCCTCTGTGACTGGCAATACTGTTTGTTTACACTCTGCGCATCTTACCGCAAGGCAAGGCAAATATTAACTGAATCGCTGGCTCAACTCATCAATACAATGAACAATTCATACTCAGTTGTCATTAGTAACACTTACCGTTCTCCGTGTCTCACTCTTGCTGCCATCACTCACCTCAAACCAGATAAATTCACACTATGTGCCTCCACCGGGTATCGAACCTGGAACCTCGCATTTTAAAACGTTCTTTATACTTACATTTCCACACACTAGAAGAACTACAACCAATATCTGGCTGACTTTCAACTTTCATGATTTAAAAAAAAGAAACTAAAAAATGTTCAAGACCTCGTGTGCTCTATGCTGGGGTCTTGTTTGCTCATTTATTTGGCGTTTTCAAACTGCACAAGGTGACGTCATTACCGACCTTTCGGACAGAGCCTGAACCTAGTTGCAAACTTCAAGTCTGGGGTCTGAATCCAATTCTCATTGGGGAAACATCTCTCTAAAGCACTGCGACACTCGGAAAGGGTCCAAAAGGCAATAACAGAAGACTTAGTAGATTGTTATTTACTCTCGGGAATTTCCTGCTTACACTAGAGGAAGGAAACACTCAAATCTCAGTCATGTTCTTGAACAACACGTCGTGCAAGACCATGACACACGCAAAAGGGCATATGAGCCAGAACAACTCCTTTACACACTGCATCACCATGATCCCGCACAAGGCGAACGCCTTCGGACGGAAGAATGGCAAGATGAAGATGGTGAAACTCATCACCGTCAGGTTGGAGAGAACTATTACAATCACGCACACCAAATCCACAACGGCAACTTCAACTAGCCTGCCATCAGTCGTGGTGAACTGGTAAATATCTTTCAAGAACTGGAAGACGCTGTCTGGATAGTTCTTGAAGCGTCGATGCAACTGTCCTAAGGTTCCCAAGAGCAGGAACAAGTCGATCACGACGGACCACCAGAACATGAACTTGAAGAAGACCTTGACCGACAGCATGACTTTCAGAAACACCGCTGCTGATATCAGAAAGATGTTCGCGGTCCATACATTCTCCTGAGACAACTCGTACCAGAAGCTCTTCACCCAAAGCGGCAGGTCTTTGATGTAGTGAAGGAGCGGCCTGATGATGCCAGAGAACCTCACATTGTACCTACTCATCCTCTGGTACAGACGATCCCGCTCTAAGTACGCAGGATCCAAGGACGGAGCGTTGTGCTCTTCTTCCGTGAAGCAAGGATACAGAACGTGCACGTCCCTCCTGCAGATCGGACACCTCAAAGGCTTCAACGGGCAGCAGGCTTCGTAGTAGCTCACGATGCAGTCGCCGCAGAAGCTGTGACCGCATTCGGTCCTCATCTGGAAGGACTGCTCGGTCTCCCAGCAGATGGAGCAAGGCTGGAAGGAGTGGCGCAGTTTGGCGTCAACGTTGATCTTCAGCGATTTGTGAAAGACTATATTCAAGGATAGGAGGAGAAGTATGGTCATACAAAGCGTGAACCAACGTTCAAGGTCATCCATGGGTGTTTCTTCGAGATCGGCGGATCTGTCGTACGCTAAGGAGCAGTTTCCAAGTGCGGAACCCATATTGGTATTGTTGTGGGGAAACTGCAACGAATTGTTAGCATGTTGTATTCATTGTTTCTTACTTAGGTAAACAGACACGACACTTTTCCCCTTTGTAACAGAGAAGCAATCTAAACTTTCTGTGCACGCATTTAGGATCGTCATTATTTTTGAAAACTCGTGTAAAGATCAAATGGATTGACTTTATAAGTTTTAATTTTTAGATTATGAACTGCTGCTGACAAGAGCATCCCCGATGGCGCAGTGGTAGCGTCGTCGAATTGTAAGGTAAGTTACCGCAATAAGGCCCACCTAAAAAAAAATTGCCTCTGAAACTGTCAATTTAGAAGAATCGACAATTATTGTTACAGGACATGAAACTTTATTATGTTGATTACAAACTATCAATATATAGCAGTCGTACAATTCCTCAAAATACAAAATAAAATATGATGAAAAAAATGTTTGCAATGGGCTTTATTTTGTATCCTATTTCACAATAAAGCCCGCGTAGCTACATTCAAAGTTCGATGGTAAATTGTTACAATACTATGCTTCAAAGCACAAAAAAGCAATAAGATCAGATGCATCTGATTATAAACCACTTACGAAATAAAAGTCTAAGCTTGCAATTCAGTTTCAGTCCACCTAGCAGCGAGGGCAAGTGAAAACGTCCACGTCCTGAGGTAGTATCGCAGTACACTCCTCATGGCACATGTCCCGCATACCACACAAGCTCTTGGGCCTTGTTGTGTAACATGGCACGACATGCCGTTTCGTAATATTACAGCTCAGTACAATAAAAGTACAACGGGAAACACTTTGTTGTTGTAATGGACACGGTCAATCTTACATGCAGACCAAGTATTATCCTACAGTCTACAATACATTAACATATATAAGACGAAATATGTGGTTTGAAAGTTATATCTCACTTTTTTGCAACAGCAACAAAACTTCGGACTGCTCCAGTTCCGCGACGACTCATACTACGCGGGAATTACAGGTAATGTTCTTCCTTGAGTTCTTTCAGCTCTCATACAATGTTGCCATCTGGCAGTCGCTCTTCATAGTTTCAGAGAAATAGTCAGTGGGCTTTATTGTGGTCCGGACCTTATTGCGGTAACTTACCTTAATTCAAGGAATCATGGGCATGGGCGTCGAAAGGGGGGAGGGGATCGAACGGGTCGGTGGAACCCCTGAAAATTGACATCGTTCATTTAAAGGTACAGTCACGGACACTGCTGGGTTGTAACAATCCCATTTAAAGTCAATGGTATCATTACAACCCAGAACTGTCCGTGACTGTACAAGAAAGCCTAAAGTTTATTACTATTATTGTTAACAGAAATAAAGTTAATTTAGTTAGTATTCGAACAGAGTAATCAAAGTAAAAATGCATTGGATTGATAACATTGAGTGAAAATTACAGCAACAAGGTTACATTCTACCATTTCATCCAAAGAACAAATGGTTTCACAGTTTTCAAAATTCTAATAATTACAGTTGCAAGTGAGAAGTCACACAACGCGAATTTTATGAAAAACAATTCGCCCTAACATTTAAAGCCTTTTCTTGAACGAGACGTGCAAGAGTTAATATGAAAATGCATTTCAGATACTAACTGCATAAATTGCCAAAGAAATAGTGGAAAATAGTTGTATTGTTAATGACACGTTGGTGAATCGAGTCTCCCCATTTATATAATTATTATTATTATTATTATTTCAAATACAATATATTTTTGTTAGTTTATAATATTTATTATTGTATAGGTAATACATTTGTAACCGTGATAATAATACTTATTTTTTCTCTACTATTCAACTTTTATCATTTGCTCGACCCCCTCTGCAAAATTTCTGGCTACGCCCATGGTCACGGGTTCGATACCCAGTGGAGGCACATAGCTGTTCGGATCCCACTTCAAACTGTAGGTCTCGTCCTGATTAGCCTTTCTGTGCAGAAAGTCGACCCACCAAATCAATCAATCAATCATAGGAAAGAGATGTTGATTTCTCTGTGTTCTTCCAAAAGAACAAATCTTATACCCAGTGTCAGGGTTCGAAAAATCCCGGTCGCTAGGTCGCCATGGCGACTAAAATTTTCAGCCTGGCGACTGTGATCTTTTGCTGTAATATGTACGAAATTTTGAAGATTCTTTATTTGCGTGGGCGAGGTTCAGCCTGGAGGCTGTTCTGCCACCTAACCCATGTCATGGAATGTAATCAATATTTAAGGACATGTTGCGTGCGTCTGTTGACAAAATTTTGACCTGCTAGTGTTGCCATTTACGGAGGATATGCCCCATAAATGGCACTTTTTCACTCAACCCATAAAATCGCCAGTCAAAAATTCATCAAATGCTGCACATGATCAATATTGGTCGCAAATGACAGATTGACATGGCAGCAGACATCTAATTATGACCGTTTGATAATTTCTTACATATTTTTCTCACTCAAAAATGCATTTCTGGAAAAATTTTAACACTGCCTTCCGCCAATTATTAATTTATCTAATTTTCTGTGTAGCGTAAACTGATAATTTTTTAACATTGAAAAATATCTCAATGGGTGAGGCTTTATAATGCAGAAAACTCTTACGGATTTCAAGATATTTTCAAAGTTTGGGTTGCGAGACTTTTGAAACACCGTAGTATGCACAATTGCTAGTAGGTGATTTCCTGGCGCCTGATATTCAGAGCTGGCGCCTAGCTCTAAAGAAGATTTTTCGAGCACTGCCCAGTGTATTATTTGAAAATGCCCAGTGGAGATAATAGTATTAGCATATATTATCCTTGCAGGGATTAGACATAAGGAGAAACTGCTTGCTTAGCCTTCAGATCCTTATTTCATTAGTAAACCTTTTATATCCCTCTCTTTTTTATTTTTCTATGATTTCCCTCCTATTTCCTGTCTCGTTTATTCCATACTCTCTCCTGGGCCTATAGCTTGGCAACGGTGATACTCATGGTGGTAAGAATGACCTACAGGTGGCAGCCTAATGTCGAAACGCAACACACTGGCGTATAACTTGACAAGTTTAATAACAAGACATTGCAAATAGCTGTTGCGCAGCTCACACCACATTTCCCCACTCCATTCTCTGCAGCGACGTTGGTTCGCAGTGTTGCAACCTGGAGGGAGCGGCATGGTCTGAGGATTTTTAACGAAATTTGTATTTGCTTTTTCCTGGGGTGTTTCCTACCTGTCGGAGTACAGAAATTCAGTTCACCTTTCGCCAACGACTCTTTTCCTTCTTTTAAAACTTGGCCTCCCCGATGGCGCAGTGGTAGCGTCGTCGCCTTGTAATCAAGGGATCCCGGGTTCGATTCCCGGTGGAGGCAAATAGTGGTTGGGATCCTACTTTAAACTGTACGTCCAGTCCCGATTAGCCTTACTGTGCATAAAGTGGACTTAAAACAACAAATCAATCCAATCCACTTCTTTTAAAACTTGAGAAACCATCCATTTAGACACTCCCATGGCGGCGCTTGTGGACTCGACAACAATATACTCCTTCTGATTTCGCAAACATATTGCAACATTGTAAACAATTTCTCTGGCCTGTCCTCTAAGGGGCTTTCCAGATCGGATTGTGGATTTCGTTGGGCCCGGCATGATTTAATTTTTGCATTTCAAAGATATACAGCCAAGAGTAAAGAGCAAGAACATTTCAGTGCTTTAAAAAAGATCACAGGCAAGCGTGTTATCAGATTGCCTTCTCGTAGTGATTGTTGTACGATAAACAAAATAACCCCCATCCCACTCGGCTTTAAAAAAAAACAGGCCGCTGCTCGATGTCGCATTCAGAAAATGAAGTCACACGCCCAGTAGCTTCTCTTCGTTATAAGCCTTAACGCGCGTGCGTAATACTACAGTTTACGATCCGCGCACCGCACGCATTTTCAAAGACCGGATTAAATTAAATGAACCACTAATAAACTGATATGAGCCAGCACCGACAATCTACACAGTAAAAATAGTTTGTCATATTTCTTCTAGCTTAATGTTCCTGAGTTGGCACCACTTGTAATCTCAAGGCCAGACCAGTACGTAGAAGAGTGGTGGGAAGGATGACGTAATAGGAAGTGCTCCGCAGCGATCTGCGCATATCGGAACTTAACTTGTCAGGCTATAGCAGTAGTGTAAAGATGGCGGCTAGACTTGCAACGTGCACCAAGAAGGATCAGCGTTCCATTATACCGAAGGATGGGATCAAACACATCGAAATTCATCGAATGAAAGCGAACTATTGTAATGCACATCTGCCACTGCAACAAGTGTACGAATAGGCTAGGAAGTTACAACCCAGCGTTACTTGTGTGGAAAACTCGCTCTCTTTTGTGACTCTAGCTAGAGGCCATTGCATTAGGAAGACATGGTGGATATGGTTCATGGACCAGTGCGCCAAATTGTCAGTGATCTTCTCCAGTCTTCAGAATTGAAAGACGTATGGATGCTTACATGGAACTTGTGTGCCACTTTAAAGTTGAAGGAAGAATTGTCAATGGAGATGAAACTTTGGTCCACTATCACCAATCGGAAACCAAGAAATCGGACAAGGAATGTCGCCATAGCTCCTCACCAAAGAGGAAAAGAATCTGCACACAACCATTGGCGGGAAATGCTATGCTGTTTCTCTTTTGGGACGGACGAAGGATCATTTTGGAACACTATATAGACACCCAGAGAAGAAACAGACAACAGGTCAGCGTTTTGCAATCGGGTCCCAAAAAGGTGGACTTCCATGTACAGATGGCAACATGACAATGATCGACTCCATACTATCATTTCAGCAGTTCCAACCACCCAAGATCTTTCCATTGAGAATTTTACACATCACTCCAGTCCTTGCCCTCACTTATTTTCAATTTTGTAGGTCGCTCAAAGACGCACTGTGATGCATTCAAGACCGAGGAAGAGTTTTATCAGGAGGTGCACAAGTGGCTAAGCACACCTCAGGAACACTTTCTCTCTAGATGTATCCTTCCTTGCACTTCCAAGCCTCGACTATGTCGAAATATGATGTAAATGTATACCTTTTGTATTCAACACATTTAAAAGGTACAAAAAGTATATAAGACGTTTAATTGACTCACTTTCGTAAATATAGAAAGCCAGTGGTGTAGTTGGAGGGGATATTGTTAATATTACTTGGATATACCAGGTGGCGCAAAAGTCACAGGTGGCGCAGTTTACCCATACCCATACACACATTCAAGTATACATACAAAATACAAGTAGATACACAAAATTCCAGTTTCAGTGGTTTTGTTCAAAGTGTTGTCCTCCATTGTTTGCAATGCATTGTGTGCAACGATCAACAACAGCATTGCAAATACGATGCAGTAAACTTGTATCATTGTTGATGACATGAAACGCATTGGTAATTGTCTTTCAGTGCATCCAAATCTGCCGGTGATGATGAGTATTGCCTATCCTTAACAGTTCCCCACAAAGCAAAATCTCATGGTGTCAAATCACAAGAACGCGCAGGCCAATCAATGGTACCATGGCGTCCACTCAACAAACAACCACACTACAACAAGCTAGAGACTTAACTATAAACAAAAGAATAACGAGTGCACTGTTGCCAGTGTCACACGACAATGTTACCAACCGTATACATAAGAAAATACTTGTTAGCACATACACTATTGTAATACTACAGAGTGTCCGAAAAGTCACGCAACCCGGTGTTTACGACCGTATAACGGAATAACGAAACGGAATGAGAAGAAACGCTGTCCGCCAAGAGAATGCCCTGTATATTGGGAAAATTTGGAGAGACAAACATATGTAAGAACATGCATGTTTTAATAACAAATAAGCAAAGTGTTGCCAAAGGCGGAAAAAAAATATTTGCAAATCGTGTATATTGATGCACAGAACTCACTGAGGTAAATTATTGCAACATTTCACAATACCAACGAACAATTTGGATGGCCATCTAATGAATTTGACAGAAAAAGAACTTTGACGAAGTTTCAAAAACATTGCAGAGGGGAATAAATGGGCTGTTCCAAAAATCTAAGTTTTCACAATATTACGAGGGACACTGGCAACACTGTTGGTGTCACGTGTCACTAACAGACGTGTTTCACCTCAGGCTATCACACTAAGGCACTTTTAACGACAAAGGAGAAAGTTGGTTATTCTCGAACATATGCAATAAATTACATACACCTTGCAACCCTGAAATGTGGCTATCCCTACA
The DNA here is from genome assembly GCF_977018435.1 of Lepisma saccharinum. Classification (NCBI taxonomy): domain Eukaryota; kingdom Metazoa; phylum Arthropoda; class Insecta; order Zygentoma; family Lepismatidae; genus Lepisma; species Lepisma saccharinum. Next base: position 45,765,994 of record NC_139255.1, on the reverse strand, counting down.
AATTAAAGCAAATGTTTGTCCACCATTTTCTTGGATACATAAGTTGGTTCGCTTGATCATGTTCTCAGATACCTTCCTGAGGGTTGCAGCACCATTAATTTCCTGTGTAATGTTTCTTTTCAGCTCCTCCAATGTTCTGGGTCCCGTTTGGTATACTTTTCCCTTTAAGTAACCCCACAGAAAAAAATCTCCAGATGTTAAATCGGGCGAGCGACTGGGCCATAAATCCTTGGATATTAGACGATCACCAAAAAATTATCTCAGCATACGAAGAGATACATTAGATGTATGGCAAGTTGCTCCATCTTGTTGTAGCCAAACATCACGTTCGTCTTCTTCCAGGAGAGCAACGAATTGCATTATGAGATCCCCGCACACAGCAGTATCCACTGTTGTCTCAAAGAATAACGGTCCCACAATACGACGTCGCGATATTCCACACCATACACCGATTTTCGGAGAATGCAAGGGTAGTTCATGCAACTGATGTGGGTTTTCTGTCGACCAATGCCTGGAATTTTGGCTGTTGACATACCTATCCAATTGAAACCACATTTCAAGGTTGCAAGGTGTATGTAATTTATTGCATATGTTCGAGAATAACCAACTTTCTCCTTTGTCGTTAAAAGTGCCTTAGTGTGATAGCCTGAGGTGAAACACGTCTGTTAGTGACACGTGACACCAACAGTGTTGCCAGTGTCCCTCGTAATATTGGAAAACATCGATTTTTGGAACAGCCCATTTATTCCCCTCTGCAATGTTTTTGAAACTTCGTCAAACATCTTTTTCTGTCAAATTCATTAGATGGCCATCCAAATTGTTCATTGGTATTGTGAAATGTTGCAATAATTTACCTCCGTGAGTTCTGTGCATTAATATACACGATTTGCAAATATTTTTTTTCCGCCTTTGGCAACACTTTGCTTATTTGTTATTAAAACATGCATGTTCTTACATATGTTTGTCTCTCCAAATTTTCCCAATACACAGGGCATTCTCTTGGCGGACAGCGTTTCTTCTCATTCCGTTTCGCTATTCCGTTATACGGCCGTAAACACCGGGTTGCGTGACTTTTCGGACACTCTGTATTATAAATGTGCTTTTTGGGTAAACTGACTGTACATGTGGTGGTTTGCAAGGAGAAGCCAGTGCCTTGTAAAGTTTCTTTACTTGAGTTTGAACGAAAGACACTAGATCGTATGATCTTTTTCAGCCCTTCAGGAAAGATTGGAAGTTCTTTCATTTATCTAATCAACTATTACAAGTACCTTTATACAATCAGCCAACTGCAAAATAAAACAAATAATAATGGTGGAAGCATTGTAATAATATTTTTAAAATGGCAAGAATCTATAAGAATTTTCCGGTTGTTTAAATCTGTGGCAGATTTGAGAAGAGTACATCGTTAAGTGTGAGCACACAGGCTAAAGGGAAGATGAGCTTTCCAGTTTCCGCAATAACACCAACCAAAGTCCTGGCGGTTATCGCAGAGAATGTCTCCTTAACTGAAGGAACCAACATCGAAACCAGTATCACGACCTCTACTGTTGGGAAGAAGATGAGACCTACGAGGATAAGGAGTTCCCTGATCGTGTATATGGAGATTTCAGCTATTCGGTTGTCCCGGGAGGTGTACTGGTAGATGTCGCTCACGAACTCGCTCAGAGTCCCTGTGTAGTTGAGATAGTGTCGGGTGAGCTGCTTGATGATAGCGGCCAGAAGGACTGTGTTGGTAAGGAACGATGCCCAGGATAAGAGCTGACACTGAGCGGATGCTGCCCTCAGGAGCGCCGTCGCTGGGATCAGGACTATCCCTGCGGCCCTCAACGCCTCGATAGGGTCCAGGCTGCTCCAGAGGTTGCTGAAACGTAGTGGCAAGTCCTCCAAAGAGTGCCAGAGCGGTCTGGATCCACCGGAGAACCGCATGTTGTAGTCCCTTAACTTCTTCTGCAGCTTCCTCCTAACCTTTCCCGCGGGATCCGTTCTTGGAGCATCCAGCTCTTCCTTCGTGAAGCACTCGTAGAGGATAGAAACGTCCTCCCTGCAAACAGGACACTTGAGACGACGCAGCGTCATGCCGACGTCATAGCAACTGATGGTGCAGCCACCGCAGAAGGAGTGTCCGCAATCGGTCCGCATCTGGAACCTTTGCTCGTCCTCCCAGCATACCGGGCATTGCCCCAACGAATGCTCCGATTTCTCATTGTAATTCAGCCTTGGACGCTTACACAGGATCAATTTTAGCCACAAGATAGCCAGCAGAACACCAACGGCAGTGAACAATCTGTCAATATCGTCCATGATTACGAAACGTAAAGTTTGCCGTAACAGAACATCGATATTGCTGTTGCTAAGAGATATTCAGTTGTGCTCATTATTATTGTTGACCAATTAGTCAATTTCTTCATTCTTGTAGGCAAATATGGTGCACAACGGGCGTCATCTATCTTCTATATATATAAAAATGGATGTATGTGTGTGTGTGGGTGTGTATGTATGTTTGTTCCGTCATATCTCTCGAACTCCTGCAGCAATTTCAACCAAACTTGGTACACGTATCACTTGCGATCTGGAAAGAATACTTTGGGGGTAAGACACCCCTGGCACCCCTAGTGGTTGGGTGGGAAGGGGTGACATGTAAAAATAATCGAAAACGACCGATATTAAATTCCGCACGAACAGGCATCCGTGACTCTATGCAACCCCACACAACGATAGTGTTTCTCGGGTTCTCTAACATTTAGGCTGATATGACTTTGTGTTGCGAAAACGACCGATATTAGTATTGAATCCATAGCTTTCGTGACACTCCCAATGCGGTTCAACTTTAAGTTCATCACCTATGTGCATGGGGGTGAGAAGGGGTGAAAAATAAAATGCCACAAATGACCTAGATTAGTGTCGGACCCATAGTTTTCGGAGTCGCTAAGTTAATTGGTGACATTCACGATCACATTTAAAATTAGTTACATTTTACACTATAGTTAAAATTCATTATTTTCCTGTCTAATACAACATTGGGATAAATAAATACCCGGGCATCGTCGGGTAAGCACCTAGTGTATAATCATTTTAAGAATTTCTTGCTGGCCACAGACTATAAGCAATAGCCTGTTACTTGTCCATGGTTTTGAGACAAAGTTGCCGTCCAACCTTTTGATGGAGCAAATGACTTCTACATTCGCCTTTCCATAAGCTATGGTACAGGGTGTCCAAAAAGTAACGTATCCGAGATTTTGAACGTATTGAACTTTTGTACAAGAAGCGATAGAGACTTACACTGGATATTAACTTTGTCTATTAAGAAAATTACGAGGTGTACTGGCAACATTGGTCACGTCAGAGGGCAGTACCAGGTGAGGCCAACATCAGGCTATGGTATTCAATCAATTCCCAGATGAAATAAAAGAGTTGGCATTTATCACACCCAAAACTAATCTACTTTGTGTACACCCACTGTAAGTTTCATATCTCGATCGCTCCCTGTACAAAAGTTAAGTACGTTCAAAATCTCGGTCGTGTGACTTTATGGACACCCTGTAGTAGCATTGTTTAGTGCAAAATGAAAGAAACCAAGTAGAGGGAGATTATTTCCGTAACATCTTTGGCTCTTATGCATTTGAAGCTTCGGAACGAGTCACAACTCTCGAAGCAGCCAATCAACCAAGCGAGCCGCTGACGTCATCTCAAGCCAGAACCTGTCGCTAAGCCCTTTGCTCAGGGTCTGCACACCCACTAGGCTCGCTAGACAGATCAGTCTGCTGGAGATGTTACGAAAGTAATTGGACTCTACCTCAGTGTGGATGACTATGTTATTGTATCCACTGCTCCATAGTTAACCTCAAGTTGAGGTGCTCTCAAAGTAGGCCGCTGTTGTACTCCGAGGTAGTGGACAAACGTAAAACCCTTCATCAATTACATACGATCATCCTCATCGGCGCGATTAGCCAAAAGTGGCAGAAAAGCGAACCAAAATAGAGGAAACACAGAAAAATTTTGTCACAAGCATTTATACTTTGTAGGGAAGTTCAAGGCACTCAAAAGTCCTAGGATATTTTGAATAATCATATTCACATAAGCCTTTTGTTACTTATGCACTTTGTGTGGAAGAGAAAAGATGCTATTGATCATGGCCGTAGGCAGGGAAAATTTTCGGGGGGGGGGGTTCATTCATAATTGTTCCCAGGGCGTCACCAGAAATTTGAATAATAGAAATAATAATAATAATTGTACAATAATAATTAAAATTTCATAATAATAAAACAATTTTATTCCATAATAATAATACTAATAATAATTATTATTATTATATTATTGTTATATCCTTGAGGGGGCTTACTCAATCCAGCAGATGAGTGAATATCCAGCATAAGTTTATTTTTGTTTTTTTTACGTTTCATACAGTGTGTACTGAAATGCACAATTATTTTACTTCGTCATTAAGCTTTAGATACCTTCAAGAAAAAACTTTAAAAGTTAGATGGAAATTTTAGTCATAAAGTTTTTGTTGTTTGACTTTAAAATTAAATTTTTGGAATTTTGAAAAGTGTGGGACCAGTTATTCTCTTTAAAAGATAAGCCTGGTGCATGGATTGTAACCTCAATCGCGAACGTAATGCGCTACGAAACTGGAGGTACTAGGTTTGAACTCCTATCAAGGGAGATTTATTTTCGACTTTATCGGACAGGGAATTTAAAAGCTGAAAGGGGAATTTTGGGACAATCAGAAGGGAATCTTCAGTCTATATTCCTTGTGACGCAGGAGCAACACTGGAAAGATGACAGCAGAAGTGATAATGGAGGGGTCGCGGGTGGGCTGCGATTCCGAGAATAAATCCTGTTTCACTCAACTTTCAGAATTCCAAATGTATGAAAATTCTAGCTCGATCGTTTCAACATTGTCTCCTTGAACTTTTGTGATGCTTCGAAAAAAAAATTGAAAATTTGTTACAGATTTTGGTTTCTGAACATCCATTAATCCAACATGTCAGAAGTTTCGGGGGGGGGTTGAACCCTAGAAACCCCCCCTCTAAATACGGCCATGCTATTGATGTGTTTGCTTCGCAACAACATCAACTCGGAGATGTATTGCGCCATAGATGTCCATCGTATAACACAACCACACCCTTTGGGGGATTATTCATGTCCCTCAATGAATATCGTGTGATTATGGCCAATGTTAACGAGGTTTTTAATAAGGAATGAACGTCTTATCATCAAAACATTAAACCACAACTTATTTTGGGAATTGTTTACTCTACTTTATTGTTCTGCGTGACAAACAGTTCAGAATATTTTTATCATAATTTAGAGAATATGAACATAGACTGCGCATGTTGAAGTTTCTGTTATAACTTTCACGACTGTCGCTTGTTTCCTTCATTATAATTTCAGGAATTTTAGAAGATATTTCTTTTACGGCTATAGCTTTTTCTTTATAACCAACTTGCTGATTGTCCTGCGTTGCCCGGGTATTTATTTGTCCCAATCTTCTATTAGACAAGAAAATAATGAATTCTAACTATAGTGTAAAATGAACTTGTAGTTGAACGGCATTTGGAGTATTTCTCTATTCATATTAGCGACCCCGAAAACTATGGATTCCACACTAATAGCAGTCGTTTTCGATTATCTCTACATGTCACCCCTTCCCACCACCACCCCTAGGTGTGCCAATGTAACTAATTTTATTTACAGGTAAATGTCATCGTGAATATCACCAATTAGCTTAGCGACTCCGAAAAGTATGGATTCGACACTAATGTAGGTCATTTTTTATATTTTATTTTTGACATTTTATTTTCAACCCCCTCTCACTTCCCATGCCGATAGATGATGAACTTGGAGTCGAACGGCATTGGGAGTGTCACTATTCATCTTAGCGACCCCGAAAACTATGGATCCCACACTAATATCTGTCGATTTCGATTATTTTTAAACGTCACCGCCTTCCCACCCCCACTCCTAAAGTTGCCATAGGTGTGTTGGAGTTGAATGGCATTGGGAGTGTCACTATTCATCTTAGTGATCCAGAAAACTATGGATACAACACTAATGACAGTCGTTGTCGATTATTTTTACATGTTACCCCTTCACACCCCCACCCCTAGGGCTGCCAGGAGTGACTTACCTCTACAGTATTTCTTTACAGATTGTAAGTCATATGTGTACCAAGTTTGGTCATCGTGAATGTCACCAATTAGCTTAGCAACTGCGAAAACCATGGATTCGGCATTAATCTTGGTCATTTTTGACATTTTAATTTTCACCCCCTCTCACCCCCCATGCCGATAGGTGATGAACTTGGAGTTGAACTGCATTGGGAGTGTCACGATTGATCTTAGCGACCACGTAAACTATGGACTGAACACTAATATCGGTCGTTTTCGATTATTTTTTACATGTCACCCCTTCCCACCCCACCCAAAGAGGTACCAGGGGTGTCTTACCCCCACAGTATTTCTTTCCAGGTTGCAAGTGATACGTGTATCAAGTTTGGTTGAAATCGTTCCAGGCGTTCGAGAGTTATGCTGGAACAAACTCTCTCTCACACACACACACACACACACACACACACATATACATCCATTTTTATATAATAGATTCACTTAATAGTAAAGGTGTAGTACAATGTATTGAATAGTTTCATATAGTTTCACAACTTTCTCTTTGAGTCAATGAAAATATTAAATTTTGAATGTGTGGTTTTTATTTAAGGATTTTCATTGTCCACGATATTCAGAATTAAAGGTTTTTGTACGCGGTGTGGTATTTGCAAGAAAAATCAATTACAACTTGTAAAGCTACAGGTTATCTCTCTTTCTTTCTGTACACACACACTGAAAATTGTTCATCTGTGTGTGTCTCCCTGCATTGCGCTGCTTTGGGATTCGCCCAGCCTCTCGTAATGGTTACCTGGGGCCAACTCTACTGGCGTAAAAGGTGCCGGAGCCTGATGCTGATCGCATTATCTCCATAAATTACCTACATTGTAAATGTTTAGAGCATACCTTCATATCCCCCCTTGTTTCTTATATATGGGCTTGAAAATAACAGTGTGGTAGGGATATCGTTCACAAGATTAACCAAATGGGAAATAGTAACTGCATACCAACACTCTTAAAGATTGCCTTGTAAGTATTTGTAACCAGAAGGGGGGAAGCAAGTGACCAGTGGAGAATATTACCCTCATCCTCTCTAAAATAACACCTTTCTTGAAGGGGATTATATTGCTTTCAGTGCCTTTTCCAATCTTTTAGCGACTTTTTTGTGCATGAAAATGAAGGATCTAATAAAATATGAATAGAAGAGAAAATGGCGGTGGCATTTGAATTTGAATGAAATTACTGAATTGGTGTGGTAATTCAAGAGGAAAATTCGGGTTCGATACCCGGTGGAGGCACATAGTGGTTCGGATCCCACTTTAAGCTGTGGGTCCAGTCCCGATTAGCCTTAATGTGCATAAAGTGGACTTAAAACACCAACTCAATCAATCAAGAGGAACATCCTTTGAGTAGAAGATAGGCCTTTGTCCAGTGGATGAGGTAAGCGAATAGCTTACATGGGGATATCTTAACTCCAATTCGTGGAAAGACTCTAATCGGATTTTGCTGAGGCGAGAAGAAAAATGCGACTCTCACAAGATTCACGACAAATGGATGACTTAGCATTTATCGTCGGATGAGTCCTCCATTCTTTGTGGTCAGCGTGATCTGGCCCTGTTAGGTAATTTACAAAGGGCTCATTTATTACTGGCGGTGCAGTTTTTTTCCTCTCATGCTCAAAGACTGAAAATGTATTGATTGAATTAAAAGCTTTGGGTACTGTAACTATTTAGGTGGGTACTCAAATAATGAGTGAAAAGGGAAGACGTGAAACGAGGCCGTGGAATCAAGGTTAAAGGTACCCAAACCCAACGGTTACCAAAGTCGTTTGTTTGAGGCTAATGACGTGTATTTTGTACCGTCACCTCAGTCTCGTAAGAGAACCACTAATCGGCATAACCAGATCTATTTAACAAAAGGATACCGTTCGGACTAATGTCAAAAGATGCTGCTTTTACGCACAAAAGGCGACTTAATCTAGAACGGAAAGCAACGTGGTTCCGTGTCCAAATAACTACAATCCTCGTTTATCCAAATTCAATTTAGTGTATAGTTTTTTTCTTAGGATAAATATGTAATGCAATCTATACTTTGCGACACGTGGTCAAATTTATTATAATAGCTGACGCAACGTAGGAATGGCTATTATTATCTTATCAACAATAAATACATCAATATAACAATTTTGCGACGAAACCAGCGTCTATTCAATGGTCTAACTCTCCTCGGTGGTATTACAATAGACTAGATCAAACTGTTAACATTACACCCAATATAAAACAACATCAACGCATTCCCCCATATAACCAATTCTAATTTGACAAATTATATTATACACAATTCTATACAAATGTTTCTTTTTTTAAAGTAAGAAACGCCTAATCATTGATATTGGCAGACACATGACAATTCGGAAACCTAAGTTCTCTGGTGCTCTTACATGTTTATAGCTAAGGTACGTAGTGCAGCTATTTGTCCCTATAGCGTCGACTCGAAATTACGTAAGTTCATTGTGGTCAAATTTAGTGCCGATTAGAGCCCAATCCGCCTTGCGTAAACAAGAAAGGTAACAAACGTCACGTCACTTTACTCTGAAGGGGGGAGGTAACCGTGACGTTGTTATTAAATTGCGAAGGAAACAACTGTAACCCCTTTTTTGTTTGCGTTCTTTTGCAATATATTTCTTGATATCTCGATTTGCAATATGATCCAACATAAGTATGCACATTCCTCCGACGACACTTCACTGTTCGCTATCAAATGGCTACAAAAGTACATACCTCGTTGACGAATCAGTTGGACTGCCTGGTTTCTTGATGGTGGCAACCTAGAGAGCCAAACGTCGCCTTCCTACACTCCGTTATCCCAACAGGACCAAACTTCCTGGACTGCGACTTGCGTCTTTTTTCTCGAACTTCTTCAATTGTGTCTTCATCGTGCGTATCCCACTTCATCCACGAAAGAACAAGAATCAAAATCGCCAACAGTCAAAAAGGGGCTTCGCGTAGTCCTCACCACTACTTTGCTTCCATCTCTACAGCACCAAACTCCCTCGTGTATCGTACACCATGCAGTCTAAAAAAGGGAGCTTCTTGTCGAGTTCGAGAGATAAGGATAGCCACTGCTATCGAAGGTCGACGGAGTAGGAGGAGGTATGTTTTGGCCAACGCGTGTCGAAGGTTCCTACTAGTCGAGACGGCACTTCAGCAACTGGCATTCCGTCGATGCGTAATCACGTAAATCAAGTAATGCCACTGAGGGCCTCTAGCGGCAATACAACCAACTAGCCTCAATAAAAGGCTGACGCAAGGCGTACCGAAGTGATGAGGAAGAATGTGAGGTTTTTCTACGCGATAATGTAACATAATACTTTTATTACAGATCTGCGTAGAAAAATGTCACAGTACATCTCCACATATGATCATTTTGCACCCTTCAATACATACGGAGAATAATCCCCTAATATAAAATTCGTACTCGAGTTAAAAAGGGATATAAAAAGCACCTTGAGAAAGGTTGAAAGTGAAAGGTTAGGATGGGAATATCGCCAGGCGCTCGGAACAGCCAATCAGAGGAGCATGTTCTTGAAATCTTCCCGTGTTTTTATGCTACTATACTGAACGCAACTCCAATTGGCGGCTGACCGTGACGGCTATTTCCGGTCCTTTTTCTCCCCCAATCGTCTTTGGAGGGTGTGTGGCTCGATGGGAGTCAACCAGAGGCGTCTCCTGAACGCATGCGGTGCCATCCTGCGTATGCTTAAATTGTGGGAAAAGGACAGCTTGCTCTGCGACGACATTAATGAGTATTTCTACATTCTATAGGAGAAGTATTTGTTTTACACGAGAGCGCTCAACTAAGCTTATATTACATTTCTTGGATCTGAAGTGACGGATGCGTCAATTGTGGGAAAAGAATTATTACTTTATTTCACTTCAGATCCAAGAAATGTAATATAAGCTTAGTTGAGCGCTCTCGTGTAAAACAAATACTTCTCCTATAGAATGTAGAAATACTCATTAATGTTGTCGCAGAGAAAGTGTTCTTTTTCCCACAATTGACGCATGCGCAGCATGGCACCGCATGCGTTCAGGAGACGTCTCTGGCGTCAACAAACTCAGTTGCGAACATGTGGTGGACCCAACGATCATTTATTTGGTCCCGCGAACAACGTTCGGTACCTTGTGACTCGAGAATGCCCGATCTCAGCCGAAGAAAATTCAACTGATCGCTGATTCGCTGTTTCCCAGCCGCCAGTTAGCGTTGCGTTCAGTATAGAGGAAGGGAATATCGCCAGGAGCTCGGAACAGCCAATCAGATGAGCATGTTCTTGAAATCTTCCCGCATTTTTATGATACTAGATGAAGCCGTGCGCCCGGCTTTCCCCTATTCAAAATTTCAAAAATTCGTAAATACTGTAAATATAAAGTAAAACTTGACTAATTTCATATATGTTTGACATTCATGGCATAATAATAGCTATTTTTCACGATCCGCTTGCAACGCTTCACTAACTACATACGTACTAGATTTTTTTTTCAATGCCTTTCCTGGTCAGACGCCGGGCAGGTTCAGAGTAAAGGACTCTATATTCCTTGCTGCCTTTCTGGATGAAAAGCTTGGATCTTTACAGCACGCGCGCAAATGGTCTCTCGTACGCCAGCGTACGGAGCAGAGTGCTACGGTGATTGGTTCATATGACCCTTCCTACCTTCTGAAGCAGACGACAGCGGTAGAATTCCTACCCGGTTCTTCGCGCTCGTGCCACTCGTGCTATGTGATGCTACAATACGCAATATTGACTGACGTAACTTTACCGAACTCGAATATACAACTTCTTCATGACCACTGCATTGTATAATTTATCGCACGAACAGCGATGTGCATTAAAAACTAAAAGATCAACACAGTTTCTGTCAAATAATTTGGTGTAGTCCTCGTGGTAGAAATTCAGCCTGTGGCTGCTCTACCACTTAACCCGCAAAACTATTTTTTCGTTACTATCTAACTGCTTAATATTGTGTCAATGGAAATGTTTAGCATTCATTTTAAAACTCTTAACATCGAATGGTCTCTGGACAAAATTACTTTAAAATGTTTATCAGTATTCTCAAGATGTAATAAACAGTGGTCTAAACTATTAATCGGCACTGTTACGTCAGTAGAGTGTCCGATAGTTGCATCATCCACCCACCTCCGTGTCAGAGTGTTTTGCACAGTGCGCCAAGATGACAGAGGTCTCTGATTCGAATCCCGGCGTGAGCACGGGTGTTCTTTGTGAGTGTCCCTTCATCAATATCATCACTCATATTCATATTCGCTATTAACCAAAAGTGGCAGAAAAGCGAAGTAAAATAAACCAAGTTAATCAGTAGTTGGATCATCCATAACAATGATTTCTACTGTTAAGCAGAGGCGCTTGTGATTCAGGTAGATTTTTTAATGACTTGCGACATACCGACAGATATAAAAAAGGGTATAAACACCAGAGTTATCATTTTCTAGCTAAAACATGCATGGATGATGTTTTATTGAAAACCCAGCTGACTTCAGGTAAATAAACAATACCTGTGGCGACTAATTCCATAAGTAAATTATTAAGCAAGAAAGGGTCGACCCTTCCTTCGGACTTGGCGTTCCCACCAGAAATGACCACGCTACACCACTGATCGCCAGGCGCTCGGAACAGCCAATCAGATGAGCACGTTCTTGAAATCTTCCCGCGTTTCTATGCTTCTAGAGGAAGGGAATATCGCCAGGCGCTCGGAACAGCCAATCAGATGAGCATGTTCTTGAAATCTTCCCGCGTTCTTATCCTACTGGAGGAAGGGAGTAACGCCAGGCCCTCGGAACAGCCAATCAGATGAGCACGTTCTTGAAATCTTCCCGCGTTTCTATGCTTCTAGAGGAAGGTAATATCGCCAGATGCTCGGAACAGCCAATCAGATGAGCACGTTCTTGAAATCTTCCCGTGTTTTTATGCTACTAGAGGAATAGAATATCGCCAGGCGCTCGGAACAGCCAATCAGATGAGCATGGTCTTGAAATCTCCCCGCGTTTTTATGCTACTAGAGGAAGGGAATATCGCCAGGCGCTCGGAACAGCCAATCAGGTTCTTGAAATCTTCCCGCCTTCTTATCCTATTGGAGGAAGGGAATAACGTCACGCGCTCGGAATAGCCAATCAGGTTCTTGAAATCTTTCAGCGTTCTTATCGTACTGGATGAAGGGAGTATCGCCAGGCGCTCGGAACAGCCAATCAGATGAGCATGTTCTTGAAATGTGCCGCGCTTTTATGCTATTGGAGACCAGGGATAACTCTGGCACTAGTTTAATTCGGTTAGATGTAAACTCGCGTTTTTCTTTATGCGACAGCTAGAAATTCTTCAACTCTTAGTGCCTCTACGTCACCTTGCAACGCACTGCAATTGACTTCTTGCTCTCCCAGTGCAAGAAACGAAATGAGGTTTCCGTTTGCGGGAAGGCGAGGCTGAGTTTCTTATACAGCAATTATGGAAATGAGAACTTGGTCGCATTTACCTACCGGAAGACGTGGTAGCTAGCATATGCATACAAGTAGCAGCAACACCGAGGTAATTGGATTTACAAGCCGAATCTCGAATTCCTTTTGGGTGGTTTGACACGCTGAGAGGGACGAAAAACAGATTCATTAAAGTTTCTCCAGGTCACCTCGTTCTGCACTTACTTTGCTTGCAGCCTTGAGGGTTAGAGATGTTCGCGCCGACAAGTGAAGAGGATTTCCATCTGGAGAAGTGAAGGGGGAAGGGGGCAACACCCACGTGATTAAATCTGGTGCAAGTTAGCAGTGATGTTTATACACGAGTTTATTTCGTCTCAAGGTTTCTCACTTGCCTTTGACGCTCCACGTTGGGAGATTGGAATTTGAATTCGAATAAACAAACTTCATCCTAGTGTGTACAGAATGTATGTACAGTCACAGCCAATAAAAATGGGACACGTAGATCCTGAAATACTCGCTTCCCTGCAAGGCGTTGGGAGTGTTGCATAACCTATGGCGATAAGGTGAAGAGGGACAATTTCCCCTGTGCCAGCTGCCGATCACTGTTGCCAACTTCGCTCTTTTGGAGCCAGATCTGACTCTTTCGTGCACTCGTTTGGCTGTGACCTGTGGAACCCGCCCTCTGACCCCTTATGATGCCACCACTGGCTCCGGCCATAAATACCAACTTTTGCCATGAGTGTACATTTTGCACGTGACATGATATTCATACATAGGCTGCGTCATCCACCCCCTCTTTCCTCCCCAGGTATTTTTGTATATAGCGCTGTGGCTAAGGTGAAAATGACTATTATTATCCGGGAATCCTTGATTTCCAATTTCATGCAATTATTGGTGAGATTATTGAGATGGGTCATGCCGCCAAATCTAGGCGGTGAAAATTAAGAATAAATTGCCATCACTTTCAACCTAACGGTAATAACAGTGCCCCCACCCCACATTTTATGCAGCCTTCGTTAATGTAGCTCCTTGAAAGTCATATTTAGCTCTATTAATGGTGAAATTTAGCTCTTTTATGCACTTCAGGTTTGGCAACACTGCCAGGATGGCCGTAGGAGGCAAGGAGAAATGTATTACGCTTATGGGGGCCAATTTTTATTCGTTCTCTGGGGAATATGAAACATCTAATGACGTAGAAAAGTAGATGGACGGAAAAGGACACGTTGAACTATGTCATAGTAGTAGAAAAAGTCGAAACTCCCATTTGATTAGCCGTAACTTGAAGTTGAAGTCGATTTTCCATAAGTGATACATGCGATTCTGTAAATGCTTATTAATCATATTTTTTGAAACAACGTGTCTCTAATATAAGTGAGAATTATAACACCATTAAGTATTGTTTTCATGATATGATAAACTAAATATGCTGACCAAGGCAGTAATTTATTGTATTATAAAACATAAACTAAACGTAACGTTTCAACCTTCTAGCAAGGTCTTCTTCAGACTCTGCACCAAGTACAAATGTAACAAGGTACAAAAACAGGACGATATATATACACAAACATTACTCCCCTCCAGACTATTAGAAAGTTGATCTGGAACAATGCAAACAAGACAAAGGAAAACAAAGAAGAGGAAGAGGAAGAGGAAGGGATTATCTACGAAGTGAAATGTAAAGAATGTCAGAGTGTGTACATAGGAGAAACGAAATAGAGGCTGAAAGACAGGTTGAAACAACATAGGGATGATGTACGACTTAAGAGAGAGAGAAATGCGATATTTATCAGGACATGACATAGAGTGGGATGAGGCTAAGCAGATAGGAAGGGAGAAGAGAATACTAGTGAGAAAATGGAAGGAGGCCAAGGAAGTAGAGAAGAAAGGTGAAGACACAATGAACTGGAATGGGAGACTGAAGATAAACAAAGAATGGAAGAAGATGTTAGAAAGCGTGGAAAGGACAAGAGAGAAAGAGGAGAGAAGAAGGAAGAAGAATGAAGGAAAAAGAGCGTGAAATAAAGAGTCCAACCACAATACAGATGGAATAAAATGTTTAGCCTTTTAGGTGAAAGTACAGTTGACAATTGAAAGCCACCTGCTAGAATGTTCCAGAACAATTTTCTAATAGTCTGGAGGGAAGTAATGTTTGCGTATATATATCGTCCTGTTTTTGTACCTTGTTACATTTGTACTTGGGTGCAGAGCCTGAAGAATACCTTACTAGAAGGTTCAATACGTTACGTTTAGTTTATGTTTTATAATACAATAAATTACTGCCTTGGTCAGCATATTTAGTTTTTCATACATGAGAAATAGTTTTCACTTGCATACTCTCTTGCATACTAAACCCTTTTTTTTAAATAGCAGTGCCCAATCCGACGATATTGAAATAAATGCGCAACTGTTGCGTAATTGTCCCTCCTCGCCTTGTAACGATAGGGTTTGCCGCGACTCTTTCTCCTCCTCGTGTAACGGATAGTCGGGTATTACCGTTAGGGGTTATGTGTAGTTCAGACGTCTGGGCTTAGAGCTGAAAGAGAAGGCATCATTATTTGGGTAGAGTCATAAAACTAATTCGGAGAAACTGTAGGGTGTAGACATAATTAAGCACATAGGTATGGTTAACAATAACAAGATTTATTATAAAAGAATAGTAGTTGATACATGAAGAGAGCTCGGCGTAAGAGTTAAGGAAAGGGAGCTGCTTGGAAACAAAGGGTGATTAGCGATACTTAAGGAGCTGTAGCAGTAGATTCTAGTCCATCTTCTAAGCGCCTGAAGACAGCCTGGACTCGGCTGGGTGAATGGTCATCTTGGAGGCTGGGCAGCGCCTCCGGCCGTACCTCTGTTCTGCCACACTTTTTGCCCATTTTATGGGGTTTTTACGAGGGCGGGCTGAAAAGTAATGTCTGCTATTTTTTTGTGACTGTGTAAAGACATTTTGGATTTTGAGCAACCATGCATTGTACTCTTCAGATTTTCCCCCTTCTCCATTCCAAGTTTCAAAGTTCTATCACCAGGGGTTGCTGAACTAGAGCCAGGAAAATGGCAGCATATTACCATACTATGTTGGTGCACCTGAAACTGCGTGTGGTGACAGAGTTTGTAACTGCAGAAAATGTGTCCCTAATTGACATTCATCAGAAAATAAAGGCTTTTTACGGAAATGAATGTGTAACGTTAGTACAGTGTGATGTTTGGCTGTTCATGCTCACAATGGAAACCCGTGCCGACGAACTCTCAAAGTGTGTGACAAAGAACGTCTTGAGAGTTTACACAGTCACAAAAAAATAGCAGACATTACTTTTCAGCCCGCCCTCGTATACTTAGGGGGTCGCCTTCGACAGGATTATTATTGTCGCCTCGTGTCAAACGCAGGAAGTTCCATATATGGGGGATACATCTTATGGTCATGGCTAAGACGTAAACAATCCACACTTCCTTAATTGGTTTGTCCTTATTCCAAATAAGGGATTCAGAGGACATCACATCGAGTGCTTTCTATATAAAATTGCTCTCAGAAGCCAATGTAGAAATAAAGATAGAAACATGCCAAAACTTGTCCGTTACACCTTAATGATAATTTCTGCCACCGCCGTGGAGTTAGGCAACACACATAACGCCTTGTAAGGAAGCGAGTATTTCAGGATCTAGTAGTCTCATTTTTTTTGCCGGTGAGTGTACCCGGAGGTAAAGTTTGTTTGGAATAACCAAAGAAACTAAACCTTTGTTTCTCTCGCCGACAAATAAATGATGACAAGCACCAAACTATTTTAGTAATCGCATTTGTTTAGAGTTATCAAAAAGTAAGTCAAAATTACGATTACAAAAAGCTTAAGTATAATCCACGCGTTTGCTTCGTTAACGTCCAAGATCTGAAGAAAGCCGCCGCCACGAACGTGGGTGTGGATAAATAGCGGGCGAGTTGTTTTCGTCCAATCACACTCAACCTTCAGCCAATGGGTGCAGCTGTCATTCTGCTCGTCTGCTCCACGTGGAGTCTCAGTCACATGACTTCGGATACGCTCTTGCCGTACTTTGCAACTTCAATGTGGAGACCGTGGGAAGGTGCTTGTGCGCGGAGGGACAAGGTGGCGTAGAGTAGATGTATGGCGTTGAATGTGATTGTTGCAGCTGGTGGGCGCGGTCCGTGGACTCCAAAGCCAGCCGGTCGTTAACGAAGCTAGTGCGTCGACTATAAATGTGTTTTGCTAATTCGGATAAGTCCATTTTGTCTGTGTTTCCGCGAACAATGTAACAATGGCGTTATTCGCAGGTCAACATTGTTGTTTAAGTGATGATATTTTCCAATATGGACCCGAACTTTCCATATAGGTCCTGTCCCGATTAGCTCATCCGTGCATCAAGTGAACTAAAATTTCGAAAGTGCCACCAGTGGTATATGCTCTTTGGCTGGAGAGGGGGGAGGGGATTATTTTGATTGTTGGTTCAATCAAGAGAACTTCTTCATCAGATGTTTTTCAGAAAGAGCCATCTTACGAGGCCCGAAAAGCCAATAATCGCTAGGTGCTAAGTCCGGAGAGTAAGGGGGATGTTGCTCATAAGTCAGCCGGCCCAAGTGACGGAGTGGTTAGCACAGCGCTTTACGACGCCAGGGGTCCCGGGTGCGAATCCCGGCCTGGGCATGGATGTTTGCGAGTGTCCATTCATCAATTTTACCATATCATCACTCATCCAAATCTTCGCAAATTAGCCAAAAGTGGCACAAGAAGCGAAGTAAAATAAAGCAAATCAATAGTGTTCAGCCGGTTTAACGTCCTCAATATGCAGAAAACGAATTTCGTGCACACCATAAGGTGCCACTTATCGCTCATGGTTGCCCACAGATCTATTAGAGGCTATGTGAATTCCAGAGCCATTTCATGCAGGGGTATTGCTAAAAAAAACATTCCTCTCGGTTGAGTAGTTACCAGATTTTAAAAATTACTGGGCGACCATTACATCTGTCCATGTGGAGTAGAGCTGGCTCCTGATTGGTTATGCAACGTGTGATGCTAAGAAAATTAGGACCTATTACATCTGTGAAATATGCCATGGACGTACTATGGCATCAAAAAAATATACATTTCTTCACCTTACACCGTAGAATTCGCTAGCAGCAGAAATGTTAAGGAAAATACCGAGGATTATGCTTTCGTCTAAATCGGACCTTAAGCTCATGGTAGAACTCAAAATTCCAGTAACCTATAGTTATTTATTAACCCAAACTTTAACTGGCCATAGTCACATCTCCAGTCAACGTTTTACAGTGCGAGTGAAGAATCCTGTGAGTTGCCCTTCATCAATTTCATTGTATCATTCATCCTCATTGTCGCGATTAGCCAAAAGTGAAAGACAGGGGACGAAAAGTAACAGCAATCAAATCAAATACAGTGTGTGTGAGTGTGAATTGTGGTTTTGTTAATAAACATTTTCGTGCAGGCCTCATCTCTAGGAAGGTATCAACGCAGGTCAAGCCCTGGCACCTATCGGCCCGTTGCGTGAGATTGGGTCATCGGAAGGACTTTGTACACCTTTCTCTGCCTCTCCCCGAAATGAACTAACCGATTCTCTGAATGCGACAATTGCGAATTTCTTTCATTCTGAGCCGGTCAACGTGGCGGAGTGGTTAGCACATCGTGCTACGACGCCGGCGGTCCAGGGTTCGAATCCCGGCCTGGGCATGGATGTTTGTGAGTGTCCATTCATCAATTACATCATATCACTCATCCCCGTCTTCGCAAATTTGCCAAAGGTGGCACAAAAAAAGCGAAGTAAAATCAAGCAAATCAATCAATCTTTCATTCTGGACTTCCTCATGAACCCAAAAGAAAACGGAATCAAGAAATCGGATCTATTTGTAGAGGAGGAAGTGGGGAGTGTCTTAATTTCGGAAGACGAATTCCGAAGGAACACGGATTGGTCTTTCGAGTCACGCACAGACCTTCAGGCTTCCTTTACGGATGAAGAGGTCACCGCTTTGGGGCTTTCAACTCTTTGTTTACCCTTGTGGAGGCCAGAACAAATTGACAACGGGGAAAGAGCGAATGAAATCCGGAAAGTTTGTAGATCTTCCAGGATTTCTCGTCATTCAGTTGTTTCACCCTGCGCCGGTTGTGACTGTCATTTTTAATTAGTTCCAGGTTATTAACTGCTCGCTTTGTCATCTGTCGTGTTTGTGCATGATGACGTGGCATCGTCAATAGCCAATCAGAACCGGCCCTAGTTAGTTTTTTTATGTGAGCTTAACAGAATGGTTTCAAAATATCAAGCCAGCCACAAGGAATCGGCAACACTAAACTTTCTTTCGTGGGTGTACATGCATCTTTGCCACCAACTGTACACCCGAGCTCATTGCACGGTTGAGCACACAATCGCCAGTTTCTCGACCATTTTTTCCTCCTTATAATCCCGACACGTGGACATCAGTCCCTCGGGAACCTGCTTTGAGAGATACCAGCCGAGGCGTATCTCGTTCGGCGCCTGATAATCCAGTGCCGTATCGAGATATGCAAGAGTCTTGTATCTGAGATCTCCTTTGGAGCTTTTGAGCGACCGTTGCTTCCTCGGAGCAGTGTTTGCCACATGGAGGGAAATTTCCCTCAGAAATTCTGGGGAGACGGGAAAAAGGGAAATTGGAGATACATTTGAAGACACGGGATTCATATGTTACATTCAAGATATATATTTCCTTTATTCTCATAGTTTTATTTCCACAAAATGGACAGTAATTAAAATTTTTAATCTGGTTTGGCAATCATTAATATTTTTAACTAATTTTTAAAAATTAGATGCATAATATTGATTGAGTTGGTGTTTTAAGTCCACTTTATGCAGGCTGGACCTACAGTTTAAAAAGGGTTCCGAACCACTATGTGCCTCCACGGTTATCCAACCATGGACCCCTTGATTACAAGGCGACAACGATACCATCGGGGAGGCCCTGTTACCTAATATGTAATAGGTTGTACGTTATAGTTTATACGTATTAAATGTTGTCATGAGATTTTTCGAATAACTCTTAGCAAAATGTTCAACTTTCTTGCCGTTCTCCGTGGCGGAGTGGTTAGCGCGCGGTACGACTCCAGGGATCGAATTAAGGCCTGTGCATGTGTGTTCTTTGCGAGTCTCTCTCTTCATCAATTTCATCATATCATCTCCGCGATTAACCAAAATTTTCAGAAAAGTGAGATTAAATAAACCAAATCAGTCAATCAGTTTTCCGTTCCGGGTAACCATTATTAGTATTTTTTGTAAATTGATAGTTTCTACGTGCGAATAGAATCGCCGCAACAGAATTGCGCACAGTTTAGATCCAGAATTGCGCACAAATCTCACTGACCTGTTTTGCGCACAGATTTTGATCCAACGTTGCCACTTTGATAGCTTTAAAGTCTGTGCGCAAAACTGTTTTTTTTCTTTAGGCAAGAAGAGAGAGAGAGAGAGAAATTAGAAATAAAATAGTAAATCTCTTAGGTTAGGTTAGGTTAGGTTAGGAACCTTTATTCACTTACCGCCACTGTGATTCCTTCTTATTCTCCCAAAATCGACGATACTTAAATCCATCCTTAATGAGACAAGCAACTTCTTTTTCAGTAACACTTAATCGGAAATCCGCCGTTCTTCAGCGTCAGAAGGCAATCACAACACAACCAAGACCAGATACAAACACTTCTGTCAATCGAAGCTCGTGACCTTCGGTATAAATACTGCGGTACAGCAACCATTACATTCTAGTCCACCAATCAGGTTCACCCTCTATGCCTATCTAATGCTACCCTTCCAGCAAAAAACACGTGTAAGTCCACACACACACACACACAAACAAACACGACAGAAGTGAGAACGGCTTGAGAACATTTTACATCTGACAACATCGACTCATTTTTTTGTGCGCAATCCTGTACATCGTGACAGCTTGTCAACGGCTTATCAGATACCACTGATAAAACCGGAAAAGTGTGCGTAATCCCGCTGTAGCCAATATAAATAATAATAAAAGTACTTGAGTTGTTTTGAGTTCGTATTTTACTTCCACTTTATACACAGATAGGCTAATCGGGACTGGACATAGAATTTAACTTCGGAACCGAACCACTATGTGGCTCCACCTGTTCTCGATCCGTGGACCCCTTGATTACAAGGCGAGGACAATCCCGCAACCCCTTAGGAGAAGACAGAGGGGTAGTAATTGATTTAAATAATTTTGGGTACGTCAGCACTTGGGGTATTTACATTGTTCACTTTATGCAGGGTCAAGCCCCTTACCTTACCATAACTACCAGTAAAATCAACACTTGTCTCTGGGAACCAAAATTTTCTCACCTACTATCGGATTAAAAATTATATATACACTCGAGTTTCGACTCCAATTAAAAATGAATCAGTAGACCTGCATAAAAACGAGTTACATCAAAATTCAGCGGACTCAATTCCGCGTTAATCTATGCTAACCTATTTTTCTTTCGAGTATGCCTTATATTTTTTATTGCCGTGAGAACAAAAAGGCCCTTTTTTTAAAGTTTTCCTAACGATCGCGCTTTTTGAAATTCTGTAAATCAAAAACGGGTTGTTCGATCGTCATGAAATTTTAGTAGGTTGCAGGCAGAAAGGCTTTAAACACAATTATTAATTTTCAGGTTTTGAAAATTTATAAAAAAACAGTTTTTAGCAATTTTGCAAAACAACGTTTTCTTAGTATTGGGTAGTCCTTGGAGCTCTATTGCACCTTGTTTCAAAATGCATTATCATTGTCAATTCACATTGCGAAATCGATTTTAAACAAATTTTTATTCAGCGGAGTAGATTTGTTTGCGAAACGTGACAACACGCCGTACAGTGATATCCGTTCAACCGAGATAAAAGCCGGCGGAGGCTGCGAGTCAATGATTGCGGTGTTTCCACGTATACGCTGAATAAAAATCTGTATAAAATATGTTTCGCAATGTTTAAAACCTTTCTGGCTGCAACCTACTAAAATTTCATAACGATCGAACAATCCATTTTTGATTTACAGAATTTCAAAGAGCACGATCGTTTGCAAAACTTTAAAAAAAGACCCTTTTTTTGTTCTCACGGCGATAAAAAATAAAAGGCATACTCGAAAGAAAATAGGTTAGCATGGATCAATGCAGAATTGAATAAGCTAAATTTTGATGTAACCCGTTTTTATGTAGGTCTACTGGTTAATTTTTAATTAAACTCCAAACTCGAGTATCTATCATTTTTATCCAATAGTTGAAGCTGTAAAGGGGCGCTCAGTAGACATAAGAAGAGAGCACAGACTACAAACGCCAGAGCCTCGTTTACCTGCACAAATCCAGTTTAACGGGGTGTACTTTGCTGAAGTGATATTCACACTTGCGTGTTCCCAGCGAATGTCACCCCTTGCACCCGCGGTATAGTAATGACTGCTATATCAGTGGATATATTTTTGCAAAGAGGCACTTGTGCAATAAGTATGCATCGTTTATACGTAGAAAGTTGGCTCGTAAATTATACCGAACTAGCTGATTAGCCGGCGTTGCCCGAGTATTTATATATCCCAATCTTGTATTAGACAGGAAAATAATGAATTCTAACTATAGTGTAAAATGTAACTAATTTTAAATATGATCGTGAATGTCACCAAATAGCTTAGAGACTCCGAAAACTATGGACACTAATCTAGGTCATTTGTGGCATTTTATTTTTCACCCCCTCTCACCCCCCTCCTCATGCCGATAGGTGATGAACTTGGAGTTGAACCGCATTGGGAGTGTCACGAAAACTATGGGCTCCATTCGCAACACAGCCTGAATGTTAGACAACCCGAGAAGCACTATCGTTGGGCGGATTGCATAGAGTCACGGATGTCTGTTTGTGCGGAATTTAATGTCGGTGGTTCTCGATTATTTTTACATGTCACCCCACCCCTAGGGGTACCAGGGGTGTCTTACCCCCACAGTATTTATTTCCAGATTGCAAATGATACGTGCACCAAGTTTGGTTGAAATTGCTCCAGGAGTTCGACAGTTATGCCAGAACAAACAAATATATACACACACACCCACACACACACACATACATCCATTTTTATATATATAGAGAAGATAGAGATTAAAGCCCAAGTAAAGTAAACACAGTAAGATATGTGTTGAGTTGAAGAATTTATATTATTAATATTATTGATAATATTTCACACTTTCAATGTTTCTGGTCGGCCATCATGACGAGTGGTCCCGAGTTCGAATCCCGGCGTGGGTGTTCTTTGTGAGTGTCTCTTTATCAATTCGATATCATCACTCATCTTCATCTTCGCGATTAGCCAAAAGTAGACCGAAATGCGAATTACAATAAACCAAACCAATAAATTAAGTTTTCTGATGCGGAGCTACATTTTGCATGAAGAGCGGGAAATTTTGTTCTTAAGGAAAGGGAAAATTTGTGCCGTGGTTTTGGCAACACTGCACCAGAAGGGTTCTCTGTTCCTTGCTGGTGGGCGGCTTATCTTCATTTCTTTTCATACTCTACAAGAAGCCTCCTTTCTTCGTAATCTCTTTCCATTCTTTTTAACTTTCTCTGTGTATTGATTTTTCACGGATCGTGTTCGTCAAACATGTCTTGGAGCGACAGAAGGCAGTTCTTATACAGAATGTTTAAAAAGTTTGTTGCACCCTTTTGCTGTATTTTGCAAATGAAAATACACATTTGCGGCAACCCTCATGGTGGGAATCTGAGTCTGGAGTAACTACGCGTGTGGTCATGGGCGTAACTTGGTGGGGGTCTATCTTTTGGAAGGGGGTGGGGACAGAATCGACAAGTCTTCCATCTCATAAAAATAGCGTCAAGGGCTAATTCGCTGAATAACTGTTACATTTTCGAAATCATAAAAGAGGACTCATTTATGACCCAGGAGGGTAGCGAAATTGCCCAACCATAAATTTTAAATTTTAATAAAATCTAAAATTTTTGGGGCAAGCGCCTCCTTGCCCCCGTCAAGTTACGCCCATGCGTGTGTTTACATCAGTTTGCTTATTTTATGTAATAGTGACTATTTCTCGTTCACCGTGGGCCAAAATTCACGATTGGATACTACAATATACAGTACACTATACTATAATAATACGTAATACGCAACTTACGTAAATTTGCAGTTAAGTAAAAACTGTACGTAGCTGTCACAAGACATTTTTCTTTATTTGAAAAGTGTAATTTAAGTTTGTTTTTATATTCTTTTTTAAATCTTTTCATGCTTTTATAGTTTATATCCGAGTAAATACTACTGCATGATGTTGCATTTATAAAATAATACTATGTAAATAATATATATATATATAACAAATATTGCAGTTTCTTACGAAGTTACACATAAGCAATTTACAAATTCGACTTACGTAAGATTCAAGTTACGTAAAGGTTTACGGAACGCATTACTTACGTAACTCGGAGTGGGGGTTACTGTATTCGGAACCGAAATTGACGTGAAAAGTTGTCGTAGGTTGGGAGAAAAGTTTATCCAATGCGTGGTAATAATTCGTCTGATTGCCGATAGAGGTCAGTCAATCCCAATACAGAAGTCCAGACAGCAACGTACGAAAACTTGTTATAGTACTTCGTAAAGGAAAAGATGAGCAGAATACGTATTCATTCTATTAAGATTTGAAAGGAGAAATTATCCTTTCTTTCTCTCTATTTATCCCTTTCTTTCAATCTTTTTCACTTTCTCTCTCCCTTTCCTTCCTTCCCTTTCCTTCTTTTTCCCTCTTTCCTACTCTTTCTTTATCTCTATTTCCCCTTTCTTTCTATCTATTCTCTTCCTCTCTCCCTTTGGTTGTCTTTTTTCCTCTTAACTTCCCTTTCTTTCTCTCTATAATGTTATATATCCCTGTCTTTCATTCTTTTTCACATTCTCTCTCCCTTTCCTTCATTCTTTTTATTTTCTCTCTCCCTTTCCTTCATTCATTTTCACTCTTTCTCTTTCCCTTCCTTCTCTCTTTTACTCTTTCTCTCCCTTTCCTTCTCTTTTTCCTCTTTCTCTACCTTTCTTTCTCTCTATTTATCCCTATCTTTCATTCTTTTTCAGTTTCTATCTCCCTTTCCTTCTCTCTTTTCCTCTTTCTCTCCCTTTCTTTCTATCTATTCTCTTTTCTCTCCCTTTGCTTCTCTTGTTTCCTTTAATCTCCCTTTCTTAATCTCTATATATCCCTTTCTTTCATTTTTTCACATTCTCTCTCCCTTCCTTCTATATTTTCCTCTATTTCTCTCTTCCTCCTTCTTTCTCCCTTTCTTTCTATCTTTTCTCCTTCTGTCTCCATTTCCTTCTCTCTTTTTCTCTTTCTCTTAACAATGCACCGAATTAGAGCCCAAATATTAACATATATATTGAGATAACAATAAAAGCACTAGTGTTGTAGGTGCGACTCTAAGAATTTCGAATTGATAGTTAAACACAGGGTGACCATAAAGTCTGAAACCAATAATAAAACTGGGGAATAGGACATTTCCTTAAAGCAAAAAGTGCCTTACGTGTCCGCAACCAATCTCAACACACTTCCTCAAGCTTGAATTCTGTTTCAATTATGAGTATCTGGAGCACCCGTTGGCGTGATTATCCATTCCTGGATATGACAGCATACGCGTCGGACTTCAAAATTCCCTGTATGGCAAATTCCATAGGTTTGATTGATCGATTAACTTTATATTACTTCGCTTCTTGTGACAATTTTGGCTAATTTACGAAGATGGAGATGAGTGATGAGATGATGAAATTGATGAATGGACACTCACAAACATCCATGCCCAGGCCGGGATTCGAATCCGAGACCTCTGGAGTCGCAGTGCGATGTGCTAACCACTCTGCCACGGGGGGCCGGAAAAATCCCATAAGGTTGAGGTCAGGTGACCACGGTATCCATTCCACATGGCCCCTTCTAATCTAATCAATCAGAAAACGCTACCGGAGTTAGTTCCAGATTTTATGGACACACTGTAGCTCCAGCTAAGAACTAAGTTTCATGTAGCTCCTATAGTGAACCACACTATTCGCTAGACCATGTATGTCAGGCTAATAGCCTAACACTTAATGCACCAGCGTACTTTGAATCTAGCAAGAATAACTTGCTGAGAAAATGTGCATTTTATAGGGTCGAAATATCTCTCTACGACCTCCTACTGGCAATATAGCCCTTCCAGCCTTGAACTTCACATCCGCTCCTGGAAGCAAAAACTCCTTTCTTCTGGAGAATAAAACTCCAGCACCTTCTGCTTCCTCTTTTTTTTCTTTTCCCCGAGAAGTGACTGTTCGTTACAAACGGTGACGTCAGCCTGCAGTTCCAGAGCGCCCCAGATTACACCGTGATTTACGCACCGTATCCATCATGCGTTCCCCTCTCCCCCAACTCTTTCTCCATCTCTCTCCTGGACCGTTCCTGGATGCTGCAGGATGATGCACTGCTGTTTCCAGGATCTTGGAGGAATGTCCCTTCTTCTCTCAAGTCTTCCTGCGAATTTTCTTCACTGGACATTGCTGACTTGTCGAAACATGTTTCGCAAGAAGTAGACGTCTAGAACTAAATTGCAGATGTGTATTTTGCCTAATCTGCCTACTTTAACCCTACTTTTCAGTGTCTCCGTATTTTGATTTGATTTTTGTTTTTTAGTGTCGCTTTTGTGCCACTTTTGCATAATCGCGACGACGAGGATGAGCAATGATATGATGAAGGGACAAAGTGATTCGACACTTTCAATTTTTTTCGAATCGTCCTCCTCCCCCCTTCTACTTTAAGTTGCTCACAAGGCTGAAAGTGTTCAGTTTTCAGTTCGTTATCTCAAACCAAACATCAGTGGCGGAACAGCCGTCTGAGAGCCAGGGCCTGATAATCTTATTTTCTTTGGGTGGCGCGCGATCAGCACATCGAGTCCCATTGCCGATGTTTTCTGGCGTTCGAGAGCGGAGCCAGAATTGACCCCACGATCCTGAGTCAACTGAAACTTTTGAGATCGAACCCAGGGCCACTTGCACTAATCATTTTAGTATCTGGAGTTCTCAGTAGGTTGTCACGCTTAAAGCTTTCAGTTTTTTCGTTGTCAGCTGATTGCCACACGGAAATATTTCACTTTTCAGTCAGTTGGAATGCTCAAAGCTTTAAATTTTTATTTGATATTATTTTAAATTAATATTCTCGGTCGATAACAACGCAGACAGTTGTAACGACCGCTGCGTTAGGCAGATTTCAGTCGTATATTGGCATTTATCTTATTCGTATACTTTCAAGTTAAGAACTTGGATTTAATTACACTGGGGAACAAAAAAAAGATTTTATTTTGTGGCATAAAGTTTAATAACAGTTTCAGCACACAAAACAGCTGTGATTGCCAATTGTATGATTGGTTCAGTTGAATTGACTCCAGTTATAAAAATAAACACACCACGGAAAATGTAGGAGGTAAAATTACTCTATGCTTTTCTCGGTAATATCAAAATTTGATAATGGGCTGAAATTCCCATTAAGAAACTTATTTATTTATTTGTAAATTGTTGCTAGGCAACTTATGAAGCATTGCTAGGCAATATATCGGACACTCAGCAAAGCTTAAGGAAGAATACCAAAACATAAAAATTGTTTTAGAAAAAAATTGAATATGCTGAACATAAGTGGCTCGTGTGTGTGTGTGTGTGGATTTGAAGATGGTGAATTTTTTACTAGGACAGCAAAGTGGGTACACAAAGTATCCCTGTTTCCTATGTTTGTGGGATAGTCGTGCTAGAGAAAAGCATTGGACGATAAAAAGTTTGGCCCCCAAGGGAAAATATTAGTGGGAAATCTAATATCATTCATGAACCGCTGATAGATAGGGACAAAATCATCCTTCCGCCACTGCATATTAAACTTGGGTTGATAAAACAGTTTGTCAAGGCCTTAGATACAAGTGGTGATGGTTTCAAATATATATGCCACACTTTTCCAGGACTAAGTATTGAAAAATTGAAGGCAGGAATCTTTGACGGACCACCACAAATTCGTACACTTATAAATGATGCCAATTTTACAACTTACATGTCTTACATCGAATCTGAGGCCTGGCTGAGCTTTGTGTCCGTCGTCAAAAACTTTTTGGGGAATCACAGAGCAAAAAACTACCGCGATATAGATGGAATTTGGTTGAGAACTTTGAGAAATTGGGAGCTAATATGAGTGTGAAGATACATTTTCTACATAGCTACATTGACAGATTCCCTGAGAACCTTGGTGATTTTAGTGAAGAACAGGGAGAAAGGTTCCATCAGGATATAAGGATAATGGAAGAAAGGTACCAGGGATGGTGGGATCGCCACGTGATGGCCGACTACTGTTGGAGCTTACAGAGGGATTGTCCTAAAAAGCAATACAGCAGGAAATCGTATAGAAAACGTTTCACATAGTTTGTTACTTCATTGTGTGCATATTTTCTTAATTATTATGATCATAGGCCTATATAAATTTATTTTTATAATAATGATTATAATCACAAAAAGAAATATTAAATTGTTGTTGGAAATTCATTTATATGTATGTCTTATGTTTCCGCCATTTTCGTTTAGTTGCATTTATTTCATAAATTAGAGCCAATTCAGGAAATATTCGTATTATTATATAATTATTCAGAAGCATGAAATTGCCCTAAATTAGCTCTCAAACACTGTGCCGCAATTTCACTGTTCCCCAGTGTTATTTATACATAATTGTTTTCATAATTCATGTTTATATTTACGTTTTATCATACGTTATAATACTATTCGCGTATTTTTGAAAAATTTATTCAGAATTTATAGGCTAATAATTATCCCAAATAATATATGCAATTCTTCTTTGGAGCTAATCAGTGGTGATTTATTCATTCTAGTTTTTGGACTTTTAACCACTGTTATTTTTTAAAGATATTTACCTACGTTTCGGAGGCTGAATCTGCATCCGTCTTCAGGGTAGCGTGTAGTCTGTTAGATCATATAAATGGTTGCCTAGGAGGATTATTCCTGGTGGCCTAGGCTCCACCGCGTCTGTCGGTCACAAGGACCTCTATATACAAAAAATTGCCAGGTAAGATTATGAATGGCCCATGCTCCACTTTGTCAGACCACGTCATGGTCACGATCAAGGCTTCGTGTGGCACCGTTGGGTTGTTTCCACCTTGATCTCCGGGGACTGCTTTTCCCTCCCTCCTCTTCCTTCTACTCTAAATTTCTTCTCCTTTCTCACTTAGTTCTTTACAGCTTTTCCCTCCCTCTTATTCTCCCTTCTCTCTTACTTCTTTACAGCTTTTCCCTCCTTCTTCCTTCTTTACTGTAAATTTCTTCTCCTCTCTCACTTAGTTCTTTACAGGTTTTCCCTCCTTTTTTCTTCTTTTACTGTAAATTTCTTCTCCTTTCTCACTTAGTTCTTTACAGCTTTTCCCTCCTTCTTCCTTCTTTTCCTGTAAATTTCTTCTCCTCTCTCACTTAGTTCTTTACAGATTTACCCTCCTTTTTCCTTCTTTTATTCTAAATTTCTTCTCCTTTCTTTCTTAGTTCTTTACAGATTTACCCTCCCTCTTTTTCCTCTAAATTTCTTCTCCTTTCTCTTTTAGTTCTTTACAGCTTTTACCGCCTTCTTCTTTATCTCTTTTCTTCCATTTCTTTCTCTATTCTCAATTCATCTTATTTCTTTTCTGTAAAGTAAACCTGCATAATATCGGATACCCGCTCAATATCGGACACCCTCGTTTCTCGGATCGTGAGTGCTGCCATCTGCAGCAATTCACTGAACTACGTCCGTCGATTGCCGCCATTGCTCCAATGTGAGTGGGAACACTGTTGAGCATACTGCGCCTCCACGAACGACGAAAACCGAAATTTTCAGTTTCTGAGTTTTTGGAAGCATTTCATCATCAAAGGTTTTCACATTGAAGGCAAGGAGAAACTAGAGCTTACTTCTATTTCATAGAAAGATGGAATAATAATGTATGTTGATATGCTAGTCCGGTTAATGTATTTGGTTTGACATTAAGGTTACATTTCCCAGGAGGTCGCGTTCGCCCTAATATCGGATAGGGTGTTTTTTACTAAACATACTTTTGTACTAATCATACTTTTGTGACCCTTGTTATTTTTGAACATTTGCAAACCTCCAGCAAAATAAATAATAGGTTGCTTCTATCATGAGATGTAATTTTATTTCAAATATAATGTTAAATTCCTATCCGATATTAGGCATACCCATTATCCGATATTCGGACGGCTTTTTCGATTCCTCAAATTTGCATTGTTTTTAATTTTGTACTGTACAACAAATAATTGAACAATAAGGGAGATAAACACATCGCAAGGCAAAAGGTAAGGTACCAATGCTTCATATTACCAAAAATTACGCATTTCTGTTCATTTGTGTGGGTTAATTATGGTGATTTAAAAAACTATCGGATATTATGAAGGTTTACCTTATCTTTCTCAGATCTTTTTCTGTTTACTTCTCTTTCTTATTTTCATTCTGCATTCTTCTATGCTTTATTTCATCTGTCCTTTAAAACATGCCTTTTTCCGGTAACACGTAAAAATGACGTCATTATATCCCGCTTAGGATAACTTTCCGATTTTAAACTCCTTTAAAAATGTTTATGCGGCCCCATATGCTTGTCACCTTCATGAAATTCAAAACCAAATTACTGTGTTTTTCTTCCGAGAACCAGTTTGGAAGTAATACCAGTGTATTTCAGGGGTTATTTTTTCCTTAGCGAAAATATTTCGGTAATAAGATATAAAGCATAAAAATAGACGGAGGTAGCACGCAAATCAGTTTGGTTGCCATGGTAATGTAAACAAGAAAAACTAACTAAAAGAGATCTCTTAATCTATCCAGGGCGGTAGGAAAGTAGAGCTGTAATGCCCCCTCACACACACTTTCTTCGTCTTTTCCTTAAATCTCGGTGACGAGAAATGAAAGGGGGGGAAGTCGTCGAGGTACGCTGATCCCGTCGGAAAATCTCGACGCCTGTGACGTCATGCATGAGATTTTTTGCTGCCTGCTGGTCTTATCTCATAAAATCCGTTTCTTCTCGTTTGGATGCTTTTCCTCGCTTCCTCAACGCCTCAGAGTTTGCGAAAGGGGGGGGGGAAGGTGAGGAAAATCCCTTTTAGTGTCCTCTCCTACATCGTGACTTATCTTTCCGTATCTTCCCAGAGTTCCTTCTCAAACTGAGAAATGTAATGGAAGATCGTGGTTTTGGTACAAACATTGCATGTTCTCTTCCTCATTTCTGTTAATGAAGGTCTGCAGAATGGATTACAATTTTACCAATATAACTATATTTTGCCAACTATAACTACTATAATCTACCAACTATAACTAAAAACTCAATATGCTGACCAAGGCAGAAATTTATTTTATTATAAAACATAAACTAAACGTAACGTTTCAACCTTCTAGCAAGGTCTTCTTCAGACTCTGCACCAAGTACAAATGTAACAAGGTACAAAAAAGGACGATATATATACACAAACATTACTCCCCTCCAGACTATTAGAAAGTTGTCCTGGAACTTTCTAGCAGGTGGGTTTCCCTTGTCAACTGTACTTTCACCTAAAAGGCTAAACATATTTTCTTCCATCTAGAATGTGGTTGGACTCTTTATCTCACGCTCTTTTTCCTTCATTCTTCTTTCTTCTTCTCTCCTCTTTCTCTCTTGTCCTTTCCACTCCTTCTAACACCTTCTTCCATTCTTTGTTTATCTTAAGTCCCCCATTCCAGTTCATTGTGTCTTCTTCACCTTTCTTCTCTATTTCCTTGGCCTCCTTCCATTTTCTCACTAGTATTCTCTTCTCCCTTCCTATCTGCTTAGCCTCATCCCACTCTATGTCATGTCCTGTTTCTCTGGTTTGTTTAAATATCGCATTTCTCTCTCTCTTAAGTCGTACATCATCCCTATGTTGTTTCAACCTGTCTTTCAGCCTCTTTTTCGTTTCTCCTATGTACACACTCTGACATTCTTTACATTTCACTTCGTAGATAATCCCTTCCTCTTCTCTGTTTTCCTTTTTTTTTGCATTCTCCGCTATTCTTAAGATGCTTCTCCCTCCCTTCCTGTAAGTGCTTTCCTAAGCACTTTGCTCATCTTTTCTGTGGTCTTCTCCATACTTCTTAGTCAGCATATTTAGTTTTTATATCATGGAAACGAGGCTTAATGGTGTTAAAACTATAACTATATTTTACGGACTGCAACCAGTAGAAAGCGTTGTATGTAGAGACTGGAAACAACGAATCAAATGGAAATGTTAGCTGTGGAATGTTTGGTTGACTCTTGAAATTAACAGGGAGGGTACTCCTATGGTTTAACATGGTAATAATGAGGCAGCTGGGGGATGTTTTGCGAGAAGTTTCCTATTTCAGCTTCCTCACTTCGAGAGCTGCTGCAACCGGTAGAACGATTTGCGGCAGAACGTGTTGAGAGAGGGACAGAGAACAGATATAGAGAAGGAGGATTCCGTGCTCGTAGCGAACACCGGAAGGAAAGGATTTGCAGGTGCGTGCTGTTAGCGAACACACAAACTTGCCCTGTCTTGTTTGTCCTTGAAAGTGGTCAACATGCAAGTGTTGCCAGTGATATCTTATAATCATTTTGTGTTTGAAATTAGCTAAATGAAGGATCCTCAACAATTTAGGTTAACTACATGAAAGTTTTTGTTAAGATATTGATATATATCATCTTTCTTAAAAATCAAATTTTACATAGGAAATGTAAATGGTAACCTAAGTTACTTTTTGTACAAAGGACAACTTCCTAAGACATTTTTAAATGTTATTATCAGTTTTCAGTTGTTCCAAAGCTGTTTTCATCCGGGTGTCGATGTTCATGTAAGTCTTCTTCCTTTTACCGCTAGAGACTCCAAGTTGTTCCTACCTGCCTAATTTGGAACATGGCTAAATGCCTACGTTGTTAGGTTAGGCTAGCTATGTTTTGTTCTCTTAGCCTAAATAATAATGTTTCATTGTATTTATGCTAATGGGATCTAACAGGCCTAACCTAACCTCGTAGGCATTCCTCGTCTGACGTCAGAACACAAGGTAGCAAAACTGTTGTACGACAAGGAAGACCCGGGTAAAGAATGATCAGTGGTGAGTCAGGTCAGGTCAAGAGGCAACAGCCAGTGAGGTGCTTCTCCAAGCAAGTTGGCTTATCACTGGCAACACTTGCATGCTGACCAGATTCAAGGACAAATGAGACAGGACAAGTTTGCGTGTTCGCTAACAGCACGCACCTGCAAATCCTTTCCTTCCGGTGTTCGCTAAGAGGACTTATTCTACAAGAGCACGTTCGCTAACAGCACGGCACCGAGAGGGAGACATAGAGAGAAAGAGAACAAATAGAGAGAGAGAAAGAGATGCCGAGAGGGGGAGAGATAGAAAGAAAGAGAGCAGGCAGAGAGACAGATACAGGGAGGAAGGGAGAGAGAGTTGGAGAGAGAAACAAAGAGACAGAGAAATAGAGAGAGCCAGACAGACAGAGGAAAAAGAGAAAGATAGAGAGAGAGGAGGAACGACAAGTATAGTGGAACCACAAGGAAAGAAACCTGCGCAGAACCTCTTCGCGCTGGCGGGTGGGAGGACAGGGGAAAGGAGCCTTCAGAGCGGCTCACGTCAGTGTTGCCAGACCTATTGATTTCTCGGGAGAATTCCTTAATAAACTATTGCTATGGAATCTCCAACGGCCTGCTCAAAAACACGTTTCCGCTCATCTTACATGAACATGGAGGGGAGAGGTAGAGTGGAACTCCACTCAGCCATGAAAAGTGCAGTTAGAACTGTGAAATTATGCCAAACGATACTCAATTGTGCTAGGACATTATTATTATTTTATTACTATTACTACATTACTATTTTTAGATGGTTGTATTTTATCCCACCCGAAAATCTTTTTCTATTTTTGTTATTTTACGTCGCTTTTGTGCCTCTACGGGTAAGTACGACAATATGGATGAATGGAAAACTGATGAAACGGATCAAGTGACACAAACACAGTGAAAAGTCCTTGCCTTACTAGGTAGAAGCACTGACTTCGTAGCGTGGGCAAATTATTTTATACATGTATATATGTGTGCGTGTGTATGTGTGTGTTGTGTGTGTATTTCTAGCAGATGGGGAGGATAGGTGGCACCCTAGAATATGCGTTCCTATCTTGAATTATTGAGGAAGACATGCTGTCTAATTCACCAAATATATTTTACATACGTAATGCATTTTTTCATTATGGTACAGGACGCGGGACCACCCCTAACGATAGCTGTACACCGAACACCAGCAGAAGGCAAATTGATTTCTTATTGTTAGCATTCGACTTGAAAGATTGTGGAAAATGAATGTTAACATAAAAGTACCTATTATTTCAAACGTATGAGTTGATTTCAGTCACAGTAATTTACATTCCTTATTATAATAGGGCTGTAGGAACGTGATAATTTCAAAATCAAGTGGTGTTTTCTGAAAGGGCAACATTATTACGGGGTAATATGCCTCGTTTACCCGCCTGATAAAAATACATTGTTCCCCCCCTCGCTAGAAAAAATCTGTGGACGTCCTCTTGTCCCCATGTGTGCACGCCTATCGTTGTTCATCCGCTACTATTAGATCATCGGATTTTGTAGCAGATCTTCTGATTTCCCAAGGAACAATCTTCCGGTTTTTTCAAGTCTGACCTGGCAACACTGCACCGAGCACCGACAACGGCAGGGAAGATGCGCGAACGCTTTTGACGGAAGTTTTTTTTTTCCTTGTGGTCGAGCTATTTATAGACACACACACACACACACACACAAACACTCTCAGAGAGGGAGAGAGACAGACAGTAGTTCCAATAAATATAAAATAATCAAAATTATTCAGTATTTTCTGCTCTCAATATACTTTTGCACTGTATTAAAAGTACTAGGCACCCTGAGGACCGATTTTCCACGCGAGGGCAGGGACTGAAACTAAAAAAAAATCTAACAAGACATCCTGCGAGTTATGTGAAAACGGTTACATCTCGCAAAAGAAATGACGGCAGCCGTTGTTTGCAGAAGGCACGTTACAATCGTATTTTCCTTCATTTGGAATGAAAGTCCGCGGACAGCAAACCGAAAGTCATCATCCTACCTTTGCCCCAGCACACACACAGAGATGTAAAGCACTCCCCTCACCCCCAGCACAAACGTTAAAAAACCAGGACAGTACAGCCCACGTCGTGTCGGAGCAGAGAATAACAATCTCATCCACTCGTGCTTCGCGCAGGGCGGTAGCCAATCGTGGAACTAGAGAAAGGAGAGTGTTTATTTATCTTTCACTGGCACAGAAGGGAAATCACAAAGCCACCGCCCCCCCCCCCCCTCGCTTCTACTCACATAAAAAATACCTCTGTGTGCTCTTAAATACTCATGAAATGTAACGAGTTCTCTGTTTCTTTATGTTTATACTCATTCTCCCCCCCGCCTACACCCCCCTCTTTCTACGTCAAGAACATGCAATAATTAGATTTACGTATATATACAGGATGATTCAGAAGTGACGGTACAAACTTTAAGGGTTAACCGTTGACCTTGTTACGCTCCTGTACAGTCACGGACACTTCTGCGTTGTAACGCTACCGTTAACTTTTAATGGGATTATTGCAGGTAACTGCGTATATTCAGGATTGATGGATGACCAACTGCGGGTCTCGGATTGGAAATGTGGTTTGATTTGTTTTTTTTTTTTTTATGTATTTCAGTTCACTATTTGTCCTCATCGTCCCGATTAACATTCAGATGTAAAAAAGGTCGTAAAACAACCAAAATGCAATACATATTGAAGACGTGTATGTGTGTGTGTGTGTGTGTGTGTGTGTGTGTGTGTGTGTGTGTGTGTGTGTGTGTGTGTGTGTGTGTACGAACACATACACACATATAAATATGACCATCTTATATGCCTATCCCAACCCCGTTCAACAAACATACCATTGTAGTCATGGGTGCCCCCCTGAGTTTTCTGGAAAGATTAAAAAAATTCGAATGTTGAAATTGTAGAAATAGTTTATAACAAAAAGTTTTGATTTCTGTGACTTACAGGCCGTAAGGTACAGCAACTATTATTATTATTTAAAATTGGGTTACATTTAAGCTTACGGTCTAATTTACACTGATTATCTATCTATCTTCTTTTATATATATATATAAAAATGGCTTGTGTGGGTGTGTATATTTGTTTGTTCCGGCATAACTCTCGAACGCCTGGAGCAATTTCAACCAAACTTGGTACGCGTATCACTTGCTGTCTGGAAATAAATAATGTGTGGGTAAGACACCCCTGGCACTCTTAGGGGTGGGGTTGGAAGGGGTGACATGTAAAAATAATCGAGAATCACCGATAGTAAATTCCGCACAAACAGACATCCGTGACTCTATGCAATCCCGCACAACGACAGTGTTTCTCGGGTTGTCTAACATTCAGGCTGTGTTGCGAATGGAATCCGTAGTTTTCGTGACACTCCCAATGCGCTCCAACTCCAAGTTCATCACCTATCGGCATGGGGGGGGGGGGGGTGAGAGGGGGTGAAAAATAAAATGTCAAAAATGACCTAGATTAGTGTCGAATCCATAGTTTTCGGAGTCGCTAAGCTAATTGGTGACATTAACGATGAAATAAAATTAGTTACATTTTACATTATAGTTAGAATTCATTATTTTCCTGTCTAATACAAGATTGGGATAAATAAATACCAGGGCAACGTCGGCTAATCAGCTAGTATAACTATAGAAAACAGGTTTTTGTCCTACATGAATTAATATTAAGTATACAAATTATGTATAGATATACAGAATATGGAAATTACAAATGTATGCAATTTAAAATATCATAAGTAGTAGTAGTTGAATTTTGAATGTGAAATTTTGGGTGCATCAGAACTTAGGCTATTTTTCACTTTATACGGGGTCCAGCCCCTTACCTGAACTCAAATGTAACAAACAACATAACTGTAACGTTGGAAGACTAAAATATTAATAGTAATGTAATAATAATAATAACAAAAATAAAAACAATAATAGCAGTAATAATAGCAATGATAATATTAATATTTGTAATAATAATAATAATATTTATTTAAGTGATGATCACAATTAAACAACCAAGTACATCACTATGTCAAAATTGGTTATACAAAATTATAAAATAAAACAGTGGATCTTAAAATCTTATACATAATCATAAATTCAACTTGTAGGTTTCAACAAGATGAGCTACTAAACCTCTGGCCTTATTTGGACATGTAAGAATTGAGATATACCTATGGAAATATCTGGGAATTTTATAAGCTATATTATTCAAAAAGTATTCACTGTCAACTTGGAAATTTAATATCTTCTCTACAAAATTTATCCTTTTCATTTTTCTTCTTTCTTCTAAGGAAAACATATTCAACTGTGATAACCATTCAGAGTAATGTTGGTCATAGTAATTTTTTTTTAAACTTTGTGCATAATAACCTGATAAAAAGTTTTTGAACTGATTCAACTTTTTGAAAGTGACTGGTTGCTGTCAGAAACCATAATTCATTTGCATATTCAAGAATAGGACGAACTATCGTTTTATACAGGAATATTAAGGTATCTTCCTTTTTGAAAACTTTCCATGAGAAAAATATATAACCAAGCATTCTCTTTGCTCTTTTGCAAATTTCTGAAATGTGCTCATCAAATATGAGAGAGGAGTCTATTAATATTCATAAGTCTTTATGACTGTCGCACACTTGGATTTTATTTTCATAAATAAAATAGTTGGAGACTATATAATGAACTTTCTTAGTACATCTTAAAACTTTACACTTTTTCAAGTTAATTTCCATTTCATTAATCTAGCACCAATATGTCATTCTATCTAGATCAGCCTGAAGTTGAGCGACATCATTATTTGTTAAAATACTCTTAAAAATTTTTATATCATCTGCATATAGTAAACATGTGCTAGATTTAAAACATAATGTAACATCATTGATAAAGCAGCGAACAGAATTGGGCCAAGTGGCAACCCTTGAGGTACTCCACAAAGTATTTCTTTTTTTAGAAGAAGTTGTTTCACCAATCTTAACAGAGAAACTTCTATT
Source organism: Lepisma saccharinum (assembly GCF_977018435.1). NCBI lineage: Eukaryota > Metazoa > Arthropoda > Insecta > Zygentoma > Lepismatidae > Lepisma > Lepisma saccharinum. Next base: position 45,728,306 of record NC_139255.1, on the reverse strand, counting down.
TACTAAAAAGTTGGAAAACCATTTCAGAAATCGTGGTGATAATCTCATTTGGTCGAGTTTGTAAGTTAATAGCTGATGGCTGACACTATCAAAGGCTTTAGCCAAGTCAATAAATAAAATATCGGTCTGGGATTGCTTCCTAATGTTAGATTTAAGAGAGTCCATTAAAACCAATAAATTTGTAATAGTATACCTTTTTCTAAAAAATCCATGCTGATTTCCATCAATATATTGTTTAAAAGAAAAATACAAATAGTCAGCTTATAATAATAATAATAATAATAATAATAATAATAATAAAAGTTACTGTAACAGCAGTAATAATAGCAATAATAATAGTAATATTTGTAATCCTGAGGTCACGCAATTAAAAATATGAAATAGAGTGAACGTTTAAGGTGGGTGTACAAATATCGTTTGAACTAATTTATTTTACATGTTTATTGAATTGAGGCTATCACGCTGAATCCGATGGTCGGTTAATTCCACATTTTCTTTCCAACAGGCACAGCAACCTTAGTGGAGTGAGTCCAGGAGATAGGTCACCATTCGAAGGCTCGTGCTGTGGCAGCAGCTACGTGAGTTCGGAGAACAGCGTCGAGGTTAGCAAATACAGAGTCGTCCTTCTGGGAGACGCCGGCGTCGGGAAATCGGCGCTGGTGTCGCAGTTCATGACCTCGGAGTACATGAATACATACGACGTGTCATTAGGTGAGTCCAATCTCAGATTTCTGGTAACTGAATAAATGATAACATTGATGTGCATGGATAGGTTACTGCATGGAATGCCATCATAAACTCGGAATATCCATGGAGCTTCTTCTTCTTTATTTTATGGCTCACACCGCGTTTGCAGTTTCTAGCCAAAGTTTCTGAGTTCAGGTTCTATTGTTAATATCTATGTTCCATGTTGTTGAATATAATTCACTTTCTTCGAAACACTTATGTCTTCCTGTTCTTCTGGTATAACAGTTTTGTGAGGTTATTAATTTAAATTGTAGTGTGAATCATCGTGGTTGTTGAAATAGGAAACCTATGTTTTCTAGCGAAACTATAAACAATCCAACTAACTACAGCGCGAGGTTCAGATATTAGTGTAGATAAGGATGTCGGAAATGGTACCAGTGCATGTTGTAAGTTTTTATATAGAGAGTCTCGGTATTCTTGTCTTAAGGGACATTCAAAAACTAAATGAATAAGTGTTTGATTAGCTTGTCCGCATTGGCAGGAAGTTGATGGCACAATCTTTAAATGAGCCAAACGTTGATTTACTAATACGTGACCTGTTTGGATTCTTAATATAAAAACAATTACTGCCCGAGGTAGATTCATGTTTTGGTACCAAGGTCTATGATTTCTGACTTGAGCATGCCACTTATAGGATGTGGTATTTTGTAGCTCTATTTTGCACCACTCCTCCCACTGTTTTTGTAACTTATGTTTTCCTCTGGGTAAGGTGCACTTTTTGTCTATCTCTACATTATCGAGTCTAGTTGGTGCAACACCGCCTCGTCTACTTTGGTACCTGAACCGTTTGCACTATGCTCTGGAGCGGTGCATGGTATGGTGTATGGTCACGTGGTGGGTGCTACCCAATCTAATATCGTAACAATCTGTAGAATCTTTGAAATGTGACGTACAACGAACTCTACAACCCCAGACGTTTATAACTCCATGAGGCCTTAGAAAAGATCGCTTCGCCGGCTTACAGCAGACGACAATATGGGGTGTGTCTGCGAGAACCAATCAGGTCCGCGAATGAGCGAGCCCGGTTGCCACATCTAGCTCGCTGCACCCTTCTGGAAGGGTGAGTGACCTCTGCCTCTTGCTACCTCGGCCTGTTTGTTCGGCTGAGGAGCAGACGACACGAGAGTATCGGCAATAGTGTGCGAGCGACGTCTGCTGTTAGCCCGCGAAACGCTCTTTCTAAGGCCTCCTGCACCATAGCCATCACCTTTCCAATCAGGAAATTGCTAGAACCATCTAAGGAATGTCTTGAGACATTGCCGAGCTTCCTTGATCGCCATCGTTGTAAACAGGTGTAAATAATCGCAATCAAGGAAGATACTACAGGTAAATGAGTCGGCATCATTGAGTAATTTCGATTGGAAGAAATGTCTGGGGAGAGAGAGGTCAGGGGGCAGAAGTACGAACTGAAAGTCTAAGAGAAAGGGACAGAAGTGTGGGCTTCCAGACTTGCACCACACACGGACATCTATTTTACCCAGTACGTGGTGCGACAGTACGAGGGAGCTTCTCCACGCAGTGAGGCCTCGTCGATGGGACAGTGGTAGCGTCGTCGACTTGTAATCAAGGGGTCCCGGGATCGATACCCGGTGGAGGCCCATACTGGTTCGGATACCACTTTAAACTATAGGTTCAGTCCCCTTTATCTGCATAATGTGGACTTAAATCAACAAATCAATCAATCCACATAGTGAGAAACTGGTATTTCCTTTCACCATGCTGATCCAGTCTCTAGGGGTTAAACTCAAGTGTTGTGTTTTGCCATCTAGTGAATATTTTGATTTGATTTGATGTTTTAAGTCCACTTTATGCACAGTAGGGCTAATCGGGACTGGACCTACAGTTTAAAGTGGGATCCGAACCACTTGTGCCTCCACCGGGTATCGAACCCGGCACCCCTTGTTTACAAGGCTACGATGCTAGAACTGCACCATTTCTGAATCCCTATCTAGCGAATAGTTATTACCTTTCGCACCTTACCATCAAGCTCACCTCGAGCAGCGAGTTGCTTTAGAATAGAGGATAAATGATCAGTAAGCTACATAACACATTGGGATATATAAAGGTCCCTGGTTCGATCCCCCGTTCCTAGGAGAAGGTTACGATATGAGTCCTCTACATGTTTTGAACTTGATGAGAACATGTTTTCGCTGTCACCGCACACTGAACATTTTGCCGGTTTTTTTTCCTCAACGCAGATCCACGTCCCATTCCCGATACTTTTCCACGGTTATTGCTGATTATAAAGACATTTTAAGAGAAGAACAAGCTTCATATGACATTCTCTGCGCGTTGATGGATCATAAACAGCTATGTCTTCCGCTAGATGTCAGAACGTGTCAGCGAAACACATAAGTTCCTGGCGATCGTATTGGTTAAAGAATGAACGACCTCCCAGATACGTCATAATTCAGCAATCAAGCCCAAGGAAATCTCACGCTTTGTTGCTCTGACATCTGGTGGTGGCTTTCGTTGTTAATGACGCGCACCGTTTTTCACATGTAACTCGTTTCTCTATTGTCGTTACCTGTTCTGCGGAAGAGAATACTTACATACATTTTTTTGTTCTTATCAATAGGTACAAAAACAATATACTTTTGTCTTGAATAGCGATACGTAAAATATGGAGAAACAAGAAGAGGTTTTTGAGGTTTGCTCAGCCGTTTCCATAGCAACGGATATCAATATCGAAAACCACCTGTGGATTGCCGGTTCGGTCCGCTTTTTTCTTGTTTTTTTACTACCAGATAGCAGCTCCACTGAGAATAGCAACGAGAAAAGGGGGAAACTGCTCGATTCGGGTAGAAAAGGAAACAAGGAATTATTGGAAATGTTCTCGCGCGGGTGGTATGAAGGTTAACGATGAAACTAAGAAGTAGTGCAAAGGTAGGTGGTGGGAAGCGAGTATCTTTATTTGTGCTGTTCCTAAACCACGTGCTAATAAGCTGCCATGTTGAGAAGCGAAATGACGTAGACTTGAAACCGAAAGTGTGTTGATTGGATTTATTTTGCTTCGCTTCTCTGCCACTTTACGCTAATGAGGATGAGTAATGATATGATGAAATTGATGAAGTGACACTCACGAAGGACGCTCATGCTTAGGACTGGATTCGAACCCGGAACTCTCCTAAAAGAAACTAAAAACCTTAGTTAGAAACACTGTCATCATGGACGACAAGTCGTTTGGCATATGCCATATAGTACCATATAGTTCAAATTTTCACCACCAGGTGAAAGGAAGCAACGTTTAATCAATATTTTTTAATCAGATGTGTCTATATTGTTTATTTATTGATTGATTGAGTTGGTGTTTTAGGTCTACTTTGTGCACAGTAGGGCTAGTTGGGACTGGGCCTGCAGTTTGGGGTGGGATCCGGACCACTATGTCCCTTCGCCATATATCTTTATTAATACAGACCATGCAATTAGTGGAAGTGAAGTACATTGATAACATAACCGTTAATGATAATAATAATAAAATGTCGGTAGGGCCCAAAACAATGGATAGCCTAGAGGCTTATTTTTTTTAAAAAATCTTTCCCTCGGATATTTTTTTTTAGAGAATATGCAAGAAGAATATTTGAGGGGATATCGAGGGGACTGAAGCCAAAAAGCGACTTCAGATACGAATTTTCAATCCTGTGAGTGACCACTGGGAAGTTGTCGAACAGGTTTACGAATCAAGAGTCCAAGCTAGGATTTGGGGGGGGGGGGAGGGGGGGCAGAAGCAGATGCATGTAACGATTGACCACGAGCACGGACCCCTATTGCAAAGTCATGGAAACCTCATTGTTGCCGGACAATTGTTGGCTTTTGCTTACGTAACTCCAGAAAATGAAGCGGACTGACTGGCCCTCTCTAGGACGTCAGATGGAGATAATCAATGCAACGGAAGGACCATTGCACCGTTGAAGACTGATGTTGTTGGGCCAGCAGGTGGTACACGCTGCAGGAGACCATATTTCAGAGATGCTATCTGGGTATTTTGAGGACAAGAACCTCTCTTGCGTTGCCTCGTTGCATGTCAAGTTGGGCAACACGCCACTGGGGACCTTTCAGAAAAGTTCGCCAATGACCTGTACGTCCCAAACAGATGACATTCTTCGTCTACTCTGGAGAAGATAAAATGTCACTTCTCATGTTGAAAAATTGGATCGAATAGAAAAATTAATACGGTTGAGCCGATACCACTTTGCATGGATCTTTGGAATTCATTTACCGATACCAGCCGATACTTTCCGTCATATTGATCTTTCATGGGGTCTGCAAAAATGACGCACGACACTAATTATCCTGGAAATGACGCAAAATTCAAACTTTATTTTTATTTTGAATCAATTTTTACACCAAAACTGCCTTTTTTTTATTACATAACATCTTTTTTAATATTCTGATTTAATTCTTGGATATCCTGAAGCAAATTTCTTGGAAAATTGATGCGTATAAAGCATATTTACAACCCCAATATTGATCAATTTTGTAACAAATTTTGATTGTTGCAGTTTTCAGGAGTGGGTGTCGGGTGGGAATCGGTAGAGTATCGGTATCTTTTCAAAGTGGTATCGGCTCAGCTCTAACCGATACCGATTCTCGCCGATACCGCCGATACCCATTCTTGAGGGTTGTACCAATTGAAAGTTGTTCAAAATATTCCTTAATATTAGTGGGTTAGTATTCAACTCCAATTTACCAGAGTTTTCTTCAGAATATTGGGGAGTTAAATCAGAATATTCCATTTTTTAATTAGGAATCTTGGATACGATACGCAAAAAATAGATATTCTTGCTCAAAACGAAGAGCGTTATATTTCTATAAGTAAGAAAGTTAAAATTACAGGAACGAATGAAATCATAGAGATGAGGTTTCTAGATTCTTTTAGATTCCTATCGGCAAGTCTCGATGCTTTAGCGAGTAAACTTACTGACGAACAATTTAAAATTACAAAAGCTAGTTTCCCCACTTAGTTACAGTTTACCTGTGCTTAAAAAATAACTATAAGTTTTTCTGCAGAAAACTTATCTTATCTGTGTTTATCTTATGTAGTAGTTATGCTGTCTAATGTATTTCTGTTTGTCTTGTGTAGTATCGGTGATGTGTATGTATGTGTCTTGTGTTGTAGTTGTGCTGTCTAGTATGTTTGTTTTGTCTTGCGTAGTAGTTGTGCTGTCTAATTTGTTTGTGTTTGTCTTGTGTAGTAATTGTGCTGTCTAATGTGTTTGTGTTTGTCTTGTGTAGTAGTTCCTCCATTCATATTGGGGCTTAGGCGTAGAGCTGACAACTCTGCACTGTAAAAAGAAAATGTCAAGAAACAGCAATATAAGGCCATGGATGTTCCCAAGGTAAAATATTCCGGAGGTAAAATAGTCCCCCGTTCGGATCTCCGGGTGGGGACTACTTTGAGAGGTCCCTGGACTGAGGATAAGATCTACGTAAGGAATAAGGCTATTAAATTAGGCACCTGGAATGTTCTGAGCCTTTACCGGCCTGGGGCATTTCAGTGTACAGTTAATGAGATAGTGAAGTATAAATTAGATGTAGTAGCTGTCCAGGAAGTTAGGTGGCCAGGAGAAGGGAATTGTAAAACTAAAAATTATACTTTTTTCTATGGTGGTACTGAAAATCATAATTTTGGAACAGGCTTTTTCATAAATAATAGAATTATCTCGGCTCTTAAAACAGTAGAATTTATTAACGATAGGATATCATATGCAGTTTTACAGGGTAGGTGGTGTAAAATTATTTTAATAAACATACATGCACCAACGGAAGATAAAGATGATAATACTAAAGATGAATTTTATGCAGAGTTAGAACAGGTCTTTGATAAACTTTCTCAGTATGATATGAAAATTCTGTTAGGTGACTGTAATGCACAGATTGGCAAAGAAGAGACATTTAAACCCACGATTGGTAAAGAAAGTCTTCATGAATTAAGTAATGATAATGGTATAAGATTGATTACTTTTGCAACCTCAAAGAATTTAATTGTGAAAAGTACCACTTTTAAACATAAAGATATCCATAAATATACCTGGTCTTCTCCAGATGGTAAAACTCATAATCAGATAGATCATATTCTCATTGATAAGAGAAGGCATACTAGTATAATTGACGTTTGTACACATAGAGGTGCTGACTGTGCCAGTGACCATTATTTAGTAATTGTAAATTAAGAGAAAGACTCTCAGTGATAAACCATAAGCAACAAAATCTAAAAGTTCTAAAATTTGATACAGGAAAGTTTACTGATGAAAGAATTAAGAAAGATTACCAAATTAAACTGTCAAATAGATTTGATGTTTTGCAGGATTTAAATGATGATGAAAATATAAATGAAACAGACGTAAATAAGAATTGGGAGCACATACGTAATGAAATAGAATCACCAGCTAAAGAAAGTATAGGATACCATAAACCGAGAAAAAGTAAGCCATGGTTTGATGATGAATGTCATAATCTAATAGAAATAAGAAATCAGGCTAGACTTAGGTGGTTAAATAACTCTGATAATACAAATCAAAACAATTATAATAGAATAAAGCGAGAAGTTAACCGCACGTTTAGAAGTAAAAAAATAGATTACTTGAAAAGCAAAATTAACGAAATTGAAACAAACAGCAAAAATAAAAATATCAGAGATTTATATAAAGGTGTAAATGAGTTTAGCAAGGGGTGGCAACCTAAAGTAAACTTGATAAAAGATAAAGACGGTGATTTTCTAGCTGACCCAAGCGATATTCTAAATAGATGGAAGAACTACTTTAATGACCTTTTAAATGTTCATGTAGGAGATAAATCAGAAGTAAATGAAGTCCACACAGCAGAACCTTTAGTTCCAGAACCTAACTTGACTGAAGTTAAAGATGCTATTAAAAGGCTAAAGAATAACAAAGCACCTGGCATTGATTTAATACCAGCTGAGTTAATTAAATATGGTGGAAATTCATTAATATATCAAATTCATAAATTAATTTGTTTAATATGGAATAAAGAAGAAATCCCTCAACTGTGGAAAGAATCCATAATTGTTCCTGTGTTTAAAAAAGGTGATAAAATGAACTGCAATAATTACCGTGGAATTTCTCTACTCTCAACAACATATAAAATATTATCTAACATTATTTTAACAAGACTAACCCCATATGCTAATGAAATTATAGGTGATTATCAATGTGGATTTAAACGTAACAGGTCAACTACAGATCAAATTTTTCACATCAGACAGACACTTGAAAAAAAGTGGTAATATAATCAAAATGTCCACCAGCTATTCATTGATTTCAAAAAAGCATATGATTCGGTCAAAAGAGAGAAATTATATAAAATATTAGTAGAGTTTGGAATACCTAAGAAGCTTGTTAGTATGATAAAAATATGCACTAGTGAAACAGAAAGTAAAATTCGTGTGGGTATTAATATGTCTGACAAATTTACAATTCATGATGGGTTAAAACAAGGAGATGCATTATCTCCATTGCTCTTTAATTTTGCCTTAGAATATGCTGTTAGGAAGGTAGAAGAAACTAAAGAAGGACTAAAATTAAATGGTGTGACTCAGTTGTTAGCATTTGCAGATGATGTAGACTTACTGGGGGATGATGTGAATACAATTAAGAATAATGCTAAAATATTTTTCAAAAGTGCTAAAGAGATAGGTTTGTAAGTTAACAAAGAGAAAACTAAATATATGCTTACAGGCCGAAACCAAGTGTTAGGTAATAATCAAAATCTAATTATTGATAACAACTCGTTTGAACCAGTTTCCAAATTCAAATACTTAGGAGTAATATTAACAAATGAAAATTATATTAAAGAGGAAATAAAAAGTAGGCTTAATTCAGGAAATGCATGTTACTTCTCTCTTCATAAACTTTTGTCTTCTCGTTTAATATCTAAGAAACTAAAAGTTAAAATATACAAAACAGTAATTTTGCCTGTCGTATTATATGGGAGTGAAACTTGGTCCCTTACATTGAAAGAGGAACATAAATTGAGAGTATTTGAAAATAAGATCCTTAGGAAAATATTTGGACCTAAAAGGGATGAGGAGACAGGTGAGTGGAGAAGGTTACATAATTTAGAACTACATAATTTGTATTCATGTCCAGATATTATTAGAATAATTAAATCAAGAAGACTTAGGTGGGCAGGCCATGTGGCACGAATGGGAGAGGAAAGAGGAGTTTACAGGATTCTTGTTGGGAAACCTGATGGTAAGAAACCTGTAGGAAGGCCAAAATGAAGATGGAGGGACAATGTTGAGATGGATCTAAGGGAAATCGGTAGGGATGGAAAAGAGTATATAGAACTTGCTCAAGATAGGGACAGATGGAAGGCCTGTGTTGCTGCAGCCATGAACCTTCGGGTTTAAGAAGGCTAGGGAGTTAGTTAGTTAGTTAGTGAAAATGTGGCGTTTTGAATTAGATTCTTCCTACTCAGAGCCCTTTGGAGCCCGTTCGAAGCAACGGATTCAGATGGAACTTAGTTTAGAGGTTATGAAGCGGATGCTGGTGAAAAAATGGTTCAAATTTTCACCACCAGGCGTAAATATGGCGCTGAAGTAACAACAAGCAGAAGTTAGACATGTAAATCTTTATTTTTAGTTTGTCATTATTGCAGTAGTATTCAATATGCTCGCCGTCAACGTGAATGACCCTTTGATAGCGTTAGACAGCGTGATTCTGGGATGTTGTTCACTGTGCACCATATTTCAGCGCCACATTTCCACCTAGTGGTGAAAATTGCAACTGAGTTTTCCGTCAGCATTTGTTTTCCTATACCAAGTTTCATCGCAATTCGATGCTTCGAACGGGATCCAGAGGTCTCTGAGAAGGATAACTTTAATTATGACTACCCATATACTTTTTGATCACACCACATATATTTTCTGTGGTGTTTCGGTTCTCAATACAGTATTGAAATCACTCACGTTGCTCTGTTCAGACGTTCCAAGTGACAATGGTGATCAAATGCAGACAAAGAGGTGAACATACAGCGAATGTGACAAAAGAACACATGATTGTTGAATAACGAAAATAAAAGAAAAAAATATTACGTGACTGTTGTGCACAAATTGACAGCTAATTCTGATTCATGTTCACTTCAGGATTACGTGGCTGTTATTCGACGGTCACAATTCATCTGGCAGCCGCTGGACTGTGACAACAGCTCTCCAGTTCCTAATGGTGACTGATGGTGCGCGAAACTTTTGTGTCGTCCGCGTACAGGGAGGCAATGGTGAGGATCGTCGGGAAACAATTGACGAACGGTTGCAGGAGACAGGCAGTCTGAAGTTCTCGCTGTACTGGTGCCCTACAATGGGGTAGAAAATGCTGTGCGTGGTCGAAATTCACAAACAGAACGTTGAAGCCCTATTCCATGCCTACAGGAAAAAATGTACTGCTTTCATTTCCATAGCAGTGATCACGAATGGCTGGGCAGGAGTGCGCCGGTGCAAGTATGGAAGAAACGAAGTGAGGGAAGGTCGAGAATCGCTTGTTGTACGATGTGGCAACGTTCGCTGTGCAGCGTTGCGAAGTCCGAGCATGAACCGTCTCTTCAAAAGATAGAATATTCCGTCATTCATAGACGCACGCACAAACTTTTCCAATGGCGATTTTAAAATTCCCAAAACATTTTCAAAGGGACACTCTGCCACTAATTCAGATTTTTTTTTTTGGGGGGGGGGGATTTAAAATCGCCATATCTTTGTTTCTAATTGTGCTAGGAGGATGTTTGATAGCTCGTTGGACTCGGAATGAAGTCCTCTTTCCGATTCTACAATACAAAATATGGGTTTCCATTTAAAATTTCACAGTTGCCCCCCGCCCCACCCCCAGGGGGCGGGGGTTGTGAATCAAGTGTGATATCATTGAATAGCTTTCTTTCACTTATTAAACACGTATTTTTTCGTTTTCCGATTCGATGTGTATTTCTCACGATATGTGACCGTCCCGGGACTTTTGGACCACCCGGTATGAGCCTAAAGTGGACAGGGGATAAAATTTTCTCCGAGCGAGGTGGATTTTCGGCGCCCCCTAATTTTTCATACTGCCGCCTCCCCCATCTTTCTACCCTGTTCCTTCTACTTTCAACCTTCCTCCAATAAATAAAAAAGGACAAAGTTATATGTATAATACCCTTATTGTTAGATTACGTACTGTTAAAGAACATGTTTATTGTAAGCGTGTGTTTAATGTCTACATAATGACACCAAATAACAGTAATCTCATACTTTATATTTCTATATGGTTTTGCTTTATATCGTACCGAATGGCCAGAATTAAAGTTACCCAACTCAGAGCCCTCTGTAGCCTGTTTGAGGCATCGTAGAACTCTGAAATGCAGACCATGGGGAAGACGATGGCGATAAAAAAATTAAAGTTCAATTTTCCGCCACCGGCTTGAAATGTGGCGCTGTACTTTTGTTACGTGATTTAGCTGAGTTATTAATTAGAAAGGCATTTGTTAGTGGCTGGAAGTTGCGAGAAAATAATCTCTCGTTTATTGCAAGATTGCAAGGTAAAGGAAAATCCATAACAATTGGAGCAGTACATTATTACAACCCATCATGGAAGTACAGCACCACATTTCAACCTGGTGGCGGAAAATTGAACTATTTTTTTTAAAATCGCCATCCTCTTTCCCATGGCCTGCATAGTGGATCCACCAAATTTCAGAGTTCTACGATGACCCAAACAGGCTACAGAGGACTCTGAGTTGGGTAACTTTAATTCTGGCCAGATTAGTATTTTCTTGTCTTTAAAGTGGACTTAAAAATAAACTCAAACCACGCTTATGTAATCATTAATAATGTTTTGGCGGTAATCTAAGGGGGACGCCTCGGACATCAGCCCCGCTCGCCCTTACCTTAAGCTGCCCCTGAAAGTGGACTCACAAAAAACTACCAGGTCTTGTAGGGAGCACAAGAACATTTTATCTGCAGATCTTCCTTTCAGGCCGCGTCTTCTTGACTACATTTTCTGTATGAGAGACATTTCACCATAATACGACGAAATCCCCGACGATGACAACCTGTCAGGGAAGCTTTCTGAATATCTCACATCCTTTGGAAATTGCAAAGAAACTCAGGGGATATGAAAATGGCAGATGAAACACGTAACCAAGCAACGTGATTTGGAGAACAGGTGAAACAAAACTCCACTTTCTTATTTTTTGCAATAACATAGCGCGCGCGGGGGAAAAATATCGCTACGTTGGCGGAAGATTACTGAAAGTAGGACGCTTCGTCATAGGAAAATCGAAAGAGAGGAAGAAAATAGCATCTTGCTTGTTGGCTAAATCACGGATAACAAGGCAGTTTTTATAATGACGCTTCAAAGTCAATGTGATTTATGATATGAAGACATTGACAGACATATTGTTGTAAAAATAAATGTAGATTTTTAAGGATCTTGAATTATCACAAGAGCAGGGATTTGTATGTAATTACATATTCTATTCATTTCTAGATACGTACATACCTTGAACAGGAAAATGTGAACGAATTATATAACTGACATGATTTTGCATAAGTTTTTTATTACATATTTTTATATATTTGCTCATTTACTTTACGTAAAACAACATATTTCGGTATTTTTTCCACCCTTTTCCCTATATTTTCGATATCTGAAACATAACATGAAGAAAATTTGTAGCTCATCTGATGTCATATTTTCTAATCAATGAAATGCATACTGCTTACTGTCACCTAAAATTGACTGCCCAGTTGTGACACATTCTCTTTAGTCAAAAAAACATGATTTAACTAAGAGAAGTTCACATGAAAGACTCGAAAGCATTCGCGTGATGCCTCTCAGGGTATGGGGTAATATATGTTAGTTCGTCAAATAAAAATCAAAGTTAAGTTTGCACTAAGGAAACGGAAGTCTATTTCACTTCTTTGCAAACTAAATACTTATATGCCCAACATATAATCCATGTCACTCAAAGAAAATAAACTTCTTATAATTCAACTTGATCACTCTATTCCAAAAACCGAGCCTCAACTTCAACGTCAAGATAAAACACACTCGTAATTGCCATGGCAACAGCTCTCAACAAGATAAGTATATACAGGTTAGTCACTATCCTGACATTATCAGTGATAGGTAAATTACAGAAATTAAGATTAAAGAACAATAAACATTTTTACAAGAGAAAAGATAATTAATAACAATAAATATTAGTGCAATGGGAAAGAACGTGTCAGTTGAAAGACGTGTTGAAGATCAAACAATTACCGGAACTGTTATTTATCAAAATATGTTGGAGTTTCTCCCCGCCTCCTCCCCTTTTCAGCTTACAAGAACATTTTATCCGATCGACGGCAGTGTATGACATCTGTCACTCAGTAACAAAGCATAAGTAAGTGTTGTATGCATTAATTCTTCTTCACTCTGCCTCTATATTTACATATTCTACAATAATTTGCGATATGAAAAGTAGTTCGGATCCCACTTGAAACTGTAGGTCCAGTCCCGATTAGCCTTACTGTGAATAAAGCGGACTTAAAACACCAAATCAAACCAAATCAAATCAAACGAAATACAAATTAAGAAAATATGCGAGGGTTGTGGAGTAAGTCATGGCAACCCAGTAATAATTCGACAATCGAAGGATGTATTAAAAATTTGTTATATACAACTGAAAGAGTATCCATTATGGGTATTTTGTTTGTAGGAAACATGAAAGAAAACCCAAGCAACCCCGTGACATACACATGTATTAATGTACAAGTTACAAAAACCTGTCGGACCCTGTGACATACACATGTGCACATGTTACAAAAACTTGTCTGATTATGACAAACCATCGAAATAATCTCCCGCATTGCCCACAGCACGCTTGCCAGTAGGTCCCGTACACAAGCTGTCTTATGTGGCCTTGCATTATCGTGGAGTATGATTGCATTATGCAGTAGATCTGGACGCTTCTCCCTAATGGCACGTCGTAGATGTCGCTGCAGGAACTCTTCCACGTCGATGGCAGAGTGCTGTGGACAATGCGGGAGATTATTTCGATGGTTTGTCATAATCAGACAAGTTTTTGTAACATTTGGACATGTGTATGTCACAGGGTCAGACAGGTTTTTGTAACTTGTACATTAATACATGTGTATGGCACGGGGTTGCTTGGGTTTTCTTTCATGCTTCCTACAAACAAAATATCCATAATGGATACTCTTTCAGTTGTATATAACAAATGTTTAATACATCCTTCGAGTGTCGAATTATTACCGGGTTGCCATGACTTACTCCCCAACCCTCGTATATGAACACGATATTATACACAAACTTATCAAAAGAACATGCGAAGAAACATGCGATATTCCACATAATAGCATAGGAAGAGAAGTCATCATTTTTAAGAAAGATTCATGACTGGTAGGGCCTCTCCGATTGCGCAGTGGTAGCGTCTTCGCCTTGTAATTAAGGGGTCCCGGGTTCGATACCCGGTGGAGGCACATAGTGGTTCGGATCCCACTTTAAACTGAAGGTCCAGTCCTAATTAGCCTTACTGTGCATATAGTGGACTTAAAACACCAACCCATTCTATCAATCAAATCAGTATTGTTAGGTTAGTTCCAGAAAAGTAGTTTCTTAAATTTCTTAAATTTTTGATGCATACAAAATCGTTAGCTAATTTGAATTGACAGAGCACGCATTTTCTGTAATTTGTTTTCGAATTACAACCCATTCTACATTAAACAATTTGCCAGTTATTAATTAATTTTGTTTGTCAGTGTTTGGTTACATAACGCCCATTTCCGTCGTGGAAATTGAAAGATATTGTATGGAATTAGAATATATTTGAATTTTTGTTATTCAACGTAGCTTTTTTACAAATTTTAGCTAATCACGAAGAGACGCTCGCAAGGGAACACTCATTCCGAGACCGGGACTCGAATCCTGAAACTTCGGTTATGAGGCTGTGAGTCGATCCCTCAACCGGAATTTTGTAAAGGTGGTATAAGACTATGAAATAGAGTGGGATGAGGGAAGAGGATCATGGAAAGCAGTTCGTCTAGGTCTCCTATTGAAAACATATGTAAAATTGTGTTATTTTATATTTTTATTGCTACTTAAAGGTTCCAATGTCATATGAGGCTGAGGATTGTTCTAGCGCAGTGAGTTCCAAAGTGGGCGCCGCGAAATGTTCCAATATTTTCACTGAAATGACACCTACTTGTTATTCTACACATGGTTTCAGAAACGGACCATTGCATCAATCCAAATATGTGCTTATTTAGTACTTTTTACACGTAAAATGTTTCAGAATTTAAAATGTGTGTTTATTTTTTAACTTAAGGCAAGCAAACTAAGCACACTAACTGAGCGTTGCAAGCAGTGGCGGCCGGCGGCAAGTATGATGGGTAGTGCCAACGTGATCAAGAAATAGAAAAAAAAAACCTCCGCAATGTCCCCGCTCCCTCCTTGAGGTTGCCCCACTGGCCAAGATGTTTATCCTTGTTTGGTAACGTGGAAAACAGTGTGTGTTTAAGTAATAACACACTAATACGATTCATCTTCACTCACTAACCTATCTTTATACACTACAGGACAGGACACTTCACTAAAAACACAATTACAAGAGGAAGGGAAAACAAATCTTCTCACCTTCTCCTCCCCCATGCACACGTATTCCAACTGGATGTTGAAAATATTCTAGACATTTGATGTAAAAAGAAATTGTCGAAATGCCAAAGGAAACTCGCATCATCTTAGGATTTTTTACTTTTATATTTTTAAAAAGTCTGGATGGCCCTCTAAGCCCATCTATCTATTATCAAAATGTTCATTTAACTTTGGAAAATACTAGGTTCGTTTCTCCAAAAGTTGGCAGAAAAGTTGATAGTACCTTTTTCACGAATTACTTCCCCAACGGGTCTTACAAATCCGTCGTATTTAGCGACTTATCTCTGAAGATGGCAACTGTGTCAACACTGAGAATGTTCCCTCGCTGTGCCAAGCGAAAACGGGCACGGGTGGTGTCTTATGGGCTAACCCCATTGGCTAACACCACCCCCTGCCACCTTCTTCCCGGCTCATGGTGGAAATGTTACTCGCTGAGACTTTTCCAACCCTCTGCACGTGTTTCAACTTGGTTAGGCCAGCTCTTGGGTGGCGCGGACCGCTGCCTCGCCGAGGGTACGAATCAGCTGGCGATGCAGTGAGGAGGTTGGGGCGGTTCATATCTAGTCTGTGGTTGGGGCGGTCGCCACGTCAGCTTGACCGATTGCAAGATTCGAGTCTCCTTGTCTGTAAGCTATCAATGTATTAACTTAACATAACTTGGGTTAGGTATGCATTTCTTCTGAGGGTAGTGCCATGGCACGGCGGCTCTACCTCTTGAGCCGCCGCTGGTTGCAAGTGTTAGATAGGCCTAAATTTTGACTTGGGCGCTGCGGAAAGATCTTGAAACCCTTAGGGCGCCGCGAAACAAAAAAGTTTGGAAACCCCTGTATCTAGCGTATTATTGTTGGTAGCTGGACTTCAGCTTGAGTGTTTCCGACACCTATCGTTGTATATTTTGCTACAAAATATCCCTTCATTCGACTTGCTTTTCGGGGTGACAGTTTCCGAAGACGCCCGAATGTCAACTCCCCCTCCACGTAATACACCCAGGACTGTATATTGCAGATTAGCGACGCTCTGGTATCTGGACTCACAACCCGTATAATCCTCCGTAGCGCTCATATTATATCGTTCCTGCATGTTTGTGATTGTCCCTGCATACATTTAAACTTATCATCACTCATCCTCATCTTTGCGATTAGTCAAAAGTGGTGGAAAGCGAAGTAAAAATAACCAAATCAATACAGGGGTGGCCATCCCCCCCAAGGCCAATGGCGCATCCCCCCACAAATCGCGCCCTCAAATCATATCGTAATCCGCACAAAGTATTTAATTACGACCAGCGTGTCTACCGAAAGCAACTTTTTTCATAGCTTTACTGAACACTATACTTGATCTGCCCCTCCTCCCAAAACAGGGGGCCCATCACTGAAGACCACCCATAAAATCGTTATCATAATCGATAATATCGCTTGTCTTGTAATGCAGCTATAGTATAAAAACTTAACATTCATCTCATTAAAGCACGAAACACGCATCAACATAACATTGCTAGCGAAGCGAGCAAGAAAATTTTTACATCCATTTCTTTGCAGTCTTTCAAGAATATTCATTTAATAGGATGTCAAAACTTTTTTAGTCTTTTCCAGCTTCTCCTTTGGCACGTTCTGGGTCGAAGGTGTGTGGATACCATATCGCTGAATACAGTCTCCAAAATTTAAACTCTCTCTCCACTACAGAAATCCCTTGACAATCTAAGATTTATCACTTTCCAAAGAGCTTTCTATCTCCCCCTTTAAATTTAATAATAAAATTTAGACTTACTGATGATGATGAAGAGTGAATATTACCTCCTCCAAAAAAAAAATTCTCAGTCTCCACACAAGAATTTCTGCAACAGTCTAAGACAATAGCAATACGCAAGAATTGGATATCCCCTCAATTTAATGCTCAATTCCCCTCTAACAAAAATACCCGCCATACCTAGAGTTGGATACTGTCCCCCAACGTTTAATTCAGAATCCCCCTAGACCCCACATGTCAATTAAGGCCTAATATGGAAAATTTGGATATCTCTTCCACCCCAACCTTCGATACTACCCTTAAACATCTTCTTTTCTTCATCTAATGGATTACATATGGTGCATTTAAGGTGTAAAATCTTTACACATATTTTGGAAAAAGATAGAAATGTTGAATTTTATATTATTTAAAGGGAAAAAATCCCCCGCCAAAAGTCTCGATGGCGCAACCTGCGCCACAATCCCCCCCCTGTGGGCACCCCTGCATCAATCAATCAACATGCTTTTCTTTCAAAGGAAGCTGAGCAATAACAAGCTGACACCTATGACTAGTGACTTGAAGTTTTCGATTTATTTTTCCCTAAATTTCGACGTTATTTTTTACATCAATTCGGTGTTATATTTACTGTTTCTTCTATGCTTAGAATTTTCACATTGTTTAGTTCTGGAAAATTGCAACACATTTTAGTTTTAAGGCCGTACTAAAGGTGATTTTGCGGTAATTTTTCGATAGCAGATGGCAACACCGTTTGTCATGGCAACCGAGCGCCATGTTGCCAGATCTTCGCATAGCTATACTCAAGGTAGCTACATACAGGTTCGTCAATAAACGATAACGAAGCAACATTTGCTGTCAATAAATGACGCCACGTTTGCGTTGTGTTTCTTTTTAAGTTAAGAGAACGGAAACGAAGGATGTTGGAAAAACCCAATGTGCTATATATTTGATAGTAGTCGTTTAAGTGCATCCTAAACAGAAGAGTTATTTATTTCACCATTGTAAAATGACGTTTGTTAAATATATGTATGCAACATAGTAAACTTTGGAGCCGATGAAGTTGCAGTAATTTTCAGCATACGAGGATTGCTGCGAAAGTAATGCCTCCGTTTTTCCTCACTGCAGGTGACAGTGTAGATGTTTTGATTTGCAATTGATGCGCCAAAGCGATAGTGTTATCTCTGTTTGTTCGAAAGCAAATGTAAAGCAAATATTTAATTATTTGTTCTCACGAAATTATCCAACGAGCGTAATGCAATTTAGGGAAAGCAATTATGGAAAAGACGGAACAAGATACAGTGGATTATATAAATAAATAATAGTGAAATAACTCTAATGATTATGCATGTGAAGATGACAATATTTGTGGCACATAAAAACAAAGACCGTAACTGTGTCCAAATATAGCCTCTTCAAAAGATGTGTTAGTCAAGTGCAGTCCATGCATGAATCCATTTTCGAAGCCATTTTAATAAATAAATGTATGACTTACCTTTGTGGGAAATGGCCAGATTACTTCCATTTGGAAAACTATTTCCACTCATCAGCCACTAAATATGAGATGTTTATTGAATGATATAACCCAAATCTTTGAACCCAGTCATACATATCACATTTCCCTAACAATGTCAAAAAAAACATCTGCGACATCAAAATACCGTTTTGTGTACCTGCAACACAACAGATGCTTCTCCCTGAATATTTTCCCGTTCCTATGAAACTTCCGTTCTGGGCAGATCCCCCAGCGATTCTTTTTCAGGACGAGTCATGTCTGCGCCAAGCTACAATAAATGAATCGTGACAATCTATATTGAATCGAACTTTCACCAGCTTGACTAGAAATAAAATACCTAATAGTGCATCAGGTAGTTCTTTTTGAGCAGAAGAAATGTTATTTCCAGTTTATGCTGCATATTTCGCGTTAAAGTGGAAAATTCGGTATTATTCTTAAAAAAAATTGCAAAATTCGCGATTACGAAACATCGAAAACTTGCCTCTTTTACCTACCCAAATACATTTTAAACACTTTATTTTCCTTTCCTCTACTTTTCGGTATTATCGTTAAGAAGAAAACTTCACGTCCCTACCTATGACGTGGCAGGTGCACGAGCAGAAACTTCGTTGACGAGATAGCGGTTCCAGCACTCGACACGGTTCATCATCAATGCGGCGGAATTCGCTATCCTCGTTACATTTCTCACTGTTTCCACAAAATTTCCTATTCAGCCCATTTCACATCTAAAGCGAAAAGTGACTCGCCACATGTCACCGCGTACTTGTCGCCTGTCACCTGGTTGTCGCTCAGACCGAGCCGATTCTCTATCCACCTTTCCCCCTCACGATGCGTCCTCGAAATCATTGTCCAGTTGGGATTATTTTTCGGTAACAAACTTTGTTCAAGGGAATCAAACAAGTGCACCACTTCTTGGCTTCCTAATTACGAAACCATTAGCACATGACACGCTACTATCGAAGCATCCTCTAGCAGGAAACGATTTTGGCCCAATCTTGTACCTGAATGAGATTATTGGGCGTTAATGTTGGGCTTTCGATGGATTAGGAACTTTGGGTACTAAAGCTATTTCACCAACATTACTGGTGTTACAAAACCGGTGTTGCCCAAAACAGTCTTCATCCATTCTGTAAGCCTGGCTACATTTGTTGGGACGGAGTTTGTTATTCCAACAATATATCCTGAGGAGTAGGTTTTTGCTTGCATAACGTCGGGAGTAAATTCTGCTTCTAGTGAAGTCGATGACGTGTTTCAGGAAACACTCGTTGTTCGATTGGGGACTTTTTGCTCCCATCGTGGTTTTCGCAGGTCTGCCTCTTCGATATTTATCCGCCACTAAGGTTTCTGCCCCTCGGAACTTCTTAATCCATCTTCTAACATTGCTAATGTCAATAGCGTCCTCTCCGTATGCCGCTTGCAGCCTGTTATAGATCTCCAGTGCCCGACAACCCTCTATTTGCAAGAACTCTATCACAGTTTTTCTCTTCTATTCATGTTTCTTTAGTAACCTGCAAATGAAAATGTGCTTTAGTAACACATTGGGCTATATGTGTGTGAAATTGCTTTGCAATCCGATAACAATGAGGAGTTATTAAGATGGAGGCATTAATTTCGGGATGACTCATTGTTCTCACCATCAGTTGTCGACAACTATTTTGTATTTGTCTTTTTTGCCACTTTTAGGTAAACGCGACGATGAGGGCGAGTGATTTAATGAGAATGAAGAGGTAAATTTGGTGAAAAACATCCGTGCTCCGGTTGGAACTCAAGCTCGAAGCCTTCTTAGACGAGATCAAAAGTAGGTCACTGACCGCGCTCGGCTGTCCACGTGGCTAGGATTGATTCATTGATTGACCTGGTTTATTTTACTTCGCTTTTCTACCACTTTTGGCTAATCTTGAAGATGAGAATGAATGGTGACATGATGTAATTGATGTAGTAACACTCACAAGGAGCACTCATGTCCAGCAGCCCGAGACTCGAACCCGGGACGTCGTAGAGCGATATGCTAACAACTTTGGCACTGTGGCCGGCGAGGAGCCTAGCAAAAGTTGAGAAGAGTATTCAGAAATTGACTGTTCCAGCTCCAATGTGAACTTCGTTCAAGACGATTAAATCGCCATTTGAGCAACCGCGCTGATGCCGGATATTTGCAAGAAGCAGTAGTACTGCGAGAAAAATAAAAATACCCCGAAGGAAGTTAATTATCTGGTTAATTAATAAGCCGCCTACTCGGGAAGGAAGCAAGTTCACGGGATTCGTAATTGCCTCTTCGCTGGATAAATTTTGCGGCATTGCAATTCGATCCTGTTTTCC
Source organism: Lepisma saccharinum (assembly GCF_977018435.1). Lineage (NCBI taxonomy): Eukaryota > Metazoa > Arthropoda > Insecta > Zygentoma > Lepismatidae > Lepisma > Lepisma saccharinum. The sequence continues at coordinate 45,707,351 of NC_139255.1, read as the reverse complement.
ATGTGTGACTTAACGTTCTGCAACGCCTTAGCCGACTCGTCTGAATATCAGAAGATTTGCACTGGTGGTGTGACCGCGATTCTACTTGGCTGTGAATCTTCACTTGAAACTTGAATCCTATTCTGCCATGAAACTGAGGCAGCTACGATCCAAATCACTCTACTTTTGTTTTTTATATAGGCTTATTTTTTTTTAAAAAAATAATAAGTTCCAGGAGATTAATTCCCGAGGTAGTATTTCAATTCATTGTTGAGGGTGCGTAACTTGACTTGATAATTATTCAAACTTAAATTCCGCTGGACTCCAGTGGAGACCCTAGAGGATAGACATGAACAAATAATTTTATGAATGTTAATAAATTAATTAATAATTTATATATTATATTCTAATGTAATCTCTTGTAATTATATAGGACTTTTAACTTACATGATACTTAGTATTTTGCAATTTTAACATTTACTCTTATTTAGTTAATATTTAGTCTAATTTAGGTAATATTTAGTCTAATATTTCTAATTATTATTATTTATTATTTATTTTATATGTCTAATAATCATAGTACATTGCACAAATTACTTAGGATTGTATTAAAATTGTTTAACACATCGCACTTGAAACTTTGACGTAAATCCTTTCATGTGGCTGCGATTTCACCTGAGATCTCGCAGCCGTGTCTGTCTGCACGGACATTGAGCCTAGCATTGTCGCTCAGCGAAGATCGCTGCTTCAGCTGGCGCGTGCTTCCTACCCGAATACCTTACCTCAATGCTGACGCCGTTATCTTTCGGACGCGCGACCTCATGAAACCTAATCTGGAAACCCAGACTGGGTACTATAACTTGTCAACTTTAAAAACAAGACGCTGCAAATAGCTGTTGCGCAGGTCACACCACATTTCCCCACTCCATTCTTCGCAGCGACGTTGGTTCGCAGTGTTGCAACCTGGAGGGAGCGGAATTGTCTGAAGATTTTCAACGAAATTTGTATTCGCTTTTTCCTGAGCTGTTTCCTACCTGTCGGAGTACAGAACTTCAGCTCACCTTTCGCCAACGACTCTTTTCCTTCTTTTAAAACTTGGCCTCCCCGATGGCGCAGTGGTAGCGTCGTCGCATTGTAAGCAAGGGGTCCCGGGTTCGATTCCCGGTGGAAGCACATAGTGGTTCGGATCCCACTTTAAACTGTAGGTCAAGTCCCGATTAGCCTTACTGTGCATAAAGTGGACTTAAAACAACAAATCAATCCAATCCAATTCTTTTAAAACTTGAGAAACCATCCATTTAGATACTCCCGTGGCGGAGCTTGTGGACTCGACAACATTATACTTAAGTTTATGTAACTCCTTCTGATTTCGCAAATATGTTGCAACATTGTAAACAAATTATCTGGCCTGTCCTCTATGGGACTTTACAGAGCAGATTGTGGATTTCGTTGGACCCGGCATGATTTGATTTTTGCATTTTAAAGATATGCAGCCAAGAGTAAAGAGCAAGAACATTTCAGTGCTTTAAAGAAGAACACAGGCAAGCGTGTTATCAGATTGCCTTCTCGTAGCGATTGTTGTACGATAAAGAAAAGAACACTCGGCTTTAAAAAAGCCAGGCCACTGCTCGATGTCGCATTCAGAAAATGAAGTCATTCGCCCAGTAGTTTCTCTTCGTTATAAACCATAACGCGGGTGCGTAATACTACAATTTACGATCCGCGCACCGCACGCATTTTCAAAGACCGGATTAAATCAAATGTACCACTGATAAACTGATATGAGCCGGCATCGTCAATCTACACATTTATATATATATAACATAACACAACCGTATCATCCTAGCCACTTAAACCATTAACTGTTCTGGATTTCAGAATAGTTGTCATACCTATATATAACATACCCAAAATAACAACAGTTATATATAGGGACGTGAAGTTTTTGTTTTAACGATGACAACAAAAAGTTGACGAAAGCGAAATAAAGTGTATAAAATGTATTTGGGTAGGTAGAGGAGGCAAGTCTTCTGTGTTTATGCAATTTTTTCTGAATAACACCAAATTTTGGGCTTTTACGCGAAAAACGCCGGGAAATATGCACTGGGGATAACATTTATTCTGTTCAAAAAGAACTGCCCGAAGCGCTATGAGACCTGTCACTTCTAGTCTAGCTGGTGAAAGTTCGATTGAAAAGAGATTGTCATGCTTCGTTTCTTACAGTTTGGCGCAAGAATGACTGACAATGCTTTGACCTCATCCTAAAATAGAATTCCCTGCCAGGATTTTCTCAGAAGCGAGGTTTCGTAGGAACAGGAAAATTTTCAGGGAGAATAATTTTGTGTTGTGTGGGGGAGGAGCTTAGGGATGTGGGTGTTTGTGTGTTCACAAAACTGTATTTTCACATTAGAGAGAGATATTTTGGCGTTGTTGGGGAAAATTGTCAGTCAGAATCACTGAAGCTGTATGGTTTGTCCATCGTCTTGCATTTCCTCTTGCTTCTGAGGTGTACTTTGAAGCAAACCAAAGTCAGTAGCGAATGCATTAGCTTGCTTCTGAAACACTTTATGCTTCAGATAGAACTACATTATTTTGTAATCACTGCATTGCAAAATAACATGGGAGCGGAAGGATTCCTTGATTAAGCGCAGTAGAGAAGTGAGAGGCGCAACGAGAAGATAAGCCTGCTTGTTTGAATTGTTGTTTTTATCTTTACGTCCACTTTATACGCATAAAGGCTAATCTGGACTGGATCTACAGTTTAAAGTGGGATCCGTGCCACCATGTGACTCCACCGGGTATCGAACCCGGGACGTTACCACATCGCCGTCGGGGAGGCCCGAGAAGAAAAGTAAAGCGAGTGAAACAAACGGGCAACTTGCTGTCGTTGAAGGCTTCGAGAAACTTAAAATAAGGAAGACAAGGAATACATCGCACTTTTCTTAATAGAGTTGTTCATGTGAATGTTGAACTTTGGTAATCGGCCAATATGTTCTTTATATGGTAAAAAAAAAGTCAACCGCCAAAATAATTAGTTGACATCATAGTTTCTCTGTGATTGAAGAATGGAACCTAACTATAAGAAAGTACAAAAAGACATACCAAAGAAGAATATGACTGCAATGACCTCCCAAACTTGTTCAATATCTGGATGCCTAAGAACGTTCTGTTAAGATGAAGAAAGCTTTCACTCAGTTATTTCATCTCTCAATTGCTTGCTTCTTGGATGAACGACATACTAGGAACTTTCTTTATAATTTCCGTCTCCTCCCAACCCCACATAAGGATCGTCTGGGATACCTTAACAAGAGTGTACGTCAATTAAAAACGGATTTTGTCTTACCGATGCAAGATGCTGGTTCTTCTATTGGGAGGCAGGAAAAAAAAGGCCCTGCGTCACATTTTATGTTTGATCTGGTCTCACGAAGAGATGTAACTAGGAGACGAGGGTCCCGCTATGGCAACCAATTTGCAGAGACGCTACGGGTGCAGGGATAAATTTTGTGTTCTAGGATGTCTAAGGAATTTTTCTGGCGACCGAGCTACGATTTCGGAAAATGGATGTTTGGTTTTGTGGAAAACTGAATTTTCTGACTTCTTGTTCAACGTTAGTTTTGCACAGTTAAGCTTTTCTGCCACTTAACAATGATAAAAGTCTAAGTTATACACTTGGTACTTTCAAAGAATTACATAAAAGAGCAAAGGCGCTGCCACTGGATGGGTGACTGTGGGTTCCTTTCCATTGTAAAAAACTTCTGCCAACCAAAATATGCTACGTGAGAATTTTTCAAAGTAGTCTATCCTCCTCAAAGGCGTAGCGAGTAAAGTCATCGCCTTGTAATCAAGGGATCTTGGTGGAGGCATATGGTTGGTTGTATCCCACTTTCAACCTTCTGTGCTCAAACACACAAACGATCAATATAATTTAATACGACAGTTTTGTTTTAGTGAAACTACATTCACCGGCATCTGTACGAAGGTTCGAATGCCGGTAGAGCTTTGATGTTGATATAGACAGAAAGAATAGATCAAGACAGAATCAGAGAACCACCTGAAAGTATTTCGCCCACCCTATGACTCAGTCTAAAGAAATTCTTGGCGACGTAACTAATATGAGCAAACAAAATCAAGGTAAAATGGATTCCAAAGACTATCCCCAACACAAATAAAGAATACTAAACTGAAGAAAATAGAACGCTTGTAATCGAATAGCAATTTGTAAGTGCAGAAAAATTTGTTTGCATACAGAAGCGTCACCATGACGTCTGGGTTAACCACAAACTTTTCGAACACACCTCGTATATATAAAACATTGGTAGCAGCGCAGAAAATATTGTGTTCAGAACTCAATAAGCTGTTCTCGGACGTTCCTGCATTCTTACCCTTTGTTTCTAGCGTCACTTGAAAATAAAAACTGAAAAAAGTAATAAAATGTCTACGATAAATGTCACTCACCACTCTCCCTTACACACAGACACACGCACACCAGGTGACTCTGTGAGTTAATTATGAGAATATTTCCCCCTTTCCCTTGTTCTCAGAATAAAGCCGGACCGGACGTACGAGATGAGGATTTTTTTAAAAAACATGAAACCCGAAACCTTGTACGTAATTAAAAGATAGTCGTTGTTTGACGTTTGAAATATGAAATCCGTTACGTACGGTCCTGGCTTTGTACAGGTTTCTCTCCCCCGCCCACCACCACTCCCCCCCCCCCCCCCCCGCAAAATCCCAACTTGAAATTCTATTATTTCTTCACATGTCAAAAAATTCCTCTTGGGAATGTGCTCAGAAATCCTGAAACAGAACGATCCTGTGTTTTTTAACCCTTCAATTACGTTCATCAGATTACACTTTTTCTTCTAATTTATTAGCCTTTTTGGTGTGCATTGTTGCAGTTTCATTGTTAGTTCTTCTACAGTGTTTGTCGTTCAATTGCAAGTAGACTGAACCCACAATTGATTGATTGATTTATGTGATTTATTTTACTTCACATCTCTGCCATTTTTGTCAAAAGTTAGTTGATCATTTTTTATATTATGGATATTTCAGTCCGTCACACAAAACTGAGATAAGCGCCTTTAACTAAAACAAAATTGAACAAGAAGATCTGTGAAATATTCCTAACTCAACTTTAAAACTATTCATTCATTCATTCTAAAACTATACTGTGTGTGAGGACTAAAATTTGCTTACCTATTAAATGCAGAGTCTGTAAGGGGCCACTCGTGCCACACACAAGGACAAAGATATGGCAGAACAATGGCCTCCGCCTTGTAATGAAGAGGTCCCGGGTTCGATACCCGGTGGAGGCACATAGTGGTTCGGATCCCACTTCTAATTTAGATCTAGTACTGATTAGCATTAATGTTCATAAAGTGGACTTAAAACACCAACTCACTAAATCAATCACTAGAACAGTACAACTCCATAGAGGATTATCTTGTCGTCGATCCAAGCGCCATCTATCCAGGAAACGGAGTGTACTACGGGGAAGTGACGTTGACATTTGAGTGCCTTTCCAGAAGATCACCCGCTTATAGACCTGAGAGAGAGGTGTGCATATGAACGAGCTTAGAAAAAGTACAGAACTACTATCTGTCAGTGCTTATAGATAGATAACTTCGTAACCATAATTCTCTTCCTCACAAACATATTTTGTGAGAGAGTGTGTGTGTATGTGTGTAGAGAAGAGAGAGAAGCGGTGGTGCTGTCGCTACACTGGTACGAACTTCAATGAGAACATAAAATGCCTGTTTGCCACAAGCGTTTTCTTGAAAGGGACATTTACTTTATCGCAATATCGTACTGTAGTACATGAGGTAAGAATAGATTATGATAATTAGAGGCATACAAATGTTGCAATTCCTATAGTTTCGTTTAGCATTATTAGAAATATGAGTCAACTATATACTTACACCAGTGGCGTCACGTGCTGTTCGCATACGAGTGTTCACATTATATTTTTGTACTAAATGCAGATTTACTCCTCTCTCTTGTAACTTCATATTCAATTGACAAAGTGAGAATAACAGTTCAATTTATTTTCAACAATTTCCCCCCAAAACCGAAACCACGCTATATTTGAAGTAATACAAGAAGGACCTAGGGGAAATTGTCCCTCTCCCCCTTATAATTCACCAGGTTTAGCGAATTTTCGCTAAAGTTTGCAACTATGTAGCACAGACCTTTTCGAGTCCCCCTAGACATGCCTTATACATGCTGCACTCTGGTGCCGAATGTAAGAAGTATTGTCGCTTGCAGTGTTCTCACAGCGAAGTGAACATCTTCGGGGTATAGTGGCCAACAGCCCCTTAGCTGTCAGCTCTATGCAACACGCACAGCAATTGTGTTCAACGCCCTCCGTGGAACACCGTAGGAGTCAGTGTTACCAACTATCTAAAAAAGTTATCAGATGTGAAAGAGGTTGTGTCAGAGCAAATTGTGTGTATATACCAGGTGGTTTTAATTAAAGTGACGATGTTCAGAGTGGTAAGCACGGGCTGTAATGAGAGTAGCAGTCTGAAACTTCGTAGATATGCTAATGAAGCAATGCGCTCGCGAATTATGTGGGGAAAAAAAGAGTTCCAATTCTCGCCACCAGGGTAAAAAATGGCGCTGTAAGCAGTCAAAACGTGGTATAGTTACAGGAAAAACACTATAAATCGCAGAAAACAATACTCTTTGTAATAAAATATCGCTACAATTTCACCATTCGAATTACATGAACATTACTAAAGGAAAAAGCAACAAGCGTCACCAACAACAACCAGGGAGCTCACACAATGGTCAGACAATATCACCGACTTTGACGTCAGAGTTACGGAAAATTCCAAGTTTTGACTGCTTACAGCGCCATTTTTACCCTGGTGGCGAGAATTGGAACTATTTTTTTTTTTCATAATTCGCGAGCGCATTGCTTTATTAGCATATCTACGAAGTTTTAGACTTCTACTCCCATTACAGCTCGTGCTGTACCACTCTGAACACCGTCACTTTAATTAGAACCATCTGGTAGTTACTCGTACATCAAACAGTAGATTTTCGAATTAATATACGTATGTGTGTATGTGTGTGTGAATTTAATATGTACGTAATTTAAGACATATGCATGAGTGTTCACATGCTCATGCGAACATTATGAGGCGACGCGTCTGACTTACACTCCTGCATTTAACTAACACCACATGCACTTATAATTTGTTGCTCCTTTAATGATTTTGGAAGTCCAAGAGTTGATACAGAGAAGCCATCGAGCCGATTCATCACTAAGTCTGTTTCGATGCTTCGTAATTGTTAGGGAGGCCTTAAAGGGATCTTCTAGGTTGGACTGGATAGAAAATTCCATGCCCATCTTGGAGAAGGAAGGATATTTCTGTTTGTCTCAACGAAAGAAGAATATTCCTCATGGTTAGAAGTCCAAGGTAAACTTAAGTACTCTTCGACATCTTCTTGTTGGGGCACCGGCTGAGGAAGTAGAAGCATCTGATGGAAGTTCAAGATGTCTTGATTAGAAGTGTCTTCGTCTTCATGTGACTCGATCCGTGATACTTCTTGCTTCTTGCATGACTTAGACACAGAAACCAGATCTATACAGGGTGTTTCCGGGATAATGATACAAACTTTCAGGGATGATAAAGAAGGGTAGATGTATCAATTAGAGATAAGGAAACCTGGTCCGGAAACGACTTAGTCGAAAGTTATAAGCGAAAATCGGTGTATGAAGATCTAATACTTTTATTACCTGCACAAGTTTCACAAGCAAGAGGGGGTCCTGTTTCGTGGCCAGCTCGATCACCTGATCTGACCCTACTTGATTTCTTCTCGTGAGGTCATGTGAAAAAGTCTTGTGTATGAGCTCCCTGTCGAGACTGAAGAAGATCTCATGGCAAGAATTCTCGGTGCCTGTGACATTATTTGAACGACCCCGGGGTTGTTCAAACTGGCACGCCAGAACCTTGTGCGACGATGTCATGCCTGCAGCGAAGCTGGGGGACGCCACTTTGAACAACTGTTGTGAATGTAGCAGCTTGTGAAACTTGTGCAGGTAATAAAAGTATTTGCATCTTCATACAGCGATTTTAGTTTATAACTTTCGATAAGTTGTTTCCGGACCAGCGTTCCTTATCTCTAATTGATACATCTGCCCTTCTTTATCATCCCTGAAAGTTTGTTTCATTAGCCCGGAAACACCCTGTATAGATCTGGTTTCAATTCCTCGCACATTTCTCTTCCATCTGGTTCGTTGTCTAGCTCCTTGGCTGTGCTTTCAATTTTATCAGATGACTGATTTGGTTAATTTTACTTCGCATTTCTGCCACTTTTAGCTAATCGCGACGATGAGAATTAAGTGATGATGCCATTGATGAAGAGAGGAGAACATCCTGGGAATCGAACCCGGGTCTCCTGCGTTACAGTCAGGCGCTAATGCAGGATTCGTATTTCTTTATTTACTTAAAGTTTCAGATACAGTACTGGAAGACCATTTTATACTGAAACCGAAGCAACAAGAAACAAATCAAAACAACAAAACAAAATGGCAGACAAAAAAAATGTTACACGTACATTCTTAGCGATTGTTGGAAACTGTGTTCTGACAAGAAAATATCAATATTTACAGGCAGGTTATTCTATAAGTGGGGAAGCCTATAGTAAAGAGTCTTGTAGCGGGAATGTGAAAGAGCTTTATGTTGGGGGTTGGCCGTGTGGGTACTCGTAGATGAAATTGGTTGACTAGGAATTCGGTTTCAATTTTGCCATTAGTGATTTCATGCAAAAAGTTCATGTCTGCTAGTTCGTGACGACTGTGTGGTGACCGGATGTTCAAAATAGACATAATATCTGTTTTATGGAGGTGTCTCAGAGAAGGTATTCTATGTCGAGGAGAAAGCTGAGGACAAAATCAAGCCTGGAAAGATTAGTTTTAGAAGCCATAGTCCAGATGGGGGAACAGTATTCAAGAATGGGAGAGATTCCAATTAAATAGGATATTATTCATAGTTACATTTCGATGGGATGATCTTAATCTCCGCTCATATCATCATATTGACTTCCGCAACAGGTTATAATAATAATAATAATAATGTATGACTTAATAATAATGTAATTGTACTCACATCGTTACATGTCCAGATTTCTTGCAGCATCTAATATTTCTTACTATTTGTTGTTTTGTAATGATTTACTTCATATTACACTAGAACCATACCATAGCAATATTAAAATAATTCATTGTTACCATCTTAGACTTCCCTCGATTAACATTGTTGCAAATGTAATTGTTGGGAATTGAATTCAAATTTCAACTAGTCTTTGTCAAAGTTTTAATTTTGCTATATCGCCAGACAGGCTAGTGGGGACTGAAGCTACAGTTGATAGTTGGATCAAACCAGTGTTGCAACATATAACATGAAAATAAATTCCCACAATGAAGGGAAATTCCCTCAATGAAGGGAAATTTCCCTCATCCAATATAAGTTCAGATAGAATTTTAGTTTCAAGACGAAGAGTGGATTTTTAATGAGAAGTATCAAATTTGAAGATATCGGACTCGTGTATCAGAGTGAGACTCCTATTAAGCTAGAAAGCTCTATATATTCCCTCTCTGCGTACTTTAGTCCCACAAAATGTCCTAAATTTATTTCTTCTAAAAATATGACTTGAGAACAATCAATAACTTTCCATATCTAACTTTGAAAATTATTGTAACAACACAATTAATTTTGACCTAATTTTAACTATAGCTCCTTTCAGTTCTTACGGCGGGCGCTCTAGAAGCTGGCAGGGGAATGGGGAGCGGGGATTACGCAACAGACCAACCAGACAACAGTAGTGGCGCCGAGAAGCACTACGCGGCCGGAAAAAGTACTACGTGAAACTCGTTCTTCTGGCCGCTAAGTTTCTTATCGCGCTGGATTGGTCGTTTCCCCGCTCCCCACGTTCCCTGCTAGCTTCTAGAGCGCCCGCCGTAAGAACTGAAAAGAGCTATAATCATCATTTACCCCACCACGATCGGCCAAAGAAGATAGAAAAGGCGACGTACAATGAAGAAAGTACATATACTCTGAAGCACGGCGCGTTGACGCCGTGAGCGGAGCTCGAACTATCTCACTTTCACTTCCAAATTTTCACAATCGGTACTTCCGTCTATACCTCCAGGAAAAGAGAGCTCCGTATTTGCAGAGCAAGGTTCGCCGACAAGGCGATTCCTCGTTGAAACTCACATAGACTCGCTCTGCTACCTGCATTTTTTTTCTATTCTTCAATTGCCTCACCTGTTTGCAGGGAGTTATTTTCGGAGCGCGCGCGAGAGAGAGAACGGATCTAGACCTTTAATATTCGTCCTATTACGCCAATCTACTTTCTCATCGAGGGTAAAAGAGAGAGAGAGGCACTTCCCTCGTCAGCCTGTCCCAATAGGATTCTCCCCCCCAGCCTTCCACCTCCCCCCCAGCTACTTTTCCAGGCATTCGATTTTCACAATTGTTTTCTGAAGGTGGGTTCATCTGGCGACACTTCCGCTCACAAAAGGGTGAAAAGAAAATTGCGGTGAAAAAATGAAAGTTATTGGAGAAGCCTTTTGCTAGGGAAAAGTGTGGTTCGGCAGTGTTGCCACAACATGAGGGCACAATTTCCCTTTCCAAGGGGCAAAATTTCCCTTTGTGGACCAATTTTTCCCTTCACCCAAGCAAATTATATAAATAACAATAATAATAATATAGTAGTAGCAGCAGCATTATTAGTGGTGGTGGTGGAAGCAGTAGTAGTACGTAAGTATTCCATTGAATTCGTTATTCGTTTGAATAAAAAATATTTTTAACAAAATTCACATTTCAGTTTCATCACTTCCTGCCCAGATGTCCCAGGTTTGAATCCCGGCAAGGAATCCATTTAATCGTTAATCCTCATCGTTACAATTTATCTAAAGATGCGTAAAAGCAACGTACAATAAACTTAAAGGAGCAGAAACAAGTAAGAGTAGCAAAATAAATAAATAACATTAACATGTGGATATGAAATTCGAAATTATCATAAACTGTAATACTATATTCAGATAACCTTAAAATTTCCCTGCAATTGTGGTATTTTCCATCGAAATTCCCTTTTCCCTTTAGGCTAAAATTTCGGTCCGTATTTCCCTGCAAAAGGGAAATTTCCCTTCATGTGGCAACACTGCTTCGGAGTGAAAAATAGAGCTTTTCTTGCTAGCCTCTTGCCACGCAAGACGTGGACGTTAAGTTCCTGCTTCGTTTTAGTGGTAATTTATCCTCTTTTAACGTTTATTGTTCTTCTTTAGTAACATATCACCCTCTTTTATTTATCATTCATCCACTTGTAGTCACCAGTTACCGTTAGTTACTTTTGCGAAATTGTATTTCCTTATTTTGTGATATTTTACACTCTCCTGGTGCTTATGTCCACATTTCTAGTGCTTTGTATCAATTTCCTAGTACTTTCAATTCTTTGGTGTTCTTCAGTTTTCTAGTGCTTGATTTCAATTTTCTGGTGCTAATATTGGATTTTCTAGTACTTATTTTCAATACTCTGCTGCTTATTTTCAGTTTTCTAGTGTTTGTTTTCAATTTTCTGGTGTTTGTTTTCAATTTTCTGGTGGTGTTTGTCTTCAATGTCATAGTACTTATTTTCAATTATGTGCTGCTTATTTGCAATTTTCTAGAGTTTATTTTCAATTTTCTAGTGTTTATTTTCAATTTTCTAATGCAAATTTTCGATTTCTTAGTACTTATTTTCAATTTTCTGGTGCTTGTCTTCAGTCTTCTAGTGCTTTGTTACAATTTTCTAGAAGAATTTTCAATTGTTTTTATGCTTGTTTTCAATTTTCTGGTTCATTTTCATTTTCTGTCTCATTCTCTGCTTTATTTTGCTTCTTTCTCTCTCCTTGTCTCTCTCTATCTCTCGATCTTAACCTTTTGTTATATCTGTTCTTTCTCTCTACCCTCCTATCTCACTTATTTATTTCTTTTTCTCTCACACCAATCCTTTATTTTCTTCCTTTCTATCTTTATACGTACACATCTCTCTCCCTTCCTCTCCCCCTCTGTGTATGTGTGTGTCTTTGTTCTCCTCCATTTATATCTCTCTTTCTTTGCCTCACTTCTTTGTTTCTATCTCACACACACACAATCTCTCACTTCTATATTTTTCTTTCTTTTTATCTCTGTCTCCGTTTCTTTGTCTATCTCCACATCTGTGACATTTCTTTATTTCTTTCTCCCTTTATCTCTAAATTCTTTCTCTTTCTTCTTTTTTGTATCCCTCTCTCTGACCCTGCTTGTCTCCATTCTTTCTATTTCCCCCTTCATCTCTCTCTCTTTCTCTCTGTATCACTTCTTTATGTATTTCTCGATTCTTTCTCTGCCATCCTGTCTTTATCTCTCTCCCTTTCTCTGCACCTGTTTGTCACCTGTCTTACTCTCTCTTTCTTTGTCACATATCTTTATGTATCTCTCTCTTACACACAAACGCACATCCATAATATGTTGCTTCTTTACATATCTTCCTCTATTCTTCATCTTTTTGTTTGAGTGTCTCTGTTGTTCTGCTCTTTCTCTCCTTCCTATTCTCTCTCCTTCTCCATCTTACTTCTTTCTCTTCTTAGGTATTTCTCCTTCTCTCTCTTCATCCTATACACTCTCTGGCTCTAGCTTCTTACTGCTTTTGCTATCTCTCATTGAAAATCGCTTCTTTTCAACTCTTCTCTTTTCTATTCGTACGAAATGCATTCCATCTAAGGACACAAGCACCTAGTTTTGACCAACCCAGTGCAAAATTTTATGAGGCATCCATGGAGACATTATCTGTCAGGGGTTCCCTAACCTTTCAAGAACGCATCGCGGGGACAGAGGGGGCAGTGGCTTACTCAGGGTTCTCATAAGGGAAAAATTCCCAGAAAAGGAGTTCAACCTTCTTTCAGTCCTATATCTTGTCATCTTCCTTATTTGACGTTATTTTCTTTAAGTGTGTCGAGCCAAAAGGTGCACGCCTTCTAGTACACATCTGGAGCAGTCCAGAAATTGACGGATCAGCAATATAAAAAGAGCAAAAACGCCCTTTTGGATCGCGAACGCTCACGAACCTGCAACGACCAGATCTGACAGCGAGGCGAGGAGCTTTTTTGATGCGGTTGAAGAAAATGGAGCAAACACTGAACGAATAAGCTTTGAAGGGGGAGGGAGAAGGGGTCGAAACGTTGGTTTCTCCAGATCTCGAAGCTTACGGAATTGCAGACTTCCATTCCTCGAACTTGAAGAGGAAGCTAGCTCTGAGCCACTCTCGCGGAATTGCTTAGCAAGGAAGGAGGCGGATGGAAACAGCATCGCGTTTGAACTGACAAGTGACAGTCGATTTAAGAGGGCCCGAAGCAGAGGAACTTGGATGAGACATTTGAGATAGAAACATGAAGGCTTCTTATATATTTCCTTTGCATTAACATAGGTGGAAACTTTCCAGGCTCTTCTAGGATTTGGCATCTAAGGACTTCAGTGTGAAGAGTGCTATGTATATATTAGCTTTAACAACACCACTCGTTTATATATTTTCCGACCTGCATGGCGGAGTGGTTAGCATACCCGGATTCGAATCCCGGGCTGGGCATGGGTGTTCTCTGTGAGTGTCCTTTCATCAATTTCAACATGCCTCCACTCATCCTCGTCGTCGCGATTAGCCAAAAGTGAAAGTCAGTCATATCATTTGTGGGTCTTGTGCTGTGGAATGTCCTCGTTGTTTGTGACTGTCCTTTCCTTAACTTTATCGTATCACCATGCATCCTCATCTTCGCGATTAGTCAAAGATAACAGAAAAGCGAAATAAAATAAATAATAACAATCAATCAATTTCTCCTTTTTCTTCGAAATGAGGGGAATCCTTTTCTTTCATTTGTCAGATGTCATTGTAGTTAGTATACATTTTTGTACATTTATACCTGTCACAACAATGAAAACGATGATGAACACTATGGTGTAGAAGCACAAGGAACTATCCATGATTTGCCATGTTTGACGGTCCTCCAGATTTCATCATGTTTTGACGATCATTTAATGTTTGTATTTCTTTCAGATGACGGGTTCGATGAGGAAAACATTCCACCATGTTTTTTACAATCGTTTAATGCTTGTGTTTCTTGCGGATGACGAGTTCGGAGAGTTCAAGCATTTCACCATGTTTTGTTTAATGCTTGAATTTCTTACAGATGACAAGTTCAGAAAGTTAACCATTTTATCGTGTTTTGACGATCATTTAATGCTTGTGTTTATTGCAGATGACTAGTACGAAGAGTTAAAAGGTTTGACCATGTTTTGACGTTCATTTTATGCTTGTGTTCATTGCTGATGGTGATTTGGTCGAGTTAAACATTTCACTATGTTTTGACGATCATTTAATGCTTGTGTTTCTTGCGGGTGACGAGTTCGGAGAGAAAGGTTTGACCGTGTTTTGACGATCATTTAATGCTTGTGTTTCTTGCTGATGACAAGTTCGGAGAGTTATAAACATTTCACCATGTTTTGACGATAATTTAATGCTTGTGTTTCTTGCGGATGACAAGTTCGGAGAGTTATAAACATTTCACCATGTTTTGACGATAATTTAATGCTTGTGTTTCTTGCGGATGACAAGTTCGGAGAGTTATAAACATTTCACCATGTTTTGACGATAATTTAATGCTTGTGTTTCTTGCGGATGACAAGTTCGGAGAGTTAAGCATTTCACCATGTTTTGACGATCATTTAATGCTTCTCTTTTTTGCAGATGACGAGTTCGGAGAAAAAACTGTGTCGGTGCTTCTTGATGGAGAAGAGTCGGAGATGATTTTCATTGATCACCCTAGTTCGGAGATGTCGGTAAGTGCCGTTCTTTACTATTAATATTATTGTTGTTATTATTATCGTTACGGTAGCTATATGTGCAGATCTTGGAAACAATGTGAGGAGTATACTCAATATACGCTGCATTTGCACTTGCAAGACGATGCAAAAAATATTGCTGTATTTTAAAGTCCAACGTTATAATTAAATAAAATAAAGTACAGGCACATGAAACCATACGGCTTCCACTAAATATTTTCTATTTATTAATTTCTGTTGCTACAGTCACAACAATTGGTTTCCTTCTCTTTCTTTTTTTAAATACAAATTATTTTTATACAGCGTACAAGAATAATATAAATATGTATAAAACAAAAAGGTAAAATGCAAAACGCGGGAGATAGCTTCACCTTTACTTATATTACACTACTTTTCTCACATTATTTACTTGTTAGACATGTAATATTGTAATACAATCAAATTGTGAGCACATGCCTCTAAGGCTGTCACAAATCCTGAAATTGTAATGTTCAATATTACTGTCATTTATGTTCGTATACATATATTAACATGAAGAACATAAATGACAGTAATATTGAACATTACAATTTCAGGATTTGTGACAGCCTTAGAGGCATGTGTTCATAATTTGATGGTACGATATTACATGTCTGACAACAAAATAATGTTAGGAAACTAGTGTAATATAGGTGTATAGGTGAAGCTATCTCCTGCGCTATGCAGTTTAGTTTTTGTTTTAAGCACAAATAAGCTATTCGGTACTGGGCTTACAATTTGAAATGGGATCAGAACCTCTGTTCATTATCATTGCAAGACGACAGAGTAACTTAGTCATCAAGTTATCGATGAGGTACTACTACAAATGATTATTTGACGTGAAACAAGCACGTTAAAGTTTGTTTTTTAAGTCCACTTACGCACATGTTAGACGAAACTGGACCCACAATATAGAGTGTGATCCGAGCCATAATGTGCCTCCGCCGGGGATCGAACCCGGAACCCATTGATTATAAGGGGACGATGCTACCACTACGTCACCGAGGAGGTACAAATGTAATTAATTTATATATTGATTGATTGCTCTGATTTACATTACTTCGCTTTTTTGCCACTTTTGGCTAGTCGCGAAGATGAGGATGAGGGATGATATAATGAAGTTGATAAAGGGACACTCACAAAGAGCATCTATGCCCGGTACACCTTAAACATGCTTGTATCTGAGTTAGCAACGAGTACTTAACAAGTCTTACGACGGATATGACTTATGAAACAACGCAGCAAGTGTAAGATTCTCTCTCCTCCGAGAAGGGGCGGGGGGGATGAACCGTATATCGATCTTGCATAATTTGTGTGTCCTCCAGCCTTAAATCTTTTTCTTTCTTCCTTTTAACCACCAACGTAGGCGTTCACGGTAAATCTTCCGAAACGTCTTCTCCCCGCGCTCATCTCATCCAGCCGACAGCGGCGCGAGATACGTCCCCCCGTCCTCTTACATATGTATAAATAGAACGAACGCCCCGGAACTGACGGTGTTGCCAGCCCATAAGATAAATAGCTAAAATCGGCAGGCGTTTCGTCACTGTCTCGGGAAGAAATATGGTCCATTGTTGAAAGGAAGCAAAATGAAAGTTTTTGACCTTGGTTGGGATTTAGGTAGATGAAGCTGCTTGTGGTGAAAGCCTTAAAGATTGATGTGGCAAACTCATCTATAAAGTGCACATTTAAGTATAACCCAGTTTTAAGTTGATTCTAATAAAGGAGATTAATCAGAGGGTGTGCCTGGTGAGAGTTGGTGAGTGTTCCAACCCTCCTTTTGACCTAATTTCGTCACAAACACAACTAATAATTAAGTGAATGAACGACAATATACGTGGTATTATCAAAAATTTAATTTAATTTTTTTTTATCAAAAAGAAGACGTATGGTAACTCAGACTGGAAAACCTGAAATATTTGTAAAAGTCAGGAAAATTTACTCTTTTTCTGGGAAAATCAATGCGTTTGTAGTAGGAGAATTCTTACAATACACAGAGAAGGAGCTGAGAAAAACTAGAGTATTAAATATAAATCTTGTTACGTACCTCCAAGTCTACTATGAATTACCCTTCGCTCTTAACGTCTTGAGTAAAAGACTCTGGCATAATGTCAAGTGGTGATAAACGAAACTCCAGATTTAACTTTAATAAAAGGTTTATTCCTCGTAAGCTTAAGAATTTTACCTCTTCATTCATTCATACTTTATTGGTTTTAGCTGTTATACCAGCTCTACACGAAGTGTCCTAAAAATATGTCATACATGATACTGTTACATCAAATTACAAATTTTGAATCTATACAGTTTTCATATACATCATATCATGCAAAATCTAAAATTGATTATAAATACAATTGTTACATCTGGTGACTATATCAAGTTACACATTTTGAATATTTACAATTTTCATATGTCTATATTAATATCATGAAAAATCTAAAAATGATAAATACAATTGTTACATCTGGTGACGATATTAAAGAGGCTAAAGAAGTTGGGAGAGGTATTCCTTTCTTTATTAAATTCTTGAATAAGATCACCTTTTGAGTGGTATAAAGTGGACATTGAAATATAACATGATTAGCATCTTCCTGGTCTAGATTGCACTTGCACATAGGTGAATTAACTACATTAATTTTATATAAATGGTGATTTAAACGTATCTGACCTGTTCCCAATCTTAGTATTAAAACTAATTGTATAAAACCACGGAGTCTTATTGTTTAAATTTAGTACATTTTTATATGAATGACCCATATATGTAAATTTTTGTTTGACCCATATCTCCCAATCTTGTTGAATTTTGTTTTTAACTCTTGGTAACATATCTGTATATGATAATAATATATTCGTTCTGCGATCCATTATTCTTGCTTCTTTAGCATTTTTATCTGCCACTTCATTATAATGGAACCCTGAATTTTACCTCTGAAAAAAATATTTTCTTTTGGTGACCTTTGTTAATGCGTTGCCATTGATATTGCTACAATTTTGTCTTCTTCTTCTTTATGTTATGGCTCACACCGCGTTTGCAGTTTCTAGCCAAAGTTGTCGAGTTCAGGTTCTATTGTTAATATCTATGTTCCAAACTGTTGTTGAATATCATTCACTTTCTTCGAAACACTAATGTCTTCTTGTTCTTATGGTATAACAGTTTTGTGAGGTTATTAATTTTAATTGTAGTGTGAATCATCATAGTTGTTTAAATAGTAAACCTATATTTTCTAGCGAAACTACAAAGAATCCAAATAACTGCAGTGCGAGGTTCAGATATTAGTGTAGATAAGGATATCGGAAATGGTACCTGTGCATGTTGTAAGTTTTTTATATAGAGTCTCTTGGTATTGTTGTCTTAAGGGACATTCAAAAAATAAATGATTAAGTATTTGATTAGCTTCTCCGCATTGGCAGGATTGCATTATACTGTGACGATCACTAGTCAATCATTTGCACAATTACAATTCGTTCATAAATATTGCGAACTAAAACGCAAAGGTGAACTTCTATGGGTCTATGTATTAGAAAATAACTGAGCAATATGCACTTCACTATTATCTATTTCCAATTTCATTACATCCATTGCTACAATCTTGATAACTCAACAACTCAACAAAATTTTATTGGAGTTACAGCCTTACATGTGGCTGTTTACGCCTAGCATACATTTTAATAACTTAATTATTTATCTCATAGTCAGATTGACATCTAAAGGTTGGTCAATAATCGAATAATAAGTAAGGTTAGCCTCTACAGGTTAGTCTATCCACTTACTCTAGATGAGATGACATCAACTTAGACATGACGGAATCAGATAACGGGTTTTCATTTTTATACTGGTTTTCTGTGACACTTTAAACAGTTGACAAAATAAAAGAAAGGAATGAATTCAACATTCCAAAGATATGCAGTACAACTGTGATACAATGTTCAGGGCATTACAACTTCCCTTAAAATGATCTCCGTTTATCATTAATGTCTTTGAACCATGGCCGTATTTAGAGGGGGGTTTCTAGGGTTCAAACCCTCCCCGAAACTTCTGACATGTTGGATTTATGGAAGTTCAGAAACCAAAATCTGTAACAAATTTTCATTTTTTTTTCGAAGCATCACAAAAATACATGGAGACAATGTTGAAACGATCGAGCTAGAATTTTTATACATTTGGAATTCTGAAACTTGAGTAAAACAGGATTTATTCCCGGAATCTCAGCACACCCGCAACTCCTCCATTTTTATTTTTGCTGTCCTCTTTCCAGTGTTTTTTTTTGCTGTCCTCTTTCCAGTGTTTTTTTTTGCTTCTATTATCGTGTACTTTCACCTGTGTCAGTTTGTGTTATTACTTATGAAGTTATGAGACATCCTGTAGAAAAGGCTGTAGAAGGGAGAGCCTTGTAGTAGAATTGTGAAAGAGCTTTACGTTGTGGGTTGGCCGTGAGGCTACCCGAGAGATGTAATTGGTTGGTCAGAAATTCGGATTCAATTTTGCCATTGATGATTTTATGCCAAAATTTCATGTCTGCTAATTCGCGACGAGTGTGTTGTGGTTTGATATTCAAGACAGACATAATATTTGTTTTATGGAAGTGTCTGAAAGAAGGTATTCTAGCGTGGCGAGGAAAAAAGCTGAGAACAGAATCAATCCTGGAAAGATTAGATTTTGTAGCCATGGTCCAGATAGGGCAGTATTCAAGAAAATGGGAGATAAGGGATTTGTAAAATATGCTGATGGATGATTGGTTTAGATTTCAGTGAATCTGTACAGATGATTGAGAAGACACATTGGTCTATTAGTAGTGTTTGTAATGTGCTTATTAAAGTTTAGTTTTTCGTCAATGATAACTCCAAGATCTTTTTGAAAGGAAATCTTTTTGATGGGATTGTTTACATGAGAATAAACAGAATTGAGTCTGTTCCTTTTTAGGGAAATGGTGAGACAGGAATATTTCTGTGGATTCACTTCAAGTTTGCACTGACGACACCACACAACTAATTCTGTAAGTTTGCTGTAAGATTAAAGAATCGTGTTCTGATGAGATTTCCTTGAAGAGTTTAGTCATCGGCAAAGAGAAGTACATTTATAGGAAGAGAATACAGTTGTAAGCACCCTGATTAATTGGTTTGGTTAATTTACTTCGTTTTTCGGTAAAACTATCATATGCGGGAAATCGCTCTAACTCGTTCATTCTCTACTTTCTTACATTCGTAATTACCTATTCTGCATTGCGAAAGTTTGTTTAACAACTAATTTCGCTTTTCTCAACGAAATTAGTATCTATTGTAGACATATCGAGTAATTATTGTTCGTTCTTTTCTCGCTTCCTGAACACGCAAAATGGCGGGCAAATCTTGACTAGCGTTGTGTTTCAAACGGCAAAGCAGTGTTTCAACCTTCTTAACAGAAACATTCCCGCATAGCCCCGAAAACCATTCCCGCATAGCCCCAAAAACCATTCGGGATAGTATGACCATTTACGAATAGCCCCAAAAACCATTCACGATAGCCCCACACCCCATCACGGTAACGTTAGGTTAGGTTGCTTTAGGTTGGGCAATATAGTGAGAAAACTGTGCGTTTGGAAACACTTGCCGGAGATTGCGTCATCAGATGCTCGCAACATCCGGTTCAAGTACATGGATGTAAATACAAGCAACAGCTTTCGTGCATCGGACGGACATTATTATAGAAAAATACATGATTTAGCGGCCAAATACATTGAAAAAATGCGAGAAAACACTTCCACGACCTTCCGAAATTACACAGAAACTCAATTCCGTAAGTACTTTCTCCTGTAAATTTGAAGAAATTCATTTCCCGCATATTACATTTTTACCCGTTTTTCTGCCACTTTGGGCTAATTTCGACGATGAGTGATGATAAGATGAAATTGATGAAGGGACACTCACGCCTGTAGACACCCAGTAGTTCCATCTAGCGCCAAGTCTAAAAGCTTTACTGGCAGATTGTCGCGATGAAATCGATTATTATACGAATAATGCAGATTGGCACTTGAAAACACAATCAACCGAGTCACTCCCAGTGAGTATCAAGTCCCGAAAAATCCCCACGAATCCCGGAGAGTCCCAAGAAGGTCATTGCCTTCCCGTAATCCTGGAGAGAACTGTCAAGGGAACATACCCCCTCCCTCTTCCTCCCCCATACGAGGAAACCCGCTTATCTCCAAAACCCTGCACATTAAGTATCCATTGTCATTGACCCGGAACGCTAGCCCCATTTTCCTCCCTGCGGCCAAAGAGGGAATTTCGGGAAGGGAGGGAATTCTCTGGAAGGGGGTGGGGGAGGGATTTCACGCTGTCCGACCGAAGAGGATCTGGTCTAGAAGTCAAATTGGACGGGGAAAGCGGACACGAAAAGGGCAGGGCTGATAACTTTTAAAGCTGGCTCTCTGGGTAATGAAGTCAAAACGGTCCAATACCCAGGCTTGTGCGCAGTGTTTCCATCTTCAATATTTGTGACCAACTCTAGGTATTTTAAAGCTGGCTCTCGACCAACCAAGTCAAAACGGTCCAATACTCAGGCTTGTGCGCAGTGTTTCCATCTTCAATATTTGTTACCAACTCTAGGTATTTTAAAGCTGGCTCTCGGCCAACCAAGTCAAAACGGTCCAATACTCAGGCTTGTGCGCAGTGTTTCCATCTTCAATTATTTGTGACCAATTCTAGGTATTTTAAAGCTGGCTCTCGGCCAACCAAGTCAAAACTGTCCAATACTCAGGCTTGTGCGCATTGTTTCCATCTTCAATATTTGTGACCAACTCTAGGTATTTTTAAACTGGCTCTCGGGGTAACGATGTCAAAACTGTCCAACTCTCAGGCTTGTGCGCAGTGTTTCCATCTTCAATATTTGTGACCAACTCTAGGTATTTTAAAGCTGGCTCTCGGCCAACCAAGTCAAAACGGTCCAATACTAAGGCTTGTGCGCAGTGTTTCCATCTTCAATATTTGTGACCAACTCTAGGTATTTTAAAGCTGGCTCTCAGCCAACCAAGTCAAAACGGTCCAATACTCAGGCTTGTGCGCAGTGTTTCCATCTTCAATATTTGTTACCAACTCTAGGTATTTTAAAGCTGGCACTCGGCCAACCAAGTCAAAACGGTCCAATACTCAGGCTTGTGCGCAGTGTTTCCATCTTCAATATTTGTGACCAACTCTAGGTATTTTAAAGCTGGCTCTCGGCCAACCAAGTCAAAACGGTCCAATACTAAGGCTTTTGCGCAGCGTTTCCATCTTCAATATTTGTGACCAACTCTAGGTATTTTAAAGCTGGCTCTCGGCCAACCAAGTCAAAACGGTCCAATACTAAGGCTTGTGCGCAGTGTTTCCATCTTCAATATTTGTGACCAACTCTAGGTATTTTAAAACTCGCTCTCGGGGTAACGATGTCAAAACTGTCCAACACTCAGGCTTGTGCGCAGTGTTTCCATCTTCAATATTTGTGACCAACTCTAGGTATTTTAAAGCTGGCTCTCGGCCAACCAAGTCAAAACGGTCCAATACTAAGGCTTTTGCGCAGCGTTTCCATCTTCAATATTTGTGACCAACTCTAGGTATTTTAAAGCTGGCTCTCGGCCAACCAAGTCAAAACGGTCCAATACTAAGGCTTGTGCGCAGTGTTTCCATCTTCAATATTTGTGACCAACTCTAGGTATTTTAAGGCTGGCTCTCGGATAACGAAATCAAAACGGTCCAACACTCAGGCTTGTCCGCAGTGTTTCCATCTTCGATAATTGTGACCAACTCTAGGTACTTTAAAGCTGGCTCTCGGGGTAACCAAGTCAAAACGGTCCAATACTCAGGATTGTGCGCAGTGCTTCCATCTTCAATATTTATGACCAACTCTAGTTATTTTTAAAGTTATTGTGAACACTTTTCTCAATTTCTTATTACTGTATTTTTGCTTTTCAATTTCGGAATATTTACCAGTGTTTGGAAGTAAGGGCTACTTTGTTTGTTGTTCATGAGTGTGCTCTCGAGTTCATTTTATGCACATAATGGCTAATCGGGGCTGGACCTACAGTTTAAAGTGAGATCCGAACCACTATGTACAGTCACTGGCAAAAGAAATGTAGATCCTCAAATACTCGCTTCCTTGCAAGGTGTTATGTGTGTTGCCTAAGTCTACGGCGGTGGCAGAAGTTGCCATTGAAAATTTGCTATTATAATCAACTTAGCGCCTGTAGAGTTATGCAACACACATAACGCCTTCCAAGGAAGGGAGTATTTCGGGATCTAGGTGTGCTATTTTCATTGACGTTGACTGTACCTCCACCGGTTATCGATTCAAGAACCCCTTGATTACAAGGCTACGATGTTGCAGTTACGCCATAGGGAAGGCCCGCTTTTCTTCAAGTAATGGTAACTCTTAAATAATTATTTTTAATGAGTAATTGTAATTCGGCTATTTTCCAGACTGCTATTTACTCACTGACACAGAGACTGGTCGTGACGTTTACTGATGGTGATGTCGAATGGAGAATATCGATTATTTCTTTGAATTACTAGCATGCCGAGTGGCGTACGCATGAAATTCGTAAGGGGTTACGGAAATAGACGCAGAATTAGAGTTTTCTTTTATTCATGCAAAAAATTCAACCTGTTGCTGTTGCAATTACCGAGGCCTACTACGTGGAATGGAAAAGTCCCTAGAAAAAATTCAGGATAGTCTTAATTTATACTCGGAACCTTTTCAAAAAATTTGAAGCTGAAAAATGGATTGATTGATTGATTTGTTCTACTGTGCTCTTATATAACTTTTTGCTAATCGCAAATATGAGGATGAGTGATGATATGAAATTGATGAATGGACGCTCACATATAGAATACTCATGCTCAGAATGGTAGTCGAACACGGGACTCAGTGCGTTGTGGTAACCACTTCACCACGTAAGTCGGCTACATCCAGGGGAGCTGGCCACGTGGCAGAGTAGTTAGCACATCGCGCCACGACGCCAGGGGTCCCGGGTTCGAATCCTGGCCTGGGCAAGGATGTTTTTGAGTGTCCATTCATCAATGTCATCATGTCATCACTCATCCCCATCTTCGCAAATTAGCCAAAAGTGGCACAAGAAGCAAAGTACAATCAATCAATCCAGGTGTAAAATTGATTGATTCGGTTTATTTTATTTCGCTTTTTGTGCCTCTTTTGTATAATTGAAGACCCCAGTGCAAGAATCAGACAGCTCCACAGATTTGTTGCGTAGTAGGAATGGAAAAGGAGTTGTCTGGTGTGTTTCTACCGGCGCATTATCGCAGACAGCTCCTGGAGCAGCCTGGTTCTTGCAGCGGCTATAGTTCAGTGTTCAGCCACTAGGCGGCGTGCAGCAGTTGCTGTCGAGACCGCACACTTCAATATGTATGTTACTGTTGCTTCTAGCACGTGAATACCCTTTACTTCTTCTGCATTTCATTCCTTTATCCAGTTTTTCGTGTCTCCTGAAAACTTCTATAATTTGGAGCTGTCTGGTTCTTGCACCGGGGTCTTCAATTTGCGAAGATGGGGATTAGTGACGATATGATGAAGTTGATGAATGGACACTCACAAATAACCATGCTCTGACCGGGATTCGAACCCGGGACCCCTGGCGTCGTAGCGCGTTGTGATAACCACTCCGCCACGGAGTTCGGCTCCCAGCTGAAAAAAGACCACGATCAAATGCTTTTGTCAGGAGCCTGTGTTCCAGGCTGGCTACGCTATCTGCGAAGCCTGAAGCCTAGAATGTAAAATACTGAAGATTATGTCGATTCTGAAGTTGGCAACCTGAATTCTTAGGAGTTGGCAACCTTTATTCTTAGGAGTTGGCAACCTGAATTTTTAGGAGTTGGCAACCTGAAGTCTTAGGAGTTGGCAACCTAAATTCTTAGAAGTTGGCAACATGAATTTTTAGGAGTTGGCAACATGAATTCTTAGAAGTTGGCAACATGAATTCTTAGGAGTTGGCAACATGAATTCTTAGGAGTTTGCAACCTGAAGTCTTAGGAGTTGGCAACCTGAAGTCTTAGGAGTTGGCAACCTGAATTCTTAGAAGTTGGCAACATGAAGTCTTAGGAGTTGGCAACCTGAATTCTTAGAAGTTGGCAACATGAAGTCTTAGGAGTTGACAACATGAATTTTTAGAAGTTGGCAACATGAATTCTTAGGAGTTGGCAACCTGAAGTCTTAGGAGTAGGCAACCTGAATTCTTAGAAGTTGGCAACATGCATTTTTAGTAGTTGGCAACCTGAATTTTTAGGAGTTGGAAACCTGAATTCTTAGAAGTTGGCAACATGAATTCTTAGGAGTTGGCAACCTGAAGTCTTAGGAGGTGGCAACCTGAATTCTTAGAAGTTGGCAACATGAATTCTTAGAAGTTGGCAACATGAATTTTTAGGAGTTGGCAACCTGAAGTCTTACGAGTTGGCAACCTGAAGTCTTACGAGTTTTCAACCTGAATTCTTAGAAGTTGGCAACATGAATTTTCATAAGTTTGCAACCTGACTACGGTTGTGATGGTAACGTGGCTTCCTTGAAGACGTAAAGAATGAGTCTAGTCTTCTCCCTTCCTCCATAGCCTAGGACCAGTTGTCATAGTGAGATAGCCCAGGTTTTAGACTCAGCATACGCCACTGGCTTTTGTAACATCGTAAAATGGGAACTCATTAGTAGATTACATCAACTTGTATATCTGCAATGTCTTCCTACTTCCATCAGCATGAAAGCCCCTCACAGTCTCGTGCAAACAGATTAAAAATAACCGAATTCGAACAAAAGCACAGCGTCTTTTTTTTTTCCATTTTGCTGCCTGAATGAATTTCTTCAATGGATTTCTTAGCCTTTTGCTGAGAAGGTCTGCGGGGATTCGGAGAAAATTGGAATACGAAGAGATCAAAGAAAGCGCACAGGGGTGGCATTGTTCAGGGTGGGAGTCCCCTCCCTGCCCCGTCAGACAGAAGACAGGGACGTTCTTTGTGCAATGAGGCAAGTACAGCTGCTGGGCGGAAAAAGAAAGGGGTGGGAACTAGGAAAATGCAATATGACGGTTGGATCCCTCACTGCTACCGTGTCCCAAATTAGTTTAGGTAATGTCAGAGTCCTGGTTCGGACACTTTACCTCAAAGGTAGTTCAGTTTCCCTCTGACAAGTACATGTCAAGTCCACGTGGAGCCCAGTGTATCCTCCCCTCAAACCTTTCTCACCAATAGTGTCCCTTGTAGGAACTGACAGTACTTGTCAAGTCCACGTGGAATAAATGAGTGTTGCCAATTCAGTTTTCTGTTTAGAGATTTCATAACGTGAGGTTGCTGTTATCCTTGCTAGGTTGTGTTATTGTGTTGTGCTATTGTTATTTTATACAATCTGAATATCTTGGAAGTTTTATGAGTATCTAAACACTGCAGAGAGGTCGGCTTCCTCTCGAGCTGTGTCCAAGATATCGAACTGGCGTTCCAATCAAGACTTGAACTTTACCGTGTCCAAAATTAACTTTTAGGTAATTTCAAAGATTGCTCACACTTGTAAAGGTTAGCGAGCGTTCCGATCAGTGCGAGTGTCAGCCCTGCACCCCAAGGCCAGTAAGCAGCAGAGCAGGAGGGGGGAGAGTGTCGCCAGAACAACTGCGAAATTGATATTCGTGGTTAATCCTTTTCACGGTTGTTCCTCTCGGCCTTAATCCTTTTCGCGGTTGTTCCTTTCGCTTCTAATCCGTTTCGCGGTTGTTCCTTTCGCTCCTAATCCGTTTTGCGGTTGTTTCTTTCGCTCCTAATCAGTTTCGCCTTTGTTCCTTTGCCCTAAATCCGTTTGGCAGTTCTTC
Source organism: Lepisma saccharinum (assembly GCF_977018435.1). Lineage (NCBI taxonomy): Eukaryota > Metazoa > Arthropoda > Insecta > Zygentoma > Lepismatidae > Lepisma > Lepisma saccharinum. The sequence continues at coordinate 45,680,692 of NC_139255.1, read as the reverse complement.
CTTTCGCTCTTAATCCTTTTCGCGGTTGTTCCTCTCGTACCTAATCCGTTTCCCCGTTACTCCTTTTGCCCTTAATCCGTTTCGAGGTTGTTCCTCTCGCACCTAATCTGTTTCGCCGTTGTTCCTTTTGCCCTTAATCCATTTTGCATTTGTTCCTTTTGCTCCTAATCCGTTTCGCGGTTGTTTCATTTGCCCTTAATCCGTTTCGAGGTTGTTCATTGCACCTAATCCGTTTTGCCGTTGTTCCTTTTGCCCTTTATACGTTTCGCGGTTGTTCCTTTCGCTCCTAATCCGTTTCGCCTTTGTTCCTTTTGACCTTAATACGTTTCGCGGTTGTTCCTTTTGCTCCTAATCCGTTTCGTCGTTGTTCCTTTTGCCCTAAATCCGTTTCGCGGTTGTTCCTTTCGCTCCTAATCCATTTCGCGATTGTTCCTTTCGCCCTTAATCCGTTTCGCGGTTGTTCCTTCCGCCCTTAATCCGTTTAGCGGTTGTTTCTTTTGCACTTAATCCGTTTCGCGGTTGTTCCTTTCGCCCTTAATCCGTTTAGCGGTTGTTCCTTTCGCCCTTAATCCGTTTAGCGCTTGTTCCTTTCGCCCTTAATCCGTTTAGCGGTTGTTCCTTTCGCCCTTAATCCGTTTAGCGCTTGTTCCTTTCGCTCCTAATCCGTTTATCCGTTGTTCCTTTTGCCCTTAATCCGTTTCGCAGTTGTTCCTTTCGCCCTTAATCCGTTTCGCGGTTGTTCCTTTTGCTCCTAATCTGTTTATCCGTTGTTCCTTTTGCCCTCAATCCGTTTTGCAGTTGTTCCTTTCGCTCTTAATCCTTTTCGCGGTTTTTCCTCTCGTACCTAATCCGTTTCCCCGTTGCTCCTTTTGCCCTTAATCCGTTTCCAGGTTGTTCCTCTCGCACCTAATCTGTTTCGCCGTTGTTCCTTTTGCCCTTAATCCGTTTCGAGGTTGTTCCTCTCGCACCTAATCTGTTCCCCCGTTGTTCCTTTTGCCCTTAATCCGTTTCGAGGTTGTTCCTCTCGCACCTAATCTGTTTATCCGTTGTTCCTTTTGCCCTCAATCCATTTTGCATTTGTTCCTTTCGCTCCTAATCCATTTCGCGATTGTTCCTTTCGCCCTTAATCCGTTTCGCGGTTGTTCCTCTGGCACCTAATCCGTTTCGTCGTTGTTCCTTTTGCCCTAAATCCGTTTCGCGGTTGTTCCTTTCGCTCCTAATCCATTTCGCGATTGTTCCTTTCGCCCTTAATCCATTTCGCGATTGTTCCTTTCGCCCTTAATCCGTTTCGCGGTTGTTCCTTCCGCCCTTAATCCGTTTAGCGGTTGTTTCTTTTGCACTTAATCCGTTTCGCGGTTGTTCCTTTCGCCCTTAATCCGTTTAGCGGTTGTTCCTTTCGCCCTTAATCCGTTTAGCGCTTGTTCCTTTCGCCCTTAATCCGTTTAGCGGTTGTTCCTTTCGCCCTTAATCCGTTTAGCGCTTGTTCCTTTCGCTCCTAATCCGTTTATCCGTTGTTCCTTTTGCCCTTAATCCGTTTCGCAGTTGTTCCTTTCGCCCTTAATCCGTTTCGCGGTTGTTCCTTTTGCTCCTAATCTGTTTATCCGTTGTTCCTTTTGCCCTCAATCCGTTTTGCAGTTGTTCCTTTCGCTCTTAATCCTTTTCGCGGTTTTTCCTCTCGTACCTAATCCGTTTCCCCGTTGCTCCTTTTGCCCTTAATCCGTTTCCAGGTTGTTCCTCTCGCACCTAATCTGTTTCGCCGTTGTTCCTTTTGCCCTTAATCCGTTTCGAGGTTGTTCCTCTCGCACCTAATCTGTTCCCCCGTTGTTCCTTTTGCCCTTAATCCGTTTCGAGGTTGTTCCTCTCGCACCTAATCTGTTTATCCGTTGTTCCTTTTGCCCTCAATCCATTTTGCATTTGTTCCTTTCGCTCCTAATCCATTTCGCGATTGTTCCTTTCGCCCTTAATCCGTTTCGCGGTTGTTCCTCTGGCACCTAATCCGTTTCGTGGTTGTTCCTTTTGCCCTAAATCCGTTTCGCGGTTGTTCCTTTCGCTCCTAATCCATTTCGCGATTGTTCCTTTCGCCCTTAATCCGTTTCGCGGTTGTTCCTTTCGCCCTTAATCCGTTTAGCGGTTGTTCCTTTCGCCCTTAATCCGTTTAGCGGTTGTTCCTTTCGCTCCTAATCCGTTTATCCGTTGTTCCTTTTGCCCTTAATCCGTTTCGCAGTTGTTCCTTTCGCCCTTAATCCGTTTCGCGGTTGTTCCTTTCGCTCCTAATCTGTTTATCCGTTGTTCCTTTTGCCCTTAATCCGTTTAGCGGTTGTTCCTTTCGCCCTTAATCCGTTTAGCGGTTGTTCCTTTCGCCCTTAATCCGTTTAGCGGTTGTTGCTTTCGCTCCTAATCCGTTTATCCGTTGTTCCCTTTGCCCTTAATCCGTTTCGCAGTTGTTCCTTTCGCCCTTAATCCGTTTCGCGGTTGTTCCTTTCGCTCCTAATCTGTTTATCCGTTGTTCCTTTTGCCCTCAATCCGTTTTGCAGTTGTTCCTTTCGCGCTTAATTCGTTTCGTTGTTATTTTCTTCTCGCGGTTATTTCTCTATTCAACTTTGGTTTCGGAATTAATCCATTCCGCTCTAATTCCTTTTCGCTCTTATTTAATTTCGCGCTTAATCCTTTTCGCGTTTACTGCTTGGCAGGGTGCGAAATCCTGAGGGGGGATGGGGGAATTTCCCCCCACCAACAATCTTGGCCTCAAAAATCTCCACCACCAAAAATTTTCGGGGGGAGAGTTTTTGTTACAACAAACAAAAGATAAGCAATTATTTTTAATTTCAAATATACCGTACTAAGAATAATATTAAAAAAAACACAAAAATTAGTGTAATTGTGAGTGTTCAATGCTTTTTCTCTCTCAAGAGATTATTGACAAATCTACATCAATACGCACAATAAAAGTAAAACAAGAATACAAAACAATAATTACTATGAAATCTAATTGATTTATATTAACATAAAGCAAAAACTAAATTAGAACTTACACATTATGAAACCACTTCAACTAATTCATAAGTTATTAACATCTTGAACCAGTTAGTAAAGGACGTAGTTTGCTACTATACAATATCTGATAGATATATATATATATATATATATATATATATATATATATATATATATATAATATATATAATATATATAAAAGTAACTATCTTTTTGTGTAATTAATAATAATAATAATATATTTTTAATTTAGTAATTTATTTTTACTTTTAATAACATTATAAAATGATTTCGCACCCTGCATTCGAGTTTATACCGTTCGTGTTTGTTCCTTTCGCGTTTAATCCTGTGTTATGTTCGCGCTTAGTCCACCATCCCAGGGGAAAGAGAGGTCAAAATATTTCGGGGCAAGGCGGCCTCCTTTTGACGGAGCCCCCTCCTGTTTCTTCTGCCCAATGCCACAGTGATTCCTCACGAATCAGATGTTGTTAGGTTTCCCGCTATTCCAACGCGACAGACGAAGCCTCCTGCACAACAGTATTACAATACCGCTGCTCACTCTCAATCCACAAGTGCATACAAGAGCGCTCTTGCACGAATACGGCGTGTTGCCCGAACAAGAACTTATGCGGTTAAGTGTCAGTTAACAACTTGCGAGCTTCCGTGACGTAGTGGTTAGCACAGCTACGACACCAGGGGTTCTGGTAGCAGGCCCGGGCACGGGTGTTCTTTGTGAGTGTCCCTTCATCAATTTCATCATATCATCACTCATACTGCGCGTAGTTGTAACGTAATCAGGAGCTCCCTGGTCCGATACCCGGTGGAGGCACATAGTGGTTCGGACCTCACCTAAACTGTAGGTCCAGACCCAACTAGCCTATCTGTGCATAAAGACGGACTTAAAAAAACAAAACACATCACTCGTCCTCATCGTCGCGATTTATCAAAAGTGGCAGAAACGCGACGCTAAATGAAATCAGGGGCGCGTCAAGTATCTGAGCGCTCAGCGATCAACGTGATTGCTCAGCTCCTTGACGGCCAAATAGGTGTTGCTCCGCGAGCGCTGCTCACTGAGCGAACTTGAACCCTGCTCGCCAAAGGTTTGAGCCACAGAATATAGCGTTTTTGTGTTTCGATCTCGTGAGGCAAAGGGAAGAAGAGGAAAACTGTATGAGGATGGCGGGGTGGCGACCAATGAGGAAATATTTATGATGAACGGCTTGCGATATAGCGTAATTAGAGATGAAGTTCAAGTAACAGAAGGTGATGTAATATTCCAGTTTTTGTAATTGTATTAAAATGAAAGTGTTGTTTAATATACACGGTAGTTTTGGAAAGTTGTGCAAGGGTCTCAAAATGAAAATTTTGTGTTTTGTTCACATCACCTATTCTATTTCCATAATTAACAGCTTTTGAAACACCGAAATCTTGTCCACTTGACGCAGCCACATTGATCACAGATTATTCAAAGGCACTGATATTTTGATCAATGAGCAAACAGCGCCAAGTAAATGAACTGTCTGCTCAACGAGCGAAAATCTTGCTCAGCGAGCGTCGCTCATATACTTCACGGGCCCCAGGCAGTAGCGTACGCAGGATTTCATCAGGGGGGGTATTTCGAAAACTTTCTACAAATTCACATTACCATTGTTTTATTATACTTTAATTAATTAATTATAATCATAATTAATTGATGAATAATGCTTGTAATTAATTAGTTAGTTTAATTACTACTAATAATTGCTATTTATGGAAGCAATAGAACAAAATTACATTTTTTTTATTCTTTGTTACGAAATAATTGTCTAGTCAACGGTTATTTGTACTATATGATAGGTGAGACATTTTAAATGTAAAGAAAATCCATAAAAACAAGCAAATATATTAAATTTATTGAAAGAATCAATATGAAACTCATTCAAGGGTCCGCAGTGGTCTAATCTGACAACCTCGTGGGAGATCCGGGTTCGATTCCAGGAATTGGTTGGAATTTATCCAGCCTTGTCTCCGCACCCAGCCTCATATCAATGGGTACCTGAGAGCAACCCTGGGGGATAAAAGCTGCCGGAGCATGGTGCTGATCAAATCACCTGCAAAATGGCCGAGATCGAGAATGTGTGGGGCCCACCACACCACTACATGTGCCTTCATGGCACGGTGCTATATGCACGGGGAAATTTACATTACCTTTACCTATGGAACTCACCCAGGATGATGATGAAGCGCGAGAATAAATGTTGACAAATTCCACTGAGTCTATGTTTTCGTTCAAAAGTAAGTTTATAGACATTCCAACACATTTATCACTTCTAGGTGATTCACAAAGCACTTTTTCAACATTATTTAATTATGTCGATGTAGACTCAGCATCACTTGAGAGTTCACAAGGGGATGTGAAATCAGTACCGGGAAGAACGTTTGCAATAACGTTGGCACACTGCGACGAAGCAAGTAATTTTCACAAATCTCGCAAGAGTCACTGCGCGACTTTTCGCAAAAAAAATTGCAAACTTGAACTTTGCGGCCTCTTAGATTGTGTTTGGGATGTTGTGTTTTTCTTCATGCTACATGGGAATAATAATTCAAATTATTATTATTATTATTATTATTACTGTCGCAGATCTTTGACTGTGATAAATTAGCCATTTTTAATTTTTTTCTACAGCATTTTCCATAATATTTCAAAAGCTCACGGGGGGGTTAATCCCGGTAACCCCCCTTGCGTACGCCACTGGCCCCAGGTAACAACTCAAGATCAAAAATTTCACAGTTCCTTTTCATGCAAGATCAACCGAATTCAACCACACAACCCATTAATCCATGGTGCTTCTTTTTTGTACAAATCGTAGCTCGTTTGTTCGCAGATTCGCTCACCTCAAACCGTTATCGACAGATGGCGTGCAAGGGGAAAAGTTATGACATGACTGCCGTCGCCCTCAGCGACATCTTAACGAAGTTTCTAGGAAACTAAGAAAGTTCGACCTAACAGCGAGATTGTGTCACGCGTACGCCACAGACGAATCGTGACAGCATCGCCGGAAGCAAGCGGCAGAGAAGTAAAGCCTATTTCAAGGGAATTGGGAATCCTATAAGCTTTAGGAACTTAACTTCCAACTTTACCCAGAACGTCTGCGAGCGTAGATAGTTTATCACTGACCGTTCAACAATATACCTAGGTAAGCTCAACTTCAACAATGAGATGCTTCAGGTGTTTTGTTTACCGTGACTGAAAGTTTCAACTTCAAAAGTTTGACTGCTTTAGAGAGCATTGTTGTAAAGCTTTCTAAATGGGTTGAATTGTATTGGTTTTCTTCCAATTTCTTCCACTTTTAGCTACTCGCGAAGGTGATGATGAATGATGATGATATGAAATTGGCTCTTTTTCACCTAAAAGTAACCACCTAATAATATTTTTTAAAAATTCCGAAAAAAATATTATTCTTACCTAATATTTTGAGTGTGGTTCAGTCCCCCGCTAAACCAACCTTACATCTACCGAAGAGTATTTATTTCAGAATAACTAAAGACGTGGGAAGGCCTATACCGGGTGTTTCAGAAATAATTTAGGGGTAACAAAAATTTATTGCAAGTAAACTATTAAACTTACGTTAATGCAACAGTCCAGAACGATCAAGCAATGCAAACTGTTTGTGCGTGTGTGTTTTGTTAAGCTTAGCAAAGAGAAAACTAAATGTATGCTTACAGGCCGAAACCAAGTGTTAGGTAATAATCAAAATCTAATTATTGATAACAACTCGTTTGAACCAGTTTCCAAATTCAAGTACTTGGGAGTAATTGCAACAAATTAAAATGATATTAAAGAGGAAATAAAAAGCAGGCTTCATTCAGGAAATGTATGTTACTTTTCTCTTCATAAACTTTTGTCTTCTCGTTTAATATCTAAGAAACTAAAATATACACAACAGTAATTTTGCCTGTAATATTATATGGATGCGAAATTTGGTCCCTTACATTGAAAGAGGAACATAAATTGAGAGTATTTGAAAATAAGATCCTTAGGAAAATCTTTGGACCTAAAAGGGATGAGGAGACAGGTGAGTGGAGAAGGTTACATAATTTAGAACTACATAATTTGTATTCATGTCCAGATATTATTAGATTGATTAAATCAAGAAGACTTAGGTGGGCAGGCCATATGGCACGAATGGGAGAGGAAAGAAGAGTTTACAGGATTCTTGTTGGGAAACCTGATGGTAAGAGACCAGTAGGAAGACCAAGACGAAGATGGAGGGATAATGTTCAGATGGACCGAAAGGAAATTGGTAGGGATGGAAAAGAGTATATAGATCTTGCTCAAGATAGGGACAGATGGAAGGCCTGTGTTGCTGCAGCCATGAACCTTGGTGTTTAAGAAGGCTAGAGAGTTAGTTAGTGTTTTGTTAAGCTGAGAGTTCATATCCCTGCCGCTAGGCGACACTCAAATCACCCACATCACTCACAGTGCTTTGTGCAATTTTTGGTCCCAGGATCACTGGACCTTACACAGTGATGTGCCGTAGACTATAAGTTTACGCGTAGATTACATTGGGTTGTAGTTTACGTAGACACTCTAAAGTGCATTAAAATTAATTTTCAAGGGTTTCATGTAAGGAAAGTGACATTTTAACTGTATTGGTTCCTAACGAAATGAAAAGAATCCTACAACAGAATTTCTCTTCTCTTCTATTATCAACTATGGAAGAAGATAAATAGTATGCAAAAAACAACAACAGATGGCAGTCGTGAGGCAAAAGTGGTATTTTTCCCATAAGACACTAGAATATTTCCTATATTAGGTTTCTTCCTAGGTGAGAAATTGTTCGAATTTGGAAGAAATAGTATGAAAAGTTCTCCTCACGCATCAGCAACTGATACGCAGTATATTTTTTTTAATTCCACGGCGCCCTTTGCTAAGTTATCACCTTTCGCCATGTTGTTTACATATATTACGTAATCTACGTGTATAAAATAGTCTACGTGAAGAATTTAGACTATCGTTGTTTACGCGTAGACGCACATCACTAACCTTACACCGTGTGACTTCTTTTTGTGGGGTTTCATGAAAGACAGGAAGATTGTCCCACCGATGCCGTGTGATATCGCAGCCCTAAGGGAGCTTATCATCGCAGCGATAAACACTATCGACAGACCTATGTTGATGCGAGTGTTGCAAGAACTAGACTATCGTGTTGATGTGTGCCGTGTTACCCGTGGTGCATACATTGAACATTCTAGGTGTACAAAAAGCTGTTTGCGTTCCTCGTTCGTTCTGGTGTAACGGTCAGCTGGGGGGGGGGGGTTGATGGCCCCCAAGTCAACCGTTAGGGTAACATAGCACAGATGTAAGGGGTTTTGCTGTAAGAGAACATATTAGGTACTAAAGTAAAGCCTTAATTCTAAAGTGGTGATACCTGTAAGGCGTAGACACAATGAAGCACCTTATAAATAATAACAATTGTTTATAAATATAAAAGAGCGTCGTTGATATGATGGAGGAAACTCAACCTAAGTGTTAAAGGCAAGGAATCACTTGGAATAAAGGGATAAGAGATTAGCGATACTTATGAACTGTAGAGCAGTTACATCTTCCATCAGCGTGTAGACAGACTGGACACGGCTGGGTGTTGGTTAGCCATCTAGGTGTGGAGAATGGCAGCGCCTCCGGCTGCACCTTAGATCTATAGTGGAACCACAAGGAAAGAAACCTGCGCATAACCTCATCGCGCTGGCGGGTGGGGGAAAGAGCAGGGGGAATGAGCCTTCAGCGCGGCGCACGTCAGTGTTGCCAGACCTATTGATTTTTCGGGAGAATTCCTTAATAAACTATTGCTATGGAACCTCCAACGGCCTGCTCAAAAACACATTTACTGCTCATCTTACTTGAACATGGAGGGGAGAGGTAGAGTGGATCTCCACTCAGCCATGAAAAGTGCTGTTTGAACTATAAAATTATGCCAAATTATTATTTTATTACTATTACTATTACTACATTATTATTTCCCCTTCTGGAAAATGAATGTTGACATAAAAGTACCTATAATTTCAGACGTATGAGTTGATTTCAGTCACAGTAATTTACATCCATTATTATAATAGGGATGTAGGAACGTGATAATTTCAAACTCAAGTGGTGTTTTCTGAGAGGGCAACATTATTACGAGGTACTATGCCTCGTTTACCCGCCTGATAAAAATACATTGTTTCCACCTCATCGGATTTTGTAGCAGATCTACTGGTTTCCCAAGGAACAATCTCCCGATTTTTTCAAGTCTGACCTGGCAACACTGCCCCGAGCACCGATAACGGCAGGGAAGATGCGCGAACGCTTTTGACGGAAGGTTTTTTACCTTGTGGTCGACCTATATCACTCGACTTCCACCCACCTAGTCTTGCGACTAGGGTGTGGTCTTAGTAACCTTGTTCAGGGCTACTGTCCTCATCTTGCATCAGCCTGGGTATGTTCTACTCGCCGAGCCTAAGGCCAGCTTCAGCAAGTCTTGAAGGCCAAGGTTGGGAGATCTTATAAGGTGACCTTGGCATTGAGTGATCAGGGCTGCAGGGAGTGACATCACTCATAGTAACAGCTGAGCTCGGCCACAGGGAGTCGCATCGCTCATGATAACAGCTGCAACAACCTTCGGTAGAGACCACAGCTTCCTGTGGTTACTGATCTTACTTCTGGCAAGGCTATAGAATGCATGTGGACAGCGATGACTTTCGATGATGCAATCCACAGTGCTTCCTGTTGTGAACCGCACCCATCTAAGGTGACTAAGTTCACTGGATCTGTGTACAGTCACGTACACTCCTGGCATGTAATGATTCCATTGAAAATCAATGTATTTATTACAACCCAGAAGTGTCCGTGACTGTACATGCAAAATGTGCATGTTACACTGGACTGGTTTCATTGACATATGTTCAATAGTTTACTTGCAATAAATTTTTGTAACCCCTCAATTATTTATGAAACACCCGGTATAATCTCAAATAATCATACTAAACATGCCACTACTATGTAGTTGACTCAATGAACAAAATTACGTTTTGCTGTGGAACAAACCTGTTTTAAACACTTGTAAAGAAACGTGTTTTTTCGTTCTTCATTAAAACACTGGTTAAAATATTTAAAACATGTTTAAAACAAAAAAAATGTCTTGTTTGTTTCTTTTAAAAAAAATACTGTTTTGCCAACCCTGGTTGAGACGATCAAATACAAAGAAACAACAATGGTTTGCTCTGAGTTCGAACCCAGCAACCGCAGCGCCACTTGAACGGTGCAGAGTTCAACTTCCTTTTCTTACTGTGGATCTACCAAGAGTGTCACCTGGATGTCAAACAACCCCCCTCCTCTGCAACCATCGCCTCCTCCCTTTCCATGTCGCAGGTGAGTAACACGTGATGCGAGAGGGTCCCTGGGGATTTGATCTGCTCCAGTAAAGCCTTCCACAGCATCCCAGGACCATGTTTGCATTTCCTGGGTGTGGAAGGTCCTCAACTCCTGGATTTAAGGGTTGATAAGCGGGATCAGCCCGGATCATAACCTTAGTGCAATATTAAACTTCACACAAATAACCGTTCTGTCCTTATTGCTAGAATAGTGCATTAATTATTAATTATTAATAAATTTGCCCACTTTCTCTCTAATCTTTCCAAAAATTATCTTTTGGAAAACTTTTCCATCGGAGGAGTTCGAGGTCTCTAGGATGGAAAACGCCAAACCGTCGGGGATAGTTTAAGCGGTTCATTGATTGAAGTGAGTTCCTTTTCCAGTTACTTTCTGCAAGTGGCGGGGATTGGGTTCCGAAACCGGGGGGGGGGGGGGGGCAGGAAGGTGCCAAAACTGGTAGAACAAAGACAATATATTTCCCTTCTTAGATAAAGTTTAGCATAGTGCGGGGGCAAAAGTGGCGAAAAGTGAAGGGAACTGCCCCCCTTGCTCCTCCTAATCGCCGCCACTGCTTTCTCCTAAAATTTTCTTGCACAATTACAGTTACAGTTAATGATTATTGATTGCGTGTAATTTGTTTGTAAGCAAATGTATAGCTGAATGTAACTGCAAAAGGAACTTAGTGACTTTTCAAGTACCAGTAAGTAACTGTAACCGAGTTACTTTTTAAAGTGAGTAACTGTAACCGAGTTACTTTTTAAAATGAGTAACTGTTACCAAGTTGCTTTTTAAAGTGAGTAACTGTAACCGAGTTACTTTTTAAAGTGAGTAACTGTAACAGAGTTACTTTTTAAAATGAGTAACTGTAACAGAGTTACTTTTTAAAATGAGTAACTGTAACGAGTTACTTTTTAAAATGAGTAACTGTAACCGAGTTGCTTTTTAAAATGAGTAACTGTAACCGAGTTACTTTTTTTTAAATGATTAACTCTCCGAGCACAGATATATAATTTATTTTTTCATACTATACACTTAGCATCTGGCATCCTCGATAGCGTTGTTATAACGTCGTCGCCTTGTAATGAAGGGGTTCTTGGTTCGATACGGTGGAGGCACATAGTGGTTCGTATCCCACTTTAAACTGTAGGTTCAGTCCCAATTAAAAGTGGACTTAAAATAAAACTCACATGGGGAAAGCAAAAAAAAAATCACACAGCGACAGTTCGGGTGAATATGGAGGATGTGGTAGAGCAGGGATACGATGCTTGGCCAGATTTTCCTGGACTGATGAAGCAATATGGGGCCTTGCATTGTCGTGCAATAAGAACCACTGCCAAGATGCCGACAAATCAGGACGGCACCAGCACACTCCTTGACAAAAAAGGTTTCAGCTCGTCAATATAAAAGTTTTGATTCATCGTTTATCCTTCAGGTAGATATTCATGGTGCATCAAACCTTTAGCATAAAAAAATGTGATCAACATTGTCTTTGGATCGTCTTGGACTGAATCTCTGCCCTCCCAAAACCTTTTGTGCCAATCAAAGACACGGCTTCTCGATAATGCCTTGTGACATATACTTGCTGTATCATATTGCATGTTTCACTAGAGGTTTCCCTAGCTTTACAGATAACTTAATGTTAATTCTCTGCTCAGAATCCACGCCCATCACGTCACTCGAGTAACTTCCAACTAAATGTGCCAACAAGCCGAACAGTTGGTTGCAAAGCACAGCCCTGCCACCTAGTGAGTTTATATGGAAACAGTTCCAAGGCCATGTTTATTCAGAACACATATCAGGTAACTGCATAACACCCATTTCTCGTGTTTCAATAAGAATAAAAAAAATCAGTCCTGGAACTTTTCTGACAAAGGTTGTATATCGCCAAAATATCATGATGATATATCATGTGGACGAGATGTCGCCCAACACTAATGAATAAAACTGTACTGACCCTTTCAACAGTATTGTTTCATGAAGTAATAAAAAATCAACAAGCGCAGGGCATTCTTCGGTGTAACAGAGTTTGCCTGCTAAAGGGTCTCCCAGACGCATTGGTCATTTTCAGCCGTTCCAGTGTAAGGAATGGGAAATGAAACCCAAAGGCCAGGAACAAAATTCACCCATTCTGAAGGTGGGAACGGGACATGGAACGTTTCCTAAATCAGTCCCGAGACACGGAAATTGTCTTTCGTACGTGTCCTGTTTCTCCGACAGTCTGAGAATGTTCCAGCACTGTTCTAGCTCTCTTCAATTATTACAAGCCAAGAAGAAAAGGAAAGAAAAGCCGATGTGACATTTTGGTAAGCCCTTTACTTCGCCTTAGCACCCTGCGATAGTTGCACTCGACACAAGAAGGCAATTTCCGCGGTCGAAAGTCCCCAGGAAATGGGAGAAGTCCATTACTGGGAGATTCTGGTGCTGTTCAACCTCACGTTTAGCCAAGTCTCCTTGTAGTTTGGGTGGAAAAGTGATACTAACAAGTAAAGTCTAATCTTCTGCTAACTGAAACATCTCCACTTATGGTGGTTCAGAGTAGGGATGGCCAGATCCGGATCCGGTTGGTACCGGATCCTGGATCCGGATCCTAAAATTTTTCGGATCCGCGGATCCGGAATTTTCAGATCCGGATCCGTTTTGCCATCCCACATGCGCTTCTTTGGAAAGTAAGAATGTGTTTATAACATATTGTTACCTGCTAATATACATATCTATATATATATAGAATACATACATACACACATATATATACAGCGCGGGTGCGCGATTTGTAATTAATTAATTAATACACTTACAAGGGAGGTCTAAGTCTCCCCCTCCGATTTCCATGAAACTTGGCAGGTGTATAGAGGGGCCCAAAGGAAGAAATACGTGTTTTTGTGTTTCAGCTAAAAAAAAACTGATTTAGGGGGCAAAACCCCCCTCAAAGGTCAAGATGAATACAAATTGACGCGGGGATCTGACCCCTGTGTTCCCCTCCGATTTCCATGAAATTTGGCAGGTGTATAGAGGTGCCCAAAGTAAAAAGTACGTGTTCTTGTGTTTCAGCTAAAAAACGGTTTTAGGGGGCAACCCCTCCCCCCAAATGTCAAGATGAGGAGAAATTGAAGTGGGGATCTGTATAACATTTCTATGTTGTTAAATGTGTTCAAAGTTTCATCCTGGAATGGAATGTCTCACATTTACGAGGTGTTTCCATTTCCAATACATTCGAATGAATACATATTCGTTTCAATGGCATTTACAAAATCACCTCTGACATTTTATGTTAAACAAGTAAGATTATTTTTGTGCACGAGTGTGTTAGCCGATGCGTAGCAAAGTATTTTGGCACACCAACGCGGGGCTCGAGTGCATAGTTATTTTGGTACAATCGTGGGGGCTTGAGTGCAAAGTTATTTTAGCAATTAAAACGTGATACCCGATTTAGTGCATACCGAAGGTGATATTGAAAATCCTTGGAATTCACGAAGGTAAAAGTGTGATAGTGAAGTGAAGGTATTAACTGGTAAGAGCCATAGACGGTGTAGTAGAATGGAGAAAGACGCGACAGGAATGAATCTGCGAAGCAGAGGAAGAACGACAATGGATGCAGAAACCAAGTTTGGATGCTGTGATGATCTCACCAATGACAGGGAATTCTTCCAGTGTTGCCAATGTTTGCAGAGGTTTCATAGTAGTTGTGATGGGCAGGAAGTGACGTTGGCATCAAATAAAGAGATGCGATGCAAATCATGCTTGTCAGCACCAGAAACAGAACCAGAACCGAGCGTTCCTACCAAACCCTCAGCAGATCACTGGCTACTTGATTGGTTGATGAAAGATAAAGCAGAGCGAAACCAGAAAGAAAAGGAGGATGAAGACCGTAGACAGAAGGATGAGGAGCGTAGACAGAAGGAAAGGATAGAGGAGGAGAAACAGCGTAAGAAAGAGATGGCTCAGATAGAGAAAGTTCGAAAGAAGGAGATGATGGAGTTTAAGCTCATAGTTGAGTCTATAGAAGAAAAGAGAAGGAAAGAGAAAGAAGAGGAAGAAGAAAAGAGAAGGAAAGAGAAAGAGGAGGAAGAAGAAAAGAGAAGGAAAGAGAAAGAGGAGGAAGAAGAAAAGATTGATTTGATTTGATTTGATGTTTTAAGTCCACTTTATGCACAGTAAGGCTAATCGGGACTGGACCTACAGTTTAAAGTGGGATCCGAACCACTATGTGCCTCCACCGGGTATCGAACCCGGGACCCCTTGATTACAAGGCGACGATGCTACCACTGCGCCATCGGGAGGCCGTTTCCAAGTTCTTATTATTTTTCACCTTCAATTGTTTTTCAAACTCAGTCTGTCGTCAGGTGAGAAACATTCAGGTTAGTTCACTTCCTCGGCTGAGATTAGAAAGTGACGTCAACACGAACAGATTTTGACGTATTTATAAACATGTATAAAAGTTCCAACTACAACTGTATCAGTCTAAGTATAATTATCTGTGACAACTTGCACATTATTTGAAATAACAAACATTTTAAAAATCTTAACTTCTTATAAATATAAAATCTTAAACTCTCAGGTTCGTTACAATTGCCCCTCGTCCGGGGAAAATTTTTGAAGAAATTGTTATTTACAAGTTCTGAAAAAATTTTCAATACACAATGAAACTTTAAATACAGAAATTATCTTGACACTAAGTCAACTTCTCCAACCAATGCTTCACTTCATTCGACAACAACTCAGAAGGAACGTAGTTTGTAGTATCCAAAACAGAATACAATCCAGGATAGTTAATCAGCCAATAAACAGTGAATTCAGGCAATGATTTATTCCATGATGGTTTAATATAACAGCAGGATTCCATATATCTAGTTTCTTCTCCAGAAAGACTTTGTAGAAAACGGTATAGGGTTCGATAAGCAATGAACTGTATCAGTACTTTCCTATAGCACTTCAAACTCAACACTCTTCTTGCTTCTGTGCTTCTAGAATAATGCCTTTAAATTCCACACCAGCAATATAATATCTCCTGCTTATAGGAATCTATCCAAATATTTACTATATGGACCTTTTCTGAGAGGTCTACGGATTTATACATCCCGATTCTATCCTCATTCTGGACCTTTCGGATGTACCGCACTAAATATATATATATATATCTGGAGAATTCATCCTTCATTTGATCAGGAGTGGTAACAAACAACACATCAAATGCATTTTTCTTATTACTTATTTCTGCCTGGTGCAGGAAAAAGCATTCGCCAGAGGAAGTCAGAACCAAAACCTTCTTAAATGAATCCTTTGGTGCTAAAATTCAGACCACCGATTTCCAGTTCTACTTGTCTACCATCTAACACTCTCTTCTTGAGTCTTCCGGAAAATACACCAGTTTCACATTCGGAATTTGTTTGCACTTGACTGCCTGAAGATACATTTTCGGTCAGCAAAAAGAATTTACGTATTATCCTTGCATTTTACGTCCCGTCGAGTTCACTTGCCTAAACGAAGAGGAGGCACTTAGAAAAGGTCGACGTTTGTTTGACATGATTGGGATCGCTGGTTGTGCAGAAACTCTCTGGTAGTCTTTACTGCTTCTTCCCGCTCTGAGGCAACGTCATGTCTTGGTGAGAAGGAACCACAATTGTCACCTCTACGTCGTGGAGAGTAGCGTCTGAGCGGACTACGGCTACGTCTTTCTTCGTAACGCCATCTGTCTGGAGAATTCTGCTCTTGTTCTGGACGACGCCTGTAGAAATTGCTCTGTCTTTGGTTCTGATCTCGGTTGAAGCCTCTCCTGCCTGATCCTCTGTTGAATCTTTGAGGTCGTGAGAAATTTCCTCCTCGACTCTCTGAATCCGTCTGGATATTTCGTATCTTAAAACTTTTATTGCCTGCAGCATCTTTATTCTTGGAGTCTTCTTTATTCTTCCAGACATCAGGGTCATCATAAATATCGAAGTCCTTTAAGAAATGAGTCAATTTATCCACACTTCGTGGAGCATGCGCCAGACAAAGATTTCGAATGCGATACGGCAACTGTCCAATGATCAAATTAAGTACTTTACTCTCATTAAAATTGTCAGCCAGGTTTCTGTACGCTGCGTAGACACTCCAGGCAAAACTTTCTAACTTGTTGTGGACCAGGCGAGAATACCTTCGGTTCCTCACAGCCGCTAGTTGTCTTTGTTTTGCCTTTTCTGATGCAAATTCATCCTTAAAGCGTGCGCAGAAATCAGCATAATTCACAAAGTTGTCCATATTACCAGCTAACCAATGCTCAGCCTTGCCGGTGAAAACCCGAGGTAATAATTCCAATCTATAGTGCTCAGGCACTTGCATTAAGTCGAAACTGACATTTAATTCACGCAGATATCTTTCGGCAGATTGAGCTTCGATATCGCCTTTAAACTTCGGAATGTTCGCGATATCAGCCATTCTGGGCATCTTAAACTCTGTTCTGCGTCGAGGAGAAAAACCGTCATTACTATCCTTTTCTCTAGGCCTCTTGCATGTATCAGAAGTTGTGGTATTACTGGGGAAGAATGGGTTTGGAAGTACAACAGGAGGTTCATAGGCAGTAGCTTCTGCGTTCAGTCCTCGGATTGGATCAGGCACTATATCGGAAGAGGTTTCTGGTCGAATCTGTAAATTATGGATCTTTTCCTGCAGTTCACTGACCCTACTTATAATTGTAACTCTCTGTTCCTGAATTTCTTGGCGAAGAGATACTTCCATCTTTTTAGCCTTCTCATGGAGAAAATTAACCTTTTCTCCAGCTTCCTTTATTTCAACTTTCTGTCCTTGCACTATATTTTCTATGAGTTCTGTTCGTTCACCAAAGGTTTGTAGTGCTACATTAATAGACTCTACAGAACTCTTTAATTCTTGAACTCTCTGTGGAGGGTCACATTCAGATTCTCTTCCAGACTGGACAATTTCAAGACAGGTTTCCATATTCTTCTTCAATTGCTCCTGTTCCTTCTCTATCCGTCCTTGCCGAACTGTTAAGAACTCTAGCTGCTCTTCCACAATTTCCTTTACCCTTTCGTCCACCTTTTCAGTGACTTTAATACTAAGCTTTTCTATCTCTCCTCTGACGCTCTCTACCTGTTCAAGTTTATGTTGAGAGAATAGAGCCTGTAACTCTGACCTTAGTTTTATATCTTCCTGTATCCTCCTTTCTTCCTGGTTTTCAATCAATGCACGGAAAATATCTAAGTCTTCTTTTCTCTTTCTCTCTTCCTCCTCTTTCTCTTTCCTTCTCTTTTCTTCTTCCTCTTCTTTTTCCTTCTTTCTCCTTTCGTCTTCCTCCTCTTTCTCTTTCCTTCTCTTTTCTTCTTCCTCTTCTTTTCCCTTCTTTCTCCTTTCGTCTTCCTCCTCTTTCTCTTTCCTTCTCTTTTCTTCTTCATCCTCTTTCTCTTTCCTTCTCTTTTCTTCTTCCTCCCCTTTCTCTTTCCTTCTCTTTTCTTCTTCCTCTTATTTTTCTTTCTTTCTCCTTTCGTCTTCCTCCTCTTTCTCTTTTCTTCTCTTTTCTTCTTCCTCTTCTTTTTCCTTATTTCTCCTTTCCTCTTCCTCTTCTTTCTCTTTCCTTCTCTTTTCTTCTTCATCCTCTTTCTCTTTCCTTCTCTTTTCTTCTTCCTCCTCTTTCTCTTTCCTTCTCTTTTCTTCTTCCTCCTCTTTCTCTTTCCTTCTCTTTTCTTCTTCCTCTTCTTTCTCTTTCCTTCTCTTTTCTTCTATAGACTCAACTATGAGCTTAAACTCCATCATCTCCTTCTTTCGAACTTTCTCTATCTGAGCCATCTCTTTCTTACGCTGTTTCTCCTCCTCTATCCTTTCCTTCTGTCTACGCTCCTCATCCTTCTGTCTACGGTCTTCATCCTCCTTTTCTTTCTGGTTTCGCTCTGCTTTATCTTTCATCAACCAATCAAGTAGCCAGTGATCTGCTGAGGGTTTGGTAGGAACGCTCGGTTCTGGTTCTGTTTCTGGTGCTGACAAGCATGATTTGCATCGCATCTCTTTATTTGATGCCAACGTCACTTCCTGCCCATCACAACTACTATGAAACCTCTGCAAACATTGGCAACACTGGAAGAATTCCCTGTCATTGGTGAGATCATCACAGCATCCAAACTTGGTTTCTGCATCCATTGTCGTTCTTCCTCTGCTTCGCAGATTCATTCCTGTCGCGTCTTTCTCCATTCTACTACACCGTCTATGGCTCTTACCAGTTAATACCTTCACTTCACTATCACACTTTTACCTTCGTGAATTCCAAGGATTTTCAATATCACCTTCGTGAATTCTATGGACGAACACTTTCAGTATGCACTAAATCGGGTATCACGTTTTAATTGCTAAAATAACTTTGCACTCAAGCCCCCACGATTGTACCAAAATAACTATGCACTCGAGCCCCGCGTTTGTGTGCCAAAATAACTATGCAACGTTCCCCGGTTTGACACCAGTCGTCAGAAAGTTACTCCGCTACTCCTTTAGTCGGGAACATGAGAATCTGCAAATCATCAGGGCTTGCTGGGTAGAAAAGAAAACACAACACTGTTTTCAAAGTTAAAACGCAGTTTTATAAACGCGTATATTTCATAATCACTTACCAGTACAACACTAGAACATTCACTACTAACGTTGGTATATTCCCTCACATAAAGCGAAAGTCAAAGAACATAATTAATTGTTTACTTTCAACTTATCGGCAAGAAGAAAACTCGAAAAACCAAAATCTATACTTCAATTCTCTCCGTTTCCAAGTTCTTATTATTTTTCACCTTCAATTGTTTTTCAAACTCAGTCTGTCGTCAGGTGAGAAACATTCAGGTTAGTTCACTTCCTCGGCTGAGATTAGAAAGTGACGTCAACACGAACAGATTTTGACGTATTTATAAACATGTATAAAAGTTCCAACTACAACTGTATCAGTCTAAGTATAATTATCTGTGACAACTTGCACATTATTTGAAATAACAAACATTTTAAAAATCTTAACTTCTTATAAATATAAAATCTTAAACTCTCAGGTTCGTTACAAATGGAATGTCTCACATTTACGAGGTGTTTCCATTTCCAATACATTCGAATGAATACATATTCGTTTCAATGGCATTTACAAAATCACCTCTGACATTTTATGTTAAACAAGTAAGATTATTTTTGTGCACGAGTGTGTTAGCCGATGCGTAGCAAAGTATTTTAGGAACAACACTTGAAAAAAAATTATTGTAGGACTAACTAATGAAAAATTTCTTTGTAATCGAAGATCGTAATACCTTTTAAGGTGTGGTAATATTATAATGGGATTGAGATACAAAACTCTCGGATCAGGATCCGGATTTTCGGATCCGGATCAAGATCCGAAACTTTCGGACCCGGATCCGGAATTTTCGGACCCGGAACTTTCGGATCCGGATCCGTTTGGCGATCCCTAGTTCAGAGTGACGTAATCGTCACTTGGGTTTCAATATCTCATCAGTTTGATCTGGTTTACCGCAATAATTCTTATTTGTCAAAAAGGGTGTTAGGTGTCAGGCGCTGGTGTGAAATGTGAAGAATTTATTTTTGTTTCCCGTGAATTTTTGGCTGTTTTTGTTAGTGGGGTCGAATTTTACCCCAGTATCTGATTTGTGTGAGAAAAGTTTTTTGTACTGATTAATATAAGAAAGCATGTTTTGTAACATTGCGTTGTTTAATAGTTCTTGACTATTTTTTTCTATTTCAGTGTGATGCGTGAAAAATATAATGTAATGCAACAGTTATCAATTGGTGTCATTTACTGACATTTCTGAGCATTCTTCTTAAAGTTTTCATTTTCATATTTCTTCCCTTATGTATTTTTTTGTTATTTCCTATAAAACTTTGTAAATAGAAGGTTGTGAAAAATATACTGTAGTGCAACTGCAACAGTTATCAATTGGTGTCATTTGATGAAAAAATTATACAAAAGTTAAAAACAATTGGGGGTCAAAATTGACCCCACAGTCTGATTTACATTATAAAAATTCAGTCTGAACTGAGGGTTAATTACCCATATATAAAAGGTAAATGCGTAAAAATATATGAGGACAGTTCGTTTACTGGCGGCTAAAGTGGTAACATGGAGAATACGCCACTTATCTTTAACATGAAATCACCTACCAAAACCGCGCTTGGGGCAATATTTAGTTCTTTCGTCCCTAGGCGACCGTTGTCGAAAGGTTTATTGAAGCCATCCGTGCACGATTAAATTGTTATTGTAGCAGAACATTCGTGACACAACAAAAACGACAATTGAAAGTCGTTGAGTAACGTTCTTTTTGGAAATCTTGAAAGGTTTGAAATTGAGATCAAAGGAAAAAATCACCACATTTCAACGTTTTAGAGTCCAATTACTTTCGGAACATCTCCAGCAGACTGAGCGAGTCTGTTTAGCGAGCCTAGTGGGTGTGCAGAGCTTGAGCAAGGGGCTTAGCGATAGGTTCTGGTTTGAGATGACGTCAGCGGCTCGCTTGGTTGATTGGCTGCTTCGAGAGTTGCGACTCGTTCCGAAGTTTCAAATGCATAACATCCAAAGATGTTGCGTAAATAATCTTCGTCTACCGAAAGGTGATAGTGTGAACGGCAAGAAAAAGAAACTAAAGATAATAATTTTCTATATAATGTGTATATTCAGTGGCGGTGATTGGGTTCCAAAACCGGAGGGACAAGGTGCCAAAACTGGGGATGCAAAGACAGTATATTTCCGTTTGTATATAAGGTTTAGCATAGTGCGGGGGAAAAGTGGCGAAAAGTGAGGGGCAACTGCCCCTCTTTCCCTCATAATCACCGCCACTGTGTATATTTGTTGCTCACTTTATACACAGAGAGGCTAATCGAGACTTTGCCTACAGTTTAAAGTGAAATCCGAACCACTGTGTGCCTCCACCGGATATCAAACCCGGAACCCCTTCATTACAAGGCGACGACGTTACCCAATCGGGGAGACTCATATATATTAGAAACTCAAAATCTGTGTGATGTAATTTTGCTGTATTATAGTCTAAATGTAATCTGAGACACCAGAGAAACTGTGTGATCATAATTTCCACAGACTATATTGTTTTCATTTTGTGTATCTAAACTACAATTTAATCTTGAGCCAACCCTGCAATGAACGAAACCCAATTCACAAGTTGACTAAAAATAACTCATTACCCGTACAAGAACCGCATATTTTCTCCAGGCAAGGAAATAGCGCCTCTAGCGACCACATGGGAAACCACAAGCTACGTAACCGCGTAATTTGAAATTCCAGCACCAGCGTACCTTGACGTAACAGAGTTCAAGCATGGAGCCACTCCTCCCGCGTACCCTTTCACCTCAGACTGAGGATAAAGGTTACCAATGCTCCGTTTGACAAGAAATGAGATCACAGGCGTGACTTTTTTTTTACCCTCCAATCAATATGAGTTCGTTTATTTTCAGCTGCTTAATAACGTCATTTCGGCAGGGGCACATGCTTCAAACCGAGCTTCCTAAATCGAACAGGGAGATGAATCGGAGCGGCCAAGCTTTCTGAGTTAATTAAACGGACTGGCACAGGTTTTCAAAGCTTCCGCCTTATTGACAGGGCAAATAATATCGCAGAGTGTGCCGTGGGGGCCCGGGTGACACAGAGCCGCGCTCATTTTGCAAATGCAAGGACGGGAATGTGTGTGTGTGTGCGAGAGAGTGGAACCTTCTCATTTTTAGACGCTAAAATGTCTACCTTCCTGGATTTTGGAAGATGGGCTTGACAGCATTTTAAAACACATTTGAGTTTTTTTTGTGCGAATGCCGCAACTTTGGCTGTGAATTTTTAATTCCAAATGAACAATGAATCATTTCCAAACATTATCTCGAAGCTTAGTTTCAACTTCAGTATCAAACTGATATTTTAGTGGCAAGTCTATCTACTGCATCCATAGCTGCACACTGTACCGGGAGCCTATGGAGCAAGGGAACGAAAACACGTCCTCTGCGCAAGTACGATTCGAGAGAACGCGTGAGAGAAGTGAGTGCATGGAGTACAAAACGTGGCTGCAGCTATCAGCCCTTTACAGCAGCGCGCACTGCTTCGCGTTACATCACAAAAACTGTGTATTATTTTTCGTAAACATACAAGGGTTGTTCAAGGTTGACCAAGACTTTCGTGGAATCAATGTAGCGCTGCATTACTTCGGTAGGACAGACCATGATTCCTTGCGAGTAACCATGATCCTTTGCGATGCATTTGGCGCATGCGCATTAGTGTAAACAAAGATGTACGAGGTCTGTTAGAAAAGTAATGAGACTGATTTTCTGTAAACCATGAATTTTATTATTTTTACAAATCAAGGTTATCCCTTTCAAAACAGTTCTCTTGGGCAGCTACACAGCGATCAAGGCGTTGTTTCCATGTTCGTAGCAGTGCTGGAAGGCTTCTGCTGGAATCAGCTCGTCGGTTACACTCTTCTGGATATTATCCAAGTATGAAAATGACGCCCTTTGAAGTGTTTTTTGAGCAAGGGGGATCAAAAAAGTCACAGGGACTGAGATCCGGCAAGTAGGGGCTGAGGAACCACAGGAATGCTTTTTTTGGGAGGGGATTCATTGATGGAGACTGCCGTGTGACATGGTGCGTTGTCGTGGTGCAGCATCCAAGTGTGTGCAATCTTGGCGCACACTTTTCTCATGTCCAAATCTTGTGTTAAAATTTGATGGACGGTAAACACGTTCAAATTTAACTCACTACTGATCATTCTCACCGTCAATCGACGATCTGACCTCACAACAGACTTCACTCTTTCCACATTGTCATCCGTTTCTGAGGTTGAAGGTCTTCCCGCACGAGGTTCGTCTTCCACTTGTTCTCGGCCTTCTAAAAAGGAATTGTGCCATCTGAACACTTGAGCCCTGATAGAGAATGTTCTCCATAAGCCCTTTGTAACTTTTCATAAGTCACAGTATTGGAATCGCCAAGCTTTACACAAAATTTGATGGCACAACGTTGCTCAAACTTTTGCCAATCCATTTTCGTAACGCACCTCACAAACACAACTTCACTTCAGACGCTCTCAACAATCGTGTAGCAACTGTAGCAAGTTGAAACTTGTACTGAGTCAACGGCAAACGTTAACCTAACTGCCGTGTGAAGGTGGAGACAGCAGCGTTGCCGGTTCGTGGACAGTGTTCCCAGTCTCATTACTTTTCTAACGGACCTCGTATCTGTTGCTGTGGAACAGCGGTGTATAATGAAATTTCTCGTGAAGGAGAAGGTGAAACCTGCTGAAATTTTGCGTAGACTTCAAGCACAGTATGGTGAACAAACACTCTCACGGGCAAGAGTGTACGAATGGTGTCAACAGTTCAGTGAGGGGCGGGAGTTGGTAGGAAATGAACCGCACGGACACGTTCGCCCAACTGCGGTCACACCGGTGAATATCGCGCGTGTTGAGCAAGTTATTCATGTGGATTTTTTGGAGAAGGGTGCCACAATTAATGCCCAGTATTACTCACGGTGCTGTACGTGGGGCCGTTCGTAAGAAAAGACCTGGAATGTTGTCGACACATGTCATTCTTCTCCATGACAATGCCAGGCCACACACGGCCCATTTGACTCAAACAACACTGACCAACTTGCACTGGGAGTTTTTACCACAGATTCAATCCCCAGTGATTTCCACTTGGTTGGGGCTCTTAAATAGCATTTGGATGGGACGCACTTCCAGACAAATGAGGAACTCAAGAACGCTGTCCTGCGGTGGTTACGACACCAATCTACTTTTTTCTACGCCAAAGGAATCAAGGAACTTCCACAACGATGGCAACGGTGTCTGGATGTTCAGGGGGAATTCTTTGAGAAACTGACATAGTTTGGTGCGTACAAAGTCATAAGGATAATTTTTAGTGAAGAGATTGAACCTTACGTCCCTTTATCAATTTCATCATATCATCACTCATCCTCATCATCGCGATTAGCCAAAAGTGGCAGAAAAACAACGTAAAATAACCTAATTCAATTAATTTAATCAGCCATATCTCAAATTGCGGACACAAATTTCACTCGAATTTAAACATGCATATCACTTTTGAACAGCACTGGAGCATTGTTCAATTATCCAGAAATAAAAGATGCGGTTATGGACCTCTATTTGTTTCGATTCATCTCCCAGGTGAGAGCTCTCTAAAACCTAAACCACTTTCATTATTGTGCATTGCGAGATTAAGGGGAGAGGGATGGAAATAATTGTAATTATCTAGCAATCAATACTCACGATCTGCGCATTCAACAGGCAGGGAGAACATTTAGTTCGTCTGTGGCAAGGAAGCTAGGCTTCGTTTCACGATACATTTACAATATCCACTCCTTATTTCAATATGTAATTTCTTATTACTCGTGAAGATTACAGTGTCTTGTGTGGATGGCTGCATCCATATCAAACGTGGCAGTCCAGCAAAACAAAATTCCTTTCTTAAAATTTCTAAATTCTTTATGGATTACAGTTACACGAAAATGAAGCGTACCAACGTGTTCCTCTTGAAATTCTAGTCCATTTTCATGTGCCACATGCCTACCTTTACATAATTAAAAAAAAAAAAACACTCAAGGTGAATCCAAGATGGCGGACTTCAAGATGGCCACTATCGATATGTTTACTGATGTTTCACCATCTGCATTGTTTTAAATCGGTGTTTCCATACTTATGGACCACTCTGTTAGGGTTACCAGACGTCCGGTTTTTTCCGGACATGTCCTACATTTTAGCCTTATGTCCGACGTCCAGGAGTAATTTGAAAAATATCACAAATCTCTTCCATTTTGAGGTTTTTATAATATATTAATTAGGAAAATACATGTTTAGGTTAAACAAATGCAAGTTTCTGTGGACTGCGCTCCTAAACTCAATAGTGAAATGTGTTTTGATTCAGTCATTGTCCAAAAAGAGAAATAAAGTTCCTGCCACAACAAAATAAAAAGCAATTAATGGGTCACATTCTGACGATATCACTGATCAGTGTCTTAGTGGAATTTCCTGCCTCGGGGTTTATACTGAAAGAACGAAGTGTTTCCAATTCTTATTCAGTATGTTAATTGTAAAGCAAGGGGTATAAAAAACAAAGATGTTGAACTAAAAACTAGCCTAGATAAAACTTCTGGAACCATTTCATTGCTGATTTTTTTTTTTTTTTTTTTTTTTCTTTTTTTTGTCATTCCAAGACATGACGTGAGAGTAGTTTCATTACCATCAGCACAACGGAGTCATGAGAGATTTTTTTTTTTAAATGTCTGTAAAAAGTTTGGTACTGGGGTTCAGCATAATTTCAAAGAGTTTGACTGTTCAGAGTCGCGGTAGCTCAGTCGTTAGGGCGTCTTACTACCATGCGAGAGACCCTGGTTCGATTCCCGACGAGGGAGAACCGGGATTTTTTTCCACCTGTTCAAGCGGCTCCGGTGTCCACCCAGTGGCGTATAAACTGGGCGCCTGGAGGAAACTCTGGGGGGTAGAGGCGGTCAGGGGAGTGGTGCTGATCACATCACCCCCACATTCGGCCGTGATCAAGAAAGTGTGTAAAAAATATAAATATGCTGACCAAGGCAGTAATTTATTTTATTAAAAACATAAACTAAACGTAACGTTTCAACCTTCAGACTCTGTATCAAGTACAAAAGTAACAAGATACAAAAACAGGGCATTATATATGCACAAACATTACTCCCTCCAGACTATTAGAAAGTTGTTCTGGAACTTTCTAGCAGGTGGCTTTCCCTTGTCAACTGTACTTTCACCTAAAAGGCTAAACATATTTAATTCCATATAGAATGTGGTTGTGCTTTATATCTCACGCTCTTTTCCTTCATTTTTCTTCCTTCTCCTCTCCTCTTTCTCTCTTGTCATTTCCACTCTTTCTAACACCTTCTTCCATTCTTTGTTTAACTTCAGTCCCCCATTCCAGTTCATTGTGTCTTCTTCACCTTTCTTCTCTATTTCCTTGGCCTCCTTCCATTTTCTCACTAGCATTCTCTTCTCCCTTCCTATTTGCTTAGCCTCATCCCACTCTATGTCATGTCCTGTTTCTCTCGTGTGTTTAAATATCGCATTTTTCTCTCTCCTAAGTCTTATATCATTCCTATGTTGTTTCAACCTGTTTCAACTGAAAAGTCTCAAGGGAAAGCCACCTGCTAGAAAGTTCCAGAACAACTTTCTAATAGTCTGGAGGGAGTAATGTTTGTTTATATATAATGCCCTGTTTTTGTATCTTGTTACTTTTATACTTGATATAGTCTGAAGAAGACCTTGCTAGAAGGTTGAAACGTTACGTTTAGTTTATGTTTTTAATAAAATAAATTACTGCCTTGGTCAGCATATTTATATTTTTTTCATTATCATGGAAACAAGGCTTAATGGCGTTATAAAAAAAAGTTTGGTGCCCTAACTCCACCCCCCCCCCCCCATACGCCTTCATGGCGTGGTGCAACGCACAGGGGAACACTTTACTTTTTTTTTTGACTGTTCAGTATCTCAAATATATTTGGACTAAACCTGAAATTTTGATAAAAATTTGCACAACGTATTAAAATTAGTAAGAAGTGTGTTGTGTAGTATTAGTAGAAGGTAAACGCGATAACGTCGGTCGCTGCGTGGGTGGTCTTTAATTTGCACGTATTTAGAACTAATTTGCACGGGTTTTAATTAATTTGCACGTATTTATAACTAATTTGCAAGTACTTAGAGTACTTTACATTTATGTATTTGGATGTTTATAACTTTTTATGAATATATAATTATTTATTTTATGAAAAATATGTATATAGAAGGTAATTAGAGGTACTAAACGGTATGCATATGTTTTTATATTCATTACTGCAAAGTATATAATGTATGAATCGATAATATTAATGTTTATAATATTGAAAATAAGAGTTTATGGTTTATGAACCGCTATGAAAGGAGGTAATGGGTGTAGGTACAGGTCCAATTACGAAAGAAGACGGTCCCGGTACTCGAACCCGCGATATGTAATATTATTAATTAGTACTATGTAATAATGTATGTTATTATGTTATGAAAGACGATGGTACGACACGCTAGACAGGAGACGGTGAACTCCGCGCTGAGGGTAGAGGAGAAAGGAATTTGGAGGATGAGCGGTCAAGGTCAAATGACGTCAGAACGCTAGGACAAAGAAAGAACCCGATTCACCAATCAGAGAACGCGTCGGTAGATTTTCAAAACCGGTTTTTTCCAAGGTTAACCAGTACGCAAGAACAGAGGAAAGGTATGCAATACTGTAGGGCGGGGGAGGGATTCAACCAGACAACAAAGGATGTCTGGAAATGCGCAGCAAGGGTCAAATTTTTTGAATCTATGCGTCATTTGTAGAACCGGTTTCCGCCGCCAATTAATATTCCGCTCAGGTTTGCCTCCAAGGCACAGGACGCACACAAGGAAAAAGGATTTTTGGATACCCAATTAGATTGGAGCGAGAACTTTACTCTGAACAAGGAGAACGAAGCGTAAGGGTTTTTTATATGTACTAGGAAGAAGGGAGAGCTATCAGGGACTGGGCCTACAGTTTTCACTATTTGCTTTTATCACGGGGTATCGAACCTAGGACCCTTTGATTATTGATTTAGGTAGTAAATTTATGTTACTGTGTGCTATTTAACATAATATTGAACTTATTTTTTACCAAACTTTGACTTTATGTCAAATCTTTTACAACTTTATGTTAATTTTTTTACCAAAATAACACTATTTGTACTATTCAAGCAACATTTTTTATTAAATTTTGGACTCACAAAAACATTTTTCAACTTTTAACTTATTATTTTACAACTTTATGTTAATTTTTTATCAAAATAACACTATTTGTACTATTCAGGCAACATTTTTTATTAAATTTTTGACTCACAAAGACATTTTTTACCAAACTTTGACTTTATGTCAAATCTTTTACAACTTTAAGTTAATTTTTTACCAAAATAACACTATTTATACTATTCAGGAAAGACTTTTAGTTATATTTTCGACACACAAAGTGTGTGTTCTCAACTTTTATTTGTTTATTTCACAAATTTAAAACCTATTTTTACCAAAATAACACTATTTATACTATTCAGGAAAGACTTTTAGTTACATTTTCGACACACAAAGTGTGTGTTCTCAACTTTTAACTTATTATTTCACAAATTTATATCTATTTTTACCAAAATAACACTATTTATACTATTCAGGAAAGACTTTTAGTTATATTTTCGACACACAAAGTGTGTGTTCTCAACTTTTATTTGTTTATTTACACAAGTTTAGCCTAATATTTACTCAAATAACACGATTTGAACGTGTTTTTTTTATTACATTTTAGACTCACAAAGATATTTTTACAACTTTTTAACTTATTATTTTACAATTTTATACCTTATTTTACCAAAGCAAGACGTCTTAGTCTATTCAAGAAAGAGTTTTCAATTATATTTTGGATGCACAAAGAGATGTTTTCAACTTTTTTACTGATTTTTTTGCAGGGTTTATATTAATTTTTATTTATTTTGTTTGTATCCAACATTCACTAATTTGTAACTTAGAGTTTAGTATTTATTTAAATCTTTTCAAAAACACTAAAGAAAAAGTACTTTTAGCTACAATTTAAGCCACAGAATATATTATTAGTATTATTATTATTATGGTTTACTGATTTCCACTATGCCATTTTTTTGTATTTCTATATTAATTTAGAGCAGGTTACGCCTGCCACGTAGGAAAGTTCGTTTATTTTAGAGTTTGCTGAGTATTTTGTTACTGTTGTACTAGGTAAAAGTTTTCTAAATATACCAGATAGGGCTCCATATATTTTTGTTTTTGCTATTGTGGAGATGATGCGATCAGCACCACTCTCCATCTGCTTTTTATTTTATGTACCCAATATTATTTTGAGGCTTAGTGAATTCTAGAGACTATTTATGCAGGAGAGAAGGCTTGAAAATTTTGATCTCAGACAACCCACAACTATTTGTCAGAGTATTTTAAAGGATATTTTATACTTATTATGTGTCACTAGAATATCAAAGCTTGCTTAATTGTTATGTCTGTAACGCTGTTATTGTATTTCTAGCTAAGGCTTACTGGATAAAGTACAGGAAATGTTTAACATTTCGACTATTTGCTTTTATACGAGGCCAATTTTTTAGTGTAACGAAAATTATTGTGTGTCTATAAAGACTAAAATCCCTTTATCGATGGGTCCATAACTGGACGCTTACCAACATTGTTTTTTGTTTTTTTTAAATATAACCATTTATCAATATATTGACAATTCACAGGACAAGTCGAAGTTCAAAGACGACTTACTATATGGACCAAGGGTCCACTTGCTAAACTTATTTTCTATGCTAGAAGAATAATTTAGCCTTATAGCCTTTTTCAAGGTATTTTTTGAAGTATTACTGGTTTTTGGGTGCATCAACATTTGGGTTAATTCCATTTGGTTATTATACGAGGCTACAATCACTATCTGAACACTGAAATTCTCTGATTGAAACTAAAAGCTTAGGCTGTAACTAGGGACTTAGTATGTATATAGACAATTTATAGGACAACACGAACCTTACAAAGGATTGTAGGCCAACACGCCAGAGCTTTGTTAACCTGCAAGAAGCATTTACAGCTAATGCTACGAGGAAATGAGGTTGATTTTTTACTGTTTCACAAGAATGCTACCTTTTATACACCCAATATTTGCTTTTTCAAATAACTACATGTACCAGAAGTACTTACAGGGCAACTCTAACTAGACTTCGATTTATATAAATGTAGCAAGAACTATATTTCTGAGGAAGTACGCAAAAGCAGATTACCCGATTAAAGTATCTGAAAAACAGATTTTTCTATGTAAGTATATTTTTATTGACTGGATTATTTAACAGATCAAACAGGAAGACTGCAAAATTCATTAAATGTAGTTCTATAGTATAGGTGGTTTCAGAGATAAAAAAGAACAAATATAAGATTTCGCTTATTTTGCTTCTGAGGCTAATCGCGACGCTAAGGGTAAATGGCGAGGAAATGTAACGGAGGAGAAACAGTCCCAAAAGTTATGGGCTGCATGTAAGTTAATACCACAGAGATATTACAGTAGGTGTAGGTTCTATCACCAGAACATTTCTATCATAATAATACTGGTTATGCTGTACTGTTAGCTAAAGATGCTGATATTTGAGAAACTTAAAAGCTTATTTGCAAAATTTTAAGATAAATAATAATCTGTTAGACTGTAAACATATTTTATATCCATTCTGCTCAAGATCCTATGACAAAATTTAAAAATTGTAATCGCCCAGACAGGGACTCGAACCCTGGACAGATAAGTTAAAAGCTTAACGCTATACCAACTAAGCTATCTGGACACAAGGTATTTTTTGAAAAGTTAGTTATGTTAAGAAATATATTGGAACATTTCAGAATACTTTTGGCCTGGTTCGGCAGAGAAGGAGACAACATTTCCAAATTTTTACAGACTGGGTGTATTTTTCCACTATAGAGGCCTTCACTATATGTAATTCGAAACGCTAAAGTTCAGCTAGTTTCCAAAATTGAGGTAAAGATTGTGTTTGGCGAGATTAACAAGTTACAATTATATCCAGTTACGGACAAATAAAGCTAAAACTCTCAGATTTACTGTACTAGCCAAGTTTTAGTAACATTTTTTTCATTTTAGTACAAATACCAAAGAAATAGGTATATTTTATTTATAATTTGACAAAATGTACTAGTATTTAATTCACAAAGTTAGGTAAAAAACAGTATTTTTAAAAAATATTGTTACTGCCTTCAAATTTTATGTTATTTAGCCACTAACAACTGGTTTACACTGTTTGGCATCCTTTAAATAGGAAAAGAAGAAATTATTTGTTTAGTATTTTTACTATTTTATATTTATTTAAGAAAACAATTCTACAGTTTAACTTAATTTTTAACAAATTGTTACTAATTTATATATCAAAGTTATGTTATTTAGAGTGTATGAAGGCGTATAAAGTTAATATTTGTACTTATCAGTGCAACTAACAATTATATTTTACACACAAAAGATGATGTTTACAGTTAAATTATTTGAATCAGAGAATAATATTTTACAGTAATTGATTCATTCAGCACTAGTCAGTACTTTTACGCATCAGAAAGTTTTCTTAATTTTCTATTACGCATGCTATTTTGGGCTATTCTTAAAATGTATTTCTAAGGCAAACTGGTTTAATTTTCTGCTTGTAATGCAAAGTTGACATAGTTTTCGCACAATGCATTGTACATTTGTTATATTCTCTACTTACAATCCAAATATTATGCTTATTTAATGTATAACTAACTAACTCTCTAGCCTTTTTAAACCCGAAGGTTCATGGCTGCAGCAACACATGCCTTTCATCTGTCCCTGTCCTGAGCAAGATCTATATACTCCTTTCCTTCCCTACCAATTTCCTTTAGGTACATCTCTACATTATCCCTCCATCTTTGTTTCGGTCTTCCTATTGGTCTTTTACCATCAGGTTTCCCAACAAGAATCCTGTCTACTTTTCTTTCCTCTCCCTTTTGTACCATATGATCTACACAACTAAGTCTTTTTGATTTAATTATTCTAATAATATCTGGACATGAATACAAATTATGTACTTCTAAATTATGTAAACTTCTCCACTCATCTGTCTCCTCATCTGTTTTAGGCCCAAATATTTTCCTAACGATTTTATTTTCAAATACCCTCAATTTATGTTCCTTTTTCAATGTAAGGGACCAAGTTTATTTACTGTATTTAACTTTTATTTTTTGTAATTAACAAAAATTAAAAGCTTATACTGTAGTTATTATATTTTTTTCTATCAACTTCTTTTGAAATTAATATTATTAGTTATAGTCTTTGATTTATAACTATATTGCATTTTTATCAATTTATCTAAGAGTACACACAGACAAACATATGTGTACACACTTTTATGTACATAGATATGCCTTTTTTTTTCAATATTTTAGTATGAAGATTGCACTTTAGCTATTCAAGCAAGGGTAGGAAAGGTAGGATTTCTGATAATTTGTTGCAGGATTTTGCTGTCCAAGTATAGATGAGAACTGAGCTGGGAGACTGTTTTGAACCTTTTCATGAGAGTTTGCATGTGAACTGTATGCAAATTGAGCACTATTGACTGTGCATGCTTCTAAGTTTTGCTGTTATTTCACATCAACTCTGTGAGACTGTAGACAGTTTTCCCTTTTCAAGTAGTTTTTATTGATTGTATTTGTATATGTTTTGGGGACTTAACAGTTTTATATTATGAGGCAGTTTATTGTAGAATATTTTTACCTGATGGTATGATATATTGAGTGTCTGCTGTTTTACTTGTAATTATTTTACCCTTTTGTGTTGTGTATTTGACTATATTTTGTCCAAGTTCGTAGTATTTAGAATAATTGTTATTGACTTGTAGATGTAGGGAGTAATAATCCTTTGCAAGATGCCCTATATTTTAGTCTGAACATTATTCTTAGTGCTCACTTTTGAAGCCGTAGTATTCTGGTAGTATTATTAATGTAGAGGTAAATTAGGCTGAAATGTAGGCATTTTTCTGATAAATTATACTCACTTAGTTGTTTCAGCAGGTAGAGGTTGCATGATGGTTTACTGCTGATGATGTTAATTTGCTCTTCTTATGTACTATGTATGATGTAGCTTACTTGAGTAATTGGAATTTTCTAATGAAAAAAGGATTGCTTGTCTATTTTATTCCTATGTTGTTGAGTTTGTCCATAAGCAAACCATGTTTTTACTCTATCCTATGCCTTGGAAGAATCTAGATATATTGTGTTTGCAATTTTATGTTTCTTTAAGATTTCAGCTATGTAGTTTTTTAAACTGTGCTGTGGGTGTGACTATTGATTTCTCTTTCTGGATGCCATGTTGGTTTCTGTGTATTTCTCTTGCTGCTTTAATTTGACTTAGGTTGTTTGCTTTCTTTCTTAGATTTTATTTGTTTATTTGTTCAGTATTTTTTATTTTTTGAATTTTAATTACTTTAATTTTATATAAACTAATACATTTTATTTTAACAACAAAGGAATTTACTCTAGTATAAAAAACTTCTACTAACAAATATGTACTATTATAACTTCTAATTTGAGAAAATTGTATTTTTGAAATTTTAATTACTTTAATTTTACATTAACTAACATATTTGACTTTAACAACAACAAAAAAGTACTCTAGTATAAAAACTTCTACTAACAAAAATGTACTATTATAACTTTTAATTTTAGAAAATTGTATTATTAAAACTTTAACTTTGAAAAATTGAATTTTAACACATTTTGACTTTAACAATGTACTTCGAATTTTTTTATAAAAGAATATTAAAAAATAAAAAATACTGAACAAATAAACAAATAAAATCTAAGAAAGAAAGCAAACAACCTAAGTCAAATTAAAGCAGCAAGAGAAATACACAGAAACCAACATGGCATCCAGAAAGAGAAATCAATAGTCACACCCACAGCACAGTTTAAAAAACTACATAGCTGAAATCTTAAAGAAACATAAAATTGCAAACACAATATATCTAGATTCTTCCAAGGCATAGGATAGAGTAAAAACATGGTTTGCTTATGGACAAACTCAACAACATAGGAATAAAATAGACAAGCAATCCTTTTTTCATTAGAAAATTCCAATTACTCAAGTAAGCTACATCATACATAGTACATAAGAAGAGCAAATTAACATCATCAGCAGTAAACCATCATGCAACCTCTACCTGCTGAAACAACTAAGTGAGTATAATTTATCAGAAAAATGCCTACATTTCAGCCTAATTTACCTCTACATTAATAATACTACCAGAATACTACGGCTTCAAAAGTGAGCACTAAGAATAATGTTCAGACTAAAATATAGGGCATCTTGCAAAGGATTATTACTCCCTTCATCTACAAGTCAATAACAATTATTCTAAATACTACGAACTTGGACAAAATATAGTCAAATACACAACACAAAAGGGTAAAATAATTACAAGTAAAACAGCAGACACTCAATATATCATACCATCAGGTAAAAATATTCTACAATAAACTGCCTCATAATATAAAACTGTTAAGTCCCCAAAACATATACAAATACAATCAATAAAAACTACTTGAAAAGGGAAAACTGTCTACAGTCTCACAGAGTTGATGTGAAATAACAGCAAAACTTAGAAGCATGCACAGTCAATAGTGCTCAATTTGCATACAGTTCACATGCAAACTCTCATGAAAAGGTTCAAAACAGTCTCCCAGCTCAGTTCTCATCTATACTTGGACAGCAAAATCCTGCAACAAATTATCAGAAATCCTACCTTTCCTACCCTTGCTTGAATAGCTAAAGTGCAATCTTCATACTAAAATATTGAAAAAAAAAGGCATATCTATGTACATAAAAGTGTGTACACATATGTTTGTCTGTGTGTACTCTTAGATAAATTGATAAAAATGCAATATAGTTATAAATCAAAGACTATAACTAATAATATTAATTTCAAAAGAAGTTGATAGAAAAAAATATAATAACTACAGTATAAGCTTTTAATTTTTGTTAATTACAAAAAATAAAAGTTAAATACAGTAAATAAACTTGGTCCCTTACATTGAAAAAGGAACATAAATTGAGGGTATTTGAAAATAAAATCGTTAGGAAAATATTTGGGCCTAAAACAGATGAGGAGACAGATGAGTGGAGAAGTTTACATAATTTAGAAGTACATAATTTGTATTCATGTCCAGATATTATTAGAATAATTAAATCAAAAAGACTTAGTTGTGTAGATCATATGGTACAAAAGGGAGAGGAAAGAAAAGTAGACAGGATTCTTGTTGGGAAACCTGATGGTAAAAGACCAATAGGAAGACCGAAACAAAGATGGAGGGATAATGTAGAGATGTACCTAAAGGAAATTGGTAGGGAAGGAAAGGAGTATATAGATCTTGCTCAGGACAGGGACAGATGAAAGGCATGTGTTGCTGCAGCCATGAACCTTCGGGTTTAAAAAGGCTAGAGAGTTAGTTAGTTATACATTAAATAAGCATAATATTTGGATTGTAAGTAGAGAATATAACAAATGTACAATGCATTGTGCGAAAACTATGTCAACTTTGCATTACAAGCAGAAAATTAAACCAGTTTGCCTTAGAAATACATTTTAAGAATAGCCCAAAATAGCATGCGTAATAGAAAATTAAGAAAACTTTCTGATGCGTAAAAGTACTGACTAGTGCTGAATGAATCAATTACTGTAAAATATTATTCTCTGATTCAAATAATTTAACTGTAAACATCATCTTTTGTGTGTAAAATATAATTGTTAGTTGCACTGATAAGTACAAATATTAACTTTATACGCCTTCATACACTCTAAATAACATAACTTTGATATATAAATTAGTAACAATTTGTTAAAAATTAAGTTAAACTGTAGAATTGTTTTCTTAAATAAATATAAAATAGTAAAAATACTAAACAAATAATTTCTTCTTTTCCTATTTAAAGGATGCCAAACAGTGTAAACCAGTTGTTAGTGGCTAAATAACATAAAATTTGAAGGCAGTAACAATATTTTTTAAAAATACTGTTTTTTACCTAACTTTGTGAATTAAATACTAGTACATTTTGTCAAATTATAAATAAAATATACCTATTTCTTTGGTATTTGTACTAAAATGAAAAAAATGTTACTAAAACTTGGCTAGTACAGTAAATCTGAGAGTTTTAGCTTTATTTGTCCGTAACTGGATATAATTGTAACTTGTTAATCTCGCCAAACACAATCTTTACCTCAATTTTGGAAACTAGCTGAACTTTAGCGTTTCGAATTACATATAGTGAAGGCCTCTATAGTGGAAAAATACACCCAGTCTGTAAAAATTTGGAAATGTTGTCTCCTTCTCTGCCGAACCAGGCCAAAAGTATTCTGAAATGTTCCAATATATTTCTTAACATAACTAACTTTTCAAAAAATACCTTGTGTCCAGATAGCTTAGTTGGTATAGCGTTAAGCTTTTAACTTATCTGTCCAGGGTTCGAGTCCCTGTCTGGGCGATTACAATTTTTAAATTTTGTCATAGGATCTTGAGCAGAATGGATATAAAATATGTTTACAGTCTAACAGATTATTATTTATCTTAAAATTTTGCAAATAAGCTTTTAAGTTTCTCAAATATCAGCATCTTTAGCTAACAGTACAGCATAACCAGTATTATTATGATAGAAATGTTCTGGTGATAGAACCTACACCTACTGTAATATCTCTGTGGTATTAACTTACATGCAGCCCATAACTTTTGGGACTGTTTCTCCTCCGTTACATTTCCTCGCCATTTACCCTTAGCGTCGCGATTAGCCTCAGAAGCAAAATAAGCGAAATCTTATATTTGTTCTTTTTTATCTCTGAAACCACCTATACTATAGAACTACATTTAATGAATTTTGCAGTCTTCCTGTTTGATCTGTTAAATAATCCAGTCAATAAAAATATACTTACATAGAAAAATCTGTTTTTCAGATACTTTAATCGGGTAATCTGCTTTTGCGTACTTCCTCAGAAATATAGTTCTTGCTACATTTATATAAATCGAAGTCTAGTTAGAGTTGCCCTGTAAGTACTTCTGGTACATGTAGTTATTTGAAAAAGCAAATATTGGGTGTATAAAAGGTAGCATTCTTGTGAAACAGTAAAAAATCAACCTCATTTCCTCGTAGCATTAGCTGTAAATGCTTCTTGCAGGTTAACAAAGCTCTGGCGTGTTGGCCTACAATCCTTTGTAAGGTTCGTGTTGTCCTATAAATTGTCTATATACATACTAAGTCCCTAGTTACAGCCTAAGCTTTTAGTTTCAATCAGAGAATTTCAGTGTTCAGATAGTGATTGTAGCCTCGTATAATAACCAAATGGAATTAACCCAAATGTTGATGCACCCAAAAACCAGTAATACTTCAAAAAATACCTTGAAAAAGGCTATAAGGCTAAATTATTCTTCTAGCATAGAAAATAAGTTTAGCAAGTGGACCCTTGGTCCATATAGTAAGTCGTCTTTGAACTTCGACTTGTCCTGTGAATTGTCAATATATTGATAAATGGTTATATTTAAAAAAAACAAAAAACAATGTTGGTAAGCGTCCAGTTATGGACCCATCGATAAAGGGATTTTAGTCTTTATAGACACACAATAATTTTCGTTACACTAAAAAATTGGCCTCGTATAAAAGCAAATAGTCGAAATGTTAAACATTTCCTGTACTTTATCCAGTAAGCCTTAGCTAGAAATACAATAACAGCGTTACAGACATAACAATTAAGCAAGCTTTGATATTCTAGTGACACATAATAAGTATAAAATATCCTTTAAAATACTCTGACAAATAGTTGTGGGTTGTCTGAGATCAAAATTTTCAAGCCTTCTCTCCTGCATAAATAGTCTCTAGAATTCACTAAGCCTCAAAATAATATTGGGTACATAAAATAAAAAGCAGATGGAGAGTGGTGCTGATCGCATCATCTCCACAATAGCAAAAACAAAAATATATGGAGCCCTATCTGGTATATTTAGAAAACTTTTACCTAGTACAACAGTAACAAAATACTCAGCAAACTCTAAAATAAACGAACTTTCCTACGTGGCAGGCGTAACCTGCTCTAAATTAATATAGAAATACAAAAAAATGGCATAGTGGAAATCAGTAAACCATAATAATAATAATACTAATAATATATTCTGTGGCTTAAATTGTAGCTAAAAGTACTTTTTCTTTAGTGTTTTTGAAAAGATTTAAATAAATACTAAACTCTAAGTTACAAATTAGTGAATGTTGGATACAAACAAAATAAATAAAAATTAATATAAACCCTGCAAAAAAATCAGTAAAAAAGTTGAAAACATCTCTTTGTGCATCCAAAATATAATTGAAAACTCTTTCTTGAATAGACTAAGACGTCTTGCTTTGGTAAAATAAGGTATAAAATTGTAAAATAATAAGTTAAAAAGTTGTAAAAATATCTTTGTGAGTCTAAAATGTAATAAAAAAAACACGTTCAAATCGTGTTATTTGAGTAAATATTAGGCTAAACTTGTGTAAATAAACAAATAAAAGTTGAGAACACACACTTTGTGTGTCGAAAATATAACTAAAAGTCTTTCCTGAATAGTATAAATAGTGTTATTTTGGTAAAAATAGATATAAATTTGTGAAATAATAAGTTAAAAGTTGAGAACACACACTTTGTGTGTCGAAAATGTAACTAAAAGTCTTTCCTGAATAGTATAAATAGTGTTATTTTGGTAAAAATAGGTTTTAAATTTGTGAAATAAACAAATAAAAGTTGAGAACACACACTTTGTGTGTCGAAAATATAACTAAAAGTCTTTCCTGAATAGTATAAATAGTGTTATTTTGGTAAAAAATTAACTTAAAGTTGTAAAAGATTTGACATAAAGTCAAAGTTTGGTAAAAAATGTCTTTGTGAGTCAAAAATTTAATAAAAAATGTTGCCTGAATAGTACAAATAGTGTTATTTTGATAAAAAATTAACATAAAGTTGTAAAATAATAAGTTAAAAGTTGAAAAATGTTTTTGTGAGTCCAAAATTTAATAAAAAATGTTGCTTGAATAGTACAAATAGTGTTATTTTGGTAAAAAAATTAACATAAAGTTGTAAAAGATTTGACATAAAGTCAAAGTTTGGTAAAAAATAAGTTCAATATTATGTTAAATAGCACACAGTAACATAAATTTACTACCTAAATCAATAATCAAAGGGTCCTAGGTTCGATACCCCGTGATAAAAGCAAATAGTGAAAACTGTAGGCCCAGTCCCTGATAGCTCTCCCTTCTTCCTAGTACATATAAAAAACCCTTACGCTTCGTTCTCCTTGTTCAGAGTAAAGTTCTCGCTCCAATCTAATTGGGTATCCAAAAATCCTTTTTCCTTGTGTGCGTCCTGTGCCTTGGAGGCAAACCTGAGCGGAATATTAATTGGCGGCGGAAACCGGTTCTACAAATGACGCATAGATTCAAAAAATTTGACCCTTGCTGCGCATTTCCAGACATCCTTTGTTGTCTGGTTGAATCCCTCCCCCGCCCTACAGTATTGCATACCTTTCCTCTGTTCTTGCGTACTGGTTAACCTTGGAAAAAACCGGTTTTGAAAATCTACCGACGCGTTCTCTGATTGGTGAATCGGGTTCTTTCTTTGTCCTAGCGTTCTGACGTCATTTGACCTTGACCGCTCATCCTCCAAATTCCTTTCTCCTCTACCCTCAGCGCGGAGTTCACCGTCTCCTGTCTAGCGTGTCGTACCATCGTCTTTCATAACATAATAACATACATTATTACATAGTACTAATTAATAATATTACATATCGCGGGTTCGAGTACCGGGACCGTCTTCTTTCGTAATTGGACCTGTACCTACACCCATTACCTCCTTTCATAGCGGTTCATAAACCATAAACTCTTATTTTCAATATTATAAACATTAATATTATCGATTCATACATTATATACTTTGCAGTAATGAATATAAAAACATATGCATACCGTTTAGTACCTCTAATTACCTTCTATATACATATTTTTCATAAAATAAATAATTATATATTCATAAAAAGTTATAAACATCCAAATACATAAATGTAAAGTACTCTAAGTACTTGCAAATTAGTTATAAATACGTGCAAATTAATTAAAACCCGTGCAAATTAGTTCTAAATACGTGCAAATTAAAGACCACCCACGCAGCGACCGACGTTATCGCGTTTACCTTCTACTAGTATTGATTACAAGTTTGGAAATTTTGCATTAAGGAATGTAAGTAATCAGATTTTTAAAAGGTGAAAAGTGTAAATTTTAAATTACTTTCTAACATGTTCTGGAAATGTGTATTACATAT
Organism: Lepisma saccharinum; assembly: GCF_977018435.1. NCBI lineage: Eukaryota > Metazoa > Arthropoda > Insecta > Zygentoma > Lepismatidae > Lepisma > Lepisma saccharinum. Next base: position 45,640,382 of record NC_139255.1, on the reverse strand, counting down.
TGTGAGTGTCTGATGTCCTGCATTTTGACTTAAAGTCCTACATTTTGCGACATATGTCCTATTGTTCCCTTAGAGCGATCTGGTAATCATACACACTGTATATTAAAATGCTACAGACTCGATTCCTCCCAGCAGTTACTAACCGAAGCACCCCTCTGTGATTGCAGGTGGAGAATTCCCTGTCCACGTACGAGCCCCACGCATGCGTCGTCGTGTACTCCATCGTCGACAGGGCGTCCTTTCAGGTGGCGGAGGACATCCTCAACTACCTCTGGAGGGAGAACTACACGAAGGAGAAGTCCGTCATTGTAACCGGCAACAAAGCTGACCTCGCAAGGTCAAGGGTCATTCCTACAAATGGTAAGACTTTCTTCTTCTCAATATCTGTTCACTATTACCACTACTACTAGGCAGAATTACCACAATCTGAGAGCATAATTTCCATTTCCCAGGTACAAAAGTTCCCTTCCCTTGTTAGAAAAAATTAAATCTGTGGTTGCAAAGTTCAGAATTACTATTATTATTAGATAAAGACATGCAAAGCATCAACGTACTCAAATATTAGGAGAACAAAATAGGAGAAAATCAAGATTATGTACGCTTATCAAAAAATAAACAAAATATGGAAAATTTTATGAATTTATATACTATATAGGCAAGCCGTAACAAGTATAACTTAATATAAAAGTATTGTGCAGGGAACGAAAATTGTTTTTGCACTTATAGAATAAAGACTGTAAATTTAAAGATTTCATTCACTTATAGTGCAGAAATTACCAAGAAATAATCACTTTTAAATATAACCCTTTGAAATTTCTCAACTCTTTCACTTGTTTGAGATCGTGGAAGTCGAAAGTCAGCCAGTTGTAGTTCCTCTATTGTGCGGAAATACAGTGAACTCTCCTTAATTCGAACTTGGATAATTCAAATTACTTGGTAATTCGAACAGAAATTAATTCCCCTTTTGAATCATCTTTAATGATGCATATTTTTGTTATTTTTTTGTGCCCTTGGAGTTCAAATTAAAACGACTCTACTCTATGAGTATAAGATAATGCTGTGTGATTTCTATGATGATAAAACAAGTGTTTAAAACGCGGGGAAAACAATGGGTTTGTGTTCGTAGTTTTATCTGCTGACCGTATTGGGCGCTGCAGTCGGAATTTAATTCGAAATAGTTTCGCTTCCAGTCCAATGCTTCAAGACTGAACTTCGAGACCATTCTCGAAGTAGGTATGTTCTCTTCAAGTACGATCTTGCACCTTTCGGACACGACATTACCCTGCTTCCCCTGAGAAAAAATCTGTGGGCGGTATTGTTCATAGATTCTAACTCGTTGATCCCTACATTCGAATAATCCCGAGCATGTAGGTAGGTTACACATTGATTTTCCAACCCATGTAGGTTCTTTATTCAGCATGCTCGGTGTAATGTTCCAATCTATTGTCATGGTATTAACAATTGATGAAATGCGCATTATTATCGAACAAAAAGGTCTAACTAGAATCTCGTTATGTTTTTTTACAGAGGGAAAGTCGTTAGCAAGCTCTCATGACTGCAAGTTCATAGAGACATCTAGCGGAATCCAGCACAACGTTGACGAGCTGTTGGTGGGGGTCGTGAAGCAGATAAGACTGAAGGAGAGCAGGGAACGAAAACGCAACAAAAAGAAGAAGTTGTACGGATCTAAGACTTCCTTGTCCTTGAACATTGCCAGGGAAATCCTGAACAAGATGTGTATTAACGATAGCAAGTCGAAATCGTGCGAGAACCTTCACGTTCTGTAAATATGCCAATGTACTTTCATGTCTTCGCAGTTCATCTTCCAACGTTTTTTCACTTCGACTATCAGAATGGCGGAAAATGGAAAGAGTGGCTTCCTTGCTTTTCTCTACAAAAACCTTTTTTCTGGAAAGGTTCGAAATTGAGTGGAGACGTTCATCTGAGTTGAACGGGTCAATGAACAGTTCATAATGTAATCTAAACTGACGCTTTCAATGGCTCCATTTACTTGTTCGTCTTGACGTCAGAACTGCTGCGTTTTGCCAATGCCTTCTTATAAGAAGGCCTGTGCAGAGATTACTTCTTTACGAGCAACGTCATCATTGGTAGGTCATTGATCGTAACATGCTATCAATATCTATTGCACTTATTACACTATATCCACACACACAGCCGTCATACTACAATAATGTAGTGTAAACTGTCAGTTTTCTGCCTATTTAACACACATGTGCTTCTGTAACGCTGATATCAGATTGCGATCGATGACCTACAAATGATGACGTTGCACACAAACAAGAAACATATGCACAGGCTTTGTTATAAGAAGGCTTTGGTTTTAAGCACCCATATAGGCAAGCCATAACATGGAAGATGTTAATATTTCACCTCTATCCAATGCAGTATATGCAACGTGCCTAATGAGGTATTGAGTCCACTTTATGCACAGATAGGCTAATCGGAACTAGATGTACAATTTAAAGTGGTATCCAAACCACTCTGTACCTCCACCTGACTACAAGGCGAACGACATTACCACTATGGCATCGGGGAAGCGCCCAAGGGGATTGATGGAGGATATATTCCCCCATTATCTCAGTGAGAGTAGATGTAGAAATTTGTATTAATCAAAGCTTAGGCTATAGAGGAAAAGGTCTAAATATGGGCCCCCTTTTTATGTTGTCATTTTCGGAGGAAAAAATTAATATATCAAGCACCTGCCTTTAAAATGCATATCTATGAAATATATACTTAAATGTAATAGCATGCTAAAGTATAGAAGGTCTCCATTTTTTTTAAAAAAAAAAGCAATTTCCAAAAAATGGTAAAACGATGTATTTCAAAATTTTGGTTTAAATATGGGCTACTAGTGGCAATATCACAAAAAGCAATTAAAATTTAAAAAAACAGTCATGTATCGCTAAAACATTATAAAATTCATATTTATGAATAATCTGTTGTTTTGAAAATCACGCGGAATGGGAAAAATCGAAATTAAGGAAAACATCCAAATATTTGTTGAAAATGTGATCTCAACATTAGACGTCATAGCCCATATTTAGACCATCACGCTATTTTTTCTTCAATTTATTTTCGCTCTCTGTGGTACATATTTCACAAACAAATCATGGCATTATAAAAGCCCACATTTGTTTTATGTAACGCTAATATCACAATCTATACAAATCAGATGAGAATTCAGAAAACGCCGAGTTAAAACATACCTGCAAAAAGTTTTGGGAGGTCGCAATTCTATAACAGCGTCCAAGGCCGAAACTAACCACCACTTTCTCTTGCGAATTGGCGCCGCAACTTTTGTCCTTGACAGATAACCAGTTCCAATAGCCTCTACCAGGCTGCAGCACCTAGTAGCGCTGATAACTCCAAAACCCATATTTAAACCTTCACCCATATTTAGACCTTCTCCTCTAACAATACACGGTACCTTGGATATATGCAAACAATTCTTCACAATTACAAAAACGTAAGTTATGCAATGCTAGACAGCTCCAAAGATAAATTAATATTCTTAAAATATATTTTTTGCAAATCCCTAAAGCAGCTAAAACATGTCACATGAGGAGCATTACACTACGAGTACAAGTCAAGTTGAAATGATGATTTCTTTTTTAAACTAATATCTTAATTTATAGAATAGTACAATATATCTGCAATGTTTGTTTTCGGTTGACTGGTTCGCTTAATGAATGTCCCATGTTTCTACTGTTGTGTTAACTGCAAGTGTTATGACAGACAAGAGAATGGTGCAAGCTTCCATGACTTTCATTACATATTTGATTCTGCCAGGATTGACTGAGGAAAAACATTTGAAACTCAGGAACGATGAAAAATTGAAAATTTAATTTGACATGGTCACTGTCAATTATTTACCATGCTGTGTTAAAAAGTAGAAACTAAAGTGCATGAACGTGATTTTGATAAAATACATTTTGATCTTCCCGTAAACACTAGTTTAAAAATACATTTATATCTATTATTTCTAGCATGAACCTAGTAAACTAAGAAATTTTGTGTAGACCTAGAAGCTTCATAGAAACATTGCACGTCCATCGTGCTTAGCAATAATCATTCTTACCCTGTAACAAATTAAATCTCTTGTTATTGATTATTTTAATGTCGTGGCATGGAGCATCTAGGAATTTTTATAAGGATCATCGGCTTAAAACGCAATTATGAGTTTGAAAATGAAGCAAAATGATAGTGTAAAGAGCAAAATAATGTAATAAGAAAGGGAGGGGGGATTCCGACTCCCATAACCATGGATTTTGGAAGAAATAATTTGCACCTGAAGAATGGCAATATTAATGAAAATATTAAAATTTGAACAAATATATGAGGCACTCCATTGTCACGGGCGAGACACGCCGACTACATTTTTGATAATAAAATAACTATTCTACGAAAGTAAAGCAACATTTTTCATACAGTTTTTGTGCAATGAAATATGAAACTTAACACTGTTCATTATACATAACTACTCTCGTAATACTTTCCAAGATTTATAGCTACAAGTTAACAATTTTGTGTCACGGATGGGACAGACGAAGTACTTAATAAAAAAAATATTTTAATTTCTGTGAATTGTCTAATGATGAAAAATAAATTATTTTAGACGAAGAGAAATGGTAATTGATCTTTGAATATTCTAGTGGAGTTGAGGGGGGAAATGCAACAGTTAAAGGAGAAATTGATTGTGTTTTTTTTTGGCGCCAGGGTGGGACAAAATAGAAAACACAAGTAAAACCAAAAGTTGAAATAAACTAACAATATGTAAAACACCTTATACGAGGGAGTATCAAAAGGTTTTGCCTGTTGAGGTTATAATTTGTTTAATAATGAAAAGATTGAAACAATGAACATACATATAGTTTGCCTGTAGTGTCCTCTACTCAGAGTTACCGTTACACATAGTTCCCATCACGTTCGATGCATTTGAGCGAGCGTTTTATCCAGCCATCCAAACCAATTTGGAAAAATTCCACAAAACACTCCCTGCCTCACCGTTTCAAAGCTGTTTTAATCCCTGTAGGTCATCGAATCTCATGCCACGAAACACTGTCTTAGCTGAGACTTAAGTAGTTAAGTTCAAAGTGGGAGAAACCGAAAGTGTGGACATGACAAGGAGTGGCAGGCCATCAACGTCGTTGACCGACGACAACCGCCAGAGGGATGATGAGCTCATTCCAGAGGATAGACGCATCACCATCCAGGAAATTTCTGATGCAGTGCACATGTCCTATGGGTCAGCACATGCAATGATTGAGAGTTTGGGATACCATAAAGTCGGAGCTAAGTCTGTGCTTCGTGGCTTGAGATTAGATGACCTACAGGAGATTAAAACAGCTCTGAACGGTGAGGCAAAGAGTGTTCTGTGAAATTTTTCCAAACTGGTTTTGAGGGCTGGATGAAACGCTGGCACAAATGCATCGAACGTGATGGCAACTGTGTGGAAGGGTAACTCTGAGTAGAGGACACTACAGGCAAACTATATGTATGTTCATTGTTTCAATCCTTCCAATATTAAACAAATTATACCTCAACAGCCAAAACTCTTTGATACCACCTTATAACTTAATTATGTATAATACTTGAATTTTTATGCAGATGACAATCTTAGATTGTTCACTCACAAGATAGGATAAAGTTCCAGCATTCCATTTAATTTAAAAATTGAGATTCAGTGGCACTCTGACATGGAATGCTCCATGTATTAAAAATTAAATGCCATATAATGCTAAACAAAAGACAGGATCGTTCAAAAGAAGTAAGGGTTCGGTTTAGCAATTTCTTTTTCCACATTTTGTTATGGTTTGAAAACCTTTTGACCAATATAATAGAAGTAATTTACATTTGTCTCATTGCAATCAAATAGCAACAAAGTGTTCTATTCGACCCAGAGTGCCCAAACGTTTTTATATGCTGAGCCAGATATTACTTGAGGAATTGGTAGTGAATCACAACAGAATTTGAAATTTAAAGTGCAAATGAGGACCACGTAGCGGGTTGTGGTTTGTGCACATTTGGCATACAGTAGTGCAATTATCACTTCCCCTCTTATAATTAAGTTGCAATACTGCAGATTATTGATGATTAATATTAAGATGATGATGATACAGCAGATATTGTTACAAGGGAGAAAATTTCCTTCATGTAAACAAATGTAAATATTAAAAAATGGAAAGGTACCATTGAAAACAGTGGAAATGCTAACACGAATTATGAGAGACCACATTTGTCTTGCTGCAATACAATCATTCCCCTTTTTTCAATTCTAGAACACTTCTACATTGTGTTGAATAAGTTTTCAGTGTTCAATAAAAAGGAACATATCCTGCTAGTAGGGCATAGATTTAACGTTGTAAATATAAGATTTTTGTTAAAAATTGTCCAAGAAAGTACAATTCAAGACACTGTTGCTGGCGACAGGACATTCTGATATTTACAGATTTAAATGTTTGTACATAGCTCTTGAATGCTTATATAAAAATAATAGTATCATTGTTTGAACCCAATACATATGATTTTTGTTCTGAGATTGTATATAATTAATGTTACAAAAGTGGTTATTGAAACATATGGATAATGCCTGTGATATAGTATGACCAGTGGTCATTGTTGGTTAAAAAGTAATTGTTTATGTGGTGTAATAACTTCCCATTGTATTTTGGCTTCGGAATTCGACTGGTCGATAAAACTTACTGGGAAACATAAGACAGAGTTTATGTAATGTATATTTATGGTGTAGTAAACTTTTAGTATTTATGTTATTACCTAAAGCAAAGTAGAATAAGAAACAGGCCTATTATTACCCCTAATTAGCCCAGATGTTTTCTGGGATATAATTGGTGTGAAGCAGCTATGGCAATAAGGGTCTTTTGTGGTATTAGGAACTGATTTGGAGTGTAGATGTGATCACAATATAAACTGTATGACGTTTTGGTCACAGATGAACGAGAATAATTTATTTCATAAACTCCTGTTGTGGGGCTAAATTTAAATTCTAAAGCCAGTCTCACACGGTATTTCGGTAAGTCCTCACTTGCCAACTGACCTCCAAATGGAAACGACCATAAGATTTTTTACGTCCTCGGTTCGCGAAGGCAGCAATAGAGGCCTCGCACGATCCTTACAATCACATCCTTAAAAATGGCGACTACACAAATACGGTGTACCACTTCACAAGTTTAGATGCTAATAACTGCTGAAGACAAGGGAACATAATGTTTATTTCCTAAAAGAATGAGAGAATAACGTTAGCACTGTTAAAAAATGCACCACATTTAGCCCGTAGAGTGAATAACAAATCAAATTTTATTTCAAGTTGATATAGCACTTTACGGACACACTTGAATAAAGTTTCATTACCTGTATATTAGATGTTGCATCTTCTAATGAATCCCTTCTCCGTACGGTTTTGAAATTTATTCCCAAATACGAATTAGTCAATAAAATTACATAAACTTCCCAATAATAGTATTCAACATGCAAAAACTGTGGTATTTTCTATCATATTTACATTACATAAATATTTCTTTGATCATAAAATACTTATTGTGAGATTTACTTTGAACGCCACAAAGATATAATTACAATTCGTAATTTATATGTCATTACAACACTAGCAAATTTATTTTTGGGATGCTACCACAGATTAATGTGCTACACATAGCAGTCTATTTGTTACAGTCAACATATGCAGCTGTTCACTTTAATATAATATTCGTGAAAAAAAATATATCAGTATCCCAGTAGGAAATTTAGACACGTGGACTATTTGTATAAAACAATACTCCCTCTGTCCCATAATTATAGTCCGGTATGCCAAAATGGTAGTACAGGAATGACAGACGAAGAGGCAGATGGAAAGCACAATTTGTACTGATCCTTGAGTAGTAAAGTTGTTTCATGTTCTTCTTCTGTATACACCAATGTCACAGTTTGAATATCGGGCAATTATTATGAGACAACAAACAAAGGTGTACTGGACAATAATTATGGGACAGAGGGAGTAATAATTAGTAGACTCTTCACTCAATAAATAAAAGGTTCCCATCGGTAATTTATATAGTTTTATTGCTGCCTTTAAATAAATAGTCGAACATTTATTGCCCTTCTTCCTACTTCAGTTGGCCAGTGTGCTCCTTAATTCTGATTGGTAGTTCTATGGTATCAAGAATGGATTTAAAGACGGTTTCTAATTCTGTCGGGAACTGAAAAAAGCTCCACGGTCTTTAAGTAAGGAAGCTAGAAGTCGATCGGGAAGTGAGGATGGACCTAAGTGTCTCGTGAGACTGGCATGATACATAATAACAATAGATTAAATCATAAAAAACTCAAGTGATAAACAATAATTCTCTTAACGAAAAAACTTCCATCACTTTATGATTTCTGCATGTTTGATTGATTGAAAAGTGTAAAATATAATTTTAAAAAAATAACTGCAATAATGTTATTAAGGAATCGTAATGTATATAATTTTTTAAAAAAATTTCCTAAAAGAGTCACCGTGAACAGGAATACACGTATATTAGTTGCCAAGTGGGTGTTGTTTGTCATGGCTGCTACGAACTAATTAGGGGTTAATTATTGAAAGATTGTTATTGAGTGCCTGATGTGTGTTTGTGAGAAATTTTGAGTAAATTATGTTCACTGTTGTGTTACGTTTAAGAAGTAAAATGTAAGTTCATGATCATAAACCAATATGTACAAATGGAAGTGCGAATATGTGTAACACTTTCAGCATGAAAACAACATAGTGAGAGTAATATGAGTAAAAAAAACTGAAAAGTGTGTCTATAATTTAATTGGGAATTCTTGCTACAAATATGAGGCAAAAGCTACACAATGGTCACATTGATTTCCCTCTTCCCTTTTGGAGTCTGGAATCATAGGTTTTTAAAATAATTATTTCCTCATAAGAATGGTGTTACTTCGATAATATTTGTGACATGAACTGTATTAGTTACTGTAAGATCATTGTAATGCCTAAGAAAGAGCCTTGTACAAAGTTCAAGTGCAAAATATGCATTAATAAAGTCATCCAAGTTTCTATTACATAATATATATTTGCACCACAGTACAAGGTAAGAAAAGGCGAGTTAACTGTCCATGGTTGTGAAGTTTATCGAAGGATATAGACCTCTGGTCTGTAATTAACTAGTTGGTTTGTCTTTTGTTGTAGAAACCTCACGAACAGCTTCACCTTTAACAGTCGACTAAGAGCTTATGATTCTTAATACAATCTAAATTACAGTGAAAGAGGTCCGCGCAACCACCCAGGAAGTCGTTGGAATTCATTGCGTTGAAAATTACGAATTTTAGGATCCTTCTTAAGTCCACTCCATTTATAATGAACCCCTACGGATTCATATAATTGGTTCACTATATCTTAAGTTATCTTAACCTGAATTGAAGTAATAGTGACGGAGGAAATAAACAAATAAGTTTGATTGGCACAGAATATATTAATGAATCAAAATAGATGATCTCACCCCCTTCCATTTTAGTCACTGTGTGCTACCAAAACAAGAACAGGCAAGAAGCCGTTCCTTCAAGATAATAGCCTTTAAGAAGGTTTATTGTGAAGTAGTAAAGCGTACTTGTGGTGCTAACATGACAGTTTTTCATCGACATTTCAATTTTGTAGGTTCACTATAACCGAAGTTGAGGGGTTCACTATAACCGAAGTTGAGGGTTCACTATAAACGATACTTGTAATGAATTTTGGTCGGGACTAGTGAGTTAGATTCGGCTCCGAAGATTCACTACAGTTCATTGCATCCAGAGTTGACTGTACTTAAAATATTTAACTCAAACATATCTCCTTCTCGCCCTCCACCAAAAACAGAAGCTCAGGACTTGTATGTCAAAACAGGGGTAGTCCTTATATAAGCAGAAATCATTTCATTAGTTCGTGTTGAAACATCAATACATAAAATATTTTGCTTATATTTGCTATTGAATTGCTGTTTGAGTGTATGACCGTAGTTGTTAGCAGAAGCTCACATGGTGACTGCGTGATAATAATGGATGCATATTACAATATTACAATTGGGTCTCCTTGTGTCATGACATTTTTCTGTTTGTGAAAACTTGTATGGGTAGCGGATGTATGTATCGCTTGTTGTGGAACAAATTTTAATTTCAACAGACCTTTCTATGGACTCTTTTTCTAGGCCAATGAATGTTTTTCATTATTTTTCTAAATGTAAACTATGTAGAAATGTTTATATCTTGACTTTCAGAGAAAATAAAGATCATTCAGTGAAAAGCAATTTTCAAAGAAGCATATCTGTGTTTTTGAATTAAAATCCAATTTTATATTTCTAAGCACAATGTTTCGTTGATGGATTGTATGTTCCGGATACATTTGTGAGTAACTATAACTTCGTTACTTTTTCCGGTAAGAAGTAACGAATTTAATAGTTACTTCTCTGGGCATTTCATGTACGTATTCATTTGTTACTAACAAATGCTTTGCATGACGTAATTGTTTTCAAATATTTTCTTTGAATTTTCTTATCTCTATATTTTTATATATTGAAGCACATGCAGTTTATTATAATTGAAAATTAATACTATCTTCGTTTCAAAAACATGGTACAGAAATGTAATTTATGTTGTTGCAATGTGTTATAAATATGCTACATATTCCAAAATATGAGGTAGAAACCTGTCATTTCGTAGCGTAGCGCACCTCCACCACGTAGCGTTCCAACCTGAACGCGCGGGATCTTAAATAGGGATGTAACTTGCCCCTCCCGATTAGTACTAGTTGATGGTAGAGACAGCCCTGAACGGGCAGGTACAAATATCTAACTTATCATTAAAATAGACTCATGATTCGTTTCTAGACTGAAGTGAGCAATGCAAATGGCAGAATGGGTGTAGACTAGCTTACCCTCTTCGGTTTAGAAATAAGACCAGTAGCTCCTGCTTCTCCGATGATTCCAGATTAAAAGACCTCGTGTCGCTCTCATGCGCACCTATTTAAACCCTCGCTTGGCCTCTCGTCACCTCTTGCCAAAGGCCAGTGTTCTTACCATTTCCTGTAGAAAGCTTATCCTACACATTTCTGAGCAGGAGCTGACAAGGTCTGCCAGGGTCAATATTTCTTAATCGAACAGGGCATGGTACGATTTTATGTTGCTCCAATGTATAATAGGCTATAGATGTGCTATAGCCACAGGAATCTATCAATTATTTTGTTTCAGAATAAATAGGATGTTCCAATAAGAACGCACTATTTAATTTTGTAATAAATCGCATAATTTATTTAAAAAATTGTCTGGACCAAAGTTGGGCTAATCTAGGCGCTTTAAGCTTGAATCACAGGAGACTAGATTTCCTGCTGGAATTTGGACTAATGGTGAGGTACTTTCTCATTTGCTATTTTGGCATCACACGATACTCGTTGCCATACTTGTTGGTAGACTTTCTCTTCCCACAAGGCATTGCAAAGAGCAGAAAAGCTCAAAAGAAGGATGAATAAGAACGTCAGTCTGACAGCCATCATTTTTAGTTGGGTAGCCAGTCCCACGTCAAGGGCATTCCAGTAGGATATCCAACTTTGTGATTTGGCTTTTTCTGAGAGCTTGCAACTGGGTTATTTCGGACAATCAGAAACAACCTTTTGCACTCAACAGCCCCGTCGGACTTTAATGGAAGTGCTCGATATTCGAGCAGCATGGCGCTTTGTGAGTTGTGAACCAGGAGAATACCACAGTTCAGAAGTTTCACATGGGAAAGCATTTTCTGTTGTCAAAGCGAAAGGGATTGTCCCCGAGGTACTATTTGGTTCCGACTGATTTATTGGGCTCGCTGCGTCCATGCTTCGTGATGATAATTTGTCATTTACCACCCATATCCCTGCAATAATAGAGCACAGATTGACAACCGGCGCGAGTAAAAGAGGGCACAATTCATGACAACGTGTTTCGAGCGAGATGAACACGAAATTCAAAACGCTTTGAAATTGCGAAAACGTTAAATCGATATTCTGTGTATTCAAAACTTGAACTTTACACTTTGACATAATTTGGCTCCAAATGCATAAAAGTTAGTCGTCCAATTGTATTATATCAAGAACACAAGACGAACCATCAATGTAGACAAAACACATTTTTTGACTGTGGTAGTGATTATAAGTTACTAAAAATTAAATTAAGAGCAGGCACGTATCTAGAAATATATTTCGGAGGAGTTCCGTCCGAACCAAGTGTCTCAATAATAATAATAATCGTTTATTTTAAGTGTTGAGCACAGTATGAAACCTAATACAGCACTAAGTCAAATACAAAAGTACAAAGTTACACGAATCAAATACATAAGCTGTAGAATAACATAGCATAACAAGTTAGCATATTTACACTTCAAGTTACAGTTTTCAACGAGATCTATTATATCTCTGATACTAATAATTGTTTATTGTTATATAATATTGTGCAATTAACTGTGTATTATTCTAATAATAATAATCATCATATTTATTGAAGTGATGATAACGATTAAACAACCACTATGTTATACAAAATTAAAAAATTGAATACATTATTAGAAAGTATAAGAGTGGATCCTACAATCTTATACATCAACATAAATTCAAACTATAGGTTTCAACAAGATCAGCTACTAAACCTCTTGCCTTGTTTAGGCATGTGAGAATTGAGATATACCTATGGGAATATCTGGGAATTTTATAAGCTATATTATGCAAAAAGTATTCACTGTCAACTTGGAAATTTAATATCTTCTCTACAAAATTTATCCTTTTCATTTTTCTTCTTTCTTCTAAGGAAAACGTATTCAACTGTGATAACCATTCAGAGTAATGTTGGTCATAGTAATTTTTTTAAACTTTGTGCATAATAACCTGATAAAAAGTTTTTGAACTGATTCAACTTTTTGAAGGTGACTGGTTGCAGTCAGAAACCATAATTCATTTGAATATTCAAGAATAGGACGAACTATCGTTTTATACAGGAATATTAAAGTATCTTCCTTTTTAAAAACTTTCCATGAGAAAAATATATAACCAAGCATTCTCTTTGCTCTTTTGCAAATTTCTGAAATCTGCTCATCAAATATGAGAGAGGAGTCTATTACTATTCCTAAGTCTTTATGACTGTCGCACACTTGGATTTTATTTTCATAAATAAAATAGTTGGAGACTATATAATGAACTTTCTTAGTACATCTTAAAACTTTACACTTTTTCAAGTTAATTTCCATTTCATTAATCTTGCACCAATATGTCATTCTATCGAGATCAGCCTGAAGTTGAGCGACATCATTATTTGTTAAAATACTCTTAACATTTTTTATATCATCTGCATATAGTAAACATGTGCTATATTTAAAACATAATGTAACATCATTGATAAAAGCAGCAAACAGAATTGGGCCAAGTGGCGACCCTTGAGGTACTCCACAAAGTATTTCTTTTTTAGAAGAAGTTGTTTCACCAATCTTAACAGAGAAACTTCTATTTACTAAAAAGTTGGAAAACCATTTCAGAAATCGTGGTGATAATCCCATTTGGTCGAGTTTGTAAATTAATAGCTGATGGCTGACACTTTCAAAGGCTTTAGCCAAGTCAATAAATAAAATATCGGTCTGGGATTGCTTCCTAATGTTAGATTTAAGAGAGTCTATTAAAACTAATAAATTTGTAATAGTAGACCTTTTTCTAAAGAATCCATGCTGATTTCCATCAATATATTGTTTAAACGAAAAAGACAAATGGTCAGCAATTATGTGTTCAAAAACCATAATAATAATAATAATAATAATAATAATAATAATAATGCATTTTTTTATTACATGAATAAGTAAAAATGTTATAATAGATATAACATCATGTATTTATTATCTTAAGATCGCCAAAATTAGTATAAAAACAAGGAAATTAATGTGAAATAGATAAGGAATTGAATATTTTTCGATTAACGAAAGATTTCAGTTGACGAAAAGTAAAGTTCCTGATTAATATTTTATGCATATTATCATTAGTAATAGTGTGCATAAATATTCTTTGATACTGTCCAGTATCATGCAAATATAATAATAGCAAAATATTATAATAACCCTTGCCTTGCAAGTCCATAGGGAATTAATAACCATCAATTATAGTATAATCGAGTCCAGTATTGTGCTGAATATTTTCATTATTTTATTTTAGTACTTGGTAAGTTTTCGGGGGTCCGGACCCCCCCCCCCCAAAAAAAAAAGAACGTCCTTGATTAAGAGCACACCACAGAGACATTAAACAAGCTCTCAAGGCTCTCTGAGTAAAATTTGCCAGTTTTATGCTTAGTTGGGCTAATCAGGACTGAACTTCAGTTTAGTGTGGGACCCAAACCACTGTGTTGTGTGACTCCACCAGGAACTGAACCCAAAACTCCTTGATTACATGGCAAGCCCTCTGTCCCGAGAATCTCTGAAGAAAAGGAACGAAAACAAGTCTCTGCCCCCTCCCTTTCTCCCCTTCTCTACCATTATGCTCAGCATTGCTCCACAGACTCCCTAGAGAGAGCGTAGTCTATCGGAAGGGCCTGAAGATATCTGGATAGATCTTGATAAAAATGATAAGCATACTAACAACCAGTGATGTGCCGTAGACTATAAGTTTACGTCTACATGCGTTGTCTACACGTAATCTACGCGTAGATTACATTGGGTTGTAGTTTACGTAGAGTCTAAAGTGCATTAAAATTAATTTTCAAGGGTTTCATGAAAGGAAAGTGACATTTTAACTGTATTGGTTCCTAACGAAATGAAAAGAATCCTATTTACAACAAAATTTCTCTTCTCTTCTATTATCAACTATGGAAGAAGATAAATAGTATGCAAAAACAACAACAGATGGCAGTCGTGAGGCAAGAGTGGTCTTTTTCCCATAAAACACTAGAATATTTCCTATATTAGGTTTCTTGCTAGGTGAGAAATTGTTCGAATTTGGAAGAAAGAGTATGAAAAGTTCTCTTCACACATCAGCAACTGATACGTAGTATACTTTTCTTTTAATTCCACGGCGCCCTTTGCTAAGTTATCACCTTTCGCCATGTTGTTTACATAGGTTACGTAATCTACGTGTATAAAATAGTCTACGTGAAGAATGTAGACTATCATTGTTTACACGTAGACGCACATCACTGATAACAACTCGTATATTTCAACGGGTTGATATAGTTAAATGGCATTTGCAAATTACTTTACATTGCTTTAGAATTACAAATTCATCTTTTGTGGTAAGTATTGAAGATATGAAAATGTGATCCAAGCAACGAAAAGATGAAGAACATTCCTGAACACTGGAAACTCACCGTGAATCATCTCATGGACAAGGGCGTATGAACATAGAAAATTTGGAGGGTCCATTAAGTATGTTTGATTTCTACTAATATTATTTTAATCGTATAATAAAGCATACCTAAATGTGCATATGTAAAAGCTTAATCAATTCTTAAGCATAATAAATGTTAAAATATTGTGTCTGGATTTTATTAGGTTTCCACTGACCAGTGCCGGATTCAGAGGTTTGGTAAAGACGAATTTAATTCGGATACTTTTTGATTGATTGATTTGGTGTTTTAAGTCCACTTTATGCACAGTAAGGTTAATCGGGACTGGACCTAAAGTTTAAAGTGGTATCCCAACTACTTGTGCTTCCAGCGGGTTTCGAACCCGGGACCCCTTGATTACAAGGCGCTACGCTACCACTGCGAAATCGGGGAGGCCACAATTCAGATATCTAACCTCACTGAGAATCAGTTCTAACTCACACTATTATTGTATGTCGCTATCATAATTCCTTACATAGCCACGGTAAACTGAACGAACGTGTACGAGGCATAATGTGAATAAACAAGGAAGACAAATACTTATTATCTCAATGGGTCCCGGTTTCGATTCTCCACATTACACAGTGGTTCGGATCCAAACTTAAACTGTAAGTCCAGTTCGGATTAGTCTATCACGAACATAAAGTTTTCTTAAAGTAAACCTTAAAATATATTCTCTAGCCTGTTAAACAGAACACCGAGTCCTCAAAAATATTAGGCATAATATATATACAGGGTGTATCATATGGAAATGGTGAAAAGTACACGATAGTAGAAGCAAGAAAGTCTCAGTAAGCATGGGATCGCAAACGAACCGTTTGCGTGATAATCGCGAATGTATGGTTACGTTCCGCCACCGATTTCATTGTTTGTATATGGTTGATTGATTGACTTGGTGTTTTAAGTCCACTTTATGCACAGATCGGGACTGGACCTACAGTTTAAAGTGAGATCCGAACCACTATGTTCCTCCACCAGGAATCGAACCCGGGACCCCTTGTACACATCGTCCGCTTGTCAGTTTACAAGTGGCGTGCCTGTTTTTCCCTTCCGTCCCGTTTTCTACAACGCCCTCTTTCGGCAGTGTTCAGTTTTAAACAAAGAAACCTCGGCATGTGCAAGGAGACAAGCGTACGATGTGTACAATCAACCCTGGCAATTGAGAAAGGCGATCGCCACCTATTTCCCTAACCCATGGATCCGCGGCTACCACTGACTCTGTTTCATAAAAGCAGTCCAATTCTCGTTTCTTGAACTATATATGATTTAAGTACGTAGTTCAATCTCGTATGGATGAAACTCTTAAAACTTCCGACAAAAAGCCATGTATATTTCAGTGTATATGCAATGCATCTAACAAATGATGAATTTGGATTTTTTTCTTGTCGCAACACAAACTTTTGCACAACACAACACAAGCAGGAAAATTTCCAGTCATTTCCCTGTTTCTGCGCGGCTCTGAGGCCCACCAAGCCTCGTATTTATGTGTACCTGGTAGCAAACCGGGGGAGTGAAAGCGGCCTGGCGCGATGTTGATCACATCATCCCAACTATGGCCGAGATCATGAATATGTGAGGCTCTACCTCCATATGACCCCAGATGCCTTCATGGCATGTGTGCACATGCACAGGGGCTAGGGTACCTTTACCTTCACCAGCGGCGGCGATTGGGTTCCAAAACAGAGGGGAGTCAAATACAATGTATTTCCCTTTGTAGATAAGTTTTTGCATAGTACGGGGGCAAAACTGGCGAAAAGTAGGGGGGAAACTGCCCCCCTCGCCTCTCTAATCACCGCCACTGGCCTTCACCTTCACAAGCTTTTGAAGAACACACAAAATCTTATTGTATGCAGTATTTCACAGCCATATGCATTATTTCCGAACAGATCAGAAAACGTTCCCATCGGCGATATATCATCTCCACCATATATATCGCCAAATATCGTGACGATATATCGTCTAATTGTTATCGCCTGGACGATATTTTTCAATATCGCGATATATCGTCTCACGATAGATAGCCTAACGCAAGTCCTTGCCCCCCCCCCGCCCCCCATGCCCCTCTCCCGCACCAGTTTTGCCACCGAATCGCCGCTACTACATGAACGTGTGGAATCAATGTTTTCAGTTGTGGATTGGAGATGGTGGATTAATGGACTGCTTTTTAGCTTTGTAACCATTCTGCATTTACTGTGAGGACGAAGTAAATGTAAACAAGTCACTTGATATCTGAGAAATAGTTATTTTCCTGTGTGTTAATTCTACTATTTCAACCATGAATATATTGGAGGAAGTTATACAGCTCACAATATAAGGTTCCACAACTTGATGCACATATGCCATCCAAATAAGCTATAGGATTTCTCACAAGAATTTTTTTACGTACTATATGTTCTTACAGCAGACGGAGAGTAGTGAAATTCTTTTAACGTTCCATTTCACTGAAAAATTGATAAGAATTAATTGCTCAATAGTGCTACATAAAAACAAGTAATACTAGACAATAACTTAATATTTTAGAAAACGTCGTCGCATTGTAATAAAGGAGTGCCGGGTTCGATACCCGGTGGAGGCACATAGTGGATCGGATCCCACTTTAAACTGTAGGTCCAGTCCCGATTAGCCTTACTGTGCATAAAGTGGACTTAAAAGACCAATTCAATCAATCAGTATTTTAGAAAATTCGTTACGGAATGAAAATCAAACCGTTAGACTGACCGTAAACTGATATCTTGGTTTACTTTTAAATGACTTACTCAGGAGCAGAGAAATACGAATCTATTTGCAATGTTTGTAACTGAAATTACACGAAGGTAGACCCTAACTCTTTCTTCAAATTAATTGATTGATTGGATTTAAAATTGTGGATGCGTCATCACCTAGACTATTTGCCCCGGTCACTTGATATCTGAGAAATAGTTATTTGTTCACTTTGGCTTTTTCATTCGCTTTAATTGAACGTATTATTATTATTCTTTGCCAGTTTTAAAGTTAAAGTACAAAATCTCGCACAATGTAATGACAAATATGTTACTTCGCATAAAACGTTTCCTCTAAGTAGTAAATACCGAAAAAAAACTTTGGCATTTACGTCTTATGCTCTCCCATGAATATTAGGGTAGGGTTGGTTAGGTTAGGTACAAAACCAGTAGGAAATTGTTCCTTGTACATGCATGTCAACATCGTAAGGATGCTTGTTAACAGTAAACTTTTTTTTGCCAATTTTGGAAGTTAACATACAAAATCACACATATACAATGTATACGTTTCTTAAAAGATTGGTATTACGTCTTATGTACTATTAGGTATGTAGTTTCTTGCAAGGTTATTATTGTAAATGTGTGTGTTTGTAAAAAACACACCACCATTCGGAAATTGTTCCTTGTACGTACATATGTATGAACTGGACGGTAAGAGTAGCTACTGCTAAATATTATACGTGCATTCTTTGCCAGTTGTTATTCGGAAACAACACATTACTTGTTTATTTGCAATGTTACATTCACACCAATGGCGACAGAAGTGACTCTAATAATATTACACATGTTTTAATCTTAAAGATTACAAATTACCAGGATTGCGAAAAAGCAACTGATGCATGGTGTACATTTCGTGTATTGCGTTTGGTTGAAAAAAATTGTTACAGCAAACACACATTCATTTATTTGGAACGGCATTTTAATACAATTTTGCAAGCATCAAACGCATTACTTTAACCTGGTTTTATTTTCTGTACCCGCATGCACTCAAATCCTACATACGAAATTACAGTGAAACCAGGCCTCCCGCACTGGTGCAAAAATCCGAATAAGGTTAATTTCGGAATTCATTTGTTCGTGCATGAATTAACCAGCTACCAGTCGGCACCACCATCGATGCTAAATCCTAATTTTCTCATTAAAAATTTAGTTTATGTATCTATTAATCAATGATGGTCACTTGTACGTGATTTTGTATTTTATTAAATGCCTTTCCCTTCTTAAACATTTATAAGAAAAATCGTATTTTTAAAGTCACTAGTTCTACATGACGTAACATCGTTCCATATGATCTGTCATGGACGTACACTAACTATTTTAATAAGGATGTAGAAGAACAAAAAATAAAAACAATGGCTTATTGTGCAGATTTTTATTGTAAAAACTGTCAGAAAAGGAATCCAGAGCTGTGTTCGTGTTCTGTCATATCCTGAAAGGTTAGTTATTTATGAATTCTGTTCGCTCTTTATGTAAAAATAATTTCCATAAAGTTAGTTTCCACGGAGAATAATTCCTAGCATGTCTTCGTATTCTGTATTTTGCTTCATTTAAGTAAAAGGACATGTGTTTAAAAAAACGTCTGAAAGATTAAAGGTTCGATTTTGTAACTTAATGTTATTTATAAGTTACACAGGAGGATAGGAAGCCAACGAGAATAGTAGGAATGACTTGAAGTTTGTTTGAAGTTCGGAAAAGCTCATTTGTGCATGTTATAATGCAGAAAGTTGCAAGTTATCGCGCTCCTATTCGCTTCTGCATGAAGTTTATTTCTTCTAGCATTTAAAACTTTGTCAACATGTACAGGAGATGAAAAAAAGCGTGTAAATATTAAAGCAATGAAACCTAAGGTAACGGTTCCTATCGTTCTATGATTTTTTTAAAAATTCTCTTAGCAGGAAGACTAATTATCGTAGAATTTTAGCAATCATTGTCACACGAAATTTGAACCTTTCTTAAAGTAATTAGCACTCTTTGGATTTTTTAAAAAAATATTTATGTTGAAAAAACAACTTAAAAATTACCTTACGCAAACTTGCACGCTTCCCAAGGACAATGTATTTTCCATTGACAAGGGACTGTAAGTATCATAGACTAGTGGGAATTAATGTAGAAGTAAATCGGAACCTTAGTAAAATGAATTTAGGTAATTTATTTATAATGCTAAGAGAACCAAACCTGGCCTGCCTAACCTAACTACGAAAGCATACATTGAATCAAATCATAAGTAATCACTAGTTTTGGAAACGAAATGAGTGTAACTAACCTACATGTGCAATATATGCAAAATATTTTACGAACATTTACACATGTGTTACTGTAAAGAAAAATCCTTTCTCACTGGTGCCACGGGAGGAAGATTTTGTGTTTCAAATCGCATTTTAATCTATGTGCTTTAATCCAACCCTACAGAATTATGGATGTTACTCCTATTATTAATAATAATATATTTTGTTGATGGAATCATCTAATTATACCTGTAGTTAATATTATTGCTGTAATAGCTCTTGTTGTTGGTCATGGGCTTTGATCTACTAGATGGTATGGGTGATTTTGATTTGTTGACTTATTTCCTGTCCTGGTATCTTCTTCAGAAATATGTTGTGTCATAACATTTTTCTTGAAAGCACTCCCGGGAATAGATTCCATGATCCATTTAATGACAAAAATTGCATTGTTAGCCAGTTGTAGGTTAGGCAGTAAGCTTCAGGGACTCTTTCTAAAAGATAATGTGGTAAAACTTTGCTTCATATGTTAGGAAGTTTAGTGCAATATCTATAATATTTTTTTATTTGCATTACCACACACTGTATGGTGCCATAAGAAGTAGTTACGATGAGAAATAATGTGAAAATTGAGTAAAAATAAATCAATTGAATGGTGACAAGCTCATAAGATTTTGCGCAATTGTTGAAGGAGCTATCATAGAATGGACCCTTATACATTTGACACTACTTTATTCAACAGATACAGATAGTGATCTAATGCATATTCATTTTCAGTAACTTACTTTGTGTTGACACGCTTTGACCTTAGCTCACTAACAACTCTTGCATTTTGGAATTTATCTTTTTTGAGTGACATAAAATGCAAAATGCTTTGTCTTGCATAGTTATATGCTTCTAAAATAATTTTTCGTCTTTTATTTTTCTCGTAGAGCTGAGATATAGTTGGAGAAAATATGGCGAAAGGACTTGAGGCACAAAACATACAAAAGTTACAGAGTTTGTGGAGACAATTTTTCAGAGAAAATGTTTATGAATTCTAATAGAAATAAGTTAGTGCCTGATGCATACCCAGATGTAGAACCAAGTAAGTATATTGCATTTCTTATGGAATAACATTGTCATCAGTTATGTGGCTCATGCATAAGAAATTGTATTTTCCCTTTTCTGCATTAAAAAATATATGCTTTAGAGATAAATTTTGCTTAAAGTACATAACACCTAACAACACGATACATTGCTTGAGGATGTTAGAAATAAATGTATTTAATGTTTCACTAAATATTCCAAGCAGGATGGATGAAAAAGATATGATTTTCAGTTAAACAGTCCTGTAAAATATTTGAAAAGTTTGATTAAAGGAAGTAAAATGCACATATTTTTCTGTTTGAGACTGTACATATGTGAACCTACTATGGAAATGTTTGTTGAGTGTGTTAATGATGCTTTAATAATTTCAGTAACTTTTATTCCAGTGAAAGTCTGTTGGGCCTCGAAGAGATTATCATACCTTATGCAAAATATATTAATTACTAGTGATTAAATAAATATATATATACCTGAATAACAATGTGTTTGTTTATTTTCCCTTACATTTGTTATTAGCAATAGAATATAATGTTTTACATTTCCACAGTAGGAGTACTAAATCATTAAGAGTAATGTACTTACTCTGAAACTGTTCTCTTCTTCTGGAGTATTTCAACATGTAAATTCATTCTTGGTCAAGTATAACATGTCACCATAGTGAGTGTCCGACCAAGAAACCTATCAGTATGACTATCAATGGTTTGTCTAATGGTATTTCATTAACAATATTATGATAATGTTCAATACAGTGGAAATTATTTGATGTAGGGTTTTAAGGATTTCTTATAGTCTTTTACTCTATATTCCATATGTTTAATGCTAACAATATAATGTATATGTGTAATTGGAAGTAAGATGCTTGAAATAAATTTTGGGACTTGTAGGCATAATGACCATATTGGGCCCTTCAATGTATGTGAGAAGAATCCTCTTATCTAATATCCTTACTTGAGTTTGAACTGTTCTTTTAGGTCTACTTTATGCACAGAAAGGCTAATTGGGTTGAAACTACCGTTTAAAGTGGGATCCGAAACACTATGGGTATCCACAGGGTATCGAACACATACCTGAGTTAAAAAATGGGTGTGAAGAGCCCCTTGAGAAAGGTTGAAAGTGAAATGTTATAAAGACTTGCAAAGGATATACACAAAACTACGAACTTCCTCAGAGACAGTATAAGAGCCTCGCTCTTCTCAAAAAGGTAATGACATTTATTAAAGTGCTGTCATTATCTCCCAACCTGGTCAATAATTGGTAAGATCAAAAGTTTAAGTATAATCTACACATTAGGTAGGAATAAGCCAATCACTTAACATTTAGACATGGGACATTGGATGGTCTAGCCCTTGCAGCAAATCATCATGAGTGAGACACCTATGTTCGATACAAAGCCAAGTTAAATTTACTTCTTGATGGAAGGGATGGTATGAGAAACATCATGCATCAATGATCAACCTGATAGTGTGAAGCTTGAAAGAATGATTATTTATTAATTCTTTATGTTCACTTTCTTTTAGACTGACTAGAAACATGTGTGACATTATTTAGAAGCTGACAATGAGTAGCAGGGATTTTGTCAATATGGCATCCACTATGGGTGAAACGTTGCTGTTCATTGGTTCATTTCCAAGTGACATATGTCACATGTCACTTTGGTGTGAAATCTCTCTAAATTGCAAAAAATACTGTTGGTTTCTTTGTCATCAGCTGGAAATTTGCACATTTCTTTTGTTTTTTAATTAACTTTAAAATTCATGTGGAATATTTATTCTGAATGCATGGATTGTATCATCTTCAGTACTGTATTAAGTATATGAATATATAAAATACATATCTGTGCAGGATAAGATCTTTCAGTGGTGTATTTTTAATTCCATTGTGTGTGTGTTTAGGAGTGGGGGCCTGGGAGTGTGCTTATCTAGCTTGATCCTACATACTCAATGACTGCTTTGTTTTTTATTCTAAGACATTCATATTTCGAGTCCAGATTTTTGTGTAACTATGAAATATGTAATGCCATATGATGAAATTGTAGTCAATACAGAGTGGTTTCAGTAAGTAACTTCGAACATAACTCGCTTGTATGACATACTCCTACTCCCATTCTAGATTAAAAATTAGGGATTTTTGACAAATACTAAAATGAATAAGCATGCAGTGATTAGTTAATAATATATCTTACAAACATTCACACGTTTTTAGAAATGGGTTGAAATTACTCTCATGCAAACCAGAAAAGTGAAATTTCATAAAACTTCGATTGATTGATTGATTTGGTGTTTTAAGTCAACTTTATTTACAGTAATGTCAATCGGGACTGGAACTACAGTTTAAAGTGGGATCCGAACCACTATGCGTCTCCATATAGGTACAACTTCGAGATAGGGTGGTTGCTATATAGGCATTCTAGGTTAACTTGTGTAAGGTGTGACCTTTTCTTACTCTATTTTCCTATAACTATTCATTATCACCATCATAGTAGTTTTACAGAGAAATAGACTGATAGAATTAAAACAATTACAATTTTATTCCAGAAATTATTCTGTTTGATAACTTCCCCAATGAGCTGTTTCACTCATAACTATTATTTTATTCTATTCTCTCATGGCAGATGGCACTGAACTAGTTTCTATGTCGTAATGTCCAAAATACTATTTCATCTACAGAACACTGAATGTAAGTTGTGATAGAAATTAACTGTAGTGTAAAATATTTACTTTCATCTACAGCATAACATAACCCATGGTTCTACAGAATAGTTTCTCAACCTATAGGGTGCGACCAACTCCTGGGTCCTGAGGGGACATTTGGTGGGTCGGGAAGTTGGGTTCGAATATGGTAGGCCTACACAAGGGAGAAAATTACAGTGACGGCACCAGAAACAGTTGTTGGTATTAAGTATGCTGTATCCTGCAGATTGCCACCCACGTTAAACTGTGCAGCAATTGTTATGAAGAGAAAGAGACAATTTGGGAAATGTTGCAACATGGTTCGAGCGCTCTTTAGAACACTTTGGGTAGCGCAATGATCCGCTCACCCCTCGCTTCCATTCCTGCATTTATTTTCTGCTAATAATTCGGGACATATCTCGTAAGGTCGCAGTATTTATTTTATTTAAGTTCATAAAAATGTTCCACAAGGATAAATACCATTGTTCGGTTAATGCAGGGGTCCTGGGTTCGAATTCCTGTTAGAGCTTTCTTTGTGTCATCAATTTTTCATAGCATCGTCGCGATTAGCCTAAAATTGAAATAAAATGCGACGCTAAATAAACAACGACGAGGGAGGGTAAAACGCATTGATCTACGAACAAAGTAATCGCCGTAGAGTTTACGCAGGATAAAATCGCGATTTACCCAAAATGTCAGAAAAGCAACGCATAATAGGGAGAATACGAAATAAATATACTTATTACCACAGATGATACACGGACCATTTTTCATGCACAACGGAATGATATACGTGCTGGAATTTCAGGAACTTGAAATTATTTTCGTATGTTGTGCTTCTGGGCTACTTATTCTGTATATCTCGTAACTTATTATAGATGTAGAAATCATTCAAACGTAACGTGCATTAACTGAACAATAGTACGAATGCAACACCCTTAACTAGCCGAACCTACTCGAAACTGGATGCTAAGAACGCCAAACCTAATTCACCTAACCTACTAATTCAAGCGTACAGGAAGGGATTTACGAACACACAGAAAATTTAGCTCATTGATAATATTAAGGAAAGTCAAAGCGAGATGCAAAGGACAACACGGTAAGCTCACGTATAGTCAGGAGAATGTTGCCACTATTACTGCATTTTTTTGTTTTCAATTCCATATAATTTATATTCCTTTGCGGTGGACAAGCCAGGTAATGGTAAAAATCAAACAGTAATAATGCCTTTGAGGATAGGGCGTGAGATGTAGAAATTTCATGAAGTCCCTAACGTGACAACGGCAATCTACTTCTGGCATACATACAGTCATATATTACACATGTACAGAAATCTTGTCATGCGATTTTGTGTGTAATGAAGAGATTACCACCCTGCAATCTAAACTTAGGCCAAATTACGAATTCAAAGGACATAATTAATTCTTCAGAGAATAGTTTTTCTATTAACTCTGTCCATTTACTTAAAAATCATTAATTAGATTTAACTTGATGTTCACTGACATTTGGTTAATAATGTTGATAATTATATTTCTCCCTTGTACATGTGACATTTAGAACAGGTTAAGATAATATATATGAAGCATAAATGAAAATATAGCAAATAAGTTACAAGATATTACAATGAAGGACTGTACAAGGGTATGAATCGTTAAATAGTAAAATTTCATTTTTGGACTTTGTCTTGGATTTTCCTATTACATTTCCAAATACATTTTAGTCGTCTATAACCAGGAAAAACTATTATATATGCTGAGCTCGTGGCACAAGTATCAAGTTCGTCAACTACACCACAAAGAGCTTACTGTTTTAAAGAAAATTTCCCACGAAAGGAGAGTATGACATCCATTGTTTACACTGAGTAGAAAGGTACAAAATCATCCACATTATATTTGTGAAATATTAAATTGAACGAAGTAGTAAAACTTCATTAATGGGCATTATATTTATTTCATATAATGCTCAATATAGTGTACATAATGTTATAAAACCGGAATATACATTTTATTCAAGAAGTGTAATTTCCTTTACTGTCGTTAGAAGGCAATTACGTGACATTTTACTATCTTGTCTTCGCGATTAGCCCAAAGTGGCAGAAAAGCGGAGTGAAACAAATAAACAAAATAAATCTATGAAACGATCATTTCCTTTTTAACTCTTTCATTCATGCAATTCTTCTTTAGCATGTTAAAATTATAGTATACCATGATTATAGAATGAAGCCATGGTAAATGAGAACATGCGCAACTATCTTTGTAACACATCGATCAGATAGTTTGAAAAGTATGGATTTTCACAATACGTTTGCGAGTTTTCAATTATGTTACTACTAGTGTCTCCCCGGTGGCGCAATGGTAGCGTCGTTGCCTTGTAATCAAGGAATCCCGGGTTCCATACCCGGTGGAGGGACATAGTAGTTCGGATCCCACTTTAAACTGTAGATCCAGTCCCGATTAGCCTTGATGTGCATAAAGTGGACTTGTTGAAACAGCAACTCAATCAATACAGTCATGTTACTAATCATTAAAGGAATGCCTCAATACCATCCCGAAGTTTCGATAATTAATAATTCCCCCTCCTCAAGTAATAAAACACTTTCCCTCTCTGAACCTCGCATAGAAATTATAGCGGCCGTTTGCTTCGGCCAAGCCCCGAACGAACATAACCGAAGGGGCACCGAGCATAACCGATCCTCCCATCAGACGTCACGCGCTCGTGCATGATCGGCAATTTTCGGATGGCGCTACCATATTAAGTTACCTTGAGTATAATCTGTGTTTACACTTTTATAGTTGATAAAATGGCAAAGTCTCGATCAGCTGTTGCAAATTGCGAAAGTTTGCTGCATGTTTTGCATTACCAAATAACAGCAAAAAAGGCGGATTTGTTAATTATCCCAGGAACGGCAATAAATAAAGCAACGTTTGTTAATATATGTGTAGAAATGAATATTAGATGGTCATTTTCGTGTGTGTTCCGAAAATGTTGTATATTGATATTAGCATTAGCAGTTTCACCACAGATTAATAAGATCGCTTACTTCCTATCTCTCCTTTGTAATCTGTGCGTATACCAAATCGGACATGTGGAGCCACCCTACGGCTGTTTCGAAACGTAAAGCGTTGTCATAGCAACCTCTCCGCCAATCATATCTTACTCTTGGCAGTGACAGTTGAATGCGTCTCAGCGCAATGATCCGCTCACCCCACCCTTCCATTCCTGCTTTTTGATTTTGATTTGATTTAGTTTATTTTACTTCGCGTTTTGTGCCTCTTGGCTAATTTGCGAAGATGGGGAGGAGTGATGAAATGATTAAATTGATGAATGGACATTCACAAACAACCAAGCCCGACCGGGATTCGAACCTGGGACCCTTGGCGTCGCAGCGCGATGTGCTAACCACTCGGCCACAGGGTCGGGCCATTCCTGCTTTTATTTTCTGCTAATAATTCGGGACATATCTCGTAAGGTCGAATTAATTATTTTATTTAAGTGCATAAAAATGTTCTACAAGGATAAATACTTAAAGTGACGGTGTTCAGAGTGGTACAGCACGGGCTGTAATGAGAGTAGCAGTCTGAAACTTCGTAGATATGCTAATGAAGCAATGCGCTCGCGAATTATGCAAAAAAAAAAAAAAAAAATAGTTCCAATTCTCGCCACCAGGGTAAAAAATGGCGCTGTAAGCAGTCAAAACGTGGAATTTTCCGTAACTCTGACGTCAAAGTCTGTGACATTGCCTAACCATTGTGTGAGCTCCCTGGTTGTGGTTGGTGACGCTTGTTGCTTTTTCCTTTAGTAATGTTCATGTAATTCGAATAGTGAAATTGTAGCGATATTTTATTACAAAGAGTATTGTTTTCTGCGATTTATAGTGTTTTTCCTGTAACTGTATCAAGTTTTGACTGCTTACAGCGCCATTTTTTACCCTGGTGGCGAGAATTGGAACTATTTTTTTTTTTTTTTTGCATAATTCGCGAGCGCATTGCTTCATTAGCATATCTACGAAGTTTCAGACTGCTACTCTCATTACAGCCCGTGCTGTACCACTCTGAACACCGTCACTTTAATTATAACCACCCGATATTTGTACACTTTCGCTCTTCGCTTGCACGTACACGTATTATAGCTTTTAATTCGTAAAACGATTTCACCCAACTGTAACTTCAGAACGATAACTTGTAAAACCTCACTTTGATATCGAAAATTAACATTTTATGGAAATTACAAACTGGACTTGGTTTTCAAGGTTTGGGGTTTTATTTACAACACAAATTTTGTAGCACGAAATGCCAATCTTACACTCTACTTCCTCATCCTCCTCTACGTAAAATTTCCGAAAATATGGAACTCAGAGACCCAAACATAATTAATACGAAATTAAATAAAACAAACTTTTAAACAAATTATTAGTGTAATGTGATTTACAATTAGAGAGAGTTCACACATATTTCATCAATTGCAAAACATCACCTAATATACCTGGCCGGCAACGAAATGAATTCGACACCCATCTTCTTAACGTAGAAAGTCCAGGTAAAGGAATACCAACTGTATTTCTCAAATAAACGTAACATTTTTTTTGAAACGGCTCGAAGAGTCAACGCTTTGCTTATATCATCTTTAGTCCATAGGAATTTCGTTTTACCGTGTACTAAGTATTGTATTTGAGTGTCACTGAACACTTTCCCCAAGATATTCGTGAGTTTTCTTGTTACATTGTCGGTTAGGTTATGTTGAAGATTTTGAACTTGTTTAGTTTTTTTGGTTAAAGCAAGTTGCAAGAGCTTGTTCTTAATCTTTAACTTCTTAATTTCTTTATGTAAACGTCTGTTGTTCTTCTGTAAGCGATGAATAGTGTTTTCCAACAACGAAACATTGCTAGCAGTTTCTGTACCTACGTCTATTTTTCTTTTTTTCGGCGACATCGTATTTAGCTTATTTAAGGAACGTTTCCTTATTTCACACCTTTCGTAGCGTACATCTCCACAGTCTTTATCAGCACATCCTAAAAATGATTCATGTTTTGAAGAGGAAGGTTCAGGAGAATTTGCTGCACCACATTCTCTATTATTTTGCACTGAAGTAATATGGTGTAATTTTAGTGATGGCACTGCAGTTGGCTTCAGTACTTCCTTTGTTGGAAAACACAGAAGTTCTGCTCTTAGATCTCGCACATAGTCTTATTTACAAAAATGGGCACTGCACACTCTCGCATTTTTAATATTAATATTATGTTCTCGTTCACAAGCACGAATCCACTGTTTACTTACACGATTATCAGCTGGAAATCTATGATATTTAATATCACTTCCTTTAGTTTTTTGGTTATAATTCTCACAGCTTGTTACTGCACAATTAGGCATGATTATAGGTGTAATGAACAAAACAATCTAATTTCAACAGAAATAATACAATAAAAGTATATCGAACGCTACAAAATCAATAACCTGCTTGTTCCGAATTTTGCGACGTGTTAGTAGCTAAATGTACCCCGCACCAAACTTACTGCGCATAGCAACGAGCACCGTCAAACCCGATCCTCCCAGATGACGTAATGCATACGTACTTCACATAGCAACGAGCACCCCCTGGATTATACTAGGTGCTGCACGTATCTGTTGGCTGCACAGTGTACTGCTTTTCCATGTTTACCTGGCACTTAACGCGTTAGGCGGAGCCCCGACTGCCACTTACGTTACACGGGACTTTAAGTGCTAGGTAACGTTAGGCGGACATTGAACAACCGCAAAATGGTGTTAAGTGGGGGATAAGACGTTAAGCGGAGATGGTGCAACCGGCCCTAAATCTTTCAATGAAAAGACAATCTTCTTGACATATCAAGCTTAGAAACAGTGATGTGCCGTAGACTATAAGTTTACGACTACATGCGTTGTCTACACGTAATCTACGCGTAGATTACATTGGGTTGTAGTTTATATAGACTACGTAGACAATCTAAAGTGCATTAAAATTAATTTTCAAGGGTTTCATGAAGGGAAAGTGACATTTTGAACTGTATTGGTTCCTAACGAAATGAAAAGAATCCTATTTACAACAAAATTTCTCCTCTCCTCTATTATCAACTATGGAGGAATATAAATAGTATCTTTTCCCATAAACACCAGAATATTTCCTATATTAGGTTTCTTCCTAGGTGAGAAATTGTTCGAATTTGGAAGAAAGAGTATGAAAAGTTCTTCTCACGCATCAGCAACTGATACGCGGTATAATTTTGTTTTACTTCCACGGCGCCCTTTGCTAAGTTATCACCTTTCGCCATGTTGTTTACATAGATTACATAATAGTAGTGTAATTGGCCCTATTATAAACCCGAGAAAGTATGAGCCCCCCTCTGGCAGATTTGCCTACACTTAAAACTAGCTCAACATGCCCATATGAGCTTTTTGCTCAAGTGTGGAACCCTGTCTAATCCAAGATTTTTGTAAAAATGCCCTCGGGAATTTCCTGAGAAAGTATGACCCCCCTCAGATTGATTTGTCTACACTAACAAAAGGCACTTCTGTGAGATTGTTGTCCATAAACCTGTCAAAAATATGCCCCTCTTGATATTTTTTTTGCCCACACCTAAAACTACGCCAAACGTATTAACACACACACACCCATCCACCCACACCCCCCCACACACACTGATCTTGACCTTGACCTTGAGATGATCTTGACCTTGACCTAGACCTTGACCATTTTTTGATTATTTTTTCGATTATTTTTTCGATTATTTTTTCGATTATTTTGACCTTGACCTTGAGATGACCTTGACCTTGACCTTGACCACGCCCACCCACACCCACCCACATACACACCCACACCCACCCACACCCACCCACATACACACCCACACACACCCACACATATTTACTTCCGGTCCACTTGTGGCCTATTTCTGGTTTATTTATATTGCATCATGTTTTGCAACAAATTATTACCCAATATTATGCATTACACATGTGTTGTTTTCTGATTGGTTGGTTATGACATAATGTGATGATGTGTTATATTCTGATTGGCTTATTGTTTCAGATGTTTTCAATGCGGTCCGTGCTTAGGGTATATAAAGAGATTTTGCATTGCATATCAGCCAGTATTGTGAGAGTTGTTAAAGAGTGAGGGTGTGTTGTTGCAGTGCTGCTCATATTTTTTAAACACAAAAATATTGCAGATTTGTATAAATTGAATTACAAATCTATTTGATTTAATATATAGAATTTTTAACAACCTGTCATAGGTTTATTAAGTATAAAGTTTTGATTTGGACCCCAAGAAATTTTATGTAAATACCAAAGCCAAAAATATTCACACACACACACACACACACACACACACACACACACACACACACACACACACACACACACATTAAGTATACAAAACACACTGCTGAACCCAACTGATATTTTTTATTAAGCATAGAATTTTGATTTGAACCCCAAGAAATTTTATATAATAAACAACAACAAAAAATGTCAAATCAAAAACATTGTAATCAGTGCAAAAAGAATATATCTAGCGCCAATTGGGCTAAGCATCAAAGGAATTGTAATCCAGACAAATGCAGAACTCCCACAAAATTATGCCCTAAATGCCATAGAAAATATAGCATGGAATACTTCACTTATAAACATAAAGGTACTTGTTCTGCACAGTCATCAACATTGCCCCCACAACCATCTACATCTGGTCTGAAAAGGAAGCATTAAACACCTGTTAATGCTGGACTGGCAAAGCAGCCACGCTATGAAACCATCCATAGCAGTTTTAACGGCCAATTAAGGGATCACCGTTTTGTATCAGAGCCAAGATGTGACATTAAGAATTTTTTGAACAGTACAAATCCAGATGTGCAGGCAATTCTAAATGCACAAAATGGCTCTTATAAGCTGTCCCTAAAATTGTTTACACAATATAAGAAGCCAAATGGCACAAAATTTACACAGCCCCACATAACAGAAACTGTACCGGTATATTCAAATACAAATTCAGACAAAATAATAAGCAGTTTGATAGATCAATTGAATATTAAACACTCTGAATTTGCTGCAAAAGAGTCTGGATGGAGCCTATGCGGATCTCCACACAAGTTATATGTTAATATTTCTGAATTCAGCCCATTACAAGGTTCCACTTATGTGCCTTTACCTGCCAATATTAAAAACAAACAAGCTGTGCTTAATATAAAAAATAATGATGCGAAATGCTTTTTGTGGTGTATTTTAGCTGCTTTGTATCCAGTTTCAAGGAATCCTGATAGAATAACTTATTATAAACAACATGAAAATGATTTTGATGAAGCAATGGAGGGTTTAGAATATCCAATGTCTGTTCAGAATATTGATAAATTTGAAAAAAAGGCCAGGGATATTAATGGTAAACAATTATCTATTAATGTATTTATTTGTTCTACTGGCCGTGGCAATTGCTTGATAGATCCTCTCAGAATCAGTACACTTGATGATGATTCTGCTGTTCCGATTGATCTGCTCTTAATTAAAGGGGATGGCACATATCATTACACTCTGATACATAATCTTGAAGCTTTAGTCAGAACACAACTAGACAAATTTAATAGAACATTTAAGTTGTGCCGAAGATGTTTAACTGTATTTGATGGTAGAAAAAGGGTGAATGGGGTTCATGAAAAAAATGCAGAAATTGCTAAAAACAAGTTAATTGAGCATCTGAAATACTGTGGCAATCATAAACCTGTTCATATGGTGATGCCTAATCCAAATGAAAATGCAAAATTCAAAAAATTTGAAGCCTTGTTGGAACACCCAGCATATATAGTCTGTGATTTTGAATCAAACCTCAAACCCCTTGCATTCTGCAGCCCAGATCCTGATGAATCTTTAATTACACCATACCAGTTACATGAACCTTCTAGTTTTTATTATGTGATTGTACAGGATGGTGTTGTTAGTAAAGAATATTTATACATGGGACCATTTGCCATCAAAGAATTTGCACATAGAATAGAAAATGAGTGCCATAGCATAGCATCTAATATCTTATTAAAATCAAAACCTATGTTGCCTTTAACAGAGGAACAGATTGAAGATTTCAACAATGCAGAAAAATGCCCGGTATGTGATTCTGAATATCAAGGTACATCACCATTCTCATACAGATGGTAAATTCTTAATGGCCCTGTGTAATAGCTGTAATATTAAGATCCAGAGACCAAAATTTGTCCCTATATTTTGCCATGGTGCATCCAATTATGATTTTCATCATCTGATCAGGTACGAGGGGTTTGACAAGCAGAATTTAAATATTTTAGCTGAAAATAATGAAAAATATATTGCCATTAGCAAAATAATTAAAGTTAATGGTGTTCCTATTCACTTAAGATTTCTTGATTCTTACAGAATTTTATCGGCTAGCCTGGCTACACTGGCCACTCAATTATCTGATGATCAATTCAAAATCACATGTGCTTTGTTTCCAAATCAGGACCTGAAATTAATTAGGCGGAAGGGTGTATATCCATATGATTATGTTACAGATTTTTCTAAATTTGATGAGTGTTCTCTGCCACCACAACAAGAGTTTTACAGCAAAATCAGAGGATCTGGAATCACTGATGAAGATTATCACCATGCCCAGTTGATGTGGAACAATTTAAAATGCCAGACATTTGGTGATTATCACAAGGCATATTTAAAACTTGATGTGACCCTCTTAGCTGATATACTGCAGGCATTTAGAAAATCTTCCATGCAAAATTATAAGCTGGATCCAATGTATTTTTACAGTGCTCCGGGCCTAGCATGGTCTGCAATGTTTTTAAACACTAAAATGCAATTGGATCTGATCCAAGATCAAGATATGTATCTGTTTATGGAGCAATGTATAAGAGAAGGCATGGTGCAATGTTCTCAGAGATATGCCAGAGCAAATAACAAATATATTCCTGATTATGATCCAGCACTGCCATCAAACTATATACTGTATGTAGATGCCAACAGCCTCTATGGTTATGCCATGATGAAAAAACTGCCATATGCAGGGCTTGAGTGGGTTGAAGATTTTAATATTGAAGATCTTAAAAATTTTGATGACAGTAACTATGGCCTGTTCTTAGAGGTTGATCTGACAATTCCTGATGATTTACACAACACAGTTTCTGATCTGCCCCCAATTCCCGAGGTTAAGTGTTCACCTGGCTCTAAACAGAAGAAATTGATGATGACTCTAGAGCCGAAACAGGATTATGTCATATATTACAAAAACCTCCAGTTCCTGATGAATCATGGTGTTCAAGTGACCAAAGTTGGAAAAGTTTTGAGGTTCAGGCACTCAAGATGGTTGAAACCACATATTGATACAAACACAGAGCTTCGAACATCTGCATTGAGCCAATTTGATAAGACCTTGTTTAAATTGATGGTCAATTCAGTGTATGGCAAAACAATTGAAAATGTCAGAAAACATATTGATGTTAAAATAATTACTAACCCCAGCCGGAGCAAAAAATTGATTGCAAAGCCCAACTTTAATTACAGAAGAATTTATGATGAGAATATGGCACTTTTCAACATGAAAAAAACAAAGATTAAGTTTGATAAGCCTATTTATGTAGGGGCTGTGATATTGGAATTGGCCAAATTACACATGTTAAAATTGTATTATGATGTGTTGAAGCCTTTTTATAAGGATCGTGTAAAACTGATGTACATGGACACAGATAGTTTTGTTCTTGATATTCAAACAGAAGATGTTTATCAAGATATAGCACAGCCTGAATTGTTTAAATATTTTGATACCACTGAACATTCAAAAATTAAACACCACAACAAAAAGGTGCCTGGCAAGTTAAAAGATGAGACACTTGGTGATGTTATTGTGGTATTTGCTGGGTTAAGGGCCAAGATGTACAGTTTTGAAACATGTAGTGGCGCTGTTGCCAAAAAGGCCAAGGGTATTGGCAGAGTGACTGTAGACAAAGAGCTTGAATTTGAAGATTACAAAAATTGTCTCAAATCATGTAGCACAATCCGAACATCAGAAAATAGAATTCAGTGTGTGGATCACTTGTTGACTAGCAATATTGTAAGAAAAGTGGCTCTGGACCCACATGATGATAAGAGATGCATTTTGTCATGTGGCATACATACTCTACCATGGGGTCATTGTGATTTGAAAAGTGGTAATCAATGCCCAATTACAGAGCATGATTTGAAATAAATAAACATGCCTATGAACTTATTTGGGTTCAAAAAACAGGCTATTATGGACCTGCCAACACCACAACCCTCTTCTGATATAATATCTAAACTAAGTGCTTTGTTAATTATTCATCTGAACAGCATATTTACAGATGTTGATGAAGAAACAGGTAAAACATTGTACATATTTAACAATAATTTAAATCATTACCAATTACCTGTAGGTGGTCAATTGCAATTTATTACAACCCCTGAGGCTAATGTCAAGATTTCAGTAGGGAGAAATATTTATAGAATTAAGCACTCAAACATGATTTCTGGCACTGTATATACTGTTTCTGCTGGTGACTGCTTATATATTGAGGTCCCGGGATCATATGACAAGCTTATACCTTTTTTTATAGAATTAAGAATCAGATATTCAATAATAAATAACCACTAAAACAAAAATGCCTAATGATATATTTGGCGATACAAGGCATGAAGATCACAGTGATGAGATTCTGATGCTTGATGTCAGAGTCAAGAAATTAAGAAGTGATTTACAAGCTTTACAAACCACACTCAATGCCAGTCTTCAACTAGAAATTACAAATTTACAATCACAATGCATGGACCCTCTTCTTAAAATTGATTCAGAACTCAAAGTGCTGCTTCAGAAATATACTGACCTGGCAACATTGGATAATTTTCAAAGTTTAGAAGAAGCTGTAGCAGCTCTTCAAGCCAAATTTAAGACCCACGCCACCGACTCTGAGCAATTGAAACAGCAATTGGAAGAGCAGATAAATAAGGTCCAGGCACAGCTCCAAACAATTGTCAAAAGCATAAAATCACAAGAAGATTTTGATCTAGTGATTTCCACTCTAAAAGAACAGATTCAATCACTCCAGATACCTAATCTGGACCCCTTGAACAATGCCATAGCCGAGGTTAAAGAAAAAATTGAGACATTTGAAAATTTTATGAACAACTTGCCATCTTCTGATGCTTTGAGTGCAATAACTCGGAGTGTTGCAAACATCAAGCTGCAACTTGAAACATATGAAGATTTTGGAAAAATTCAAAGTACCATAACCCATCTTGAGGGTACAATAGCAGCAGTGCAAAGTGATTTGACAAATGTACAAGAATCCCGCCTGCCTGGTATTGTAGACACACTTGTCAGTGTCCAGCAACAGATCACAAAGCTTGAAAACCTCAACACTGAATCTGAACTATCTCATTTTCATCACTTGATCGATGATATCCAAATAAAACTTGAAATTTTACAACAATCAACACCCACTCAGGCAGATATAGCCCTGCTCCAAAATGCTATGCAAAATGTGGCTGATGCATCTGAATTAAATAATGTGAAATTGGCACTTGAATCTTTGCAAAATACTGTATCAAATCTGCCTACATCACAGGAACTTAAAAATATTAAGAGAGCAGTGAATCGCATATTGAAATCAGAAGATATCAAAAATATCCAGACAGAGATCAAACAACTTACCCAGACAGTGGCCACTCTACCATCTAATCAACATATTAATGAACTGCATGCCCTGTTTGAGGATATCAGAAGACAGGTCCATGATCTTACTGCTCAAAATTCAAAATTGGCAGTTATTGAAAATTTGCAACAAATTGTAGCTAATATCAAGCAACAGCTAGGGACCATGGAATCCAATCAAGCATATGCTCTGTCTGTTTCTGCCACCCAGCTTCAAGAGATTGTGCAACAATACAAGAAACTTATTGTGGACATAAAAATCAAGCCAGGCCATGATGATGTTGTTAGGACTATTAATGAGCACCTTGAATCTGTAACAAGCAGATTGCTTACAGCAGAAAAAGAAATAACAGGCATAATTGAGAATCCAAAACATACAGTAATTCTTGAATTGTACAGCATCCCCAACAAAGAATATGATTCACCATTTACACCAGGTGGCAAAATATATATGCTGTCCCCTGCACAATTTTATTACCAGTTTTTTGTTGGGGGCACACTCAGACCAATCAAAATCAAATATTGGCTTCAACCACAGGCACACCACTACCCTACCTTATCAATAACAAATGCTGATAATAAACCAAAAATCACCAGTGTAGAGTTAGAGGATTTTACAGATCCCAATACATTAGAAACATCTTATGCTGAAGATGATGGCTCTCTGGAATTTCATATACAAATAGGAGACAAATTATATTTAGAAAATCCTGTAGTATCAGCTGCTGAACACCCCATAGTTGCAATATTCTTGTTTTCATATTATGTCTAGACAAATTATTGTTGATGAATTACACAGACAAGCCAGACATAATTATAAGAGACTGCCAGTAGTCACAAAAGGCATAGATGATTTATGGCAGAGCGACTTGATTGAGATGGCAAGTGGACAGCTGAAAAACTTAGACAAAATCAACAAGGGCTATAAGTATCTACTCACTGTAATAGACACATTTTCAAAATTTGCCTGGGCTGTGGCACTCAAATCCAAAACTGGAAAATGTGTTACAGAAGCCTTCAGGACAATCATCAATCAGAGTGGAAGATCACCGCGCTATTTGCAAACAGATAATGGCAAAGAATTTTATAATTCTGTGTTCCAACAATTTATTAAAAGCCAGTCAATACAACATTATTCGAGTTACAGTGATCTCAAGGCCTTAATTGTAGAGAGATTCAACAAAACCCTAAAAAATCTTATGTATAAACAATTTACACTTCAAGGTAATTATAAATGGCTTAATATTCTTCCAGAACTTCTACATAAATATAACAACTCGGTCCATTCCACAATCAACATGAAACCCTCTGAAGTAACTTCATCTGATGAGCAAAAATTGATCAGGACTGTTTATTATCCTAGATACCAGCCAACAACAAGAAAGGCCAAATACAAGGTGGGTGATCAAGTAAGAATCTGCAAATATAAGCACTTATTCAAAAGAGGCTTTACAAGAAACTGGAGCACTGAATTATTTACAGTGGTTCAAGTTAAACCTGGGACCCTTAACACATATATAATAAAATATCACCGAGGAGAAATTCTCAAAGGCAGATTCTATGAAGAAGAACTCAGCAAAACTAAACAGCCTGACACATATCTCATAGAAAAAATCATCCGCAGAAAAGGCAACAAGTTATTTGTCAAATGGCTAGGACTTCCAGAACACAGCTGGATCGATGCAGACAAAGTGATAATATGAGCACCTGGGATGTTATAAAAAGGCTGCCAGAACCTGAACAGCAGATTAAGAGAAATGGCAAGTTCCTGCCTGAAAATATTAGATGTCTTATTGTTGGGCCATCGGCTTGTGGTAAAACTACACTAATGATTGATAATTTTTTATTGGCACCCAACTGGTTAGACTGGAAAAACAGGCACTTGTATGTTTTCTCTAAGAGCTTGGAACAATTAAAATATCAGCAGCTGATGAAGCTATATGATGGATTGGATATTGCCACTTTTGAATCAGATGTTAAGCCACTCCATGAATGTCTCGATAATTCTGTTGTTGTGTTTGATGACATTGTACTGGATAATCAAAACAAGGTTAGAAATTTCTTTACACAGGGCCGACACAAAAACATTGATTGCTTCTACCTGGCACAGACTTTTTCAAAAATACTGAAGCAGCTGATCCGAGACAACAGCAATTTTATATGTGTGTTTCATCAAGATCATACCAACCTCAAACACATACATGATGAATATGTAGGTGGGGACTTGAGCTACAATGATTTTTCCAAGTTTTGCAGTAGGTGCTGGAACCAGGACAGTTATGGGTTTGTCACAATTGATATGACAAGAAAACCCAATAGTGGCAAATACAGAAATAAAATCAACAATTTTCTAGACATTGAAACATATATAAATAACCATGAAAAGGCCAATCATTGATGATCTTAAATTAAGAGATTATCTTGTAAAAAGATTTAAGGGATGGAAATCACAGAACCGAGGAATTTATGAACAGCACAAACAAACAGAACAGCCTATTATTGATGCTATTAGTGAATTAGGTAAAAATATCAAAACTGTTACAGAGCAAAACCAAAATTTGATCACAGAGCTTGTACCTGTAGCTGCAAGGAACATATTAGATTATCCAATCACCCCACTTTCCAGTATTCATACACCTAGTCCTGTTGCTCCTCGAAGAATTGAAGCTACTCTGGATCCTATTGAATTGGGTCTTCTTGCTCAAAAATATTTAAGCACACCTAAAGACAACAAAGATGAGGTCTTTGGCTTATATGCCGACACAGAGCGTGATGGTAGCATCATATATAGAATTGGCAATTTCAGAGTAACATTTATGGGAGATGATCTAATTGTATATTCAGAATCTCATCTTGGAGAAAAAGGTGGTTTTGTTAAATATCCCGGCACACCTGGGTTGTGGGAACTGATGACTAGGAAGAGGCCTGGCAACTATACAGATCAAGACTATGAACACTACAAAGAAATATTAATAAAATCAGATGCTCTATACCAGAACAATGATCCCACACAAAAAAGAGTCAAGTCTAGCAGTGGAGCAAAATACAACAACTTAATCAAGCCCATATGGTCACAAATTAAGACTGGCAGTGGAATCAAACAATACAACACCCTGCCTAAAGAATTTGTCTGGGTTGATGATGTCAGGAAACTTGTAGACAGGTTATTGGTGATAGCTGGGGAGGAAAATGCTGGCAACCACAATTTTTACAATGAAAAGGTTGGAATTATGGACATGATAAGCACAAAATTGTCTAATTTTATAGTGAATGACACTAAGGGGATTGGATATCTTATAAAAATTATTAATACTTTACCACCTAAATTTTGGAATATTTCTGAGGGCCGGGGGTTGGTTAATGACATTATAAACAAGCTGCCATTTGAACTACATATTCCAGGCTATCAGTATTGTGGTCCCGGTACAAAATTGGACCATAGATTAAACAGAGGTGATCCTGGTGTTAATCCCCTAGATGCTGCTTGTAGAGACCATGACATAGCATACAACACACATTCTGATCTTGACAAGAGACATGTTGCAGACAAGAAATTAGAAGAGGCTGCATTTGGTAGATTTGTAAGCAAAGATGCTTCTTTGAGTGAGAAAATAGCAGCATTGGGGACCACCATAGCTATGAACACCAAACAAAAACCGGGGTGGGGGTTGTGAATATGTATATAATAAACCTACAATGAAGGCCAAGGGTGTTATGTATCAAATACCTTATGCAGGTCTTAAATCTCTTAAAACTATTGATAGCCTTTTAACCAAAAAGCAGCGCAAGAAAAAAATTCTTGTATTGCCAAGGGCCATGGTATGAAATTGTTGCTTAGTACCCCCAATTAAAAAAATTACAGCAATCCAGGAAAAAATCACATGTAGGGGGTTTCATATTTACTATCCCGGCCATCTTAGCAGCACTTGGGGCTGTTGGGAGCTTGGCTGGGGGATCAGCTGCCATAGCAAAAACAGTAATAGATGCCAAGAAGAATAGGGCAGAATTAGATGAATTGAAGCGCCATAAACTGGCCATGGAGAAAGAAGGCAAAGGTGTTAAGAGAGCCATGAATAAGTTTAAAAAAAACAAGAGTCGCTTACAAACCAAGATATTGAAGCTTTAATCAAGCCACTGGGCATCAAAAATTTTAGAGGTGTGTACATGTCTGATTCTTTACCAGAACAACCACTCAACAAAGAGTGTGGCATTGTTAATTTGGATAAGTACAAAAATCAGGGCACTCACTGGATCTGTTATCTTAAATATTTAAAAAATGAGGCATTTGTGTTTGATTCATTTGGAGGTGTTCCACCTGAAAATTTAGTAAAATATCTAAAATCAGCTAATCTTTATTACAATAATGCCCGTGTTCAAAACTTCAAAGATGTTAATTGTGGACATTTGTGTTTTTCTGTTCTTAGATATATATGTCTCAAATAAATAAACCATCAATTGAAGATTTTCAAAAGGCCTTGTGGTATTTAAAACATCATGGGGGTATTCCATCTCACCAGCCAAAATTCAATATTAAAACTCAAATTACATGATGATATAGTGTATCCCAAAACAATAGCTCTCAGAGCATTTTATGGCATGTACTTGATCCCTAATATTACACACCACAACAACAAAATTGCAGTAGGGGATCAAAAAATTGTCATCACTCCAGGGCAATATAATCTGTCCACTCTAAATGCTCAATTACCCAGAGGTATAGTATTAACTCAAAATTCTGTCACTCACAGAGTAGAGATTGTATCTGCTACAGAAACAGTGGATCTGGGTACTATAGGAGAGCTGTTAGGCTTTGAGAACAACACAAAACTTGAACCAGCCATCAAACACACTGCTATTAATATACCTAAATTCTTAGCCATAGAGACTCTGAATATTCACTGTAATGTGGCCGAGGGTATGATCACCAAATCAAATGGCATAGGCACTCACAAACAAACTGGCATCATTGCATCATTCAAACCTAATTCTGAATTTATGGAGCCCATCATCTACACCCCATCCCAACATTATATTTTCCTGTGTGCCATAATAGAATAGATAACATTGAGTTGATGGTCACTAATGAAAAAGAAGAATTAGTTGATTTTGCTGGAGCCACAACAACTGCAATCATAGAGATTAATATTTAAATAAAAATACATACATAAAAACTGGAAAATATTGAGAGTTATGAGCTACAATCATTCCCTCCAAACAGGAGGACATTTGCAAATTTAAATCAACCCAACACAGAAATTGAGGTTGATCTTGATGTAGAGGATGGCTTTATACACCCCCACAGAGCAGATCTATACATCAAATTTGATGTTGTAAAGCTCGATGGAACAGATTATCCGGCAAATTCAAATATAAGATTGGTAGATAATTTTGTGCCGCATCTGTTCTCTGAAATTGAGATCAGAAAGCATGGTGTTGTTATAAACAGAGTGGATTATCCCGGCATTACCTCCACAGCTTTGGCCACACTAAAATTATCCAAAACCGAGGCTTCTTACTACAAAATAGGTGGATTTGAGGCTGGTGATAAAATATTATCCAAGAGCCACACAGTGCTGTTCCCTATGCGCCTGTTGCCAGGATTCTTCTCAGATTACAAAGATATTATGTGGAAGGGTGGTTTAAGAATCACATTTAGAAGAGCTGCCAATGATAATAATGCTTTGATGAGGTACAGCACATTATACTCTACAGGGGAAGCTCTGCCCAATACCCTACCTGATGAAGGCAAATGCATTATTCAGACTATGGAGCTAAGAATCCCAGTTGTTGAATATGAAGCCAGTTATGCTCTTAAATACAAAGCTGATATAATAAAAAATCCACAGGTACCTTTACAATTTTATACATATCAATGTGTACAGAAGCCTGCCGCTGGTACTTATTATGAGTTTGATGCTACAAATTCATTCTCCAGTATACAATATGACATGCCGGATTTTGTGGTGGTACTGTTTCAGACTGGAAGACACAATAATCAGGAAAAAAATTCAAGTAGATTTGATAACTGGAACATCAAGAACATTTATCTTAAAAATGGCAGAAATGAGGTATTTCCTAGAGAAAATTATAATTTAGACATGTCCAAGGATGATTTCCTTAAATTATATGAAGCATTTACAGCATACAAAAGGGTCACTACTGGCAATACTGACATGTATTACACACCAGATGAATTCAAAGCACAGAGACCCATGTTTGTCATCAACACTTCAAAAAGGAAACAAGTTGTGGTTAATGACAGGACAAACATTAAAATTATCTGTGAATTCCACAATACACTC
The DNA here is from genome assembly GCF_977018435.1 of Lepisma saccharinum. Taxonomy (NCBI): domain Eukaryota; kingdom Metazoa; phylum Arthropoda; class Insecta; order Zygentoma; family Lepismatidae; genus Lepisma; species Lepisma saccharinum. The sequence continues at coordinate 45,597,292 of NC_139255.1, read as the reverse complement.
CCTGATGACACTATATGTAGTGTTATTCTCATAGGTGAAAAATCATGTTTATGATGTAAGAAATGAGAGAGTCACAGAGCAATTCTAGAAAGTCTCTGCATATTACATTGTTTTAATATTAGATAAACAAATTGAGGCTGGTGTCCAATTGAACTTAAACCGGAAGTAAATATGTGTGTGTGTGTGTGGGTGTGTGTGTGGGTGTGGGTGGGTGTGTGTGTGTTAATACGTTTGGCGTAGTTTTAGGTGTGGGCAAAAAAAATATCAAGAGGGGCATATTTTTGACAGGTTTATGGACAACAATGTCACAGAAGTGCCTTTTGTAAGTGTAGACAAATCAATCTGAGGGGGGTCATACTTTCTCAGGAAATTCCCGAGGGCATTTTTACAAAAATCTTGGAATAGACAGGGTTCCACACTTGAGCAAAAAGCTCATATGTGCATGTTGAGCTAGTTTTAAGTGTAGGCAAATCTGCCAGAGGGGGGCTCATACTTTCTCGGGTTTATAATAGGGCCAATTACACTACTCATAATCTACGTGTAGAATGTGCCGTAGACTATAAGTTTACGTCTACATGCGTTGTCTACACGTAATCTACGCGTAGATTACATTGGGTTGTAATTTACATAGACTACATAGACAATCTAAATTGCATTAAAATTAATTTTCAAGGGTTTCATGAAGAAAAAGTGACATTTTCAACTGTATTCGTTCCTAACGAACTGAAAAGAATCCTATTTACAACAAAATTTCACTTCTCTTCTATTATCAACTAAGGAAGAAGATAAATAGTATGCAAAAGAAACAACAGATGCCAGTCGTGAGGCAAAATTAGTCTTTATTCCATAAAACACTAGAATATTTCATATCTTAGGTTATTTCCTAGATGAGAAATTGTTGGAATTTGGAAGGGAGCGTATGAAAAGTTCTCCTCACACATCAGCAACTGATACGCAGTATAATTTCTTTTAATTCCACGGCGCCCTTTGCTAAGTTATCACCTTTCGCCATGTTGTTTACATAGATTACGTCATCTACGTGTATAAAATAGTGTACGTGTAGAACGTAGACTATCGTTGTTTACGCGTAGACGCACATCACTGCGCACATCACAGCGTAGAAACTGGAACTAAAAAATCCGTTGCGCAGCAAGTGTCATGTCGATGGCAAGAAGTGAGACACTTCCTGGAGGCGCCTTTCAAAGAACGTTTGTGGGATAAACGAATCCATCTTGAATGACGTCATTTCCCATCCACCGACGGCAGAATGGTAAGTTTTGTATTATTTAGAAAACACATAAAATGTAATGAAAATCTGCTATCTCAACCCATAAAACCACCGTAATAATCCATACTGATTCTGGTACTGTTTTAATATATCACTAGTTTATTAATAGTGAGTCTATAACAGTGCCATTTATACCCAACAAGTCGGAGTTTTTACAGCGTACAACTAGCTGTTTTCCTCTGACAAGGTGAGTATTATAAATTAAAAGGGAAGAAATTAAGAAAGCATAGATTTATTAATATGCAATCATGGTTTCAACAGGGCGCTTTGCAATTCATAAAGGTTTGGTTTCTCAACGTGACATTTAATATGATATACAAGTAGGCGTAGTCGTTCCTATCTTTCCGCACAGTACACATTGACCTCGCAAAAAGGGCAAAGAATCCAAATATTCCGTATAAAGTAATAAGAGTGGGTCTGTTACTTGGAGTGAGAGCTTATGTAAACAAGGACTCATTGGACGTCTCCTCTTAAACATATATTAGTAAATATGTAGTATCGCCCGAACGGATTTCTTCAGTTTTACAGAAGAAACGGTGGTAAAAATTTACTATCCTTCGGACACCTCTATTTTTTTGGTTTCGTCAATTTTTGACATTGATACTTACGTATCTGCTTCGCGGAACATTCCTGAACGTGTATTAACGTTGTTTTGATTAAATTAATTGCAATTTTTCACATTACCAGAACGTCTTTCTGGTAGGTGTTTTTCCTTGCCTGAGACACAATATCGCGAGTACACCTTCCCACATAATTGCGCGTCCGGCTTCTCTTTTGCCAAATTTTTGACATTCTAACTTACGTATCTGCTTCGCGGAACATTCCTGAACGTGTATTGACGTTGTTTTGATGAAAGTAAGAGCAATTTTTCACATTACGACTACCTCTTCCTCCTACCTTTCCGTTTGCCTCACACACAACATGGCGCGGACACCTTCGTAAATAATAACGCGTAGGAATGACGCATCGCCCTTGTTTTTTCTCGATTTTCAATTGTTATGCAGTGTTTCAACCTTCGGAACCCAAGAAATGCCCGTCGACAAACTTAATCAGATCTATTTACGAATATTTTTTTCGAAACCAATTTTTAACTATTGAAACCTTTGCGTGGCCCTACTAACCTATCCACGCGCCAATGGTTCGTGGGGCTAGCGCCAATGGTTTGTGGGGCTAGCGCCAATGGTTCGTGGGGCTAGCGCCAATGGTTCGTGGGGCTAGCGCCAATGGTTCGTGGGGCTATCTTTTTCACTATTGAAACCTTTGCGTGGCCCTACTAACCTATCCACGTGCCAATGGTTCGTGGGGCTAGCGCCAATGGTTCGTGGGGCTAGCGCCAATGGTTCGTGGGGCTATCTTTTTCACTATTGAAACCTTTGCGTGGCCCTACTAACCTATCCACGCGCCAATGGTTCGTGGGGCTAGCGCCAATGGTTCGTGGGGCTAGCGCCAATGGTTCGTGGGGCTAGCGCCAATGGTTCGTGGGGCTATCTTTTTCACTATTGAAACCTTTGCGTGGCCCTACTAACCTATCCACGCGCCAATGGTTCGTGGGGCTAGCGCCAATGGTTTGTGGGGCTAGCGCCAATGGTTTGTGGGGCTAGCGCCAATGGTTCGTGGGGCTAGCGCCAATGGTTCGTGGGGCTATCTTTTTCACTATTGAAACCTTTGCGTGGCCCTACTAACCTATCCACGCGCCAATGGTTCGTGGGGCTAGCGCCAATGGTTCGTGGGGCTATCTTTTTAACTATTGAAACTTTTGCGTGGCCCTACTAACCTATCCACGCGCCAATGGTTCGTGGGGCTAGCGCCAATGGTTCGTGGGGCTATCTTTTTCACTATTGAAACCTTTGCGTGGCCCTACTAACCTATCCACGTGCCAATGGTTCGTGGGGCTAGCGCCAATGGTTTGTCCACACCCGGCACAAACTTTACAACACACCCACCACACGTCATTCTCCAAACCCTCGATCCACAGTTCTAACTCTCTTCGCAAACGCAGGCAGTTAGAAACACTGGATATCAACAAAACACAATCACGACACGTCATGATAGTCGTCACGACGGTGTATGAAGGTGATGGTGTATGAAGGTGTACGAACTTCATGGTATACACAGATGTACGCGCCAAACGCTATCTCCGTCGGAGAATTAATTTTCAACGAACAACATGAATTTCAGCTCTGAAACATTCCCAAATCACACAAAACACCTTCCTGATGTTCGACAATGCTACAGGAACTAATTACGGTAAGTAGTTTCTTCTGTAAAAATAAATAAATGTGTCCGAAGGATAGTAAATTAGTACCGAAACGGTAACAGTTTCATACATCGGAGACACATTTCTTCAATTTTACACAAGAAACTACTTACGGAAATGAGTTTCTCCAAGGTTTACAACGTTCGTCGAGGTATTTTCTTTCATCGTGGAATATATTTGACCCGGAAATCATGTATTTTTCAAGAGAAATATCTCACCGACGCAAAATTTCCATTGCTTTCATTTGCTTGCCCTACGACAACCGGATGCTGCGTACGTTTGATAACGTAAGCCTCTGTCAGTGTTTCCTTTTTTTTACTATGCTTGCCTAACGTAACCAAACCTAACCTAACCTTATTGGAAATGGTTTGTGGGGCTATCCATCAGCTACCCAGACTATACGTCAGCTACCCGTGCATAATGTACAATTTCCACCAGTGACGAACACGATAGTAGGTATTTTTTCGGTGCAGAAGGTTGAAACACTGGATACCCACAACGTGAGTCAAGATGTGCCCGCCATATTGTGTGTTTCGGAAGCGAAGAAAGTAATAATAAAAAAAAAGCACTCAGAATGTGAAAAAATGAGTTTGTTTTAGTGTAAAAGCATAATGGCATCTTGAACTATGTTCCTCTATATACAACTGGTAAGTACGAAACATGGGAAACACAAAATATCCGATTTTAATGTGTGTCCGATCTATGAAACTGGTACTGAAACTACATACTTTAATCAATTTCTCTGACGTTACGGATGTTCGTGAAGGTGTTTTCTTTGATCGTTTAAGCTTTCTGACCTGGAATTCCTTTTTCTTTCCTCAGAAATATTTCCAACACGCAAAGGCGATTGCTGCCATTTCCTTGCTATTTGCCTGTGTTCGATGACGTAACACCGTGTCAGTGTTTCCAAACACGCTTTTTGTTTCCTGAAATCGAAAACCATCTGTTCGACACGTAGTGGCTGTGTATGTTGTAAACCCTTCTTAATTTTTTTTAACTGTCTTTGCCTAACCGAACCTAACCTAACCTTATCGTGCATGGTGCGTGCAGGTAATCATGCAAGAATCATGGAAACATGTAAAAAAAATCGTAATATTATGTAATTTTGGCTGTTTATGTCGTAATCCCTTTTTAATTTTTTTTAACTGTGTTTGCCTAACCTAACCTTATCGTGCATGGTTTGTGGAGGTAATCATGCAAGAATCATGGTTCCGAATCAACAAACATTGTTCCGATGCTTGTATACGGAGAATGATTGAGGAAATTGTGAAGCTTATTTTACAACTTCTACACATTAATGAACAATTTCTACAGGTCACCCCCAGATGTTAACCTCAGATAATTCATCAGGAATACATATTTTGTGGCTAAAAGAACTAGGATAGAAATTACGGAAGTGTCCAGTATTGTAAATTCTTATCTTCTTTTTATACAATAAACACACATTTTATTTTTTTAAAGTGGGAACATTAATAATTCTGTAACAGTTCCGATTGTTTTATGATTTTATAAAAAATTCTCTTAAGAGCCCGTATCACCGCTGGTGACGATACCTAAAAAATAGGTTCTTGCGTTGACCTTCTGTGCTCGAACAGTCAAGTGTGTGGCATTTAAATTTTACTGAGTTAAAGATCAAATAAGAAATTTGTTATGTCGTTAAGCCTTTTTTTAAATACATTATTTATTACGTAGTTTTTCTTATCTCAATTTCGTAAAATTCACTTGCTCGCCAATTATATGTAATAACTTAAATCAACATTTTAAAGAACAAGAAAGCTTCTACTGTTCTACAGCAAAGAAATGAAACTGATCTTACATAATTTTCTTTAGAATGTCTGTAGTTTGTCGACGTACAGAGCAATGTATGTAAATTTTAACTTCGACTTTTCGAAGCTGGTCGCGCTAGCCGTTTCCCCCTCTGTACCGCTCGCGCCCCTCATGAACCCCCCCCCTCTCCCGTTCCTTTTTTCTTTCACAATCGTCCAGTCTTCCTCAAGTGGCAAGAAAACCGCATGCTGAGAGCTAGGAAAAGAGAAAAGAAGGCAGGGAAAGGTTTTGGGGGGAGAATCAATGGTTTGGGCGATGCTTGTAAACAGTTCTTCACTACGCGATATCCTCATACTAAATCACGATGGGGTTGTAGTGCAATGACAACAGTGAAGGACGGTGGATTTCCCCAGTATATTGTTCACAAATGGGAAGGGCTGATTGCACAGACTGAAGTATACCTTTACAAAAGGTTTGCCCGCGAAAGAAAAATTGTGCCAAATTATAACTTTTTTTTGTTGTGAGAACACGAAAGTCCATTACCAAGGAATTTTTTTTAGGGTGAAGGTGACTTTACCCAAAGTTTTTAGGTAAATATTGTGTAAATTCTATCTGGTGGTGGATCCATGCATCCAGTCATGCAAATGAATGACTTTTTAGCTGTCGATCATAAATAAGTTCAATGAACGTTCATTGTAAGTTTGAGATATTCCTGAGGGTCAATGGTAAAAAATACTTGATGATCTGTTATGGAAATAGTGCTATTTTTAAAAATTTTGAACGTCCGTTCAATTTAATTTCGAATTTGACTCCTTTCATGATTTGTAAGTAGGGGGATAAAATATATTTACTTAATACTTTACTGCGTTATTTTATCACCAATTACATACACATATTACAGTCAGAAATCACAACATAAGATAGTTCTGTGTCATCATATACAAAAATACTTTTAGGCATAGGTCTTATGTAAAATAAAATACATTAATTATTTGTTGTTTTTTCTTTTCCAAAGACATTATTTAGTGGAATAATATGACAGACTTACTATTGATAATGACCATACAAAACACACCATAAAAATTTAATTCACTTTCAACTTTCTGAGGCCGGCCACCGTGGGGGAGTGGTTAGCACATCGCGCTAAGACGCCAGGGGTCCCGGGTTCGAATTTCGGCTTGGCCACGGATGTTTGTGAGTGTCCATTCATATATTTCATCATATCATCACTCATCCCCATCTTCGCAAATTGGCCAAAAGTGGCACAAAAAGCGAAGTAAAATAAAGCAAATCAATCAACTATCTGGATATACGACAAATAACACTATTTCTGTCTCAGATCCTTCGATTATGGGGAGCAAGGGCCTTGATAAGAGTTCAGCTGACGAAATAAAGCCCTCATTCCATCTCACTGTTTTTATTACATTGGTGGGAACAAAACAGGGTCGTGTGTGTCCCGACCCACCTAAAATCACTTTATTAGATGAATTTCAACTTCAGTGGCACCATTGTTCTCTGCTGGCGCTTTATTTTCCATATCTGTCGTTCAAAGACTAATGTACGTATAAACGTGGTTTAGTACCGCAAATTCAAAAGAACTAATAATTTATTCATGTGCAATATATGGGCAATTTATTCTGCAGACACATACAGATAATACAACTTAAGAATGAAATATGTGGAGGTGTTAATAAGAAATTTGCTAGTGGGAGAGTCCAATTACATAGGAAGTAATTCACTACCCTTTCCTTATGTAGTTACTTGGAACTTTCGTAGGTTTGAAAATAGTATATACTTTTATTTCTATAAAAGCATAATGTTGTTTAAGAACGGTTATTAGATTCCTCTGCACTAAATTTCTAAGTGAGACTATTAAGGGGGAACTTCTTCCTTTTCCCACATTTACTCACCGTATGCAAAGAGTGTGAATACTTTTTTGCTGAAATGGGAAAATGAACCACAGCAAGAAACTAATAAAATACGCGCACGTCTGTTTTTATGAACAGCTGCAGAATTATCTACAAACTTGTTGAAATTCACAGTTTTGCTAGCTTGTACTCATTGGACAAAATACATACAGCCAGGGACGGCGCTACAAGGAGGTTAGGGGGGGATGAAACCCCAACAACAGATATAAGCTCCCTGTAGCCCCCAGATTTTTATAGTACGGTAGACGCCTTGCGATCGAAAATTAACTTCCCTTAGGGCAAGGCCATTGCAATGTTCAAGTACATTTCCTGCTTTTATAAGATCGCAAGATTATTACAACGTGTTGTACGTAAAATCGTGGTTGGAGGTGGCAGCTGCAGATCTGCATGGATCAACAACGGACCAAAGGCTCCCCTCTACCAACCTACCACACACAAACATACCCTCTACGCTCTATTTATAATATGTGTGTGTGTTTGTGTGTCTGTATGTATATTATAATGCATGTGTGTGTGTGAAGTGCTTGATCTCATGTTGACAAAGTCACATCTAAGAGCCTAGAGGGTGATTCAAAAGTCCCTCAACAACTCATATATAAACACATTGGTGTGTTCCAAGTGGACGTCATGGCACGGTGCTATATGCACAGGGAACTTTAACTTTACCTTTACCCAGTGGCGGCGATTGGGTTCCAAAACCGAGGGGGGGGGGAACAGTATATTTCCCTTTGTAGATACTGTACGGTTTAGCATAGTGGGGGGGACAAAAGTGGCGAAAAGTGGGGGCCGACTGTCCCCCTCGACGCCACTGCCGTTACCTGTATATCTTGTATTCGTTTCTGAACCCCTGAGTAATTAAGTTTAGTTTTTAAATACGCATATACGAACCCTATACTATGTGCTACCTATACAATCACTGAGGGCCTTCTAGAGACTTACTTGTCCCTGCCCCCACCCCCGCACTGTGGGGTCTTGCGGCTTGTAGATCCGGCAGTGCTCGTTTCTGTGTTCTTCCCCTGTTCTTGTATTCGTGTATTTAAATTATTTTTGTATGAGATCCATATCTCAGTGCCAGTGATGATGATGTATTATTGTCCTGTAAACACATTTCCAAATTATCTCATGAAAACTGAAAATTCTGATTTTTTTACCATGCATTTCCGTCCGAAGTTAAAAAAAAAGAGCAAATGCTGTCGAAAAGACAACTTTGAGGTTACTAACTCGAGAATTTGTTCTGCACATTTTTCTACCAGAATGTTATGAAGTCTGAATTACTAGGAATTATCACACTGATAATTCCACTTAAACATGAGCAGGTCAGTGTTCGCGCAAGTCGTGTGAAGTAGAGATGGCCAAATCCAGATTTTTTTTTACTATTCGGGAATCCGATGGAAAAATGAGAGAATCCGGATTTCGGAGGTAATCTCCCCATTTCGGAGACAATCCGGATTTCGCTACAACCATAACTTACGTAGAATTTTCAGTGAAAAATGCAGGCTCAACTAGGACTCGAACCCAAGGATGAAAGGATGGAGAGAACATCACTGACAATTATACGATTGCCAGCAGGCAGGGTTTCGGAGCTAGGTCGCGGTGGTACTAAAGGAGCCCTCCGGAGCGGAGTGATTCAGTTCTTTTTCACATGCATGCTCGGATCCGGAGAGATAGTTCGCAACTATGAATAATAGGAGTGAGCAGTTAACAGAATCAAGCATATCTGGAAACTAGTAAGCTACGTGAAAACTGACATACGTGTATTTCAGGATAACTATGATAGATATGAACTGTATTAGCCTTATCTGCGGATGTTTGAAAAGTCCTGTAGTAAATTCACAAATTCGTCGTTCCGGTTCAATATGAGTAATATGCATTGGTTGTAAATAGTTTTAATTGTATCAAAAATGCTAAAAGTACACATTTTACTAACTACACGACTTTCCCAATGATTCCAAATGACTAACTTGGAGTGATATTCATGTGCATTAGCACTGGCCTCTGTGATGGAGTGGTTAGCACATCCGGGAGTTCGAATCCCGGCATGGATGCTCTTTGTGAGTGTCCGTTCATCAGTTTCATCATATAATTCATCCTCAGGCGGAGCACAAAGCACGACGCCTTAGGTTGCAAGACACGTTTTTATTACGTTAAGAAAAGAAAGAACATCAAAATCATCTCACCAAGGATAATCCACCAACTGCAGAAAACACACAAGAATGTCTTCCGCCTGTTCTGCACATGTGTCGCAACAGGCTGAATAGCTATGCACTACTACAAAACATCGTCATTATTTCCCTAGTTTACAGCACCATACAGGAGAGATATCCTGCTACTCGATGTTATAAACTATTCCATATATGTTGGTCATAGGCGTGCGCACGGGCCAGGGGGGGGGGGGGGGGAATTGCCCCCTAATCACGGACGTTCGCAGATTTTTCCACAAAGGGACAAGAAAGGTATTTTTTTCATGCTGTCCCCTCTAAAAACACCACTTGAATTTGAAATTATCACATTCCTGCGTCCCCATTACATAATAATTAATGTAAATTACTATGACTCAAATCTAATTATACTTGTGAAATATATACTTTTAGGTTGACCTTAGTTTTCGAGGTGTGGTCATCCTTGCCCCCCCTTCCAGACGTTCCATGCCCCTACATTATTATACTTTCACCTAGAAATTTAGTGGAGAGCAATATTGTCGCTGTTATTAAACAATATTATACTCTAAAAGGAAATGGCGCAACCACAATGGGACAGGGGGCCATTGCCTTATGCCTTTTTCCAACCTTGGACGGAAATCATTGAAGTAAAAGAAAGCAAGACTAGCATAATCTACTAGTAGCAGGACAAAAGGATACTCAAGACGGAATTAGTTTTCACGTCCATCTTGCATTATTTCTTCCAGACAGTCAGGATCACTTGCAGGGGATTACAGAGGGACAATTGTCCCCTCGACTTTAAATTTTATACAAATAAAAATACATTTCGTAAAATTTTCTTTCTCGCTTCGCTCGCGGTACCTGCTTTTCTTGCAGTATTGTCAACTTCCGAGCCGTAGCTAGGAAGTAGCGGGAGTTGGCCCTCTCAATCTGATTGAGAAAAATTGTAAAAGAGAATGCCATGCCGTCCCATGAAATTTTTTGCGCCCTATTAAATCAATACTGCTTTCAACTTTCAAAAATTTGGATCGAAATATTTTCATGCTCGCTTCGCTCGCAGTTTCTTTTCTCCAATACATTGTAAATTACCAGAAAGAAAGTAAGAACGAATAAGTAATTCAGACAGTTGCTGCTATAACAGTTTGGTTTGGAGGAAAACGAGCGCTCACATTTCAGAGACAGTCTATATAATTTTTGCTGTTGGTTTGTTAAGGGGTGGATGAATAGATTACGTAATGTATTTAAATAATATGTTAATACCTAGGTATATATATATATATATATATATATATATATATATATATAATATACACACTCGCGCACGCGAACACACACACATATATATATCACATCAATGCAAAAAACTAATACAGTGAGATAAAATGAGGTTTTTCTTTGCCGATCTGACTTAATTTTCAATGTTTTTGCCCCCCCCCCCCCTATCAGAGGGTCTGCGCACGCCTACGATGTTGGTACCTTCTTCTAATAATAAAAACAAGTTAAAATAACAGTAATATTAAATTAATAATATTAAAATATTAATTAATATTGTTATCACATGAATGGAAAAGATGGCATAAGAATAGGAATATAACAGCACGTATTCATTATCTAGCTCATGAATAGTTAAGATCGCTTCAATTTGTATAAAAACAACTGACCCGGCAAGGTGATTGTGAAACAGATAAGGAATTGAATATTTATTGAATAACGAAAAAGGATGTTAGATCCATTTGACGAAAAGTAAAGCTCTTAATTTAATATTTAAGCATATTACTTAGGTAGTGGTGTGTATAAATCTTCTTTGATACAGTCATCCAAACTTGTATGACCCCAATGTAATCCTTCCCTTACAATAAGTTTGACGGAAATACACCTCTCTCGATTATACGATAGATGCTAAACAAAACAAGCATATTTACATAATTTAATTTTAGTACTTCGTAAGTCTCTCGCGGAAGATTCAGACTCCCTGGACACCCCGCCTCCCCTAAATAGTCCTTGGCTCTATTACATGTAAGTTGTATTGCGATGTTCGTCAATGTGTGTTTTTCTTCTTTCAGACACTCGGAAAAAGTGTTGTCCTGTCACAGAAACCCTCTCGGCTCGGAGTTATAAACGTGCGGGCTCAAAAGAAAGGTCTTTTATGGTCAGAGCCTGACCTTCCAGGCGAGGAGGGGGGGGGTGAGTAGCGGACAGGGAACCTTGTCTTCTGTTTCTTTCGACAAAGCAACCCTCCCACCAGTAAAGTCTCAAACGGTCTACCATGCAATGGATTTGCGTTCGAAGGGGGAAATGGAATCAATATTGGTAAGACTAGGAAGAAAATTTGACATCTGTCCGGTGCTTTTTTCGAGTGACGCTGATACGGGCTCTTAACAGAAAGACAAAGTATTGTAGAATTTTGGCAATCATTGTCATGCGAAATTTGAACCTTCCTTAAAGTAATGAGCACTGTTTGGATTTCGAAAAAGTTATTTATGTTGAAGAAAAAACAACTTAAAAATTACCTTATGCAAACATGCACACTTCCCATAGACAATGTATTTTCCATTGACAAGCGACTAGGCAAAAGTATTGTAAACTAGTGGGAATTAATGTATAAGTAAATCGGAACCTTAGTAGAATGCATTTAGGGACTCTTTTTAATGGTAAGAAAACCAAATCTGGCCTGCCTAAACTAACTACAAAAGCCTATATTGAACAAAATCTTAAGTAGAGTCCAGCGCAGATAATTCTGCCGTGCGATGCGCGAAACTACTAAAGAAGCAGTGTTGCTAATGGAGCAGATAGAAAAATCGCTGCAGTGCGCCGATGCACAGCTGTTACGTACAACAATAAAATTAGAGAATTCAGGTCTATCTAACGTTGAGTTTTAAACGTCATGCATTATACCAGGACTAGGATTAATATGTACTAACAAGTGGCTTTGTATGTAGCTACATACATATGGACTAAAAATTCGCAAAATATGAACTAACACATAAGTAAAATTACCAAAAATGCTGCAAAGAAGACTTCTTCATACGATTCCTTATTTGAGTGATTTCAAACAAAATAAAAAAATATATATATTATTTTTCATTGCATTAATGCACTGGTGGCGTTCTAAGTTTTCACTCCCAAAACCCGTATACACTGGTATGGAACTGCAACGGCAGATAATAACATGCCAACGTGTTAAACCGCTACAATTGCACCATAACACTCCTCCTGAAGCAGTATTATTATTTCCTCTCTGAGATCGGCGACAGTGGGTTGCCTTTGTTGTACATTTACATAGGATGCCGGCTTCCACAACAATAACAAGTACATATACTGCCACTAGACGATAAGCTGCGCGGCTTTTTCTTTTGTTATGAACCAGGGCCGGCGCTAGTCATTTTGCCTCCCTGGGAGGTGGCGGTTGATGCCGCTCTATTTCGACCCCCCCCCCCCCCCCGGTCATTACGCAGAAACGGAAAATTGAAAATCAATATATTCCTAACTAAAACATCAAAATATAAAATAAATAATGAGACTTCTTATGCTATTTCAATACTATTCAGTGCAAAAGAATATCTCGCTCGATCACAGTTTTCAATAGGCTTATTTTTTTCTTCTCTTCAAATTTTGCCGCTCTGGGCGATGGGACGGTTCGCCCTCCCCTTCCGCCGGCCCTGCTATGAACTTGGTCACCCATCAAAGCATGGCAATTTTAACACAGAAAACAATATGTATCGCATTAAGCAGCAAAAATGACAGCCTCCTCTATGCAATTTCTACAAGAACACGTGCCGGAGCCAGAGTTGAAATGATGTTGGAGCCACATAATTTATTTATTTTGAATAATTCCAAAATTATGAAATATGAACAATTTGTTGCTGCTGTTCGCTGCTCTCTTGCCAAAATGCTTTATTGGGATGCTAACACCATGACTGGCTTCCTCCTTCATGAACTCGTGCACGTTGCTTAGAATTTCCCGAGCTTGGCTATGCAAGGTTTTTGATTTCAACTTCGACAGAACTGGAGGCACTATGGAATTTAACGTTCATTAGCAAACACACACTTTTACATACACACACGCAATACACGCACACAACGTCAAACCGGTCAAATACTTAGTATAAAATAAAAATATGGTGCTTCCAATCCAACAAAACTCACCGCCACTTTACCTGCCTTTTCCCCTTCCGTGACAGAAATAGTGCTTCATTATTACAGTTGGCAACACTAGTTACTAGCTAGCCAATGAACATGCACTGCATAAAAGAAGCAAGCACTACGCCGTGCTATATTGCCACATTAGCGTCCCTACCGAATGGTGGGAACCGCGAGCTGGAGCGCTATTCAGTTGTTTTCAATGATGTTTGCGCGAGTGTGTCCAGGAATGGAATGACAATGTGGCAACAATAGCGAAGGTTTTCGAGCAGGGTAGAACACATGATGCTAAGAGAGAGGGAGACGAAACGAAAATTCGTTTCTACGCAACGGCAAATTTACGTGTGTGGCACTCTAATCGCTAAAACTCCGCAGTATGTGTTAACAGAAGTAAATCGAAATCGAACAATGTTAAAATTGCATTCATAGCATGATGAAATCTCAATAAAACAAAATGAACTTGGGCCAGTAATTCTGATAATATGACATAGTAAAGAATTGTGTGTGTGATAGAGAAAGTATTTAGGTTACCTCTCATATGTTCTAAGTCGGAGACATTTGTTCTTTTTTGTAAGGTTTCTACATGCAGAGAAACAAAATTTGGATTAATTTGTGTTCATACTATAGTTTGCCTACTTTTAAAGAGGGAGAATTAAAATTTATTGGTCAATATGTGAAAAATGAAGGTTATTATTAGTCAATCACAGGGAAGTACATTGTAGTTCAGGCATCAGATTGATTCATAACCGAATATTGATTTTCTCAATGCATTGATAGGGTAACAGTTTCATAGATCGGAGACACATTTCTTCAATTTTACACAACTAACTACTTACGGAAATTAGTTTCTCCAAGGTTCATAACGTTCGTCCAGGTATTTTCTTTCATCGTGGAATATATTTGGCCGGGAAATCATCTATTTTTCAAGAGAAATATCTCGCCGACGCACAATTGCCATTGCTTTCATTTGCCTAGCCCTACGACAACCGGATGCTGTGTATGTTTGATGACGTAAGCCCCCGTCAGTGTTTCAACCTCTTTTTTTTTTTTTTTTTTTTTTTTTTTACTATGCTTGCCTAATGTAACCAAACCTAGCCTAACCTTATCGGAAATGGTTCGTGTGGCTATCCGTCAGGTGCCCGTGCATAATGTATAATTTCCACCGGTGACGAACACGATAGTAGGTATTTTTCGGTGCAGAAGGTTGAAACACTGCATACCCACAACATGAGTCAAGATGTGCCTGCCATATTGTGTGTTCTGGAAGCGAAGAAAGGAATAAAAAAAAAGCACTCAGAATGTGAAAAATTGCATTTGTTTTTGTGTAAAAAGCATAATGGCACCTTGAACTATGTTCTGCAATACACAATTGGTAAGTACGAACCATGCGAAACACAAAATATCCGATTTAAATGTGTCTCCGATCTATGAAACTGTTACCATTGATAGTAGTCACGTTTGTTAGAACCTGTCCCGTTTCCCATGCTAGGGATCGCTAGACAGTTTCGGTGCCAATGAGAAACTAGAAAAAAGTCATCTTCTGGGTAGCGAGAAGCGAATGGAAGCCAGAAGAGAGGAGCTTACGTAGGCG
This sequence comes from Lepisma saccharinum, assembly GCF_977018435.1. Taxonomy (NCBI): domain Eukaryota; kingdom Metazoa; phylum Arthropoda; class Insecta; order Zygentoma; family Lepismatidae; genus Lepisma; species Lepisma saccharinum. The sequence continues at coordinate 45,582,162 of NC_139255.1, read as the reverse complement.
CTGTTGACACATTGCATATTTTAATTTGCTGCCTGGCTTCGGCTTTCCCTAGCACGGAGTTCACGCGGTCTGCAGCAGCAACGCCGCGTGGGTTATGCTATAAAATCCAGAGATCAGCTAGCGCGGGAAGCAGGACAGGTTGTAACAAACGCGGTATAAAAGTGACAAACTAGGTGTACTTGATGGGAAAAAAAATAATATGAAGATGCATTTCCCAGATGCATTCTTTTTATTTTCACCCTTTCTTGGAATTGTGTTGTAAGACAGTGTGGTATTGTGCATTACATTGCAGGATAAATCAACCCAGGTTTGATTTCTATGAATTGCACTTTTTTACTTGAAGCAAGCAGACATCCATGGAAGAATCAGAAAGTATTAATTTTGTTTCCCGACAGTTCTTCAGGAGTGTGTCACAAACTTTTCCCAAGACTTTTAAGGGATTTCTCATACTTGCCAGTACCATGAAAAAGTATGGAATAAAATATTTGTATTAAATATTCCTCAGAAGTGTGGTATGAACATTCTATGTTGAAGCCACCATTGTGAATTTACCGTGACAGTTAGGCATTGTTTCGTCCAACAACAACAAGAACAACAAACAGAGAGGGAGAAAGAGATAAATCTTTTACAAGTAAAATAAGCAAATAAAACTTGAAAAGAAACCATAATTTTCAGGCAGTTTGTCGAAAATTAAACAGGTCCACACCACAAAGTTTTATACTGCCTCATAAGGACTTAAATATTCTTGATGAAAATTGCAATTTTCAAATAATTGAAAGTAGATTGATATTTAAAGATATCATTCATCTTCATCTAAAGAGATAGGGAACTGAACATAAAACTATTATACTACATGATACTTTGAACATAAGTATAGTGAGAATTGCCATAGGTGGTATGGAATTCTCTTTCCTTTTAATGACTGATATTACTGTGACCCGGTAATTATGAAATGAAGTCTAATTTTCGTAGAAAAAATTATTTCTTAATAACACGTGTAAAACATTATGCGGCCCAATTTTTTTTTGTTTTATTGCGAATTCATCATGCTACGATTGCAGTTTTAACATGGTTCGATTTCGATTTACTTCGGTTAACACATACTGCGGAGTTTTAGCGATTACTTAAGATTTTGTTCAAATATGCTTTCACGGCCTCCCCGATGGTGCAGTGGTAGCATCGTCGCCTTGTAATCAAGGGGTCCTGGGTTTGATTCCCGGTTGCGGCTCATAGTGGTTCGGATCCCATTTTAAACTGTAGGTCTAGTCCCAATTAGCCTTCCTGTACATAAAATGGACCAAATCAATCAATCAATCAATCAATCAAATATGCTTTCGTAGTTAGGTTAGGCAGGTCAGGTTTGGTTCTCTTAGCGTTAAAATAAAGTCCCTAAATGCATTCTACTAAGGTTCCGATTTACTTCTACATTAATATCCCACTAGTCTGCGATGCTTACAGTCGCTTGTCAACGGAAAATACATTGTCCATGGGAAGTGTGCATGCTTGCTTGCTAAGGTAATTTTTAAGTTGATTTTTCAACATAAATAACTTTTTTTCGAAATCCAAACAATGCTCATTACTTTAAGGAAGGTTCAAATTTCATGTGACAATGATTGCCAAAATTCTACGATAATTAGTCTTCCTGCTAGGAGAATTTGAAAAAAAAATCGTAAAACGTAATCTACCATTTACACCAAAGAATAAATGATTTCATAGTTTTAAAAATCCAAAAAAAATAGAGTTTTGAGTTTTATTGAATTGAAGAGGCCACACAACATAAACATTTAGAATTTTTTTTTCTTCTTGAATAAGTTGTGTGAAAGTTAATAACTATGCATTTCAGTGCACTAACTGGAAGAAATGTAAAAAAGAAAAAAATCAGTTGTGATGGATTTTTATTTGTCTGGTCAATAGAGCTGACAAGTCTTCTCAAGGATGCAATAATAATAAATTTGAATAAAACTGATTTATATTAGCTTACAATAGTTATTTTATAGTAGTCATAAGTATGATAATTATGATTATTTATACTATTCAAGTTTTATCAATGTCCTGTCCTCCACACCTACGAGGTTTGAAAATTAAGTTGGGAAACATATCCTAGGAAAAGTGTTGCATACCTCATTGCTGAACATCACTGCGGTCAGCACGAAGTACTCCCCTTGGAAAGGTATGTACCAATGTCAGCACCTAGTCCACCCCTTCAGAGCAATTTTGGAACTCTTTTTCTGGAATGTTTATCAGGGCTGTTGTATTACCCTTGATACCCTTAATCTCACAAAATGTCTTCATTTCGATAGTTGTTTGGGTAAAGGAAAAATTCATTGTGGAACATGACTTTTTCATCACCAGTGATAACACGGCCCAAAGCATTGTTTTGCCTCTCCAAAAGGTCTTGAGAATCTTCAACTCTCCTTTGCTTTTGTTCATTGATGAGCTCCTTCGGGACTGTTTTTCCCACACACCTTTCTAATGCCAAGATTTTCCTGTTTCTGAAATCAATTACATTACTTGATATGTTTGCTTCTCGCAGTCAGCTAATGGCTTTGGTGCACGATTCGATTAATTTTTGCAATGTTTTCACCCATTCTGCTTGTTACTGGCCGTCCTAGTCTCTCAGTATCAATGACACTTTCTCTTCCCTTAGAAAAACTGTGTGTCCGTTATTTCACTTCCACTCTTGCGAAAGTTAACAAGAAATTTAGTAATGTTTTTCATTACTCTAATTCAAGATCCAACATTTTTGCAACTGCACACAAAAACATGCATAAATAATGAACATCACTCAGCAAGACCCTGCCACACATCGACACGAACATAGCTGTTTGATGCTGATATACCAAGGGGACGAAAACTTACCAAGCTCTTTGTACAGTGCTGCCAATTCACATGTACGGTGGCAAGGTAGCAGACTTAATTGTCAGTTCTCATACAAATTGATAATTACATCATGAAAAGTATCTGTTCAAGTTACAGCACTCGAAAGATTCTGCTGCTTGATGTATTTTCTTTTCATAAAAACGTTGTATGTATGTAGAGAATGAGGAAAGTGAATATATGAAAATCAAATATAAGAATACTAACCTTCCTCTTATACTTTGAAGGGTGCAAATTGGCCATACGTGCTGATGCACCGAAAAATTTTAACTCATTCATTCATACAAATAGTATCACTGTAGGCATGGAGGAATGTAATTATACTGCTAAGAACACCAAATCAGGATATTATATTCCTAAATTCTAAATTAACCTGGTGATTTTTGTTCTTTGTGGATGTCTCTTCATCAATTCTATCTAGTCATCACTCATCACTAGAGGCACATACTTTTGGTAAATAAAAAAAGGAAAAAATTCAGTTACAAGACAGTCAGTTTTGGGTTCAAAAGTGGTAAAAAAATTAAATTTCGCTGTTATAGCGGTGAAAAAGCAGAATATAAAATGACATTTTGGTTTTAAAAATGTGAATATAATACCAAATTTGATTTAAAAACTGCATTATTGCACAAATGAAACATATCCCTTCTAATAGCACATTAAATCATTACCAGAATATGAAGATTATTCCTGTATAAAGGGGTCTATTTTTGCTTCTGAAATGTTTGCAGCAGAATTAATCAATTTTCCGTGAATTGCATAATTCAGAGGATACTTCAGACTTCAGAAAGTGTCACATCGGTATATAAACGTTAAATTTCATGTTTAAGAATCTATTTCGCATTTTGCAGTTCATTTCGCACCATTACGTGACAAAACAGGGTAGGAAAATGCACCTCACACATTTCAGAAACATGAAAAATTAACAATACAATGTGTTATTTCACCTTTCATGTTTTCGTCTAAAACGAAATATGCATGGCTATGCACATCACGATTAGCAAAAAGTGGCAATGAAGCTAAATAACAAAATACAGACCATACTTGCTTAACCTACTCATATAAGCATAAAGAAGGATGGAAAAACTGTTTTGCACAAAAAATGAAATTAGTAATCAGAAAATCTGTTGATCATGTCCTTGTAGGCATGTAGAGAATTTGATTCTTGTTTAATAGAATTTAATAATTGATAGGTATTATGCAGTTATTTGTATAATAAAACACTACTCATAAATACAGTCAAAATTCGATTATTTTGTTACTGGACTCTTGCTGAAGAAATAGTGGACAGAGGTAGACAAAATTAAAAATAATTCAGGCACCAGCCATTTTTTCTCAGGATACAGGTTTTTTTTTTTTTTTTTCAAATAAAGACCGAGAAAGCCATGAACTAGGGTGACCATACATCCCGTTTTGGCCGGGACAGCCACGTTTCAGAGGCGTGTCCTGGTCGTCCCGTCGATATTCTTAAAAAAACACTAGATTAAAAACCAAGTATAAATTTGATTCTAAAAAAATGGAATTTTTAAACTAGAGTCATGGTAGCACTGTCGCAAACAGCTGGACTGAGTTTGAAGCACTTCATAACATTCAAAATGTTCCATTGTCGTCGAGAACATTCGAACAGACAACAGATATCAGTTTACTGTTAAGTTAGCTCGTGTCGCAGGTTGTATTATTTTGTGTTTTCCGTTGTTTGTATACATAGAGCAGCGATTAAGCATGGCCAAGAAGCATACATGTAGTTTCAATATGGACCTGCAACAAGAATTTAAATTCCTGCATCTTGACACAACCTCAAAGCTCGCCTTGTGTGTCAAATATGTGGGGAGTTTCATGAATGGTTAGCAGTGGTGGCGAATGGGGGGGGGCTACGGGGGGCTATTGCCCCCCACTTTTTTGCCACTTTTGCTCGCTTATCTACCAAGGGAAACTAAACTGTACTTGTCCCCCAAGTTTTGGCACCTTGCACACCCAGTTTTGGAACCCAATTGCCACCACTGACGATGAGTGAAGAATAAAGCTGTTCTGAAGAAGATTATTTCTTCTGGCATTACTCAACTTCAGCGTAGGACTAACGTCAAAGGTTGATCAGAAGGGGCCAGAAATATATGTATCTCATACCGAGACCTTTTTACAACAGGATATCATATTTCATTCATTGTTTATGATGTATCATTTATTTCCATCCATGCTTTAATAAAAAATAATACATAAATAATAACAATGATGTCATAAATGAGCCTAAACAATTTTTTGGGAGGGGGTAAACGGGCCTCTTTGGAATGTCCCATTTTTGGTGCAAAATATTATGGTCACTCTACCATGAAACCATCTAAAATGTGATGTAAGAATATTAATAACTGTGCAATACATTTTAACATATGTCCGACTCCACCATATCGCTGCAGATTTTAAAATTTTGCTAGATAGCAACAGTGGAAAAAATTATAATGCCATATTTATTATTTTGATTTTATGATACACATGATACATAAAAACATACTGTACTCCTTATTTTTATATAAAAAAAATGGACAGAAATTTCCGTTGGTGATCTTGATTTTTTAAAAAAATTGAACTGGTGCCTGGTTCGCCTGGAAAAAAATTTCAGGTGCCATGGTGACCAGACACCCTGTATTTTTCTACCCCTGCCAGTGGGTGTCATATTGCATTTTCACTGAGTAATTTTACGTGGAATGCCCCTTGTAGCCCAGTCAATAAAGGACAAAAAACATCGAATGTCGGGAATAATTCTGTAAAAGCTGAATTTTGTTCGGTTGTTAGAACACTACTATAGTGGAACCTCAAGGAAAGAAACCTGCGCAGACCCGGGACTACTGGGCACCGTATTCTCGCCTGGAGGGGATGGGGAGAGTGGACCATGCTTCGTTATGGCCCGAGCTGAACAGAGGAAGGGAAAGCTGTGCGGGGACTTTTCGTCCAAGGTTTTTTTTTCCTTGTTGCCCTATAGTAGTGCAAAATCTCAAAAGTTCCTGCCCCTCCCCTCAGTGCTTTCCTCCCCCCCAACATCAATTTCGCAGACTCTCAAGTTATTGACTGATATCTTCGTAATCAATGGTTGTAGGCAGGTTTTTTAAGTCTTAATCCTCATTAAATGGTCTACATAAAAGATTGTTTAATTTCGATAATGTTGTTGCTTTTGCAGTAATTAAAAAAATTAGCTTCAAAATGTGATATTTTTCTAGAACTTTTTAAAGTTTTGCTTTGTAACTTTTGAAGAAATTAAATGACAAGAAATTGTTTCGAATAAAAGTTGTAGCCTAATTTATAAGCTTTGAAACAATATAAGGTTTAATGCATTTTAATGAAAGATACACCGTGTCTCCATATGTCGGATAGTCCCAAAAAATGTGTCTTTATCACAGTCCGGCAGCTAAATCTTTAATAATTATATCAACCTTATATTGCCTTATTTCCTCTTTTCAGCCTACAACACCACAGCTGTCGCCTGTTGATGAACAGGAGAAGCTCCTAGATGAAGCCCTTGGGGTCGTTAAAGTCCAGGCATTTCAGATGAAGCGATGCCTGGACAAGAGCAAATTGATGGATGGGCTGAAGCATGCATCCACGATGCTTGGAGAACTGAGGACATCTCTACTATCACCAAAGAGCTACTATGAACTGTGTATCCTTTTCGTCTTACTTGTCGTATTTCTTAAGCTTTAACACTGATGTTAAATTTTCTTTAACCTTCAGCATCTGGATGGTGTATCTTGGAACCGTGCCTGCATTTCCATTGAGAATGAACGTTCAATATACCGACCAGCAGCACATGGCATCAATTAATGTACCATTTCTTGAAAACTACACATGATATTTCAATTCTGTTTTTATTTATCTTTAGTATGCACATGAAGGCATTAAATACTCAAATTACAAAATAATATATCCATTGTTACTACTATTATACTATTCATAAGTGAAGCTTGAAAAAGTTCTTTGTTTGCCTTCGTTACCCCCATATGATTATGGGATAGATTTATAAACTGCTGCATCCTTTTCAAAAAATTAAATTCTACAAGGAAGAATGATTAAGAAAATAACATTTTAAGCAATGTCCAACGATTACGGTTTCAAGAGGGACGCAGGAGCAGAGGCCCGATTGTCGAAATTTGCCCCAACCACGTGTTGGCACATGGCAGCAATTAATGCACCATTTCTTGAAAACTATACACTATATTTCAGTTCCGTCTTTTTTGTTCATTAGTATACCTCTAAAGTTATTATATACTCGAATTACAAAACAATATATCCATTGTTACTATCATTAACAATCACTTTTTGAAAAATAAACTTTGTTTCCCTTTTGTTACTATGGGATAAATTGAAGATAAACTTGAAAAATTTAAATTCTAAATGTAAGAATGAGTAAAAAGCAACATTTTAAGTAACGTCTGACAATTTAAGCAGGGACAATGTTGGAAAAATTCCAGCCTTAGAAACAAACCCAGGTCCCCCGCGTGGCAGTCAGATACCATACTGACTAGACACTGTGGCTCCTTACAAATTGTCATACTAGAAATAAATTATGATGATGAGGATGAATGATGAATCAAATTGATGAGGGGACACTCGCAAAGGAAGACATATGTCCACCTAGGACTCGAACTTGGAACCTTCATTGTTTAGACCAGTGGTTCCGAAATCATGTACTGTGGCCATCTTAAAGGGACACCGTGAAATGTTCCAATATTTTCTCTGAAATTACACGTGTTAATCTAAACATAGTTTTAGAATCGGGCTATCGCATCACTCCAAATATGTGCTTATTTACAAAGGCTGTCGCAGAGAAGGTGAGACAGATTTTTTCCTGGCTTGGCAACACTGCCTATGGTTTCGACACTAGTTGCGACATGTAGGATGACTCATTCTGTTTCCGTAGCAAGTTGTCACATGTTGCGAAACCACGTTAGTGAGCAGCTGTGTTGATTTACGTGGAACGTGTTTCGTTTACCCCTCCAGGTTTTTGTGTATAACATTGCTTTTCGCGATGAGTATTCAAGATGAACAGCGACATGCCATAAAATTGTGTTGGCGGGTAGGGAAAAGTGCTGCGGAAACATATGCAATGTTTCAACAGGCATATGCCGATCAAGACAGACTGAGTAGAGCCACAGTGTACCGATGGCACAAGTTGTTCCAAGATAGGCACGAATCAGGCGCTTTGCTTCCGCATCCTGGACAAAGACCGTCCGTGATTAACGAGACGCTAGTGAATACTGTTGCAGCAATTATTCGTGATGGTGGCATATGCTTAGCTGTCAATGGCCTATTTTGAAAAGGATGTACGTCTACTCGATATGGCTGATTCTGAATAAAAATTTTGTGGTTTATAATTTTTTTGTTTCATTTTAATGATTCTTGGAGGGGTCCATGTACATGCATGTCTTTTAATTGCTACACAGTCACGACTTTATTGCGCTCATTTTGGTCTCAATCGGCAGCTAATGAACCTAATCTTCACCCTAGTACATTTGCTAACCAATGGAGGTCGCTGTTTTTCTATACAGGAATTAGGCTCACCTTCTCTTCGACAGCCTTTGTGGTTCTTTTTACAAATAAAATGTTTCTGAATTTGAAATATGTGCTTATACATAACCACACTAACTGACCTTTACAAGTGTTGGATAGGCCTACATTCTGACTTGGGCACCGTGAAAAAATATTTAACACTAAGGGTGCCATGAAACGAAAACGTTTGGGAACCCCTGGTTTAGATGATGAGTTGATCAGTCATTATTACGACTGTTTTCAAAACTGCTAAAATTGATCACAAAACCTCTCCTAGTGTTGTACTGAACTGCATTGAATTATCCTGGTTCTAGTAAATAATCCTTAACATGAATCAGACATGGCAATTACAGATGAATTGAGGCATTTGGAGTTGTACTTGCTTGACGAATTCCAGAAGGGAAGGAAAGTAGCAGATCTCTACGAGTTGGTGCAGTATGCTGGGAATATTGTTCCTAGGCTGTAAGTATCGCATAGAAGAGGAATGTAACAGTCAATACTCCAGAAGACCAGTTATTATATTAAGAAACCAACATTTCACAACACTGATATATTGGCGTTAGTCTAACTTTGAAATTGGTACCTTGTGGTATGTGAAATAATTTTGTATGGGTGTTATGGTACCTCAGTGCTAAATGTTATCATATTTTCTTATTTTTTTCCTTTCTGTGTTTTGTCGGAGTGGCTACTCGCCAGAAATTCCAGGAATTCTGCAAGAATTATTAGCTCCAGGAATTCTACATGAATTTTTCTCCGTAGACGTGAAAAATTGCAACTTTTGTTAATCCAAATCCCATTGAATTTGTATATATATTTATAAATGCCCCGAGGTAAGTTTTTCTCATTTTAGCTTTTATTTTATTGAGCAAGGACAAGAAAGCTGCTTGGAAAATCAAACCGAATTCTCTCAATCCGTTTACTTTTTTAGTGTTCTTTACAGAACAATCTATCTGACAGATGGAAGAATATTGCAAATTAAGTTATCTTGAAATTGATAAGTTAAATTTGAGTTTGAAATTCTTGTGCAATTAGTATATCCCGTAACATTTGAGACTTGTGTTTGTAGATGCATTTAGAGTCTAAATGGCAAAAGTAAACTCTACACCTTAAATTAAATATTTTAAATACATAACCCCTTTATATTGTTAATATATGTGTGTGTTGGGGGAAATTATACTGGAATTTTATCATGGTCCCATAGTAGCCACCCTGTTTGTCCAAGTTTCAAGTATGTGAGGAGGTTAGGTAGGTCAGGTTTGTTGTTCTTAGCATATTAATTACACTCCTATTTGGATATATTGTTACCACATTTACGTGTTTAGTACGTTTTCATTCCTCTCTACATAGCGTTTTCTATGAAATTTAAAATACAGGCAGCAGCTACTTAAAAGTTTTAGCACTTGTTCAAATGATTTTGACAATATATGTTTCACAAACAAGTACTTTCTAAAATTTGAATAATTTTAAAATGTGGAATTTAGTCTCTCCAAGCTTCCTTCCACACTCCTTTCCAGTATTACAAAAAGTTCTTTTGTAATCATCCTGTACAACCTGTAAAAAATCCTCCCACACAGAGCTTGCCACTGTTCTTTTCTATTCAGTTTTTGTCTTCTGAAATTTTGTCGTGTGGTTTTTACAGTAACAAGGTAGCTAGTCACCGGGAATTCCCTTGAATTCTGAGAATTACGTGTGGTTTCTGTGTGAATTTTTCTCTGTGGATCCAAGTATAGCAACTTTTATTAATCCAAATCCCATTGAATTTATACATATTTTTAAATGCCCCGATGACGTTCTTGACAGTTTAGCTTTTATTTTTATTGAGTAAGGAAAAGAAAGCTGCTTGGAAAATAAAGCAGAATTCTCTCAATATGCATACTTTGTTAGTGTCCCTTTCAGATGGATACTGACAAAGTAGACAGATGGAAGATTATTGCAAGATATATTGAAGTTGATTAGGTAAATTTCAGTTTAAATTCTTATACAGTTAACAATTTTTCGTAGATTGGAATATCCCATAATATTTGTGACGTGTGTTAAAATTAAATATTTGAAATATACGTACCATTTTATTGAATTGTCCTTGTTCGTGGCTGTGCTTTGGGCTCTGACTGTGGGGTGGCATGGGTTCGAGTCCACCTAGGTTCAGTCTCTGGGTTCTCGGCCTTTATAGAGGACCGGTGGCAACCCAGCATCCTGAGGAAATTGGGGAGCTACGAGTGAGTAGTGTAACCCGGTCACGGATATCTCCTATAAACGCTAAGGGTTCGACATGCTGACCCCACGTCACCTCATTACCTGTTGAAGATCTCCACACTTCTAGGTAGGATTGTGGGAGGGAGACAGAAAAACTACAAAACATTTATTTTCCTGTAGTTTATGGTTATTACAAGCATAAGAAAACAGTTTTTCTTTGTGATGTTTCAGGAGAACACACGCTCCTTTCATCAGACATTTATTTTCATTTTGACTAAAGATACAGTTATAACAATGGTTAGTATTTTTTAAAACAAAAAGAATCCGTTATATAATGGATGTTGTCAATGTTACATTGTTGTAATATAGCAACTTAACTGTAAAAAAAGCAGTCTGTTTTATTTTTATTTCAGATTTTTTTAAAATTATGAATCCCAAATATCATCAGGTAATTCAAATTCGTCATTGTTTTCACAAAGTCTCTTGATGTTTTCTGTTACATTAAATTTTAAAGATGGTGGCTTACTCCGTTTGTGAAAAAGAAAACTCCATACTGGATCTATGTTACCATTTTCATTATGTCAGAAATAAATGTCTGATGAAAGAAGCGTGTGTTCTCCTGAAACGTCACAAAGAAAAACTGTTTTCTTATGCTTGTAATAACCGTAAACTACAGGAAAATAATTCTATAATGCAAGCAATGCGTACATACAAGAAAAACTACAAAACATTTTATGAGAATAACTGTGAGTTGAAAGTCTTAACAATGATCCTTTTTTTTTTCAAAACTTATGTTCACTTGTTTGTAAATTGTATTTCTCTTAAAATGTTTTTAAGGTAAATTTGTAAGTCTAGAAAAAATAGGGGTTCAGTTTGTCTAAAGACTTCTAACAAACACTAATTAATCTTACAAAATAGAAAATGCCATTGTTTGGTTTGAGAATTATTAATTGCCCAACCCTGTGGCCAAGTGGTTAGCACATCGCGCTGCGACGCCAAGGGTCGCGGGTTCGAATCCCGGTCGAGCTTGGTTGTTTGTGAATGTCCATTCATCAATTTCATCATTTCATCACTCATCCCCATCTTCGCAAATTAGCCAAGAGGCACAAAACGCGAAGTAAAATAAACTAATTCAATCAAAAGAATGATTAATTAAGACTTACCGAAAAACTTCTATTTCTTATTTTTCAAAAACAGATTTATTATGAAAGTTTTCACTATTTGGAACATTTCGGAGAAAACCGGACGTTGATAGGAGAGATAGTTCCCGAGATATATTAAATCCCAAAACATCAAATATGATGGATTATTTTCAAGATGGCGGCCGTCAGAGCGCAGATATCGATTGGCTACTCGACTGCAAATATCTTTAATGATAGAACAATTAATTCTACCAAGTCTCTTGCTTTTATCAACAAGTCAATGATTCGGGACTTAGCCTCCAGCCTGTGATAAAGATGTAATTTTTTGTGCATTTGTTGTGAGGTCCGAAGTCATTTTCCGGTGGGTGTATATAAAACAAATCCAATTCAAGAACACGTTTTAAAGAAACACTATGATAATGCACTATAGCTGCACTCACCATTTTAATGCAATGAATCCTCACAAATCCACTTGCGTTTCCTTTTCCAGCTATCTGCTGATCACAGTGGGACTAGTGTACATCAAGACAAATATGAGTTTGAAGCGTGACCTACTAAAAGACATGGTAGAAATGTGCCGTGGTGTGCAACACCCTCTGAGAGGGCTCTTTCTTCGGAATTATTTGCTGCAGTGCACTCGGAATGTTCTCCCGGACGTTCCCGATTCCCAGGAAGAAACTGAAGGCACCGTAAGTATTTTTTGAAACTAATTTCGAACTGTATATTGTAATCTTATTGACGATTTTTTGCTGAACACTCTTTATAACAATGTTAATCATCACACCTTGCTTTTTCAGCCCAAAAATTGGTTTATAGACTTTCATCGCGTCAAATAATGAAAACTGTGAAAACGGTACAGAATTTTTGGACACAGAAGATTAAATTTTTAAGTCCGTACTTCGCAACACTGTAGTACATTTTCTGAAATGAATTATTTTGACTATAATACACAAATCAATAACAAATAATGTGTTATCTTCTTTCTCAGACCGGAAAAAAATATTTGTTAAAACTGTCAACAAGAAATTATGTTCAACGATTTGGAAGCACCCAAATACATACAAATCCTAAATAAATAATCCTCAAATAAATAACAAAAACATCACATCCCAATAAAATAATTCTAAATAAAATATTAGTATGGTCCGACATAAATATCAAAGCAAACCCAACAGCACTATATTCAAAGCCTTGCTTCCATGTTAATAAAACATTAATATGCTGACCAAGGCAAAATTTAGTGTATAAAAATATACACTAAAAACATAATGTTTCCACCCTCTAACAGGGTCTTCTTCAGACGAAGATTCAGAGCATTTTTAGTGTATATTTTTATACACTAAATTTTGCCTTGGTCAGCATATTAATGTTTTATCACTATATTCAACATCAATGTTAATGTATATTCATGAGTGTTCTGTGAATCTTAATCTAGCAATAAAAAACAGTTTAGTGATTTTTTTTAAGTATCCTTAATACCAGCACAATTTTTTTTTTTAATGTTCACATTATGGTTGGACCCCACTTTTTGCAAAAAATTTGGCATAAAATCTGCGACGATTATAAGGTAAAATAGGGTATGCTGCTCTTGCTATGTTGTGAGCTTGTTGAGTATGGCCACCTGGTGTTAGGGTAGAGTACTAGTGTGGATCCTTTGTGAATGTCCCTTCATCAATTTATACCGCGTTTGTTACAACCTGTCCCGGTTCCCACGCTAGCTGATGACTGGCTTTTCTCGGTGCTGGAGAAAGTCAAAGTCAGGCAGCCAATTAAAATACGCAACGTGGCAACAGCGTCTACGTAAGCGCCTCTCTTCTGGCTTCCATTCGCTCCTCGCTGTCCAGCAGACAATTTTTTCCTCGTTTCTCATTGGCACCGAAACTGTCGAGCACTCCCTAGCGTGGGAAACGGGACAGGTTCTAACAAACGCGGTATAATCATTGTCTTCGTTGTTACATTCACTTACAAGAGCAGCGCTTGAAGTGGAAAATGTTAGCTTTGGAGATGTTTGGTTGAGCGTTGGGGTTATCTGAGGGTTGGCTCCTAGGGTTTAACATGGTGACAATGAGACAGCTCGGGGGATGTTTTGTGAAAAGTTTACCCCTTTCAAGAACCTTGTAGTGTTAGCATAATTGGATTATTTATTTTCTGGGAAATCATGACTCGTCTGAGAAATTTTGTTGAGTTCACTTTATGCACAAATAGGCTAACCAGAACTGGATGTAGTTTAAAGTGGGGATCCAAACCACTATGTGCCTCTACGAGATATCAAACCCAGATGTGAGAACTTTATGTTGCTTAACTTTTGATTGCTATGCAACTTGCATCGCATCAGTTTACTCGGGCTTATGACAGGCCCTTGGTTTCTTCTGTTTGTTTTCCATTACATATGCTGATTTTTCTTCTATTTTTTTTTGCATATTATTTTTTGTCACCATGGTGATGGCTAAATTTTAAAAGAAATATCTAATTTTTACAGTATTTACGGTCTCCCCGGTGGAGGCACATAGTGGTTCGGATCCCACTTGAAACTGTAGGTTCAGTCCCGATTAGTCTTACCATGCATAAAGTGGACTTAAAACATCAAATCAATCAATTTTACAGTACTTACAAAAATGAACAAGAGAAAACATAATCAACATTGTATGAAAGTAATTATTATAGACAAATTTTCAGCCATTTGTAGTAAGTATCATGTCTAACATAAATTAATAATTTTAATAAAAATATAATCATATTGTAAGGATCCAAGGAACAGTCACATTTGATGGTAGAACAACTGTAATTTCAAATTGTTTTGTACCAGAAAGGCACATGCACTATGGATCTGGAGATGGTGTGAGCAGCATTATGCTCCCTCCACCTGTGTTTATCACCTTTCCAGATCCATTCCCAGGGCCAAAAAGGTAATTTAGTTTTTCCTTCTAACTTTCAGGTTAAGGATTCTATTGATTTCATCCTGATGAATTTCGCTGAGATGAACAAATTGTGGGTGAGAATGCAACACCAGGGGCATTCTCGTGATCGCGAGAGGCGAGAGAGAGAGAGGGAAGAACTTAGGATTCTGGTCGGGACAAATCTGGTGCGGCTCTCTCAACTGGAGACTGTAAATGTTGAAAAGTTCAAGAAGGTAATGTATTCTAATGTATTGGTTTTCATTCCATTTTCCATCAAATTGGGTTGTTTGTTTTGGCTGTGGTTGCTTCCAAGAATCAACTTATGTACACGAGAATTTTGACTGGCTTAATTATTGTGCACCAATGTGCAGAGCTGGTGGAGTACTGAATTTAAATGGTGGTGTGTGCAATGAAAGACATTATGGTTCCGAATACAGTAGACTCTAATTTTCACTCAATTAACAAAATATGCATTATTAAATGAACTCAATAAAACAAAAATACAGTTTAAGGGGAAATAAATAAACATGCATTGGACCTTACCACAAAAATTGCCATATTTTGTGCATGGTTCAATGTGTTACGCTTCAAATGGCTAACAACGTACCCTGATTAATCATATCTGGCAACTGATGGCAGGTAGAAGACTTTCGCAAATCATTGGCTACTGAGTTATGATGGACGAACATCTTCATCCAAAAGAGGTGGCCAATTCCACATTATTGAGGAGAGGGTGAAGGCTGCCTACCAGCAAATTGAAACTTTCTCTTCCCTACAGCTCTCTTTGAGTTAACCAAATGAGAGGTTTGAAAATTCGAATTACATATGAATTTTTAACATTGCTTTCAATAGGAACTTTAAGAGTAATAAAATTCTGTTTTCAAATTGAAAAGAGCCTATTGTATCTCTCCTGTAAGCATTAGTAGGCATTTGAAATCAGTTTTGATAAATTGCCAGCTGACATGTTACAGATCACTTAACAAAATAGACCTATTACGGTTGAACTGATATCACTTTAAGGCATACAGCTGCCGATACTCTAAACCAGGGGTGTCCAAACTTATTTCAAGGTGTCTACCAGTCAAGAATGTCGAGAAAAAGTCAAGAAATGATGCTTGTGGTCAAGAATTTTTCCTATTTTTTTTTTTTTTTTTTACAGCATAGCGAATTTACATTGTTGTATACCTTCACTGGGATTTGATAAAATTAAATATTTGGAAATATTACATTTATTTGAGTTGTGGTTACGATTTGTTCACTTCGTGTGGCCCCCCTGGAAAATGGATGTCTACCCAAAAATTATATATTTCACACATAATTTCATTTCAGGTACAGTAATTATTATAAATACGTTGAAGAAGCATGATGATTTCAGACTGAAATAGTGTTTTTTGAGGGGCCATCACTATTTTGGGGAAAAATATGCATCCTTTGCTCCCCCCCCAACCGGAACAAAATTACCTTGCTTGCCCCTCCCTGGAAAAAATCCTGTGGAGGTCCGTGATTCTTGTGTGCTTGAAGTTTTGTATAAACATTAAATAATGTGCATTAATTTTTACATGCATTTGTAATTAAGGCAAGTCTAAATCTCTTGTTTAAGTACAGCTTTAGTTTTTATCTTAACCGGCCTTGTGGTAGGTTTTTTTCATTGAATAAAAATATATTTCTTAATTTCCAACTACCTAAGTAGGGGGCAATTAAATAAATGTTAAGAAAAAGTGGGAAAAAGGTCACGAAAAAGTCAAAAATTTTGGATCTGTTATTTCAGTAGACCTTTGTATAGAGGGTCAACCATATTTCTTCAGCAATTTTTTGCAGTACATTTCACTTGCACTAAGTGCCTGCTCAGTGGCCTGCCACGTGAAGTAATCAACTTTTGATCTTGCCACTGAAGTCTGAGGGATTGAATCCAAGCCTGTCCATTCATCAGTTTCATCTAACATGCTCTAAAGACCGAGCCACACATTTTTGTGCTGGTTCAGATGTTGATGTGCACTGGATGAACGAGCTCTAAATATATTTTTTTTCATATTTCTCAATCTGGAAATCATGACGACAACAACAAGAAAAAAATACTTTCCTGCGCACAAAATTTGCGAAACTTAACCGAGCTGGCAAATGCTGATTTTATGTAATGAAAAAGTAAATGACACAAATGCAGTATGTATTTATTTACTTCTCCTTTTGGATGGCGAAGTTAAGGCACAAGCCTTTTCTTACACTTAATCATCTCTACTTCACATTTTACAAATTTAGTTGAAATATCTAACAGTTTGCGAAATATAAAAGATCAAAATACCAAAGAAAGAAAAACACAAAAAGAGAAAAAACACAAAAAAGGATGATGAAAAAACACAAAAAGAAAAAAACACAAAAATACACATATATGCTGTAAGAAACGTAAAAAACGCACGTACAGCATGAACACACACGTAACAAAAATACTTAAAATACAGAAAAGTAGGTCGGTTTTTTTCCTGCAAATTTAGATAAAGAAAGGGTTCATTTTATTGTCTTTCCTTGTTTTCAGTACTGGTAAGTTGCCTCCAGAAGATGCTTTCTTAATTTTGATTTGAAATTGCCGAGAGAAGAAGAGTTTCTTATGTCATTGGGGAGGTCATTCCACGCTCTGGTGGCAGTGACCGTGAAGGAATTTGCGTAAAACGCTGTCTTGTGGGAGGGGATGGTGAGCAGGGAGTTGTTTCGTGAAAGGGTAGCAAAGGTGTGTGCTGCGCTTAGGGGTTGAAATCGTGAAAGTAGGTAAGGGGGTTCTCTTGAATGCACTATTTTGTAGAGTGCTGTAAGAGCGTGGAAGCAACGGCTTGTTGAAAGGTCGAACCAGCCTAGGTCTTTGAAAGCCGGGGTAAGGTCAAAATGTTTGATGTTATAAATGAAACGTACACATGCATTTTGTATTCGCTGTAGACGTCTTGCTAGTTCACCGTTGAGGTCAACATATGTCAAGTCGCAGTAGTCTATTTGCGACAAAACTAGCAATTCCACAAGTGTTTTCTTTACCTCTTGTGGTAAGATGTTTTTTAGGCGGTACAGTGAGTGTAATGCTGCGTAAGATTTTTTGCATATAGCCTTCACATGGTCACTCCAGATGAGGTTTTCGTCCACAACAATTCCCAGGTCTTTGACCGAAAGTTCATAATATCAGCATTTAGAGCTTTGATATTGATGTTTGTTTTAGGGAACGATAAGTAACATGGACATCATCAGCGTACAGATGGTAATTCGTTGATTGAAATGTTTCCGATATATCATTTATATACATGGAGAACAGTAGCGGAGACAAAACGCTTCCTTGGGGAACACCGCAATTTATCAGCAGCCATGACGACTTATTTTCAGAAACTAATGTGCATTGCTGTCTGGCTGCTAAGAATGATCGAGTCCAGTCAACACCAGGTTGGGAGAAGTTGAAATAAGATGACAATTTTGCCAGAAGGATATCGTGGTCGATGTAGATTATGAAGAATTTAAATATTTGTGTGGTAATTGAAACGCTTAAAAATTGTAGCATTTTTCACTCTAAAATCTGGTCCACAAGTGCTCCAGATCATATCTGTATGGAGTGTTTAGATTAGAGTTTGTTTTTGAAGTTCACTTTATGCACACAAAGGCTACTTGGGACCAGACCTAAAGTTTAAGGTTGGATGTGGATCACCATGTGCCTCCTGTGAGCCCTTGATTACAAGGTGACAACATTGCCACTTTGTCATCAGGGAAGCTGAGTTCTGTTAACAGAATTAAAAATGCATTTTTTTTGTTGTAGTCTAGGCTTTGCCAGTTTCATAATTGATTGCTTTTGGATGCTTTTGATGCTCGTTGGGTTCATTACACTTGCATATATTGTACAAGTCTTGGTTAATACTGTAGAGTGACCACAAACAAGAGAACCTTCGACTAAAATCCTTCAGGCACCTTCCCCTCGATCCGTTCAGCTCGAGCCATAAGCAAGCATGGTTCACCCTGCCCCTCCCCTCTTCGTGGGAGTATGTTGCACAGGAGTCACGGGTCTGCACAGGTTCATTTGTTGGTCTCGCTATAGGAAGAAAGATTTCTTGAGGATTTTATTAATAATCACTCTTAACACATTGAATGCCAGGGTATTTAAATTGGCAATAATTTAGAAAGGGCATTTTATGTGATTGTCAACAATGTGAAACAATTTATTTTTTGGTCTTACTATACATGTGTTATACATCAAAATAAAGGCAATTTCTTTGCCTACACGATAAAAAAGAAACAATTAGAATCTGTGTATTCTTGCGTGTGCTAGAGATGTTCAACATAGTCCTTGTTTTTCGTATAATGAGAAATTCTGTACTTGTAATACTAAACATATTAGTATGAATCACAGGCAGTGTGCAAGTAAATAACCCATTACAAGTAAATAAATAAGTGTTCCATTTCTTTTGATATTTCAAGTGAACACATTGGTCAAGTGCATGGGTGCCCATAGGAGTTTTCTCAGGGTGGCTCTTCAAGATTCCATATGTAGGGTGTACTGAAATGGATCCTGTCATCTACATAAAAAATAAGGTTAGCATACTAAATTCCATTAGCCAGGAAGGGGAGCTCAAGCCTCCCCTGTCCCCATATGGGCACCCATGGTAAAGTGTGCGTATGTGTGTGTGTTTGTGAGTGATGATAAAGCACTAAAAATATAGACCTAGTACTGCAATCAATGAAATGAATGTGCTTGCCATTCAATGAGAAGATGGTTCAAAATTTCACCACAATGCAGAGGCATACCAAAAGAACTCCCAGGAACATTCTGCATGTGCATGGCTTAGCATCGTAACTCCAAACATTCAAGTGATATTGCCCGTACTCAGAGGTCGGAAGTAGCGTGCTACTGTAGCTAGCTAGTTACAAAATTTGTAGCTGTAGCTGTAGCTGCGCTACATTTTATAAATTGTAGCTGTAGCGTTGCTACAAAATTCTTGTAGTTTGTAGCGAAAATCGCCTCGCTACCGCTACTTTTCTTGTTGGAGTTTTGAGGTAAATGTTTACGTGACAACAGTGTTTACCAGAGAAGAAGAAGAAAGGTTGCCATGCAACTGTGTAGTGCGTTAACTTTGTTGTTTGTTCCTAAAGCAAAAAGTATAAATACCTTCGTCTTTGGTCTCTGGCTCTCATTTGATTATTTTGTTGTAAGTAGTTTGAACTCGTGAGCCCATTAATATTGTGCATAACGATTGTTTTATAGTACTACGTGTTTTAATAATGAGTGATACCGACAGCGAAGAATGTGGAAGCAAACCACGCGAAAAGTTACCATGGGATGAATACAATGTTTTTCACTTTCAAGATGACAAGGAAAAATTGAAATTTTATTGTAAGCTGTAATCTTTGAGTAATAGAAAACGAATTGTCGATAACGAAAACCAGCACGTACAATATGAAAATTCACTTACAGGTAAGTGTAAAATTAAGGGATAATATAATAATGAAAGGGGAGAGATAAGCTCGGGTCACATGTTTCATTACAATTTCTTGAAAGTGTGTAAATGTAGAAATAATGCAATTACATGCCACGTTGTTTACCTGCCGGTTGGTAACCATTAACATTTATCATGCAATTGTACATTTTAAACAGTTTTTTCCTCTGGTGCTATTTGGACAGTCTTTCTAACAAAGGCATGTAGATAGTGCTCACCAAAGTTGGAAAGTGGTTGGTTTCATTAAATAGTATGAGCTTTTTGACTTCTATCCAATGTATTACTTTGGAAGGATTAATTGAAGCATGCGAAAGTTTCCGAAATAAGTTTTTAAAATTGTGCAGAATGTGTACTTATTTTTAGTCGAAGAATGCACCAACTTCGTACTGGAAAGTATGTAATTTCCAAAGTTTCTGTGCTCATAAAATTGAGGTGTGAGTGTTAACCTCAACTTGGAAATATTCGCCCGCAAATAGCGAGACCCGAATATAAAGTTCGGTATTTTCTAACCTCCTTGCTTGGCCGAATAATTTTCTCATGAATATAGTAATATTTTGGGCCTAATCTACCATTTTGTGTAATTTTTTAGGAATACACCATTAAGTCCGTGCAAATTGTCCAACGTACTGTTATTTCTAACCTTTTTGAAGCGCAAAAAAATATTGTAGACCATTTACGAAATGTTTGTTGCTTGGAATTTTGATCGACGTCTTCAATCAAAGTTATTTTTTTTCCGCTTAAATAAGAATTTTCAAAGGGATTGCAGAGAATTTCACAGTGCGAAAATTGAAATTTACAGAGTTATAATGAATTTAATACCTTTTACACTAATCAGGAGCTACTATAATGTGGAGTTCTTAAGTCAGTGTGGTGTTCATTCTCATGCATGTGTGATATGACCACAAAAGACATAAGACAATGGAAGCGACTATTTTCACCAGGTGGTGGAAATAGCATATGAGGCTATTTTCACCAACAAATGTAAATACCTGACCATAGCATTGTATTTGACGCAAGTTTCTTTTGTTACATTGTGATTTTATCATGCTACGAATGCAATTTTTATATGGTTCGATTTAAGTCTGTTAACAGATACTGTGGACTTTTAGTGATCACTTAAGATTTTGTTCAATGTATGCTTTCGTAGTTATGTTAGGTGGGCCAGGTTTGGTTTTCTTAGCATTAAAATAAAGTCCCTAAATGCATTCTACTAAACTTCCGATTTACTGCTACATTAATTCCCACTAGTCTACAATACTTAAGTCAGTTGACAATGGAAAATGCATTGTCCATGGGAAGCACGCATGCTTGCCTAAGGTAATAAGTGTTTTTTTTCAACATAAATAACTTTTTTCGAAATCTAAACAAGGAAGGTTCAAATTTCGTGTGATAATGATTGCCAAATTCTACGATTAGTCTTCCTGCTAGGATAATTTGAAGAAAAAAGAGATCATAAAATAATCTAAACCATTACCCACATTGTAATCAAGGAGTCCCATGTTGATACCCAGTGGAGGCACATTGTAGTTCAGATACTATTTTAAAATGTAAGCCCGCTCCCGATTAGCCCAACTGTGCATAAAGTGGACTTAAAATCTCATTGGGCAGTAGTACTTAAGTTACTGCTAAGGAGTTAATTTAAAATAAAATTGTTCAACTACTACTGTCACAAAGTAGTGAGAATAGCAGAAAGTACTGAGACCAGAAATTACATGATCTGGTGTTGGGAAGTATTTACAGAAATAATTTTAATGCTGGAAGTGACCTGCCTGACTTAACAATGAAAGCACAAGGAATGGAATGCCTCTTCATACTACATCATGTGACATATTAGCAGTACCAATTCATATTAGAACACCTTGTGGTATTTTTCCAACTTCATAGTGTGAAGAAAAATTACTTGTTGTCCATATGAAAATAAATGCACGCCGACATAAGTTTCTTACACATCAACAATTAAAGAATGCACACATACATGTAGTAGGCCAGGTTGTAGATCATACACGTACGAATTTAAATTCTGGTGAAAATAGCTCCAAAGCTAGCTTCACCACCTGGTGAAAATAGCTCCAAAGCTAGCTTCACCACCTGGTGAAAATAGTTACTCCATAAAAAAATATATGTATAGAGAGCCATTGAACATAACTGCATAACCTCATAAGAATCACTTCCTTGTAGTTGAAAGTTCTTTCTGCCCCTCCAATAAATATCTCACAGGGCAGAATAACTTTTTTGTTGTAAAAATGTTGAGAATGTGAGTAAGGTGTACAGGTATCTGAGTAGCCATAGCCTGGAATGATGTTGAAGTGACATTTTCTCATTACCTGATTTCACAAACTGGGAGACATTTGTATTACTTTATGAATCTGGGGGTCCTGGATTTTCAGTTCGTGGAATAAGGGGTTTTGACATGTTATGAAAGAGTAGAGCTGTAGAAGGTGTGAACCAAAATTCTTGACTTTATTTCTTGAATTTATTAATTAAATGATTGATGTGTAGGAAATTTAGATATTGCTTGTCATAATTCTCTGGGTTCATGGTCCTGATAATTCTCTTAGGAGTTTATGAAAAGTTGCAATTGAAACTTTTTGTTCAAAATTCTTCCTTCATATTTGTCATTAAAAAATTAATTATTGCCACCAAAAATGTTAAAACAAGTCAGATGGTACAGCTAGGAAGTTTCAAATATCTGCATGACTTGTTTCTTGTTCATGCAGAAGTAGCGAAGTAGCGACTAGTGCACAGGAGTAGCGTAGTGAGCTACTTTTTGGTAAATGTAACTGTAGCCGTAGCAAAGCTACATTTTGGAAGAGTAGCTGTAGCGAAGCTACTTTTAAAATGTAGCGTTCCGATCACTGCCCGTACTATGCACGTCCATGGGACACTCGCCATATTCAGGATGCTAGCACGAGCATGGGATTCAATGTCTTAATGGCCACAATTGTCTGGCAGCTTTTGTTCTGTCCTCAGTTGTTTTTTTTTTTTTGTACAAGTGGCCAAAAGCTAAAACAGTTTAAAAAAAAGAGCTGAATGTCATTTTTTTTATCATGGTCAGTTATTAGGTAAATTGTGTCTTGCTCAAACTTCAGAAAATTACGCAGCTTAAAATTCTCAAAAGGTAACATCTTTCTTACAAAATACTTTATATTAGGGATGGGCTGATATGAAATTTTGGCTGATACCGATAAATACAAATATAAAATTTACCGATACCGATAACCGATATTCTACCGATCCGATATAAATTCCAAATGATCCTTGAAGAACCTGATTAGTTTATTGACCTCCTTAACCTTTACACTCCCGAGCAGGTTTACGAAAGTACCCCCGTTCTCGCCCATGCTTCTTGGCGGGAATTTTAAATTCAAACACTCTTTGGAGGAAAATTGTTATAACTCTGGCACTATGGGAGCAATCTGCTTCGGATAACTTTTGTTTTGCAGCTAAAACATCAGCTCATGCAACCGTGTACAATTCAGAACACGGGACCGAGGAAGGGGTGCTTGGGGGCACAACCCCCGAATTTCAATGGAAAAAACACAAAAATCTGGAGTTTGCCCCCCCCCCTCTTCTCCCGCTATTTTGGGGAGAAGCCGCGAACTTTAGTATTCTTTTCAATGAATGGACATTTCTCAAGAGAATGAAACATGTTTCGTGTTCTTGGGTGCCATACAAGTTGAATAATAAGCCAAAATGTGATTTTTTTTTACGAGAAATAGGTAATTTGCATTTTTGGGGGAAAATTGTTATTACTCTGGCAGTATGGGAGCAATCTACTTCGAATAACTTTTGTTTTGCAGCTAAAACATCAGCTCATGCAACCGTGTACAATTCAGAACACGGGACCGAGGAAGGGGTGCTTGGGGGCACAACCCCCGAATTTCAATGGAAAAAACACAAAAATCTGGAGTTTGCCCCCCCCCTTTTCTCCCGCTATTTTGGGGAGAAGCCGCGAACTTTAGTATTCTTTTCAATGAATGGACATTTCTCAAGAGAATGAAACATGTTTCGTGTTCTTGGGTGCCATACAAGTTGAATAATAAGCCAAAATGTGATTTTTTTTTACGAGAAATAGGTAATTTGCATTTTTGGGGGAAAATTGTTATTACTCTGGCAGTATGGGAGCAATCTACTTCGAATAACTTTTGTTTTGCAGCTAAAACATCAGAGCATGCAACCGTGTACAATTCAGAACACTGAACTGAGGAAGGGGGGTTTGGGGGGTGTGACCCCCGAATTTCAATGGAAAAAACATAAAAATCTTCTCCCGCTATTTTGAGAAGAAGGTGCAATCCTTAGTATTCTTTTCAAAGAATGGACGTTTCCAAAGAAAATGAAACATGTTTCATGTTCCTGGGTGCCATTCCATATGAATAATGAAGCAAAATGTGAAACTCTGTTCGGAAATGTGGCATGGATATGTTGCAGAGGGGGGAGGTTGGTCATCAATGTGAATTTCCCAGGCTTGCTCCAGACCTGTGTCAGAGTTTCCACCCAAACATAAGAGTATGAAGGTCCAAAAAGCACATTCATTTCATAATCAGCACCATGATACCATATGGTATCATCGGGGTAGTACGACCTTACTCTGATGATACCATATGGTATCATCGGGAGAGTAAAGGTTAATTATAATTAATGCATGTACTACTTTAATTTTACCTTTTGATTTTTTTTTTTCCAGATGGTACTTCCAGGTATTCTGGAGCAGGTAGTTAGCTGCAGGGATGCTATAGCCCAGGAATATCTCATGGAATGCATCATACAGGTGAGGGTGTGGTGCAGGCCAGCTGCTTCATCACTCCACATTAATGTTTTAGCTATTGTAAAGTTTGGTAAAGTCTCTTGCTATACTGAATGCAACTCCAACTGGCAGGTGACCTTGACTATTTCTGACCCTTTATGTCACCCAATCATCTTTGGGGGGGTGACTTGATGGGTATCAACAAACTCAGTTGTGAAGTAAAAGCTGAAGGGGTCACATCGCTCTCCTGAAGCAACAATGCCAAGCGTAGTTCTGTTTTTGCCTGTTGTCTATTTGCGTGTTTGTAGAGTGTTTGCATGTGAAACTCCCTCTTGTAGGACCACATGTGCATTTGTACCATTAACACTCTGCTGATTTCTGGTGTTGGCAATATCGTTGCGCAAGAAGACTCTCTCGTGCTTTACAGTATGTTTGGCAACGTGTGGTGGACCCAACATTCATTTGTTTCGTCCCACGAACAACGGTCGGTACCTTGAGACTCAAAACTGCCCGATTTCAGTCGAAGATAATTCAACCGATCGCTGATTGGCTGTTTCCTCAGCTGCCAGTTGGAGTTGCGTTCAGTATAACACTATCATATTTCAGAATTGCATTTTCTTTATACTTAAACTGTAGTTCAGATCGTGTAATCTGCTTCCACTTCTTCCTACAGTGCCTCGAGAGCAGATTTGTTTCTATCTGGGCACCCGGTCACCATGACGCCTAAAAATTTTCATCTGTCACCTGAATTTTAATCCAGTACTCAATATTTCGAGTTTGCTTATGGAAATTTCCATTACTTTTATTTAAAAGAACAAGTACAGTATGTGTTCTTTAATGTTTGTGTGGCTTCTGTATTACGTGTGTCATTAAATCAGAAGAATAAACACCATTATATATTTTTACACTGTTAAATAGGCGAATTTTAAAATCTGCGACAATATGGTGGAGTCAGCTATATATTAAAATGTATTGCGTGGTTATTTATGATGTTACCAGTTGTAAGGTTGCCAAAAAGAAAAACAGCTGGCTTTTGAGAAAAGAGGGCTGGCGTCTGAATTAGTTTTTTCTTCCCCTGGTCATACATAATGATACTTTTTCATGCCTAGGTTCAAATAACGGTACAGAAAAAAAAGTATTTTAATGGAAAACTTGAATAGCAAGTACCTTGATTAGGGAGAACATCCTTGATTAAAAAACATTATCTCAGGAGGTATATTTACATACAATTGTTCCACAGGTGCAGGATTCAAAATTGTCACATTTATCACGTGCACATACGGTTTCTACCATTGACATTTCCATTAACACAGATGTAGCTCACCTGCCTCCGTGGGCCTTCCCTGTACTTAAATAATATTCCAATCGCAACACCAGCCTGCTATAAGAAATATCTAGCAGGAGGTGTTTCCTTACAAAGCATCTTCTTTCTGTAGCCTGCTCAGAATTTGTCATCAGTGCAAAACTGTTCTAATGGAAGATTAGGAATTTCATCAAGGATTGACTTACACCAAATGCTACTTTTATAAATATATTGAAGTGTGACTCGTTTATCAGCTTGGGAAGCATCCGAGTCACAATGTATGTAGCAAATTGATAAAAACGAGAAGTTTTCATTTTATACATTAATTGGCCTACTCTGTCAAGAAGAGGGATGCCAGAGCGAAGCTCTCTTCACACTTACCTTGACCCGATCGTGATGATGCTCACTTTAATGTCCTGGGTTTGAGGTACAACTTACTGAGACGTCTCGCACCTTAAGTTATACGCCACCTTGAACTGTTTCTCCAATGCGTCCACTTCACTCGATGAATTCTAATTACAGACTGAGAGCGTATTTTACAGTTTGGTTCTTTTTTTTATATCTTTCTTACGATCCCGTGTCTCTGACCTCTCATCGAGAGGTTAAAGCCTCTGTCCTCCATGGCATTTTGTAGGTTTGGTGCATATTACTCACAATTCCAGAATATAAAAAAGACGTTAAAAAATACGTATGCGAGTATGTTGTTCCTATTTTCCTTTCTTTAGGACTACGTTTCGGGAACTAACTATCCCCTTCTTCAGGTTTGTATAAAAAAGTAGGTACTTAACATGGTACCATGTCGAAATGTAAAAAAAGGATTGTGGACAAGGGTTGGTGTGGATACATTTAAGATATTATATCCTCCCTCTAGACATAATTAAAAACTCGTCGTTCTCTAAAAACTTGCACAATTATCCTATACCCATGTTAAGAACGTTAAAAGACTAAAAACCTGTATGTATCACTATGTACAACTTGCCAGTTCGGCTTTTCCTGCTCAACTGTGTTTCCTAATGTACGTGAAGGTCACTCTTCCACGAACGCTTTCCTCTGCCCTTTATTTTCTTATTTCCCCCCTACACTATCGCATCACAAACCCGACGTAAATTCTCGTTCTTCTCGATACTTCTCTTTCATATCTAATCTTATATTAATTTTTATATTACTGTAACACATACTATCATATTATTGTACTTTTTGAATTCTTCTGATCGCATATTTTGTGTACCAAACAGTGTTATAGTACAAGACACTGTAAATGGGCATTTGCCTGTAGTGTCATGTCTTTAAATAAATTAGGGATGGGACCGATTAATCGGTACTCTATCGGTATCAGCCGATATAGGCATATCGGTGTATCGGTTTATCGGTAAAATTACCGATTATTTTACCGATCCGATATATCGATAAATATCTGATAGTTTAGTGCAAAATTCTGCCATTTTTGTTGTAATTTTTATGGATAATCTCCATGCCCTACTTTTTTAAAAAGTAAATGTCTATAAGTATGCAATTTCTCTTGCACTGCAGTCACTTTGAAACACATTTTTTAAGGAGGTCAATGAACCTTTCAGGTTCTTCCAGGACCATTTCCAATTTTATATCGGATCGGTAGAGTATCATTTATCGGTATCGGTAAATTTTATATCGGTACTTTATCGGTATCAGCCAAAATTTCATATCGCCACTTCCCTAAAATAAATAAATAAATAAATAACTTCCGGAGTGACGTGAAAACCGATATTGGGTTCAATCTTCCGGGTTTTATCCCATTTTTTGAGGAAATTGATCCACCCTTCTTCTAAATTTCCTTCATCCCTGTTCAGATTATTCTTCCCCCCCCCTACAAATGTTCACTGTTTCGTACACAATTCTTTCTAACTTTCTGTTTTCCTTTCTAATGATACGTCTAGAGGGGGGATATAGTATCTTAAATGTATCCACACCAACCCTTGCCCACAATCCTTTTATTACATTTAGACGTACCTTGTTAAGTACCTAGTTTTTTATATGAATCTGAAGAAGGGGATAGTTAGTCCCCGAAACGTAGTTCTAAAGAAAGGAAAATGGGAACAACATACTCGCATACGTAAGTACAGTTTTTAACGTTAATTTTTTAACATCTTTTTTATATCCTCCATGAAAGTCCCCAGCGGATGTGAGGCCAGGATTACATACTCAGCAGTATGCAGCTAAGAGAATAATCCTATTCTCTGTTGTATGCAGCATGGTTGTTGAATGGTCGGGTCATTGGTCAGCGTGGAGAGGTGGAAAAGTAGAGCTTCTCCACATTTCGCTCGCTATCACTCTTCAATATATCCATTAGTTTAGTCTATCCTTAATGGTTTAAGCACTAGAGATTGAGAGAGTATATCTGCCAGTGGAGAAGCAATTACTTTCACATATGAAGATTCTACTTGTCCTCATAAAACCAGGCCTTTTTTTTAGCTAAAACATAGGAGCCTTTTTGGCAATGGAAATTCTCCTTCACGGAACTGAAATTTTCCATTGTATCGACTCTTTCTTTCAAGTGCTTCCCCAGCTTGGTAGCTTAGTAATGTTAAGCAAAGCGTAATCAATGAACATACATTCATGATGAAAGTTGTGTGAATTACTCACAAATTTAATATAAATATATTAATGACTTACGTTTTGTGAGTATCTATGTTGCTCCTGCGACGTTTCGGGACGCAACTGCTCCCTTCCTCAGGCTGTTCACGTTTAGGTTATATATAATTCATAACCACGTCGACCTCTTCATAGGTACAGGATATGGGATTGGTAAAAGGTGTGTGGTTAAAAAGTGGGATGGGAAGGAATACGTAAAAATAGGATTTAACGTAACCCCGGAAGTAGCACGCAAAGCTCAAATGGAAGAGGAATTCTCGTTAGACTTGACGTGAACTGGACTGGAGGTGGAGTGGGGGGAACGGAGGGGAAATAGAGGAGAAAGAAAGGGGAGGCACCTGACCTCATGCTCTACGAGGAAACTTTGGAGTATTGCAATTGCAACACATGCGGACCGTGGCTATTCACAGTTTTAAAGTTTTAACATTCCAAGGAGCAGTTTCTAATCGGGGAAACAGCATTGTACTATGACGTGCACCTGTAATGGGTTTTAGATTTTTATTGTTTTTTAACGACACACCTTTTACCAATCCTATATCCTGTACCTATGGAGAGGTCGACGTGGTTATGAATTATATATAACCTAAGCGTGAACAGCCTGAGGAAGGGAGCAGTTGAGTCCCGAAACGTCGCAGGAGCAACATAGGTACTCGCAAAACGTAAGTTATTAATATATTTATAATGAACATACCTACACATATATAAAACATATTGTTAAAGCTTTATATTAATTACTATATTCTTGCTTGCTGACCAGATTGCAATTAAATACAGTAAAAAAACAACATTTAAGAAAATTCCAGTCTTTACAAACTGTATCCAGTTGAACCTCGATTTTATATTTTTCAGAGAACAAACATGAAAAACCTAAAATATTAGCAAGATTGTATAACATGTTGCTTTATTAGAGCATGGAGATTGCATGTATAATGCAGGAAATGTCGTTTTTAAAATTTGTTGATAGAGTAACTAGTAAATGAACTTGAAACTTAACAAGCGTTTTCTTCATTTTTATTTTATATTTAGGTTTTTCCCGACGAATTCCATCTTCAGACCCTGAATGCTTTCCTAAAAGCATGTGCAGAATTGCAGAATGGTGTTAATGTGAAGAATATCATCATCAGCCTCATTGACAGACTAGCGATCTTTTCACAAAGGGGAGACACAGGAATTCCAACAGACATTCGCTTGTTTGATGTGTTTTCGGAACAGGTTGCTCAAATTATTCAGGTAACTTGTTTTTGTTTTTTTTGTCCGTACAATCTCAGCTTTTTTTACATTCTTTTCAATGTCGTTGAAAACCTATAAGTAGAGGCATGCAAATTTCGTTTTTGACGAAAACACGAAATATGAAATAACATCCTGTAACGTTCATTTTTCATGTTTCTGAAAGGTGTGAGGTGCATTTTCCTACCCTGTCTTGTCACGAAATAATGCGAAATGAACTGCAAAATGCGAAATATACTCTTAAACACGAAATTTACCGTTTATATACCGATGCAACACTTTCTGAAGTATGAAGTATCCTGTGAGTTACGCAATTCATGGAACATTGATTAATTCTGCCGTAAATATTTGAGAAGCAAAAATGGACCCCTTTATGCAGGAATAAACTTAATATTATGGTAACGACATAGATGTGCTATTAGAAGGGATAAGTTTATTTTGTGTAATAAGTGCAGTTTTTAAAACCAATTTAGGATTATATTCACAATTTTAAAACCAAAATGTAATTTTATATAGCACTTTTGATGTGGTTATTCACTGCTATAACACCGAAATTTTATTTTATTTACCGCTTTTGAACCCAAAATCTACTCTGTTTATGTACCGAAATTTTGTTTTTTTATTTACCAAAAATATGTGCCTCTACCTATAAGGGTATATTGGTGATCCTGTTCAGATTACAGCGAGGGGCTTATGTTGCTGCTGTAGGTTCCACCGTGCATTGAACGTTTCCTGCAGTACCCACTGTAATGAAAGTTTTACTGTTTAATACAAGATCAAAACTCCACAACATCAATTGCTCTAAAAATGGCAATTTTAAAAGCTAAGCTCATATTCTAAAGGTGCTAAACCGTCCATTACCTCTTCAGCTACAAGAAAAAATCAAAACAATAATGTGCACACAGGCACAATAAACCAATTCACATCCGTAGAAGCCTATGGATGAACTTTTGTCTGAACATTCCCCGCCCCTTGCTCTCCTCTAAACACGTATTTGTAGCGAGTGACAACAGCCAGCAGGCTGTTCTCTCTAGCCTTTCAAATTGTGAATACATCTTTGGAAGATGATTTGGATTGTAAGAGAAAGAGTTCAAAATTATAAACATACATTATCAATGCTTAGTCAGGGTTGCTACACATCTGGAAAATAGGGAAATGTCAGGGAATTTTGCAGATCATCTGGAATTTACGTGCATTTTGGAGTCTGCAAGAGAAAAAGTTGCAAAATGAACAAACGGTTCACTTCCACTTCTGGATTCGGTTCTTGTGATTCCTCTCCCAAAAAAGATTCAGTTTAGGTTTCTTTCATTTTTATGATTCTCAGTCTTGTGCAAAAGTATGGTTCCTTCAAATTTCTATAATCAATTTTCACTTTTATAATACTAGATATTAGAAAGAATATCAAAGTAAAACTTGCAGTCCAGATATCTGATTGATAACTTAAAGTTCATTGACAATATGGGGTGTAAGGGGTGCTCCTTCCACATAGTGCACCCAATAGTCAACCTCACTTCCACATAGTACACCCTGGACTGAAGACTAACGAGGCTCTGGCGACTGGCCCCATGGCCAGTATAATTTTGTTTGTGTTGTCCTGTGTTTTGTCCTTATTTGTGCTGAGTGCTCCTTTACAGCTTTAGCTTTTAACGAAAGTCAGAAGATTTTATGATTTTAGTTATGCAACGTTAGAGTTCTTAAGTGTAACGATAAGGGGCTGGACCCCATATAATGTGACGGGTGCAAAATAGCCTTAGTGCTGACGCACCCAAAATTTTAACTTCAAATTCAAATTCATTGACAATATGATCATAATTATCGGAAAGGTTGGTGAAGATGAGGTTATTGTATATTATTTTATATATCTTTGTCTTGTAGAATTCCTATATACAACAAAAATTTCTCCAGATGCTGTGTACTTAAAAATGAAAGCAAAAAAAAAACAGCACGATCCCCGGCCGGTTCAAATCCGGGAACTTTTCTAACGTTGGAAGTGGCCCTGGCACCCACCCAGCGTCGAATAGCATGGGTACCTGGGGGAAACCCTCTGGGGTAAAGGCGGTCAGGGGCGTGATGCTGATCACATCACCCCCGCTCACGACCGGATCAAGGAAGTGTGGGGCGTTACCCCCACACCCCCTATATGCCTTCATGGCATGGTGCTATGCACAGGGGAGGACTTTACCTTTACCTTTTTACTATAAATCCACCAGAAAATGAAAAATTGTGTATGGTTTATGAACTTTTTTCTGTTGTTTTTATATTGTGGAAATCTGTTATGGTGAAATAATGTACCTCTGTTACCTTAGCCTGAAGGCTAGATGCACGTGATTGTAGCGCCCAATACATTTGATGCCGATTGTAATTTTACATTTTACTCTTCAAATTTTCACGTGTAGAATGAAATTTGCTAAAAAGAAAGTTGTGGAAGTGAATATTCATATTAAAACGGATTATATATTTAATTGAAAAAACACAACGTTCTAATGAAAAGATCATGATGATAAACATGTCTGGAATAATTTAATTTTTGGAGTGGAAAACCTGGAAATGTCACGGAATTTCATAATCAAAAAATCGTAGAAACCCTGATACTGCATAGGAATTCTTTTCACTTTGAATGTTAACAACTTTCCTTTCTGACAAAAATGCTTTTATTTCGGGGTATTCACCTCATAAGGCTGCATGCTAAACTCTTAATTTGGGATCGTTTATAGATCCCACTGCCAGTTAAAACCTGGGGAAAATGAGGGCCAAATATTTATAAAAAGTGACTGGCAACAGTGATCGGATCAGGTCTGCGCAGTAACATCAACTACTCCATTGGCAACTCAGCAATCATATTTTCACTAGTCAGCTGTTGGTTATCCTGTGAGTTAGATCATGGCTGTGAATCCTGCCAGTTGAGAAGTACGGTGTGTGATTTGATTTCTTAACACCAAAGGTCATAATGCAGCAGATATTCACCGAAAATTGTGCAAAGGGTATGATCCAGTGTAATGAGTGAAGAAAAAGTACGGAAAGGTATGCATTCACACCCCAAAAAAAGGAGAAAAAGTTCAAGCAAGCTCTATCTGTACGAAAAGTCATGACAACGGTTTTCAGCGACCAACAAGATGTGTTTTGGAGGATTTTATACAACCAGGGAAACCGCAGGTGTACTGTGAAATACTATCAAAACTAAGACATGCCACACAGAAACGACGACGTGGATGACTGTGCGCAGGACTGATCTCATCCATGACAATGATAGACCACACACTTTTGCCCTCACTCTGTAGACAATTCAGAGATTTGGAATGGGAACTTTTTGATCGCTCCTTGAATAGTCCGGGCCTTGCAACTAGTGACGATCACGTCTCCCTGCACCTCAAAAAGCAGCTTGCGTCTCAGATTTGAATAATTTAGATGTTGAAAGTTGTACTGTTGCATTGGCTGAAGTCCCAAGTGGCGTACGTTTATGCAGAAGGTATATAAAAAACATGTTCCACAGTACCAAAAGTACTTGAAAATTATTTATTTATTTATTTATTATTATTATACGGCGTACGCTTTTAGAAGGAACATGAGTTCAGCCAATACACAGCCAGTGCTGTCGCACTGCTGCCAAACAAACTGCTAGCCGAAAGGAAACCCAGAGATTTCGCCGTGTCCAATATTCAGCTTTTTATGTATAATGCATGCACATGATATTTGAGTACAATGAAATATATAGTAAATAATTCTACACAGGATTATTTCATATCACTGCAGCATATAAGAGAAACTCATACCTGAAAGAAATTTGAAGGTATTTATTATAGAGGAACTGCAAGGTCATGATCATCACTCTCGTCTCTGTTTTCTGGCATGTTTCCCAGAAGATTTGAACAGGGGTTTACCGATTTCTGTGGTAGATACGTTACCCTGTTTTATAATACGCAATACAGTATGCACACAGACACCACACGCTTTAGCTGTAAGTTCCCGACTCTGAGAAAACACTGTTTTAGCACGCACTTCTTCTGACGCCAATTCCTTGAAACAAGAATACACTTTAAAACTAAGATTTCTGTCTTGTGAACGTAATATTTTACCCTTGGTGCCTGTACTACTTGTAATAGGTTTTGAGAGCGAAATTATTAATTTGATTTGCTTTACTTTATTTTATTTAACTTTTCTGTCACTTTTGGCTAATTGCGAAGATGGGAATGAGTGATGATATGATGAAATTGATGGATGGACATTCACAAAATCCATGTCCAGGCCGGGATTCGAACCCGGGATCTCTGGCATCGTAGCGCGATATGCTAACCACTCCACTATGGGGGCCGGCGCTACATTATTAAGTAACACTCGCGGAACACACACTATTGCATAACTAGTGAACGTAAGGGCTGGTCTTTAGAGCGTGCTCGACGCCAGGGGTCCCGGGTTCGAATCCCGGCCTGGGCATAGGTGTTTGTAAGTGTCCCTTCATCAATTTCATCATATCATCATCCATCTTCATATTTGCGATTAACCATAGGTAGCAGAAAAGCGAAGTAAAATAAACCAACATTTAATCAATCAATAAGGGCCATATTGAATCGTCTCACAACTGTTCTTCGTGGCGTACGAGTACAATTAACACCGCCCTTGTTACGAAAATGCTGAACTGAAAGTTACTCAGACTCACAATGTTTGTAAACACCCACGACAATGAAGGGCCATTGTTCATATTCAGCTGATTTGACACCCATAGCTTTACCAAGACACAACTCAGCGGGGTTAACAAGGTGGCAAATAAAAAAAAACCAGACGGAACACTGAAGGAAAACAAAGGGTCATTGTGTGGGTGTAGATACGAGCTGTTTCCCTTGTTTCTTCCAGAAACGATATCTCCTGCTGTAGGCGACGGAAATGCATGGGACTTGGACAGTCAGGTTCATAATGTCGTGTCCCATGCAATGATAAACCTTAAAGTGGCGAGTTTTATAAAGATCTTCTTCCGCGCAAAAAAAAATTACAGAACACGACGCTTAATTTGCAGTTTCCTAACTGTACAACGTTGCACTCCTGCTATTGGCTGGTCGCCAAGGACACGCTCTCCGTAACTCTGCCCGATATCGCTTCTAAAACCGTGCGTCGTATAGTTTCAACAAAGGTGCATGCTCCAATGACAGAAAGCGTACTTAATGATGATAATAATAATGAATAGTAATCATAAAATTGCAATACAACTACAATTACAAAGAGTTTTGAAATTGAATTCCTGAAGTAGGTCTTTGTAGGGCGTCGTCATTTGTGGTGGTCTATTATATTTTTTAAAATATAAATATCTTGGAAACCTTTTTTGAATTATTTCCAGACTATTTTCATAAGATTTATAAAAAGGGGACCATATAATAGATGCATATTCAACTTTACTTCTCACTATACTTTTATACAGGGTGTTCCCGGACTGATGATAGAGAAGGGCACATGTATCAATTTGAGATAAGGAACCCTGGTCCGGAAATGACTTAGTCGAAAGTTATAAGTGAAAATCGGTGTATGAAGATGTAATACTTTTATTACCTGCAAAGTTTCACAAGCTGCTACATTCACAACAGTTGTTCAAAGTGGCGTCCCCCAGCTTCGCTGCAGGCATGACATCGTCGCACAAAGTTCAGGCGCACCTGTTGGAACAACCTTGGGGAGGATCTCCTGGCAAGAATTCTTGCTGCCTGTGACGTTGTTCAAACGACCCTGGGGTTGTTCCAATGGGTATGCCAGAACTTTGTGCAAGGATGTCATTCCTGCAGCGAAGCTGGGGGATGCCACTTTGAACAACTGTTGTGAATGTAGCAGCTTGTGAAACTTTGCAGGTAATAAAAGTATTACATCTTCATCCACCGATTTTGACTTATAACTTTCGACTAAGTCGTTTCCGGACCAGGGTTCTTCATCTCAAATTGATACATGTGCCCTTCTCCATCATCCGAAAGTTTGTATCATCAGCCTGGAAACACCCTGTATATGGTTTTAATATAGTCAATATCTCTGAAAATATCTCTGAAGTTCTTCACACTTCTTATAACAAAACCTACCATTTTATATGCATTGTTAATCACATGTGAGACATGTTGTTTAAAAGTCAGGACAGAATCTAAATGGACACCAAGGTATTTAACTATATCTACGTGTGGAAGTACTTGACCATCAATAGAGTAAGTATATTGAGAAGTAGGGATGTGAGGAAGCTGAAAATTTACGGGTGCCAATGTACTCACCGATAATTTTTTGGAACCGATAACAATTCCGATTCATAAGATTATTCAACAGAAATGGGATGTTATTTTCAGCATGACAAAAATTAATTTGCTATGTACATTTCTATTGCATATCATAGGTATATACATATATATTCTCAAGAGATTTTACATTAGTACACAAACAGTCCTTTGAAATGCAAAAAGGAATTCCTGTTCTTAATATTGTAAATTTAATGTTGGCAGATTAAACTTCAGAAACATGTGTTTTTGAAGCACTTCTGGAATTAACCTACTTCTTCTCTTATCGCAAATCTGTCCAGCAATACTGAACACTCGTTCAGTGAATACTGACGCAGCAGGTATCCCAAGTATTTTCTCACCACTTGCTTCAGGTTTGGATACTCATTTTTAAATTTCCAATACAACAGCGGATCCTGGACTGTTTTATTTTTGATTTTGAGGTAGGTGGATCCTCTGAATGAGAGTTTGCAATAATTTTATTACAAAAACTCTACAATGATGAAGAATCATAACCTAATTTTCAAAAAATCTTTCAAATTTAAAATATAAAACGAATTAGAGGGTAAAACTCTAGTATTATCTGTACCGGTTAAAATATCGAATTTTTGCCGGTATGTCAATTTCTGCCGATTTTCATACATATGTAATCGGCTTCGACACATCCCTATTGAGAAGTATACCTCTTGTACTACATGAAACAAGATTTGTTTATATTAAAACTAAGGTCTTTCACACAACGGTAACATAATGGTGACTATGTTGAAGAATGAAGAGGATACGTACATGTTTGTAACCACTAATACAATGTTGCTACACTTTTTTTCTTGTTTGTAATAATAACTTAGCCCTTTCTTTTGAAATGTACCTCGTATTAAGATAGCTGTATGGATGTGATGAGGATACCTTCTGATAAATGAAAGTTGGCAGAACTGGTAAAGCAACCAGTAAAAATGGATTCCCGTATTCAATTTGTTACCTTTGGTTGTAGGGGACATATTGTATTTCTTTGTTGAGCAGATGATGTCATTTCTGTATGATAGGAAACTTTCTACACACCCTGTATGTATACTGGTCAAGAAAAGTTTTGCTTATAGCAAAATTTTTATTTTCTGCATCACAGAAGCCACACATGTCGATACCTCCGACTAGGGCAATGAAAGTATGAAACACAAAACATAGTTAAAGAAAATTCTGAAAGATATAACCAAAGAGACAAAGTTGTTTTCCTGACCAAAGTAAGATGCAACAAAAAGATCATCAATTACCAAGGTGAGTTAATCTATCAGAAACCCCTCACCGTCTAGTCAGTAACATGTGTGGCCTCCACGAATACTTAGACATTCTCGAACACAACGGGGCATGCTCAAAACCAGGTTATCCAATGCATGTTGTGGAAGATTGTCCCATTCCTGAATGGCAGCATGTATCAGATCACATAGGGTTTGTGGTGGGTGAGGGTGGTTTGCAATAGCACATTTCAGAAGGTGCCAGGCATGTTCGATACAATTCATCTCGGAGAGACTGCTGGCCAGTCCATCCAATGGATTGCATGCCTTCGAAGGAAAAAGTCCACTGAATGGGCACGGTGAGGACGGGCATTATCGTTCACCAACGTGAATCCTGCACCAACATCCTGCGCAAATGCCCTAACGATGGGTCGAAGAACACTGTCCTCGTATGTCTGTGCATCAATAGTACCCTGTATGTAAACTAATGGCATCCGACAACCCAATATGATTCCTGCCCAGAACAGTGCCGAACCACCCTGTTGCTGGAAACGTTCCACCATGGACGATTCATTGAAACACTGCCCATTTGCTCTCCAGACACGTATAGTGTTGTCATCGGGGTGCAGACTAACCCGTACTTCATCTGTAAACAGTGTTTGTGACCATTGTTCCTGGGTCCAGTTTTCATGTTGTCTAGCCCATCTTACGCGTACTGCCCTATGTCGTGCAGTAAGTCGGGGAACAATCAAAGGTCGACGGGCATGAATCCCTATATCGTGCAGTCGGTTTTGCACCGTTTGGGTGGACACCATGATCCCTGAGGCCTCAAGGAGCTCCTTCTGATGTTGAGTTCCTGTGGACGTAGGACGTCTGCACGCAGAAATACGGATATGGCTGTCTTGTGCAACCGTTGTTTTGCGTGGTTTTCGTTCTCTGAGCCCTATTTGCTATGAATGGGTCTCCTGGAATTTCTTCCACACTCTAGAAACGTCACTTTCATTACAGCCTACCCGATGTACTACGTCCACTTGCTTCATACCTTCCTGTAGTAGAGTCACTATTCTGATTCTATCCACTGCCGAAAGTGCATTTCGTGGCATTTCTAAAATGCAAACTCACTCTATGACAACCATTACAACCTTCCTTGAGACGTCCAGTCCTTTATTCTCCCCCTTCTCACGAACTGCGAGACAATCGGTGGGTGAATCACGAGGTTAAAACGTGAAACCTTTTTTCAAAACCCGGCTACAGACATGTACCTGCTCTTTTGTGTGTTGAATTGGCCTTCAGTTGATGTGTGAGCTTCAAAAGTATGGAGATTTGTGGCGTCAGTGATGCAGAATATGAAAAACTTGCAGTATGCAAGTATATATATTGACCAGTATATATATATGTGCACATACATGAATAAAATAAAGGAGGAAAGGAGCCAGAATGGCTGAAAAATAAAAGAGAATTAAAGTATTAAAGTAATCAGTAAACACCTTCCACATAAAATGACAATTTCTATCAGTAAAATTTTGAATAATATAACTGTTTGAATATTTCTGTAAATAGATTGTGATTTAGTGCAAAATTCTGCCATTTTTAAATGAGTATACAGTTGTAAATTCATATACCCAGGTTTTGTAATGCAAATATGTGTGTGTGTGTGTACCTTTTTCTAAAGCAAAACTTGAACAGTCATCTATTACATACGTACATTAAGTACGTGAATCTTGAGGTATCCTACTGAAACACTTGTAATTTATATTGGATCAGTATAATTTGTTATCAAAAACTTCTTGTCAGTGTGGCTTTTAGAAGATAAATTCAAAATCATCAGATATTCTTAAATAAAAGTCAAACTCCTTTACCTGCTAGCTACTTTTTTTTTAACCTTTGGTGCATTTGTAAAGCATTTTGTTTAAAGTTCTAAAATATATATATTTTTTTAGACTAGGCAAGATATGCCACCGGAGGACATAGTGGCTTTGCAAGTGTCTCTCATTAACTTGGCCCACAAGTGCTACCCGGACCGAGTGGACTATGTAGACAAAGTACTTCATACGACAGTG
Source organism: Lepisma saccharinum (assembly GCF_977018435.1). Lineage (NCBI taxonomy): Eukaryota > Metazoa > Arthropoda > Insecta > Zygentoma > Lepismatidae > Lepisma > Lepisma saccharinum. Next base: position 45,542,647 of record NC_139255.1, on the reverse strand, counting down.
GAAATTTTTCAGAAGATGAATCTTGAAAAGTAAGTGGAAAATTTACAGAATTTTTGCTTTCAAACATGTTTTTCTCAAAAGGGTTTATGTTGCCATTACACACTGCGGTGTCTGATAGTGCTACTGGCAGATACTTCACCAATCGGGGTATCTCATGGAGTTTGTGAAATGCCAAGACATGGCTGGACCTTCGGCAAATGCCTGCGAAGCCGTTTTCGAAATTTACTCTGCTTAGAATTCATTTTGGTGCTGGACCTTTTGATGCAACATATAACTTTATGCACAGAATGGCAATAATGTACTTTTGAATTGACCTCTCTTTATTGTGTCCCTTCATACAAGCAATTTTACATAGAAACGTTACGAGCAACACCTTGTAGGTAGTGAACGATGCCTGTCCTATCATATGCAGCAACGAGTTTTACTAGTCGAACACAACAAGCTTTGTATCTCTTTCTTGGCCGCTCGACGTTTCCACTGATTATCTGTCCATAGCGAGTTTTGTTCAGAGCTACTTCTCGATGCAGGACTTACAGGAACCACCAAATCGTGGATTGGTCGGCGGAAATATGAGACTGGAATCCTCGATGCCAGCCCTTCACAGCATTGTTTGTTTTTCCATCTCCATTTAGGACAGCTCCGTAGTGATTCCAAAGTCTGACGGAGAACTTAGGCTGACGCCTTCCACCTCTTCGCTGCGGACGTCCTACGTAGTTGTCTTCAAAGTAATCCAGAACTGGTTGAAGATCATCTGATACTTCACTGCAAAGTACACTTTATCATTTCTGGCATTTTCTTTTAAATACGAGGGCCTCCCCGATGGCACAATGGTAGCATCGTCGCCTTGTAATCAAGGGGTCCCAGGTTCGATTCCCAGTGGAGGCACATAGTGGTTCGGATCCCACTTTAAACTGTAGGTCTAGTCCCGATTAACCTTACTGTGCATAAAGTGGACTTAAAACACCAAATCAATCTTTTAAATACGAAAATCCATCATGGATTAGTTTCTTTCCACCATGAGAACTATTCACTACTGAACACATTTCTGAAGTGATTAGGAAGTAACTAACATTCAGTATTTATAGTCACCGAAAAGTGAAAGTGAATGACAGAGGTGAAAGGCTATAAAGAGAAAGGCACCAAAATGTCCGGCTCCCAGGGCATTCACGTCATTGTTGTCTAGATGTTCAATTGTTTAACTATTTTGAGGCTGTTGAAGTATTATGAGTATCTGGAGAACAATGAAACTAAACAATTAAAAATTCACGTGAATGCTCTAGAAGGAATTTTAAGCAGATGTAATTTTTCAGATTTTGGAATATCATAACAGTTTTTCGAAAACAGAGGAAATTTTGAAAAGGCTTCACTGGCATTGGCCAAAGGTCCAAGCCTTCAAAGCTTATTAATATTATTTCAGGGTGTCTACTAGTCTGAAAAATGTGGGAATTTACTTTTTCTGTAAAAATCAACTTCTTGTGAAATGTGAGCTTTTACAATAGAGAATACTTGAAAGTTTGTACTTCAACATTGGGTAAATAAAGTAAGAAGCATCTTAGGGAGAGGGTACATTATCTTATCTCTAGAGACCAGATTTTAAAGGGAAATATTTTCCTCTAAAAAGGACAAAAGAGAAAATTATTGCCAAAAAAAGGGGAAAAGAACTAGTTTTTTTTGCACTACACTAAAAATACTATTTTAAATAAAGGTTCAGTATATACCATTCATATACGACGGCTATCCAGAAAGTCGCTCACACTTCGGCAGGGTACCGTTAGAGGCGGGGCTAGCACCGCCATTTTGTGCAGGGACTTCTGCCCATTCAGTGTCATCCAGCTGTGGACATGTGAAGTTCGTGTTGCTTCTCCTCTGTTCATAATACATTGTTAACATGAGTGCTCCAATTGAAAATGCCGCCAGTTGTGAAGTGAGGTCGGTCATACGATTTTTGTTGGTGCAAGACACTAAACTGAGTGACATTCATCGACAACTGTGACGGTAAAGATGTGATGAGTGAAAGTGGATTGGGGCATTGGTGCCTCATGTTTAAAGATGGCCGCACAAACATTCACGATGAAGACCGAAGTGGGCGACTGAGCATTGTGACAGATGAACTGGTCGCAAAAATCAATGACAAGATTCGTGAAAATCACCGTTTTACGATAACAGACTTCTTGTTTCCGTTTCCGCAAATTTCACGGAGCTTATTGCATGAAGTTGTGACCCAAAAGTTAGGCTACCATAAGTTTTGTGCAAGATGGGTTCTGAAAATTTTGACAGAGGAACACAAAACCTTCCAATGAAAGACCTGTAAAAGTTCACAGGTGCCAACTTTTTATGACAATGGACTTTGTAAGCTTGTTCATCGCTATGATAAGTGCCTAAACTTGTACGGCGACTATGTCAAAAAGTAGTGTAAGAGAGTCGCTTCAAAATGTATATAAGAAAAAATGTCACTTGTCTTCTTTTTGTTCCAAAATCTGAGTTACTTTCTGGATAGCCCTCGTATAAAAAGGGATACATTAAATTTCATATTAATGTATCCCTTTTTTCTCCACCTTGGTCCTGGGTTTGATTCCCGGTGGAGGCACATAATGGTTCGGATCCCACTTTAAACTGTAGATCCAGTGCCGATTAGCCTTCTGTGCATAAGGTGGACTTAAAACAGCAATTCAATCAATTAATCAAGGTATCCCTTTTTATATATGAATGGTATATATTGTGCTTTCATTTAAAATTATATTTTTAGTACAGAGCAAAAAGAAACTATAGTTCTTTTTTCATTTCCTTTTTTTTTTGAAGGTACAGTCCAGCAAATAATCTTACCATCCATTTCGATGAAATCTTCCATGAAACACCTTACCGCATTTCACGGACACTCAATACTGTCAGACAGTTAAGTTAAAACTATTCTAAAAAACTTCACAATAAAAGTCTAACAGATAAGTACACTTTCAACCCAAGAAGCTTGCTGCTTACAATGCTTTTATTGCTGCATAAGCCCAGATTGCATTGTTTCAACAATCGCTGCAACATACTCCCAACACTCATGGAGGGAAGGTAGGGTAGAAGGCACATGTACTTTCTTTCCTCTAAGCTGCACCAAATGGACAATTGTTGAATGTTAGGGAAAATACAGTCATACGAAATATTTGATATCTTGTCAATAAAGGGACCAAGGATGATATTTTTAAAAAGGAAAAAAAGGGAATGTGGGCTGAAATAAGGAAAACAAAGGAAGTCAAAACCTTGTTGGTGGAAGATAATTATCAACATTGTTGTTACTTATTCCATGATCCATGTTGGAAAATAATAAAGACTTTCCTTCAAAATCCGATCTCTAGTTTTGGACTGCCAATTTTTTTTTTAATACAACGAGATTTGGATTGCTTTGAAACCCTTCCCCGTAATTCCATTTTATTCATGTTAATTTTTATGTGTATAACAAGGAGAAATTAAATTACAAAAAGAGAAGTTTTAAATTTGTTGTGTGAACAAGCTATGTTTCAGTTTGTTGTTATGGTCAAGGTGTCCATGGAGGGGTGGCTAGCATGGCGGGAAGTGGGATCCCATCTGCCCCCATTTAGACCCACAGCTGTATGCTGACCTTGGCACTGTAAACGTCAGTGCTTCAGTATTCAGATAACTGGTGTCCAGTTTGCACGTGCTTGTGAAGTGTTAAGGTGTTAACAAGTGTTTTAGATTATTTTGTTTTAGTTTACGTGTTACTGGTGCTTTTCTTCAGTCTAATGCCACGCTATCCGTACAATTTGAAACAAAGTATTTTTATGTACGACTCTTACGTTATTATGAATTCTTGTAAGGAAGTTAGATACGTTTTGCAGCAGAATTTGTTGAGACAGTGTGTGGATACTTGTGAACAAATTTAGGTAAGCATTGTCTGTTTTTGATAAGCTTAATGAGGAGAAACTAGACAACGTTGAAGTATGATCAAAAATCCCTCTGGCACCTTGCACACAAAGTAGACATTTTCTTGACTTCTGCGAGCTACCAAGCTTTTAAACCTGAAGCCATACATTAGAAGAATTGAAAGAAAATATCAGGAGAGATATTTTGGAAGAGGAAGTGATACGTGTTAGTGAAAGTTTCCTATAAGTATGCCGTAAATGTGTGGATGTAGGAGGACATCATTTCCAACACCTCTTGTATGCGCTTATTTTAATTGTAACTGTGAATGTAATTGTACAAGATTATTTCATTACATAGGTAGTAGTTCAAGTTACCCAGATGTTGCATCCAGTTTGCCGGCAGACGCAATCCCACTTCCCGCCATACTAGCCACCACTACTATAATAGGCACTATACGAATTATTATTAGCTTTAGTTAAAAAGCAGGAATTTTATAATACTTTTCCCAAGTTTCATACATGTGGTTTAGCTAAAGTATAATGACTAGACCTTGGATTTTTAGGTTCTAAAGAGTATGCTTTTAGGTCCTAAAATAGGTTCTAAAAATTCTAAAATAGGTCCTAAAAATCTTAATTAAGGCTCGAAAAATCTTGAAGTAGGTTCAAAAAAACTTAAAATAGTTCAAAATTCCTGAAAAATGCTGATTAGGTATAGTCACCGGCAATGATAATGGGACACCTATTTATATCTTGAAATACGCACTATCTTGCATAACGTGTGTGTGTTGCCTAACCCTTCAGTGATGGCAGAACTTAGCCTTGGAAATTTGCTATTAAAATCCACTTTTTGCCGTATAGTTAGGCAAAAATCTTTTTTCATGTTATCCACAGTCAAACTCTGCAATTTTGTGTGTCAGGATCATCTTATATGCTGAAAAAAAATATTTCAACAAAAACGTTGTCAGTGGTGCAAACATCAATGCTGAAATGTTAGTTTGCAAGGCGTGCTTGCCAGAAAGCACCGAAGTGACGCGAAAGTGAGCAAGACCACACAGATCAGACCATTTTGGACAGGTAACAGTGACACCAGACATTTTAGCTTTGAAAAATCACCGTGGACTTGGAGGAAGGGAAATCGACAGAGAGTGCTTTTCAAACAAGTTTGTCATTGAATTTTTTCGTGACCAAACAAAGCAAATGCCACTGTTTGACATAAAAATCCTGTAAAATCTTAAAAATATATAAAATCATAAAAAAAGGCTTGATTTAGGCACATAAGCCTAAAATACAGGGACTGGGCAAAAATATGGAAACACCTGTGAAGAAAAGTCTGAATGCTGTAGCTAATAAGGTACAGGACCGCCATTAGCTTCCAAAATGGCCTGCAATCTCCGAGGAATGGACAAATACAAGTCCTGGATGGTGAATAATGGGATCTTGTACCATTCTTCATGCAAACATGGTCACAGCCCTTCTCAGTGTCCAGTCTCTGTCACTCAGTGTACATTTTCGAGCACGTAGGTGTTTATCTGATGATGTCTTTCCGGACACACTATTATGTCGTCATGATTTTGGATAGAGTCCCTCTCGATACGCCAACATGGCTACTTTGGTAACAGAGGCGCCTCCAAGGCGAGCACCTGCACTTCACGCTATCTATGGTGCAACTGTTGACTCGTACCAGTCCGACAGGGACCTATCTCACGGTGCCCGACAAAAGAATGTCGCACCATGTCCGATTTCAAGTGGAAAAATTGCATCTATCTCACCCGTTCCGATGTCGTGGTGTTTCCATATTTTTGTCCATCCCCTGTAGGTTCTAACAAGCAAAATAAGTTTTTAGGCACTATAAAACTTCATCAGTCGTTGCGTTTTTTAACAAAACGCTGACATAACTTATTATTTCTTACATACCTGTAAAGGAAAAAATAGGTAAAAAATGTAAAGTCTGAGGTCTTGTAATGACCTTCATACACAATGATCTTGTCTGAAATTTTTTTTATTTCAGTTCTGAAGAACCTGAAAAATCAGAGAATTGTTATTATTTATAAAATTATAGACACTGTATTTACATAACATTCAGACAGAAATATGTAAAATTGTATTCCTTCATTTCTAGTAGATGGCAGTGAACAACGAGAATTGACTAACTGAAAAAAAAATTAAATTACGTTTACAAACACCTTTTTATTGTAAACCATGAACTAAAAGACTTAAAAAATAAAAGTCAAATAAACTTGCATACATTTTCCAGTTTATGTAGGGTGACCAGACGTCCTCTTTTACCCGGATATGTCCTCCTTTTTAGGTGTCCGTCCGGCGTCCGGGCGGATTTTTTAGAAATCTGTAAATGTCCTCCTTTTTTTGAAAGAGTATAGCATTGACCATAGCAAATGTGGTGCATACAGAATGCTTCATTTGGGGCACGTTAAATATTCGAGCAATGCTCACCTAGCATCTGGGAGCTCAATACGATCACTTTTCCGACTGAGTCTCTACTAGGGCGTATATTTAAGGCATTAAAAACCTCTGAAATAGGCAGTCAAATAGGCACCAAAATGATGAAAATAGGCACTTAAAAAGCACCCTAAAATTAAAAAAGACATTAAAATAGGCAATGAATGTGAACTTATTTAAATTTTCTTCTTACAATGTAAGAACTGTATTAGAACTTCAGTTTATACATAAAAGTGAGCTAGCGATTAACATACTATAATACTCTTTTCATCGAAATTCACATTTGCGGGGAATCGTCTGTTAAAGTAATTCTCACAAAAAGAGCTTGTGCTAACGATTTGCACCATTGTAACAAACAAAATATTTAAAACAATGTTCCAATTCAGACCATCAAATCTGGCGAATTCCACATATCAATCAGTACAACATCAACAAAGCCTTCCTTACATCTTTCAATATAGGGAAAGCCAAATGTGCGTAAGAAAAAAGCTGAAGTATGCAAAAATTACAGAATATCTATTTTTTGGCACTATAAAAAATGTGTTTTCGGAATAGAAACTCCGAAACGAACTTTAAAGTTTAAACATGAAAGCCTATGGTTGACTACAAAAGGATAAGAAAAAAAGCAAATAGGAAAATTTCCGCACCCCAGTCATTAGTATTAAGCGCTGAGACTGCTGGAAAGCATGTAGTCTGTGCAGTTCCTTTTCGGTTGATTGATTTGGATTATTTTACTTCGCTTTTCTGCCACTTTTGGCTAATCGCAAAGATGAGTATGAGCGATGATATGATGATTTTGATGAAGGACACCCATGCCCACGCCGGGATTCTAAACCGAGTCCTCTGGTGTTGTGGCGCGGTGTGCTAACCACTCCACCAGAGGTTGGCTAGTTCCTTTTCGAGTTATACATACGCGATTCAGAAATGCGTACTGAGAATTTTGATTATTAAGTAATATTTACTTTCATGAAATAATGAAGCGAAAGTGTAAATTCAACAATGATCTTGAAAAAATATCCAGCTTTAAAGGATGGAAGAAACGAATATGGGGTAAACTGTAAGGTGGCTGCCACTTGCCCCTGCTGTTGAAAGAGTTCTAGAAATGTTCGTGGCATTAAAATCATATTTCTTGACCCAATCCAAACTACCTAAAATTTAAATTTGGCTTTTCGAAATAAGTTAAGCGAATCTTACGTGTTGCATTTGCATTCACTTGGGGAGATATTTCAGTCTAATATCCAAGAATTAGAAAAGGAGTAAAATTCTGTGCTTCAAATTATAGACATTCTTTGTAATTTGTTAAAAGAACAGATTAGGAGATTGCTTTCTTTGCTTAAAAGTAAGATGAAGTTCTTGAAATAGATCTTCCGAAAAGCATCTGTGAGCAAAATGTTGGTAAGAGTTTTGTATATTGAATAAATTATGAGTAATGGCAATGGTATAGCCATTTTTTTCGGTGTCCTCTTTTTTATGACTTTGTTCTCCTTTCTCGCCATGCTCTGTCCTCTTTTTTGAATGTATGTGTCTGGTCACCTTAAGTTTATGCATAGATATACATACAGTTTAAAGTGGGATCCGAACCACTGTGTGCCTCCACCAAGTTCCAAACCTAAGACCGCTTGTTTACGTGGCAATGACATTACCACTATGACATCAGGGATGCTCAAACTTGCTTGTGACCTCCCCGATGGTGCAGTGGTATAGTCATCGGCTTGTAATCAAGGGGCCCTGGGTGCGATATGCGATGGAGGCACAGACTGGTTCGGATCCCACTATAAACTGCAGGTCCAGTCCCGATAAGCCTTACTGTGCATAAAGTGGACTTAAAACACCAACTCAGTCACCAAACTCGCTTGCAAGAAATGAATTTGAGTCAGTCAAGGAAGAAATTTTCGCCTATAGTAAAAACTACGGCTGAGTCGATACCTGAAAATTGTAATAATTAAAATTTGTTCAAAATATTGATCAATATTGGGTTGTAAATAATCTTCTTCAATTATATGCATGAATTTACCAATAAATTTTCTTTAGAATGTTCAAGAATTACGTCAGAATATTAAGAATAGATATTATGTAATAAAAAATACAGTTTTCCTTTCATAATCTATGCAAAATAAAAAGAAAGTTTGAATTTTGCATGATTTCCAAGATAATTAGACTCAGCAAAAGTGTTGCCGGCTTTTTTTTGGAGACCCCATGAAACACCAATACATGCCGGTAAAATATCGGCTGTTATCGGTATATGAATTCCAAAAGATACTTTCCAATACCGATACCACTGGTATCGGCCGATACATCAGCATTGGTATCGGCTCAGCCCTAGTAAAAACTCAATTTTTTTTTACCGTGCCCATTTTGGAGAAACAAAATTTCATATGATCTACAATATTAAGCATGTACTGCACATTAAAAAATTACAGTGAATATGACACAATACTGACACCGTGCCTCATCTACCTCATTGCCTCCTTCATATAATGTATCTGCAAAAATGTTTATTTTATTTCTTATATTTTCAAGTATATAATTTTTTAATATTCCATTTTATGTATAATTATAAACAAATATCATAACTGTATATTAATTCATGTAGGGCAAAGAGCTGTTTTTGTAGTTATAGAATCAATATAAAGAAAATTGTAAGCTTAATTGTAACCCTACTTTAATAATAATAAAATAAAATAATAAAAAAAAATCATAGCACTGCACTGTAAGAACATATATAGATGCTGAAATTAGTATTACTGTAGCTAGAGTATAGTTATTGTTGTAAAGATAAAACAACTTTTGAACTCTTGTGAATATTGGTACAATGTACTGAATAAAGTTATTAATACACTGTAATATGTGTACAGTGTTATATCATGTGGAATTGCTTGTATATATTAATAAATAATAGTGGTTACGGTGACAGAATAAATTTTAATATGATTTTGAATGTACCAAACTTTTCAGATAAACTAGTTTTTAGTGTATTAATTTGGAACAGTGCCTTGTATCCAAAAGAAACTCACAATAACAGATGTGACGTTATAACCATGTACTAATGTTACTGTGTTATTGCAAGTGTTTTTAATGTTGCTAAAACTGTGCTTCAACTTCGAATTTCAGGACAGAATACAATACTCCCGTTTCTCGAGAGCTGACAAAATTGATGAAGATACCTATCGACAATTACAATAATCCACTCACGGTACTTCAGCTTCAGAATTATGGACCCCTGCTGGATTATTTTGATTATCACGGGCGGAAAAGTCTCGGTGCGTATCTCATCATGAATGCACTTGAGAATGAAACGTTGATACCTATGCAGGAACAGGTGAGTGACTCAAGATTGTTTCCTTGCTTCTAAAAGTTAAAGGGCAGTGTACACCCTGTGTCTAAAAAGTTCGGTGAATGGTGTCAGAAAAAAAAAATACCTTTATTGCTCTTCAAAATAATCTCCATCCGCCACAACACATGTGTTTATGACTTGTCCAAATGCTTCCGTGACAGGACGGAAACGACTGAGGATGAATTTGATGTTCACTCATTGCTCCATTACACTGTGACACTACGTCTCACAATGACTATGTTTGACTGCCTGCAGAGGGTTTACCCTGACGGCCATGTGCACTCCATGCCATGTGGTGCTTCTCGACACGTCTCTGGATAGCCGTGTGCGTGCGCGTGCATCTGGTTCATTTTGCTGTTGATATATTGGACCGATCACCGAACTTTTTAGACATACGGTGAATGTGTTATTTTGCTTTCCTGCTCTCTCAACAGTGTAGTTGATGCTGTTGCTTCAGGTAGAATGCACAGGTGTAGATTGGTTTGAAATATAGGTTAAGATTTTCTGCTTTAACCTAACCTCCTCCCTCTCTCATCTCTTGTTCCCTAAAATTCGCCATATATGTGAAAAATTTGGAGAGGCATTCAGCTTTGTGATTTGATTTCTGATCTTGTCTCTGAACGACCCAGATTTAAATCCAGACTTGGACATAGGTGTTCTTTATGAGTATCCATTCATCAATTTCATCTAATCATTATTCACATCATTACTTAAAAATATAGGTGGAGCAGGTGGTGCAAGGGGCTGATGTCCTTCTGGTAGGGCACCCAAAAAAAATCAACCTCATGTTCACGTACTACACCCCAGTAACAACATTCTTTCAATCCAATGAAACTAGGATGAAAAATGTTATGTACCCAATGGGACCAACTCATGCAAACTGTTTGCCAAGGTGGAATAGAGATGACAGCACGAGGTGTGTAAGATTGAAGATTAACACGAGATACGCGAATTGCAGTATAAACAAGCGCAGAGTAATTTGGAAAGATGAACAACAATATAATCCATTATAAAAGAATGAAGAAAAGATATAAAAACAATAAATTAATATAAATACTTAACAAATTAAATTGGTGCTCATATGTATATACACCGGAAGACTAAAGAAGTGAAAAAACTGATACAGATCTGTGTCTTTTAACAGATCTCGAATCTGTTGGCTTGATTTACCATTCCCTTGGTGGAAATTTTGATTTATACCAGTGGCAGCGCGTTCTAGTCGCGAACCACAATTACCTTTGGTTGTGCGTCCCAGCCGTTGCACCTACTTGGATGTGCGTTTCAGTCGTCTAGCACGAAGTATACACTTTTGTACGTATTTTAGTGTCGGCACGTTCCAGCTGATGTCTCAAGGGAGGAGAACAGAAATAGGCGGTGTAGATATCAACCCTTACCCTCAAACTCTTAACCCTCTAGGACTTGGTGTTAATGAAGAAACAGTGAGGTGTTACCAGCTCGTGAAAAAAGGACTTAGTGAAGAAAGGAAACCTACATATAAAAACACCAAAGGGATCGGCATAAAGGATACACGTTCCAGGGATTACATAAGAGTCCAGAAGGAAGTCCAGATCCAGGTTTTCCACAAAGAAGGAAGTCCAGATCCGAAGTATAGAAGTTGCATATACTAAAGAAGATTATACAAATTAGAAAGAAGAAAGAAATTCTAAGAGCATACAAATTGAATGTAAATAAGAACAAGCGCAATACATATCTCATGTAAATATATAAATCCATGTATCTTTGTTGAGATAATCGTTTAAACGTCTCCATTGGAAGGCATCCAGTCTGGTTTTGTTTTAAAAAAAGAACCTTACCCTGAAGATACATTAGCCGTGGTTTAATATTAAGATTTATGTACCTTGCACAAATAGAGGTAGTAAACATCGCAGGAAAATTAAAAAAATAATTAAAATAACCGTGTTATACCTTTACCCTTCACAGTTGCCCCCAGGTAGCCATTTATTTGAGGCTGGGTGAGGCCCAGAGTCGCTTTATGCTTGGACAAGACCTATAATATTCCGACCTTAGAAAACCCACCCGAAGAATTAACCTGGGTCTCCCGAATAACAGTCAGACACCCTACCAACTAAACCAACACAGCTCTTTAAGTCCATCTTGCAAAAAAAATATTTTCAGGAACTGACAAGACATCAACACTGGATTGTTTGATTGCCAATAGCCCATAGACTACTAAAAGCACAAAAAATTGTTGTCTATAAAAATGACTTGCCGGAATACAAGAACCATTAATTTTGAAATACCATCTATATATAGATTCTCCGCAAAAGACCATTTTTAGAGTGTGTATATAAAGCTCTGCCGCAGTTAATGGGTTAAAAATGTGTACCTAAGGAAGTTAGTTCCGATATGGTGTTCTTGTAAATTGTGTATATTACTGCTATATGTCGAATCTGAGGTTTATTTACCTTGTTTCAGGTTGACACAATATTGATGATGGTGTCGCCTTTAATCCAAGACCAACCAGATCAACCTCCTGGGGAAGAAGATCCTGAAGATTTTGCAGAGGAGCAGGGATTATTGGGAAGGTAATATCATTATCATCATTTACATGTTACTTCTCTGAACCAGTTTCCTAGAAAGTGTCAAACTCCCATCAAAGCAGTTGCTTTCTAGATTCACAGTCTTAATTATACAGTTAACAATAACACAATACTAATTTAACATTGTTCATGGACAATCATAGGCTGTGACAGTCTGCATGAGGGGGAGGTGAATAAAATTTGTAAACTCTAAAATACACAAAGAGATTTTTCTTGTATGTACGCATTTCTTACATTGCAGAATTATTTCTGTTGTAGTCTACGGTTATTACAAGCATAAAAATAAATGTCGTCTGTGTTTTTATGCTTGTAAACAACCGTAGAGTACAAGAGATTTCATTTAGGGTGAGTTTATTTACATAATACATTAGGTACCTTTATGTTACACAAATTCCAAAGGTAATACAATTAAGCCTTGTTTCTTTTGTGTATTCGAACACACGCAGATTGCACTCAAGGCGTCGAGTTGATTTTAAAAGATAAGCACCGCATAATCAAACATTATTTATTTAACACCAAACTGCCACCTAACAATTTATAACGAACTCCATTTATCAAAGACAAAACACATTCTATGTAGATTTTCAGCAAAAAATGCAGGCTAGACCAGGACTCAAACCCGGGTCTCTGGTAATCCGTGCCATTGCTCTACCACTGAGCTACCAAGCTTCGCCTGATTTTTCGCTGGCACTATTTTTCACATGTGAAATCGTCTCTGCAAGTGCTACTGCAATGGGATCTGTTGCCTTTGAAACACTATAGACGTCGATGTTGCCTGGTTACTCCCAGTGCAGAGATGTCAACCATTAAATTAGGCACATACAGGAGATGTACTACGTAGATTTTCAGTGAAAAATGCAGGTTCGACCAGGACTCGAACCTGGGTCTCTGGGTTACCTAGATAAAACAGCGCCAGCAAAAAATCAGCAGCTCAGTGGTAGAGCAATGGCACGGATTGCCTAATTTAATGGAAAACACAAGCTGTTTCTATAAACATATTGACAATTTCAAAGGTCTCATAAACTATACAGTCTATTTACATACGTAGCGTCACACACGACAGTTTCCATATTAAATAAATACACTAATGTTGCTGACCAAGGCAGTTTAATTAAAAATTAAAAACACTTTACAAGTAACGTTTCTACCCTATATCAGGTATATATGATTTTTTTTAGTTTGTCTTCGTGTGAGGAAAACCCTGATATACGGTAGAAACTTTACTTGGAAAGTGCTTTTAATTTTTAATTAAACTGCCTTGGTCAAGAACTTTAGTGTATTTAGATTTCACAAGCATTGATTTCAACTGTGTTCGTGTGAGGATAATTTGACACGTCTTTAGCACCTTGAAAGTTAAATGTTAGAATAGTTGTCAATAGCTGAACAGGCTTATGTAGCCATGAAGCTATTGTAAATATCTAGACAAGAGCAAAAGCAAATCACATGATGATTCATGTGAATGCTCTAGAAGGAATTGTAGATGTAATTTTTCAGGTTTTGGAATATCGTGTTTTTTTGGATGGAGAGGAAAATTTGAAAACTGCTTTTCTGGCATTGGCCAAAAGTCAGCCGAGTTTTAACAAGAAGGGAAGAAGAAGTGATAACATGGCAATAGAACAAATTTAAAGTTCCTCAGATTCTACATACACAGCATGTCCCAAAACGATTAATGGGGTTTCATAGTCATAAATGTTCAATGTGAGCACCTCCAGTGACATGGCACACACCCATCCATAGTGCAATTCTTCCCAAACATGGGTCAGCATGTCTCGAGTGATAAGATTAAACAGCTGCAACAATCCTGTTTCCCTAGTCTGGCAAGTCTGCAGGTTGCGGTGGTACGTACACTTTACCTTTTATATAGCCCGACAAGAAGAACGAAGAACCGCACCTTGCAAATTCAATGACACACAAGGACTTCTGCATGGGAGTGACCATCTTGTAAAACACCTACGCCACTGTGACTGTTGAGAAACAAATGATAAGCATTCAGGGTTGCAAACTTCCACAGCCGTTTTTATCGTACATCATCATCATCCTTCGCCGTTTCCTGCCTCTGGCTGGGTCGACATAGAAGCCAAGCGTCTTCAGTTTTTCCTGGTCTTCCACCACTCCTCTCTTTCCACGGTGTTCCAATCTTGTCCTCTTCTCCTAACACTCTCCGCTACCACTCCTTGTGCATTGTAAGCTCTTACTGGTAGTCTTTCTGCATCCATTCTCTTCGTGTGTCCGAACCATCTCATCTGTGCCTGATCTATCCTGTCCTGAAGCTTCACCACCCCCACTGTCTGTCGGATCTCCTCGTTCCTTATTCTATCCCTTCTAGTCTTCCCCAGTATACAGAAGGTTGTTCGCTTTATATCCGACCATTTTTGAAGGGTGCTCACCTTAAGAGATACCGCACCGCCACCACCGATCATGTTCTATTGGACCCCCAGCATTGTGGACTATTGCCCGGCATCGCAGTTTCCATTGCAGCAAGCTCCGGCGCAGGACAGGCATGGGAATCTGTCCCACTCCTGCCTGCAAGCTTTCCATAGACCATCCAGAGTGCGGGGGCGGTGGTGTTGAAGACGTCGTTTCAAAAGTCCAAATGCGCAAAAATCCATTGGACTGGCATCTGGGCTTTTCACAGGAATGTCTGCAAACGGAATGACACGAATTCCTAATTCCTCTGCCATTTCCTGATAAAAACATAGTGATGTTCTGGCAGTATGACTCGAAGCCTTGTCCATATGGATCATCACCTGGTTCGCGTCCATTCCATACAATTGTGGAATTGTGCAATGTCTCTCCGATAGATAGGTGTCAGAATGGAGTCTTGGAAGTATCTGGCATTCACCTTCACGTTTTTGTCCACCTTGTGTATCATCAACTTACCTCATATCTGAATCCCGTCACAACCATAAAGCCACAAGGGAAAATTTCCCTGCACTGACGAACAAAGTTGCTGGGCTCCTTGCCGTCAATGTCACGGTATGTGATCGCCCAAATGTGACCACCAGCAGTGAGATGGTCATATGATTCATCCATTGTGACAACTTTCTTCCATTTGGAACCCGCCAGGTACTTTTCATAGAGTTTCTTGCAGTTCGTCTTATGTTCAGCAATGTGACGCGATAGAAGATGGTGTACACAGGGCTTCCGCACACACGTCAACCTGAGGCGCTTGCGAGTTGTTTTGTTCACAGTTGACGGTGCGAGGTGAAATCTGTGGGCCATATCACGTTGAGTCTGGGGATTTTCTTGGCACGCCAATCGACGGATCCCCTTTAGCACTACGGGTGACACTTTGCTTGCAGCCCTTCTCCTGGTGGTTTTCGTGGTTGAATGTTTCGCAAGGAGAGCCTGTTGTGTGTAACGGGCCACAATAGCTTTCGCAGTAGTCACCCCGAGTGTTAACCCATTCTCCCGACACTGTTTCACAATGCGTACGTATGAAAACTTAGCATGGAAAAGGGCCATTACGTAACCCTCCCAATACCGGTTGATTTTCGGCGCCATTTGATAACATTTACCACCAACACTCACGCACCTACAAGGTCAGACACAACACTGCTCCCGCCAGCAGACCCATAGTTCCAGCATGATACGCCAGGTGGCAGCACCGAATCGACAATGGTCGGATGTAAAGCGAACAACCCCTGTACTCCTTAAAAATTTAATCTCCACTGCCTGCATCTTTCTTTTGTCTCTCGTACATGTACGATATAAACATCCACCTTCGTCTTCTGCAATATATCAACTACTTGCAACCCTGATAATCATTTTGGGGCATGCTGTATTTAGGTCAGCTGGATGTGTACCATACAAACATTGTTTCAAAGTATAGTGTACTGAATGAGTATACTTGTGTCTATAAATGCAAAATTTGTAGTAGTCTTGTGCATATGAAGTATTATCTGAAGTACTGCAGAAAGTGCCAACTGCTCCAAGTCCAGAGAAACTATGAATGTTGGAAAATTTAAGTGTTTAAATCTAATGTTACAATAAATTGTATTGGATAGATTTCTAATATACCCATTTCCTTGTAGGTTTATCCATCATCTGCAGTCAGACGATCCAGATCAGCAATATAGGATTTTAAATACAGCAAGAAAACACTTCGGTGCTGGTGGAAACAGCCGTATTAAATACACACTACCACCTATAGTCTTTCAAGCATATCAGCTGGCTTTCAAATATAAATCTCTAAAAGATGAGGTGAGCACGCATTAATTACACATTGATTCTCTGGATGTGATTCTCAAGTATTGTGAGAGTAAGCCTGGTCCATTGCCAGTCTTATAACTGTCGCAATTTAAGATTTGATCTTTTTTGTTATCTTTTTTGTCAAAAAATGTCGAAGTACAGTAGGATCCATGAGTATTACCATGCAAATTTACCATCACCCTGTTCGCACACTTTATTTGACTCAGTAAGAGCTTCAAGAATTAAAGGAAAACTCAAAACAAGCTGTTGACAACTTCTGAACCAGCATACATAAAAATTCATCGCTTAAAAACATGGACAATTTGCATGGTAATATTCATGGATCCCAGTGTACAGAAGAACGTGCAGTACACAATAAAATTATGACAACTGTTCAGTGTTTCCAGTTTCTCACGTAATTATTTCAAGGAAAAACTAAGGAATGTAAAAAGCAAGTTTAAAAAATGTGATTCTGGTCTGAAACTGGCCAAAAATCCAACTCCTCTTCATATTTTTTTGTAAATTGTCCCTGGGGAAACTTCCTTTCTTTAATTTTTTGAATATTTCATACAAAAGTATTCTTTTATTTTTCCTGATTGTCTTTCAACAGGGTTGAATACACTTCATTCATTTGCTTCACTTGCAAAGAAACTTATTTGTTACTGTGTTCAATCATGGGTAGTGGAACCCCAAAATTACGCTCCCAGGTTTTACATTTTTCCTCATATTAAGTTTTTTCGACCTTGGTCCCTTGGAATGCCTGGAAAAGTCAGGAAATTTCATTTTTGAAAATGAGTGTGAACCATGTGGAAATTAATTTAAAATTATTAAGAATAATATCACTGTTTTGGTCATAATTTTGATAGAATCATTTATGAGGTAGTCAGACTATTCAATTAGTTCTCTAAATGTTTGTGACATGCATGTTAATTGGACATTATCCATTGTCTAATGCTTTAAACTATATTTATTCTAACTATGTTTCGAGAGAACGCCTCTTCTCTCGTCTTCAGGTGAAATTCTTTTTTGCCAGTGGTGTAGAATGTAGAATTCAAGCAATATGGTCCTTTCTCCTCAAGACTTACAAATAGTAGCATAAATGGAGCAAGAATTAGTACAGAATCCTTGGGGTCACTGTGGAGTAATTGGTTAAAGCACTGGATTTGTAGTGAAATCAAAGGTCTGTCGTAGGTTCGATTCCCGCCACTGCCAAAAGAAATTTCACCTGCAGATGAGAGAAGAGGTGCTATCTTGAAACGCAGTGTTAGGATAAGTATTGTTTAAAGTACGAGATAGTGAATAATGTCCAATTAACTTTGCATGCTATTTAAATAGTTGTCATTTCTTGATTGTGAAATCCTCATTTACATCATAATTTTGGTTCTGAACGAAAAAAATTGAGCCAAGCTTAATGATCGTGCCACTGAAGGATCCAGGTTTGAGCCATTGTTCCCTTGATTTTTAGAGGCATGTATATTTTGTTTTTGACGAAACACGAAATGTGAAATAACACATTGTACTGTTAATTTTTCATGTTTCCGAAAGGTGTGAGGTGCTTTATCCTACCCTATGTTGTCACGAAATGAACTGCAAAATGTGAAATGAACTCTTAAACTTTATTTACGGACGCGACACTTCCTGAAGTTTGAATTATCCTGAGTGTTATGCAATTCACGGAAAATTGATTAATTCTGCTGTAAATATGTGAGAAGCGAAAATGGACCCCTTTATGCAGGAATAAAGTTAATACTCTAGTAACTACATAGATGTGCTATTTGAAGGGATATATTTATTTTCTGTAATAAGTGGAGTTTGTAAATCTATTTTGGATTACAGTCGCAATTTTAAAAACAAAATGTCATTTTTATGTTGTGCCTGTTCTCTACAGCACAAATTTATTTAACTTTTTATGTTCATTTGTAAATTAACAATTACAATTATTTTCTATTTTTAACTTCAAATGTTAATGTTCAAGTTGCTGTTTAAACTTGTGTTATTTATGTTAAATTGTACAACGTTTATGTGCGTGGCAACATTGTCATTGCTATGGTAACAGTGATAACAGTCAAGAATTCGATGTAACAGTTGTGAAGTTTTGTGATAAAAGTTTATATCAAAAAGTGGTTTGCTGCATTTCCAGTTATGCTAATATTCAGGTAATTTAGATAGGCAATCAGTAGAGGCACATATTTTTGGTAAATAAAAAAGCAAAATTTCGGTATAAAAAGGGAGTCAATTTCGGGTTCAAAAGCGGTAAATAAAATAAAATATCGGTGTTATAGCGGTGAATAATCACATAAAAAATGCTACATAAAATGACATTTTGGTTTTAAAATTGTGAATATAATCCTGAATTTGATTTAAAAACTACACTTATTCCACAGAATTAACATTTCACTTCTAATAGCCCATTTATGTAGTTATCCGAGTATTAAGTTTATTTCTGTGTTAAGGAATCAATTTTTGTTTCTCCAATATTAACAGCAGAATTAATCAATTTTCCGGGAATTGCATAACTCTCAGGATAATTCAGACCTCAGAAGGTGTCGCGTCGGTGAATAAACCCTAAATTTCGTGTTTAAGAGTTAATTTCGCTTTTTGCAGTTCATTTCGCATTATTTCGTGACAAAACATGGTCACAAAATGCATCTCACACCTTTCAAAAACATGAAAAATTAACACTACAATGTGTTTTTTCAAATTTCGTTTTTTCACCAAAAACGAAATATGCATGCCCCTAGTAATCAGCCAACAGAAGTTTTTCTTCGCCTTTGCGAATTGTGAGAGATATTTTGCATTTAATAACAGTACACGAATAATTCATCATCGACAATGTACAGGGTTTGATGTGATTTTTCATTGCTATAACACCAAAATTTTAGTTTATTTACAGCTTTTGAACTCTAAATTGACTGTTTTTGTACTGAAATTGTGCTTTTTTATTTACCTCTGTTGATTTTCCTTCATCAATTACATCAAATGATCATTGCAAATAACATTTCACCTGATATTTGAATAAAGCATAAGTTTAATTGTGAGGGAACAATGCTGACGATTCCACTGCATGGATGGGTTTTATGGACTAATACTTCTCGTTACTCACCTATTGCTTACAAGTAGACATATTCTAATTCCTTTTGTGGTTTGTTTTTCCCCAGGATGAAATGTGGCAAAAGAAGTGCCAAAAGATCTTTCAGTTTTGTCACCAAACGGTAACTGCGCTAATAAAAGCAGAGCTGGCCGAGTTGCCACTGAGGTTATTTCTGCAAGGCGCGTTGGCAGCTGGGAGGATAGAATTTGAAAACCATGAAACAGTCGCGTACGAGTTCATGTCTCAGGTAAGGGGTTCTTGTAATATGTGTGTAATGTTCTTTCTAGTTCAGATACAGCAATCAATGAAGCAGTAGTAGTTGTTGAGAGTAAGGGCTAACTTTGAAGCTAATTTTTAGTTTCATTAGAAGGTCTAGCAGAATTGCTTTAAACACTTGCAATTTTAAGATACTGTTGTATGTAAAGTACGACTGGTGCCTTCTGCCAACATAATTATGTTAGGTAATAAATATATCTTGTACTTATTTTGTTTCCTTGTGTTTTCTGGAACAGGTTTGTTTTATACACAGTATTTGTTAATCCGGACTGCAATAAGCCAGACTTGGCTTAATCCGGACAGGCATAATGCCCCCCCCCCCAAAAAAAATGCAGAATGTAAGTTTTAACACGATTAAGCCTTGTTTCCATGATATGAAAAACTAAATATGCTGACCAAGGCAGTAATTTATTTTATTAAAAACGTAAACTAAACGTAACGTTTCAACCTTCTAGCAAGGTCTTCTTCAGACTCTGTATCAAGTACAAATGTAACAAGGTACAAAAACAGGACATTAAGGCATATAGACCTTGCTAGAAGGTTGAAACGTTACGTTTAGTTTATGTTTTTAATAAAATAAATTACTGCCTTGGTCAGCATATTTAGTTTTTCAGAATGTAAGGTTTTAAATGTGGCTAGAAGTCAACAAGAGAACTTCCCCAAGAAAAGGCAGTCAACCACTGATGAAATTCTGTTTCCCGTAGGCTTTGTACTGTACTGTATAGTGTATTTAGGCATATGCCCTTTCTGCTGTTCTTTTAGGTTATTTCAGTTAATCCGAACTTTCGTTAAACCAGTCAACTTATGCCCCCATTAGTCCGGTTAACGAGGTTTTACTGTAGTTTGAAACATGAGTAATAACAAAGATGCTAAGTGAGGTGTAGATCTGCTTTTATTTTCCTTATTTTGTTATTTTTCATATTATAATACATTGACTAAGATTTAAATTTCTTGTATCCTTAATTGAGAATTATATTTATTTAGTTTTGAGTAGGGGGCCGATATGAAATTTTGGCAGATACCGATAAAGTACCGGTACAAAATTTACCGGTACAGATAACCAATATTCTACTGATCCGATATTAGATTCCAAATGGTCCTTGAAAAACGTGAATTGTTCATTAACCTCCTTAAGAAATGTATCTTACCAGATGACTGCAATGCAAAAGAAGCTGCATATTTAGATATTTACTTTTAACAAAATTAAAGCATAGAAATCATATGTTTAAAATCCATAAAAATCGCAACAAAATTGCAAGATATTGTCACAAATTATAAGATATTTATAGATATATCAGGTCGATGAAATTATCAGCAATTTTACCGAAATGCCTATAACGGCCGATACCGATAAAGTACTGATTAATCTGCCCCATCCTTAGTTTCAAGTATTAATGACCTGCATTTCTCTTGTATAAGTTCATCTGATAAATAATACAGTGCGTCCATTTTGATCTTCAGCCGAGAGATCGGGAGAAGCGTGGCGGGCGGCGCTGACGGAGATGCCGACATTTGTGGCCTGTAATGCCCGCTTATTTTTATGGACATATGCAGACATTATATAAATATTGCAAAGCTAGCACTAACCTGTGTTATAATTTATCATCTGTAATTCATCCAAGTTCTGCCCTTATATACACAAAAATACGCTTTAGAAACTATGTTAAGAGCCACAGATAATAGAACATTTTAATCATAATTTTGACCAGTAACGTCCTGCTTAAGTTTATATCCTTGAAAGAGTTTTGTGTCGATCGTTTGGAGGTTTCGAATGTGCAACACTGTATCAAGATTACGCTGCAGACGAAACCGTTAAAAGTGAATGGTTTTCGTAAGCTTCCTTGCAATCCGATATCTCAGAGCTCGAGTTTTTTTGTTCCTTCGCGACTAGATGAAGACAGAGCTGTGAATATAGTGGCGAGCAATGTAAACCAAGAACGTGTTAATTTCGTACTGTGCGCAAGAGTGTTATTCTTGGTTACTTGCAGTTACTTGTTTGTGTTATTGCAGTGTGTATGTGTGTTGTGTCAGTTAGACGATTGGAATGCCAGCCGCAAGGTTCACGTTAGAACAAAAATTTATTATGTATGACACATACATGAAACAGACTCTTGTCGAGACGTGTGTAGGCAATTTGTACAGAAGTTCCCAGGCGTTTCAACTCCACATAGAGATACGGTTAGACATCTTGTCCTTAAATTACGAGAAACTGGATCGTTAAATTTTAAAACACCTAAGCAAAAATGACGGATTCTAACCGAAGCAAAACTCGATGATATTGGTGCAGCGTTAGAATGTTCTCCAAACAAACCTCTACGCCGTGTTTCACAAGAGGTGGGCATGTCAAAATCATCGGCACATACAGCCACTAAGCTACTAAAATTAAAACCGTAATCTTATAACACAGGTTAGTGCTCGTTTTGCAATATTTATATAAATGTCTGCATACGTCCATAAAAATAAGTGGGCATTACAGGCCGCAAATGTCGGCATCTCCGTCAGCGCCGCGCGCCACACTTCTCCCGATCTCTCGGCTGAAGATCGAAATGGACGCACGGTAATTACCACTCTGGTTGTAATGGCTCTCCATGTTTTTACAAGTGTAAGATACAGTTAGTGTTATTATTAATGATCAGATACTGTTTTGCAGACATAGTTTCAAGCCTTGTGAGAATTTGACACCTGACTTCAAAAACTGAATGGAGGGTAAAATCAGTCCAACACCTTTTTGAACAACTCTCGTGACTTTCATATCATGTTTCCTCAAATGACAACCTGCTTATTTTGTGTAGACCATATTCGAAGTTCCTCACAGAATATTGCCATTGTTATTCTTCTTTCACCTTCCCCAATGGTGCAGTGGTAATATTTTTCACCTTTTAACCAAGGTGTCCTGGGTTTGATACCTGGTAGAGGCACGGAGAGCTTCAAATCCCATTTTGAACTGTAGGCCCCATCCCGATTAGCCTATCAGCACGACTTAAAACTTTATTCTTTTTTCAGGCTTTCTCGTTATATGAGGATGAAATTTCTGACAGTAAAGCCCAGCTGGCAGCTATAACCCTCATCATAGCTACCTTCGAGCAGATGTCATGCTTTAATGAAGAAAACCACGAACCGTTAAGAACACAGTGTGCGCTGGCTGCTTCAAAATTGCTGAAGAAGCCTGACCAGTGCAGAGGAGTTGGCACTTGTTCACATCTCTTCTGGTCTGGTAAAAGCCTGGCTACAGGAGGAGAAGAGGTGAGCCTTTTT
Source organism: Lepisma saccharinum (assembly GCF_977018435.1). Classification (NCBI taxonomy): domain Eukaryota; kingdom Metazoa; phylum Arthropoda; class Insecta; order Zygentoma; family Lepismatidae; genus Lepisma; species Lepisma saccharinum. The sequence continues at coordinate 45,519,616 of NC_139255.1, read as the reverse complement.
TTCTTTTATTATAATTTAAATGTTGAAATGTGAATATTGTCACTCTTATAGGAATGTCAGTATGAAAGTAACAAAATAGCAATGAAACTTTACCCATAATTAAGAAGATTTTTATGATATGTGCTTTCATGTTTCATATATGAAGATATGGTAATTCATTAAAATACAGTCCGGCCAGGGAAGACGAAACTACCTGGAAAGGACTATTCCAAACGCGAGAGGGGAAGCAGGGAGATGCACTCCCCAAAACTAGCCTGTGGTATTTCGCTTGTGTTTATTACCGCTTGCTATGTTGTGTTTGTGATGGCTCTTACAATTCGCAAGAAACCGTTTCGAAGTGGAATGAAGGAAATTGGGACGTTTTGGTCCCCTGCTGGACATTCTACAAAACACCCTCGTTATAGTAGAAAATGTCACAAACCATTCGGTTACTACATTTATATTTGTGATACTATATACAATAATACTATTATTAGTGAATACTATCCTGATTAGTGCTGTACATTTGTGCTAATTAAAATATTTACTAAGGAGATCAATTTAATTGAATTATCTGAAATAAAGCTACTGGTTTACAAGTGACGTTTTGAATACTGTTCTGATATTGCTGATAGAGTATATGCATGGTTTTAATTTCGTTCTGAACCCTTACATAATTCGTAAACATCTCTCTATGTATTTTAGCGGCGATGTTACTGCGCTGAAACTTCATTGTTGTTTCCACAGCAGACGATTTTCAAGGAAACCGCTTCTTCCCAAAGTACCGTCACCCCTATTTAGCCACTGAACACGTCCGGTTGGCACATGCGCACTTCCTTCCATGGTCTCAGCTAAGGCAGCCAGACAGTAACTGCAGTGGAACCACACTTTTATGTCCCTGATTGCTATTAGTTTTCTTGCATTTTAAGTTTTTACACCCAGATCACCCTGAAGAATGTGAAATAGAAGTTCTACTGTATAGGGTAATTATAAATGAATTTAACAACTTCACATGCTCATTATCCCCCCAAAATCATATCATTTGCTCCCTCAAACCATATCGAAATCCCCACAAAGTATTTCATTACAACAGCGTGTCTACCGAAAGCAACTGTTATCTTAGATTTACTGAAGACTACTTGATTTGCCCCCTCCACCTTAAACAAGGGTGCCCATCACTCAATACAGCACTTAAAATCGTTCATCATAATTCCCCCAAAATAGTTTCGATGAATACGTAATAATTCATGTCTATTTGAATGAAACCCCATATTAAACTGTTCAAATTTTTTAAATTGTTCAATTTTTCGAAAAAGTTTAAAGCTAGCACATTGATTGTTTAAATGTAGTAAATTAAATTATGTAAGTATGCATATGAATAGTGTTTGTGAGTGGATTTATAAAACTCACAATTTGAGTATTTAACATACTTGCTACACAACTTAAGAAAAAGATAGAAAATTCAACCTTGGCAAACCAAATAACATGCTCCGCCATATGACTGATTCAATTATTGTTTCACAAGACATTACAGAACCATAGCTAGAAATTCTTAAGCTCAGGCAATAATATAATACGGTTCCTCTTTCAAAGAACTCACTCCCCCCCATTTTCTTGGGGTAAATATAATTATTTTAGCAACCCATAACAACAATTACGTGGATTTTATCTTTAATGGAAATTTAACTCGTTAAAGTAAAATTTTCCTATGACAAGAAGTTAGAAATGCAAATTCGATATATTTTTGTTCAAATGATGCACCTGCTTTAAATTAAGCAGTTTACCAACACTAAGCATTATATTGTAAGAAGTGATGTTATTGATGAATATCCAGAATATTACTTATGTCTCGTAATGCAGCTATAGTATAAAACTTCACATTCACCTCAGTAAAGTGCCAAACATGCATTATCACAACATTATCATATCATTACGAGTAAGAAAAGTTTAATTCAAGAATATTAATTTAATGTGGTGTCAATACTTTCTTAGGATCTCGAGATATTTAGTCTTTTCCAGCTTCTCTTTTGGCAGGTTCGGGGTTGAAGATGTGTGGATACCATATCCCTAAATACAGTCTCCAAAATTTAATGTTCGAACTCTTTCTCCACTACAGAAATCCCTTGACAATCTAAGAATTAAGAATTTATCAAGAGCTTCCTATCTCCCCCTTGAAATTAAAAAAATCCTACCACCAATATTTCCATGCCATTAGACTTACTGTTGATATTGAAGAGTGGATATTACCTCTTCCAAAAAATTAATTCTCAGTCTCCACACTAAAATTTCTGCAACAGTCTTAAGACAATAGTAATACACAAGAATTTGATACCTCCACCAATTTAATGCTCAATCCCCCTCTAACTAAAATACCCGCCATAATCAAGACGTAGAGTTGGATACTTCCTCCCCCTCATGGATACTCTCCCCCCAACTTTAATTCAGAATCCCACCCCCAGAAGTCTCATGTAAGAGTTGGATATTTCTACCCCCCCCTTTCCACCCCTTCCATAATACCCATAAACACTTTCTTTTCTTCATCTAATGGGTTAAGTATGATGCATTTTAAGGTGTAAAAGTTTTACATATATTTTGGAAAAATATATAAATGTTAGGGATGGGCGGATATGAAATTTTGGCCGATACTGATAAGGTACCGATATAAAATTTACTAATACCGATAACCAATATTCTACCGATACGATATAAAATTAGAAATAGTCCTTGAAGAACCTGAAAGGTTCACTGACCTCTTTAATAAATGTGTATTTCAAGGTGACTGCAGTGCAAGAGAAATTGCATATTTAGACATTTACTTTATTAAAAAGTAGGGCATGGATATTATTCATAAAAATTACAACAAAATGGCGGAATTTTGTACTAAATTATCAGATATATATCAATATATCAGATCGGTAAAATAATCGGTAATTTTACCAATAAACCGATACACCGATATGCCTATATCGGCCGATACCGATAGAGTACCGATTAATCGGGTCCCATCCCTAATAAATGTTGAATTTTATATTATTTGAAGGGAACCCCCCCCCCCAAATCTTGATGGCACAGCCTGCACCATAATACCCCCATGTGGGCACCCCTGCTCATTATAAAGAAGTTACTTTAGATAGAAGAACATGTTTGGCATCAATGAATGGGAAAACAAAGTTTACACACATTCATTGTGGAATGAGAAGAGACTGTTTCTAGATGTAATGGAGAAGAGTGTGGGATGGCCACGTGTATCAGATGGAAATGTTGAGAAAAACAAACAAAGTCCACGGAAATCCCATGCAATAAGTCGGTCCTGAGCTGCAGCTACTCCAGGCAACCATACGGAAGGTTCTTGGTAAACGGCTACTCTTCAAGCCATGCAAATTGAAGATGGTACAAGCTTTGGCACCAAATCACAAGATCATTTGTATGGCAAGAACTTGATTTTTGCCTGGCCATATGCCATGTGGCACATAGTTTCCACATTGAGTAATTGTGATGTACGTAAACTTTGAGAATTTTCCATGCCTAACACATGCTATTATAAATAGTTTCTTTGTAATATAAATATGCAAATCTGTATATAATTATAACTATGATTACCCGTGCCTACTTTATACATGGAAGTAATTATTGTTTTAAGAGAACTTTTAATAATAGTTTCACTGATAAAGTAAGTACAGCTTCTTCTTTCTGTATATTAATGATACACTTTATTAAGTTTTTAAATGTACCAAGATGGTGTTTTGTACTTGTAGTGTTTTTTATGGAGTAGAAATAATATGCATGTATTTAATTTAAACAAAACTTAATTCTTGACAGTTGTTCAAATGAAGAGCTTGTTTTGGGATATCCATCAATTGGGTTCTGGAAATATTTTAAAGCTTCCCAGAACTTACTTGTCCCTCATCTTCATACCATTCGTTTTGATCCCTGAAGATGAGTGTGGCATTACTTCTCGAAAACTCAGAATCTTACTCTGTCATCACCAGGAAAACTTTGTGGTGTATTTCATTTGTCTGAATGTTAAAGAGTCATTGATTCTTTATTAACATACCTATTTTCTCCTATTCTAAGGGAGTTCTCAGACTGAAGTGACAAGCAACATGTGTGACTTGGATACAAACGTTCAGAAATAAATGCAACCATTCATACCGGATTGCCACAATATCTAGCTTGTTACTTGCGTTTCACTCTGACTGGGTTGTTTTCCCGATATCATCTCTGTCTGTTGGTTGTAAATTTACTGTGTTTTTTGTTTGCCGAGTCATGGTTTCCACGTCAGGTCTGAAAGCTCTTAAAAGCTATGGCATAACAGCCCTCTGAGGGCTTGCCAAGCACCTCCCCCCCCCCTTTTGGGTGACACATGGTTCCATCACTACTGTTTTCTGGCTTTCGAGACCACTTCTTCTTTTCACCCAGCTCCCCATATGACCTCATGAGGTGGGTCAACGCCGATTTTTTTTGTCTCCCACCAAGAATCTAACGTGGGACCACTCGCACCAAAGGCGAGATTGCTTGCCGAGCCAAATTGTAAAAGATGTCCTCTTTTTTCAGTTGAACAAATTTTTGTATTTGAATGTAATCTGTTCTGCCAGTTGTGACTGTCTTCTACATTCACAAATAGCTAGTCTTTACTTGATTTCTATTGCGTACAAGTTTATAAAATTAACAGGGAACTATTGAGATTAAGAACGCTGTATCAATGTTGATATTTGTTTTAAGTTGTTGATTTTGATTCGTTTTTGATATATGTAAGAAGATTGACTTAAAATGTCTTGTGTCAGAAATCGAAAATGAGTTTATATCAAATGTTATAAAGTGAAATAATATTTTGGAAGTTGAGTTGTGTTGTTTAATTCCTGCAATGTAAGTATAATAACATTATGAAAACCAGTTGAGTGCTGAGGACTTGCAATTTAATTTTAAAATTGTGTTAAAGTCTGCTCATCCTCCGCATACAATATATATTCAGTGTGAAGTATCATTGCACAGTGTAATCTAAACTAGTACCTTTGTTCTTTCCAGATGCATGATGGCAAGAGGGTCCTTGAATGCTTGAAGAAAGGCGTGAGGATTGCAAATCAGTGCATGGACCCTTCTGTACAGGTCCAGTTATTTGTGGAGCTTCTCAACCATTGTATATATTTCTACGAGAAGGGGAATGACCAAGTAAGTTTTGCATTTATCCAACGATGATAGCGTTCGGAGTATTGCTTGTATTTTCATAGCTTGAAATGACCAACAAGTTGTGAGGGGATGACACAAATAAAACTCAAATAAATTAGTACAAGGGTAATATTGATTAACCTTTAGTTTGTGGGTAAATTTTCTTTTGTCAGTAATGAATTATTTTACTTGGTATTAAAAAAAAGCAGCATGATATGAGAGACAAATTTGTCCGAGCTCTCGACTCCATCTAGGAGACATCATCAGGCTGGTCGAGAGATACACCAACTGCATCTTCTTCGTCATCTCTCGACCAGTCCTGACGATGACTCTTGAGATGGATTCGAGAGCTCGGACAAACTTTTAAAGTGTCTCGTATCATGCTGCTTCATGTGTTTTTTTTAACAAGAATGTTGCCAGAACTTAAGAAGTTTTTAATGTCACACAAATCATTCTTCTCTTGCTTATTACGGCCTTTCTTTAAGATATTTGATGTCATGGGCCGTGAGAAGAGCCTATAAATTGTCAGTAACGGTTTGTTTGTTTTTGATACAGATTGTCCCAAAATGGTGTTTACAGTCTTTGAATGTTAATAACAGAGAAACTATTAAGCTTTACTTGTATTATGGTTGATTTTTTGACCATCGAAAATAAGGTGCTACTCGTATTTTGGTCCACTTTTCGACCATGTAGCTGATCACAAAATTCCTGTTTCCTCGTTATCTTGATACTTTTCTGTTATGTCGGAAACACTTACAGTGGGTTAACCTGAGCTTTGGCACGTCATGTGGATTCACCCCCTTCCCCCCACCGACTCCAAATATACGTATGGAAGATGGCGCGAATTTTAAATTTGTACACTTATTTGACAAGAGATGTTATAACTCGTAGACTATTTGACAAATCTACTTTGGGTAACTTTTGTTTTGCAGCTAAACCAACAGGGTATGCAACCGTGCAGAAATCAAAATGCCAAAGCCAATAAGAGTGGTTTGCCCCCTCTTCCCCCGCTATTTTGAGAAGGGGACGCAAATTTAGCCTTATTTTCAAAGAATGGTCCTTTCTCAATTGAATGAAAGTCATTTCATGTTCCTGGGTGCATTATATTATCGAATATGTGAAACAAACTCCCCATTTTTATGATTTTTTCATTGAATGTTGGGGGCCGCGGCCTACCCAACCCCTCTTATTGGCTTTGGCGTTTTGATTTCTGCACGGTTGCATACCCTGTTGGTTTAGCTGCAAAACAAAAGTTACCCAAAGTAGATTTGTCAAATAGTCTACGAGTTATAACATTTTTTTGTCAAATAAGTGTATGAATTTAAAACAAAAATAGGATAGAGTATTCAAATTGGTCTACTTACGCAAGTGAGTATGTATTCTTACGTGGACGACGTTTCGGAAGCTTTACTGCTTCCTTCCTCAGGTTGTTGTTTTCAGCTCGGAATATCAAGCCATGTCAGAGAAGTGTCATGTAAGGATACTGGGTGAAAGGTTCGGGTTAAAAACACTTCATAGTGCTTGACCTATACAGAATTAAAACCACGTTTGCTAAAAACCCCTTAAAACTCACAATAAAACATGTAAAAACCACCGCTACGGTAAACTGGAGTGGCCGTTGAGAGCCTAAACTCCCTGTCAAGGTGAAGCGAGCGGGCAGATGGCCCCGTGCAGCGGAGTGGTACTTCCCCTCCCACGAGAGATCCCTCCCCTCTCTTTTTCTTCCCCTCGTCACCAATCCAAGGAGAATTCCTGTTCCACCTCGGCTGCTTTCCTTACCTCCGATGTGACATGGAAGCCCATCGGGGCCCTTTTATTATTCAAATTGTCCCACTTTTTAAAAAAGCTAATCCATACGTCATCTAAATTGCCCTCGTCCCGGTTCAGTTTATTTCTGTGTCCCGCGCATATCAATGCCGTTTCGTACACGTTCCTATCCAATTTACTATTACTTTTATTGATAACCTCTCTTTTTATTATTCTATGCCCACTGTTTATTATATGCTCCGCAAGCCCCGTTTTTGGATCCCTTTCTTTGATGTTCTTATCATGTTCGCCCCATCTAATACGCATGCTCCGGCCGGTTTGTCCAATATATTCCATCCCGCAATTGCATTCAATCCTATACACCCCTTTTTGTTCATCAGGGTTATCTCGAATTTTTACCCCCCTCTTATAATCCGTGAAATGCTTTTCAATATTTCTAGGTGCTCTCGTCCCGCATTTCACACCATACTTTTTCACTGTTTTTTCAATTTTCTCAGTAAGCCCTTTACAGTACGGTATCCCAACATAGTTAACTTTACTATCCAACCCTCCCTCCTCTTTTTCCTCCTTTTCTAACCTGCTATCAGAATCAGGGTTCCCCTTTGAAATATTCTTCCTTGCTCTCCTAGCTAACACGTTCATTTCATATTCGGAAAATCCATTCTTCATTCCTACCTCTATTATCCACGATATTTCCTTTTCTTTTTCTACGGCATTATTGCATAACCTCTCAGCCCTTATGAAAAAGTTTAAATAAACATTCGATTTGACCCTACTTGAATGTTCCATGCCTTATTAATATAAAGACTGCCTGCCAGGGGTTTGTGAAACACCCCTGTCTTTATCCCCTTTTCAGTTTTGGTAATACTTAGGTCCAGGTAGTTGATTTTACCTTCTACCGAATTCTCCCTAGTGAAGCTTATTCTGTCCTCTTGTTTTCCTAAGGATTTGTGTTATGAATTTAAAATTTGCGCCAAAGGTCTCGGCGAAACCAGGGGTTACTTTCTGACGACCCCCTCGGCAGAGTAAAGGTTAAAGATATGTTGACTGGACTTTTGTATTCGCAGCCTGCCAACTGGTAGGCATTAGTGTACACCAAGTGGCAATTGTTCTTTCGAGTAACGTAATGGTCACTAGGTTTTCAGCCCCCAAGCATACCGTTAGGGTGATAGATGGTTGTTTTTTTTTTTCTGTAAGAGAACATACTGATTATTCTGGTAGAGCTTTAATACAGGGTGGCGCGGAGCCGACTGACACATTTGATATGCTCATAGATGATGAAAGAAAGGAAGGAGAATAAGGAAAACCGTATGTAATGGTACATTAAAGTATGAAATTTTATTACTAACAACTTACAAGTTCATTTTTTGAAAATTACATCAGACAGGTGGCCTCCTTTGACATGAATGCATTGTTGCATACGTCTCTGGAAGTTATCTCCGTAGTTCCTCATCAATAGCCGTTACTTCCTCAACAATGGCTTCTTTCAGTTGTTGAAGAGTCGTAATATGCCTTCTGAACACACGGTCTTTCAAGAATTCCCAGAGACTGCTGGCGTGCCGAGCATTGTGGAATACGTTCACTCTCTGCAAGTTCTCGGACGTACGCACTGTTGTTGGAGCTCCATGTGTCACATCCAATACACTGCCAGTTTCTTCAAATTTCTTCACCCAAGCCAATATGATATTCGAGACTGTACGTTACAATGTCGGCTAACAATGAATTGTTTTCTGAACAATCGCTGCACTTTAACCACTGACTTTGTTTCGTAATAACTACGAACACAGAAAACGCGATGCTCAACGATCCAACGGTCCATTATGACTGTTGCTGTCTTCATATGAAATGGCATCCTATCCTCTTCTCATTTCCTCCGCAATCCACTTCAAACTATCGCGCATGCGTAATATATTAAACTTTCAAATGTGTCAGTCGGCTCCGCGCCACCCTGTACTAAGTTGGAAACCTGTAGGTGTAGACACAATTAGACACACAAGTAACAATAACAGGGTTTATTGATACGTGGGTTAAGTCATAAGTCAAGGCAACTATTTTTTTTTCTCGCGAACAGGAGACAACACTAAAAATCTATGATATACGTTTGGAAGTGTTTGAAATGTACTTTCGAAAGAAGCCGTCGGATGGTGTATGTGAACAAAGGTGAGATAATAAGCACGCACCCAAGTTCAGTCGGTGAATGACGCCGTTCGAAAATGGAGGTCATGATGCAGGAACAACGTTCGTATGTTAAAATAGCAGTTCTCCGCGGCAGAAATGCATGGGAATGCCATACAGAGCTGCGGGAAGAACTGGGTGTGCATGCCATGCCCTATCGAACAGTGGATAATCTGGGTGAATACTTTGAAGGCTGTTAAACAGTGTAGTCTTGTGTACTTGTTGTTCATGCCATGATAAAACACTGTTGTCCAATGTCCTGTGTTCTACCTCTTCCCTACGAGAGTCTCCTGAATTCAGACTTCATCTGATACCTTCATTCAAAGGTTCATTCCATACACTTTCAAATGTATATCTTAGATTTTTCGTGTTGTCCCCTGTTCGCCAGAAAAAAAATAGTTGCCATGACTTATGACTTAACCCACGTATATGTGAAGATTATTTCAACCTAAGAAAGAGTGAGGTAAGTTGAGCTGCTTGGAAAGGAGGAGTACAAGATTAACGACACTTACGGAGTTGTAAACGTTGATCCCTGTCCCTCTTCTAAGTGCCTGATTACGGCCTAGTATTATGACAGGTATTTATATGTTGGGGTGTTGCCTTAGTAACCTTGTTAAGTGTCAAATATCCACCCAGGTCCCCCAGTTTAACATTAATTTAGATTGCTGCCTGTGGGGAAATGTGAAAATGATGTGTATGCCACGAAGCCATAGAGACTGGGTGACATGCAACATGCAGTCAAGACTATCTGTACTTCTCTTCCCCTATCTGTTGTTTGTTGATCTCTTCTACAGCGTTGCAGACAATATATTGCTGCAAATCATTACGAGCTAAGATTCTGTCCCAGGGCTGGTCCCTGGAGATGCAAAGGGGCTGTTAAAACCTTAGCCATACCGGATTTCGCCCTTTGTCTTGGAAGGTAGGACCCATTGACCAACAGGCGACAAGTAGCAGGTATTTCCCTTAAGGATGGCTTTGTGACACCGGTGTGACAAGCAGCTTTTCCTCGTAGTATGTTTACTTTTTACTACTAAAGAAAGTCAAAAGCCCCCAGCCGCCAACAAAGGGTTACTTTCCCTTTCTTCTTCTTCTTTTCTAACTGATTATGAAGAAAAAATTCCTTCAGGATTATAGTCCAAGGTATACTGAACGAAACGAGGTATCATTTGTACCTCTAACATTCTTTGTTCTGTAAATATAAAATTTCATTTAGAAGCCTGGAATACCTGGAAAATCAGCCTCAGCATCTTAATGGTTAAAGAAACACAAATAAATGGCTAACTGACTCAGTTTTTATTGTGTTAATAACAGCACTCCAGTTGTCTAAAAGGGAGAAGTTAGGAGCGGAAGGAATAGCGCCATAAAAGGGCAGATCCTTATCTTGATCCTGGACCGGTTGGCTGCTGGACACTGGTTCCACTGGGTGGCCTGAATGGTCACACTTGGGCAACAGCTTCTGACTGCCCTGCAGTGAACTCTCCTCGGCCGGCAGCAGTTGCCCCTCTTGCGACTCTGCTTCGATTCCTAACCTACTTGACACCACCTTCCCTTCTCGGTTTCTCCTCCCGAAGCAGATTGTGTACCCCTTTTATAGTAATACTTGGGAAAATGAACATCTATAACTTTAAGGTATGTGACAACAACAAAAAAAAGTATTTGCTGGTATTAGTGTTCTTGTTATTACTGTTGAAAAATGTTAACACTAGGTATTTTGGGACATTCTGTAGTTGATTAATTTCATTTTTAAGAAGTAAGATATTGTCAAGTCTTTTTTAGTACTCTATAAATTGTGGAAAACATTCTAAAATGAAATCCAATTAAAAAATCCCTGAATTTGACATGCAAAAAAAAACAACTTTATTTGTATGCATCTGTCATGCATTTTCATTTTCCCCCCAGGTTACAGTGCAGCTCCTGAACCAGTTAATAGCGAAAATTAGGGAAGAATTACCAAACCTGGAAGCAAACGATGAAACCGAACAAATAAACAAGCATTTTACAAATACATTAGAACATTTACGAAATAGACTGGAATCGCCTGAATCAGATGGGCTTTCATATGATGGTTTAGTCCTTTGAATCTAATACAGTTTTTTCTTATGCATATTCCATTTTTTTCCAGAGAGAAATCACTTGTTGGCTGGTGGCATTTCTATTTGTATAGACTTGTGCCTTTTGCTGCACTTCGTATAAATGGCATTATGATAATATAATTGTACAGTTCTGAAAGCTTTGTATAGAACGAGAAACAGTACATATGTATATGTAGGAAAGATTTATGTAGTACAAAGTACATACTTTTGTTAAGATGGTATGAATGTGTCATTCATCATGTATAAATGTCTTATTTGTATGTAACTACAATAAATGAATGATTGTTGAAGAAATGTTTATCACTCATGTGTAATCTCTAGGGCCGTTATTTATGGTGAATAAAAAATCAAGATTTTGGTCCAAAAACTAGTCACATTTCGCAATCAAAAGCAGTATAAAAATACCATTTCGGTGTTAAAATGGTGAATATAATCCTAAATTTGATTTAAAAGTTGTACTTATTGGCAGGGTTCAAAAAATCCCGGTCGCCAGGTTGCCATGGCGACTAAAATTTTCTGCCTTGCAACTGTGATATTTTGCTGTAATATGTACGAAATTTTGATGATTCTAATTGCAGTACATCGTAAGTTAGCAAATTATTTTTTTTATCAACGTTGTTAACATTCCATAGAGTCAGTAACAATTTCTTATCCTTTGCCCCCAACAACCCATTTCCTGCTTTCTCAAATAATTTAGCGATGTTTTGAGTACCGAGATGCTCAGCATCTTATACAGTGTGTTTCAAAAGTTGAACAACACAAACTTTGGAAATGTATATCATGAAAACCGTAAGAGATATTTACACCAGGTATTCTGCATTATAAAGTCTCATCTATTGAGATATTTTTCAGTGCCTAAAATTATCAGTTCACTCCGTACAGAAAATTATATAAATTAATAACTGACAGAAAGCAATATTCAATTTCTTCCAGAAATGAACTTCCAAGTAAGAAAAATATGTAAGAAATTATCAAAGGGTCATAATTAAATATTTGATGACTGATGCCATGTCAGTCTGTCATTTGGGACCAATATTGGTCATGTGCAACATTTGATGAATTTTTGACTGGCGATTTTATGGGCAAGTGAAAAGTTCCATTTTTGGAACATATCTCCATATATGGCAACGCTATCAGGTCGAAATATTGGGCCCGTTCCGAAAGTCGCACGAGTTTAACGCGTTAAACCAGTTATGGCAACTGGCCGTTCCATAAGTGCATCCGTGCGTTTCGTGAGGTTCATTATGCTGTCCCAAAAGTCTCATTCCGTGCGTCTCGTGCAAGAACGAGATTCACCAAACCCACGGGCCAGGAGGCTGGTTTGTTCGGTGAGAATCGCCTGCTGCCTGCAGACACCGCGGGTGCATGATGGCTTCAAACTGCACTAGTTCGGGAATTGTATTATAATTTTAACAGAGAGCGATAGGAAGCAACATGCACAAGATGAGTGTGCCTCAACTGTTCTTACAATGCGATTAAAATGAGTAACAGTATCCGCAGTCAAGTTTATTTCTGTCAGAAGGAAATGCCTTCTGCTGGACGCCATGCGGAAAATTTGTATAAACAAAAAGCTGCACCTTCGCTTTCGTCTAGAGTGTCCCATAAGTCTGTAAAATAACTGGTTTCACCAGGTTCACGAGCCCAGTTATTTTTGTTCGATTCGTTAGTTTCGTTATGACTTTCAGAACGCACCCTATGCCAACAGTAATAGCACATTTATGTAGTTATCTGAATATAAATTTATTCATGTAATAAGGAATCCATTTTTGCTCCAAATTTTTACAGGAGAATTAATAAAATTTCTGTTATGTTTGCTAATTCATGTTATAATTCAGAGTTCAGAAAGCGTTATGTCAGTTAATGAACTGTTTTAAGTTTCGTGTTTAAGAGTTTATTTTTGCATTTCCATGACAAAACATGGTTGCATCCCTTTCAAAGACATGAAAAATGAAGATTGCAGTATGTTATTTCATATTTCGTGTTTCCGTCAAAAACGTGCATTGTTCTAAGGATTAGGCAAGACAAGGAAGACAACACAGAACATGGATTGATGTTGTGATGAATAATCGTAGCAGGAGGAACATCTCGTGCGCTGAAGGAAAGAAGTTGGTAGAAATTATGACAGATGGGGAGCTCTCTGTGAAACCTCGACACCAATTGATAGAAAAGGATCAAAAAAAGTAAGTAAACAATGTATAGATAACAGGTGATGCTTATACACAGTGCAACTTCAAATTTTACATTTTACTAAGGACCAAGATGAAAACTTTATAATGTGGGGAAATTTTATAAGATTGTACTCAATTGGGACAATGTACAAATAATGCAAGAACAGAAAGTCGGGTTTAGTGTATTTTCTGTATAATTAAATCAAAATTCATAATTTTTCTCTTGTAAATCTTGCAAATACAGTATTTGTAAATAAATATACAGCAATATCATATCATAAATACTGTCACACCTTTGGAGGCTGGCTGGACATCTTCAAGGCGAAGGCAGCACTTGCCCACGGGGAGGTGTAAGACCCGAGTCATTGTGTGGTGAGCTGCAGACGGGAGAAGGTGATTGTGATACAGATCAGGATGGAATGGGGCGAGAATTAAAATCGAGTGGCTGTCATTGCACTACATAAGGTAGGGAAAGGAGCAGGTGAAATTTTCCTCAAAGAGGTTTGTGTATCACACTATCCAGAGATCCACTGAAACTGTGAATGACCAGACCAGATCAGGGCAGGGCAGCCTCTAACAGTATGTTCGCCAGAGGTTATGAAAGCAGTGGCAGCAAGGATTATACTATATATGAGGATAACCCAGCCCCATAAGGCATGGCGAACGCGGAGATCACTAAGAGGATACGGAAGTTGCTATACGACATTTCCGTTGGAGACGGAAGTTGCTAGCACCATCTAACCGCTTGGACGAAAACTAACAGCCCTGTCGAGGTTGCCATTAGTCCATGATCAGAGGCTAACTCGTAAAATGATCGTATAAATTTAAGGGATGTACGTTATAAAGTATATTTGTATTCAATTTATGTAGTACTGCGTTACGTCGTGCATATTCAAGCACTTGAAACTTTTAATGAACTGTTGTAAAGATTTTAGACTTCCATAGAAAATTGTAATGCATTTCACTATTCTCAAAGTTGGTTATTGACACCTATGGTAACGCATCATGGATAAAGTTTTTGTTATAAGTACATTTCGATTTGGTATGGCTATATTTTACTTTCTGAACCAAAATTTAGGTTCATTGTGGAGAATTTAAAAGCTTCCGTGAATTTCCTTATGCTATTCCTGGATTTAGAAGTGCGAAATCTTCTAAATTTCACGTAAGTAATTTTAAACCGCGTTTACCGCAACCATCATGTATTCCTGGAATGTTTAGGAATTCAGTGGTGATTGGTTTTGTAATTAAGCCTGGTGCTGTGAAAGATGTGTTCGATGTGTTTTACGTCTTATGTCATGCATAGTATAGAATAGGCTAGGAATTGGGTATTCGTGTTTAACGTAGATATCTCATTACAAAACTTTCACATGCGTCATTTACCTTCAATATCAGTGATGCCCAACCTACGGCCCACCACATATATTGCATTTCTTTACCATAAACATGTCGAAAAAAGTTTTTATTTTATTTCTCCTTCTTAATATATACATGAAATTAACTTTTCTCAACAGAGAAACAACAGAATGCAACACATACTCATAACATAAATCACATTGACAGTCATCAAGTCACTTGGAAGGAAAAATTAATTGTTCCTTACAGGAACGTAGCTGGGTGCCCCAGCATCCTTGGTAAAAAGGTAATTTGCTGCCCCTATAAGGAGAAAGCTTTAAAAATATTGTTTTCTACATCCCTGCTTCCTTATGTTGCTGTTTACTGCTATAAAATCATTGCCAGACTCTGGGTTGCGTTCAGAAACATTACATTTGTAATATTTTGTACATTACCGTTGTTCAGAAAGAAAACGGGAGTGATGTAATTTCACCATCTTTTTAACGTTTTCTAACCTACATTTTACATTTTTTAGAACCTGGGTAATTATGTGAAATCTGTATTCAATACACAACCCTGATATTGAAGCTCGCACGGAACATAATGTATTGTTGAGCCTTGCAAGGAAAACAAAGAAAGAAAGAAAATGAAACAATCAACAAACGGTTAAACTCATGGTTGACCGTTTCTTTCAGGCAGTTACTAGTGTGTTTTCGGGACGGATAATTGTGAGGAAGGTGGCTTCTGAGCAGAAAAAGTGGAAAGTGAATTCCGGAGTGCAGAAACTTTCATGAGAAATGGACAAGTTCGTACTCTTTTGTGCAGCAGCATGAAAAAGCGTTGTGTCTTATCTGTAAAGAAACTGTGGCGGTGTTTAAAGAACACAACATCAAGACACAATACGAAACAAAGCATAAAAACAAGTACGATGATTACGTCGGATCATCCCGCAAAGAAAAAATTTCAAAGTTAAGCAACGATGGAGGACTGAAGAAACTCTTCAACAAAAGAAGGCAAGAGAATGAAGCAGCAGGAAGGGCAAGTTTTTGGGTGGCTCACATTTTGAGTAGAGAGGCCAAGCCATTTTCTGACTGCGAGATGGTAAAAAAGTGTGTGCTAGCTATTGTGGAAGAAATGTGTCTGGAAAAGAGACAAGTTGAAGATTTGGGAAGCAACCTTCTGTCACAACTGCAGAGCGCAGCTAAGACTTTTGAGGTGTTTTCGATTGCTGCTGACGAGTCTACAGATATCAGTGACACTGCGAAACTATTAGTGTTTATTCGGGGTATAAACAGTGCATTTCAAATTACTGAAGAACTTGGTGCAATGCAAAGCATGCATGGCACCACCACTGCTGAAGATTTGTTTCGAGACGTTTCTGCAGTAATTAACAAACTTGGACTGCCTTGGAATAAATTGGTAAGTGTGACAACAGACGGCGTGGGAAGTATGATGGGACGTCACAACGGACTGGTTGCCAAAATACGTCAAAAGGTCCTTGAATGCAACGGTTCACGACCTATCGAGCTGCATTGCATTATTCACCAGTAACATCCATGTGGCAAGGTTCTAAACTTAAAGCACGTTATGCAGGTTATCATCGAAACTGTGAACTTCATCAAATCACACGCATTAAATCACAGGACTTTCAAGGAGTTTCCGAGTGACATTGAATCAGAACACGAAGATGTCGTGTATCACAGTGAAGTCCGTTGGTTAAGTCGAGGAAAGGTGTTGAAACGCTTTTTCAATCTGAGGCATGAAATTGGTATTTTCGTGACAGAAAAATCAAAAGAAGTACCGGAGCTAAGCGATTCATCGTGGCTGTGGGATTTGGCGATTTTGTGTGACATCACGTGCTTCTTGAATGAACTTAACATAAAGCTGCAAGGTAGAAGTAAATTGATCTCGGGCGTATATGCAGACATCAAGGCTTTTGAAACAAAGCTACAATTATTCGTACAACAAAGTGAAAAAATCAATTTCTGCACTTTCCGACGTGCACAACATAGCTTCATGAACAGCCTGATGCCTTTTCAAAGATAAGAATAATCAGACTTTTGAAGCTGTTGCAAGAAAACTTTAACGGACGATTTTCCGATTTTCTTGACCTGCGTGATGAAGTACGTCTTTTTCAAAATCCGTTTTCAGCAGATCCATCAACTGCAACAGCCACACTGCAACTAGAACTCATTGAACTGCAATGTCAGGCATCTCTACACAACAATTAACAGTTTTTTATGCTCAACTCTCACCTGAAGATTTTCCAAACGTCAGGAAGCAAGCGCTGAAAATGGTTTCAGTGTTTGCTAGCACGTACGTATGTGAACAAACATTTTCTGTGTTGCGGATTGGTGTGTCAAGTTTTGAACCAGACATTGAAAAGTTAGTTTCTGCAAAGCAACCACAAACATCGCACTAATAAATTGTAAGTACAAAAAAACAATTTTAATTCTTTGATTTTGGCTTCTTGCTATTTTTACAAATATTAATTGTCTGTATGTGTGAAGGATTTTCTTACGTTTGCGATATTAGCGTTTAAAAGCTTCAATTAAACGACGCCGTACGATTTGTATGCTATTTATGTCGGAAGATGTTCTGGCCCGCGAACATCGTGCTAAATGTGCTAATGTGGCCCATAGGCAAAAAAAAGGTTGGGTATCACTGTTCTATATTGATTAAATACCATCCTCGAAGAAGTCTCAAAGCGCACAGGTTGAGTTTGATCGTTCTAAGCAAAGGTAGAAACTCTACATATTTTATGTGTGTGAGATTTAAATTCGTGTAGAATTAAATTTAAGTTTAGTTGGAAAATAAATCTTTCTTGTATCCTACAAATGAGTTTTGGCTGCATTCATGAATAGTTATTGTTTTAAAGGAAAACGTAGACATATTTACAACATTTTGGAATAGTAAATGATTTTTAATTAATGCCAGTAAGAAGAAGAAGACAATGTGCATGTTCAACGTTGACGAAAATAAAAAGAACGTATATAGTCAACGTTACAAATTCTTACAGTTTGACATTATGTGGCTAATTCTTCCTCTATATTTGCATACGATGAATTTTCATTGTCCACAATACAATATTTCTTTTTGGTAAATGTGCTGCATTATGGGTAGTTTGTTATTTTAGTACAAGGGGAAGATATTTCGGTTCTGTTATTGTTCATCACATTGCATTTCACGTGGATTGCAATCATTAAACTCCAAGGTAAATAGAAAAATCCTGAAATCAATTACAATAATAAACCATCAGGTAAGATTTTTAGTGTAAGAATTAAAATGTTGTTTCTTCTCTTGAATTTTACGAAAACCAGAATATGACCCAATATCATATAACTAACTAACTCTCTAGCCTTCTTAAACCCGAAGGTTCATGGCTGCAGCAACACAGGCCTTCCATCTGTTCCTATCTAGAGCAAGATCTATATACTCTTTTCCATCTCAACCGATTTCCTATAGGTCCATCTCAACGTCGTCCCTCAATCTTCATCTTGGTCTTCATACAGGTCTCTTACCATCAGGTTTCCCAACAAGAATCCTAAAAACTCCTCTTTCCTCTCCCATTCGTGCCACATGGCCTGCCCACCTAAGTCTTCTTGATTTAATCACTCTAATAATATCTGGACATGAACACAAATTAATGTAGTTCTAAATTATGTAACCTTCTCCACTCACCTCATCCCTTTTAGGTCCAAATATTCTCATAAGGATCTTATTTTCAAATACTCCCCAATTTATGTTCCTCTTTCAATGTAAGGGACCAAGTTTCAAACCCATATAATACTACAGGCAAAATTACTGTTTTGTATATTTTAACTTTTAGTTTCTTTGATATTAAACGAGAAGACAAAAGTTTATGAAGAGAGAAATAACATGCATTTCCTGAATTGAGCCTACTTTTTATTTCCTCTTTAATATAATTTTCACTTGTTAATATTACTCGTAAGTATTTGAATTTGGAAACTGGTTCAAACGAGTTGTTATCAATAATTAGATTTTGATTATTACCTAACACTTGGTTTCGGCCTGTAAGCATATTTATTTATTTATTTTTTTATTTATTTGAGAAATCCTGAACACAGAAAGAATCCATTTTAAATCAGGATATCAACAGCGAGAAAAATAGAAATTAACAAATGAGAAGCACGCACACATATGTAACAAGAATAATACAATAAAAATAATAAAAATTAAACAATAATAATAAAACAATATCAAGGGTATAACAAATATTAATTTTTCTTCAGCTGCTTGATGCACGCATTTCTGAAAGCCTGCTTAGATAGATGGAAGCCTGGAGGATCAATTAGTGTATTGTACCTTGTTTGTAGCCTATAGAGAAATGACCTTTGTTCTAGGGATAGCCTTAAGGTTTTTGTATAAAAGAAGTTGTTGCATTTTCTGTTGGTACGTGGGATCCGGATGTGAAGATGTGGCAAGAGTTCGTTAGTGAAAAGTTGTCCATTCATGATTTTGAAAAGAAAAGTTAGATCTGAAACTTGACGGCGAAGGGACGGATCGTGAATTTGAAGAGTGGATAGAATTTCATGTTTGGAAAAGTTTGCAAGGGCTGGGCATCTATGTTTGACTAATTCTGATAAAGAAATTTACCACTTTGTTCGTTCTCTTTATATTGCTATCACAGGCCATTGACCAAATACAGGAACCATATTCAAGAATAGGTACGACGCACGATGTAAAGTAGGTTTTGAGGGCAGAAACATGTGTGATATCTGTAAATCTGTAAATTAGCCCAAGCGTTTTCATGGCTCTCGAAGTTATGTAATCTATGTGGTGGCTGAAAGTGAGTTTGCTGTCGAAAATGACTCCAAGATCTTTGTGCTGTTGTACGAACGGGATGATTTTGTTGCATAATCTATAGGATGGTGCTGTAAAATTGGACTTGAGGGTAAATCTCATAAAAACAGATTTCTCGGGATTTATTTTCAGATTCCAGTCTTGGCACCAGCGTTCAATGTGTGTGAGATTGTCTTGCATGGAACAAGTGTCTTCAACTGAAGCGATGTTTCTAAATAACTTACAGTCATCAGCATACAATAAAATTGAGCATTCTGGAGAAATATATTCATGAATATCGTCCATGAAAAGAGTGAAACACAGGGGCCCTAGAGAACTTCCTTGAGGCACACCGGAAACTACAGGGAGCCATGACGAAGAGCAACCAGATATGATAACCTTTTGCTTTCTATTGTGCAAATAAGAAGAGAGTAATTTAAGAAGAGGTCCGTGAATGTTGAATCTGTTTGAAAGTTTATGGATGAGTTTTGTATGAGGGACAGAGTCAAACGCTTTAGAAAAATCTAAGTAAACGACATCCATGTCTTGCTTGGCACTCAGGCAGTTAACCGCGTTGCTGAGCAAACAAGCAAGGTTTGTGTCACATGAAGCACGAGGAAGAAAACCGTGTTGAGTGGGAGAGAGGAACGGAGTAGCATGCGCAAGGATACGATTGGAAATTATTTTTTCGGCTAGTAGTGCAAGTGCAGGAAGTAAGGAAATCGGACGATAAGAAGTAACGTGAGTTTTGTTTCCGTGTTTGAATATAGGAACTATATTTAGTTTTATCTTTGTTAACTTCCAAACCTATCTCTTTAGCAGTTTTGAAAAATATTTTAGCATTATTCTTAATTGTATTTATATCATCCCCTAATAAGTCTACATCATCTGCATATGCCAACAACTGAGTCACACCATTTAATTTTAGTCCTTCGTTAGTTTCTTTTACCTTCCTAACAGCATATTCTAAGGCAAAATTAAAGAGCAATGGAGATAATGTGTCTCCTTGTTTTAACCCATCATGAATTGTAAATTTGTCAGACACAGTAATACCCACACGAATTTTACTTTCTGTTTCACTGGTGCATACTTTTATCATACTAACAAGCTTCTTAGGTACTCCAAACTCTACTAATATATTATATAATTTCTCTCTTTTTACCGAATCATATCCTTTTTTTGAATTCAATGAATAGCTGATGGATATTTTGATTATATTCCAACTTTTTTTCAAGTGTCTGTCTAATGTGAAATTTTGATCTGTAGTTGATCTGTTACGTTTAAATCCACATTGATAATCGCCTATAATTTTATTAGCATATGGGGTTAGTCTTGTTAAAAGAATGTTAGATAATATTTTACATGTTGAGAGTAGAGAAATTCCACGGTAATTATTGCAGTTCATTTTATCACCTTTTTTAAGCACAGGAACAATTATGGATTCTTTCCAGTGTTGAGGAATTTCTTCTTTATTCCATATTAAACAAATTAATTTATGAATTTGACATATTAACGAATTTCCACCATATTTAATTAACTCAGCTGGTATTAAATCAATGCCAGGTGCTTTCAGGCCCGTAGCCAGGAATTCGTAGTAGGGGGGCAAAGTCAATCCTAGAGGGGGCAAATTTTTATTATATTGTGTTGCATTGTCACATATAGCAGGGTACAGACAGGCACTTGCCCCCCTCCTTCAAAAGTGATAAGTGACAGGAAACTTGAAACTCCAACGAACAAAACAATTTCGAGCAACATCAAATAACAATATTTCGATAATGACTTTTCGGACTAAAAAAGAATACAAAGATAAAGTTTAACATAAATAGGTTAATCGGGACTGTATCTATTTTATATTTACAGGTCAATAATGTTAATAGACGATTAATATGTACCAACAGCTTTTGGTTTCTCTGCAGAACTGATTGAGAAAGTCCTTTATAAATTGTGCTTAATAATGTTTCCCTCTAGTTTCCAGTATGCAAGATTTTTACGCACAAAGGAATCTAACGATTGTCCAACAACACAATTGTCTTGTGTTATGCAAGAAAAATCGAATTAATTAAAAAATAATGGTTACATATTATCTACACTTTGATGAATTGTGCAAAAATTTGTAATAGATTTTTTTGTAGGTCTACGCTAAAACATTAAAACATGGGTCCGTTACTCCACCACGAATTCTATTTGCTTCAAATGAAAGACTCTTGCATCACTACAGACAATGTTTGCCTACTGGTTACGTTAACCATTTTGCAAAATATTGTGTTGTTGAAATACATGTGTTTGACACACGACAAACAAATAGGAATCCCTTGATTGATCAATGACTTCTTGGATTACAGTGTCATCATTAATATCTCATATCAAGTTTTATAGAGGGAAATGTTATAGGCTATCCTCTTTACATTATGAAAAATACCTTCCTTAATGACTATGGTACTAACCCTTAGGGCCTCCTTCGCCTTACCCCATTTCGCAGCACGAGATCTCTGGGCCGCTTAACGCCACCACTTTTTGAGCAGAAGCGTACAGACCCCAAATATCAGGTTTTTTAACGCTGATACTGATTTCTGCCAGTCACAGAATGGCTTAAGATATATGAAGAAAATTTGGAGAATCCACTCCATAGCAGAAGAGTTGACATAATTATTTGTCAAAAAATTAGGTTGTGCCTGAAATACTTTAAGAGACAACGTCTGCTACAGACACAATGTAATATTATAAGTATGAGAAAATAAATAGAATATAATTTGAGACATTTTCAATCGTATTTATTTCATTGCAGCTTTTTTGTACTTGTCATTGTCTTGAACCTATATTCATAGGGTGCCGCCTGATAACACCGACAACTTTCACAGTGTGTTCAGGACATCAAGACAAGCAACTTTTCTCAGTCACTATTTGCTCGTCTAATTCTTCTTTCGATGTATGGCATCTTCTGTCCATAATGTGTGCATTCCCATTGATAGCTTCGCAGTTGCAAATGTCATTTATTTCTATATTGCCGTTTAAAATTCTGAGAGCAATATATAACATGTTATGGAAACGATATCATGCAAACAGTCAGGGTTAAACCTTAACTTTCTCTTTATAAAATGAATATCATACCACATACCTATGTTGCTTATCATATTTGATGCGTTTGCATAGAGAAATGATTCATAAGATTTGAAATTGATATTTACACTCCATAAGATGCTTAGTGTAACCCGTCTCAAACTTCAAATTTTATCGCTTTCTAACCGAAATAATAAATGTGAAACATTATCACATTTTCATCGTGTTTGATAATAATTTGAGCCAGTAAGCTGCCCATCTTTCACTAGCCGACCTCCATGGTGGGATGGTTACATAACACACTACGAAGCCAGGGGTTCCAGGTTCGAGCCTGGGCATGAGTGTTCTTTGTGAGCAGAGGCGAAACCACAATTTTTTATCTGCAGAGGGGGTCAAGTACCAGGACAAATGTGCTAATAATAATAATAGTAATATAGTGTTGGTAGTGGTAGTAATAATAGTAGCATTAAAAGACGTTACTATCGTCGTATATCATGCAATGGGGGCAGAAGTTGGTGCTAAAGCATTTGTGTTTGAACAAATTATTTGAAATATTTTTTCAACACGTTCAATTTCATGTTAGCTAATAATGGAAAACAAGCACACAAACTGTAGTTTTCAAAGACAGAATATGCATGACGAACATTATTCCTTTTGTACATATGATACGTATAACTTTCATGTAACATATATTTTACACATATGCAACATGGAGCGAAGTAAAATAAGAAATACATATGCAACATGTTAACGCTAAATTGTGTTTGTGTACGTATTCAAAGTTTCTTTAAAATATATATATTATTTAAATACATTACATGATCAATTCATCCGCCAAATTGTCTCTCAAATATTCATGCATTTAAGCAGCAACAATTTGAAGTATATATCTGGTCTTACTTCTCTCTCGGGTAATTTAAAATGCATTAAAGAAAAGAATCATATTGGGATCGAAGCGAGCAGGAAAATCTTTAGATCCAAATATTTACAAACTGAAAACAATATTGATTTAATAGACCGCAAATAATTCCACTGGGTGCCATGGCATTCTCTTTAACATTTTTTTTCATTTAGACCGTTTTGGTTCCCAGGGCTGACTCACACCGCCCCCTAGCTATGGCTGTGAACTTGGACTATAAGAATAGCAGATATTGAGGTTGCGAGCGAAGCGAGCAAGAAAATTTTACGAAATGTAGTTTTATTTGTATAAAATTTGAAATCGAGGGGGCAATTGCCCCTCTGTGCCCCCTGCAAGTGCCTTTAGCAGTCTGGAAGAAAAATGAAAGAAACACTTGAAAACTAATTCCATCTTGAGTATCCATTTGTCCTGCTATTCTTAGATTCTGCTAGTCATGTTTCTTTACTTCAATGTTTGACCCCCCTAGATTGGACTTCCGTCCAATGCCTCTGCCCCGCCCCTCTGTAGTTGCAGCACTGTTTGTGAGTGTCTCTTCATCAATTTCACGTCATCACTCATTGTCACGATTAGCTAGATGTGGCAGAAAAGCAACGTGAAGTAACAAAAATCAAATATCCATTCCCTCTCTCTGTCACATGAATCGCTATTACCAAAAGGTAGACTTGGGAAACAAAAGAATTATGCAGTCAAACTTCATTGCAACACATCCAAGAAAAACATCCAAATACATTAGGCACCTTTAATATAAGACTACTCAAAATGTCACAACTGTTCTAGATACTGAAAATTGCGAAAACATTTCCCGAAGTCTGAATCTGGAAGGGAATTTTTCCCCCATCCTGATATGACATTATAGGGAATCCCACACACCTTCATAAATCACAAAATCAAAAAATCAATAAATATCTTTGTTATGTTACTAGAGTAATACAGGATATAATTGTAAAGATTAGTGAGAATTCCAGGTAGGAATGTGTTCTGAATTTTTCACAGGGGGGCAAAGCAGGCTCTCAGGGGGGCAGCCGCCCCTCTAGCTACGGGCCTGGGTGCTTTGTTATTCTTTAGGGACCAGTTTTTCAATGTCCTGTTAATCTTTCTGTTAACTAATTGCCAGTTGGAGATAACAGCCAGTCTTAACCAGCACCGGGTTTTTCAATGTGAAAGTAACTGCCAGTTAACTAAACCATGGTTTGTTCTCCGAAACAGTGTGTTGGCAATTCTGAAGCACGGAAATTACAGGAAATCGATCTGCGCGCCATCTGTTAGTATAGTTTCAAACCACGTCGACTGGCACACAGCCTTGCGTTTAAATATAGAACTACAAGCACGCCGCGCTCAAAAGCACGTTATTGCATTGTGAAACGATAGGAACAATGGCTGCTTATCCATTTTGTATGCTTACGAAATAAATTAACGAAATACAGCACTACAAGTTTGGTTTTCTTCTAATAAAAGCCAATTCCACATGGGGGAAATGATGTTATGAGGCGCAAGCGCAGATACTTTCTTGTAGAAGAAGCGTGAAGAACTCGAAAGTCGAGACATTAATAATAACGGTTTGTTGATATAATAATAATAATAATAATAATAATCCGTTGCGCAACAGTCCATGAAGGGCCTAGGCATACCTACCGACTGCCGATCTCCCTCCCACGCTTTCCTTCGTCACCTCTAAGCGTGGAGATCTTCAACCAGTATTGGAATAGTCGGGGTGTCAGCCCGACGTATCCCCAGCCGTTATAGTAGGTCTTCTCGACCGGATTACGCTCACTCACTCGGAGCTCCCCAATTTCCTCACGATGGTGGGTTGCCACCGGCCCTATACGCAGGTCGAATAAATTCCGACCAGAGCCGGATTCGAACCTACGCCGTCCCGCAGCGAACGATCTCAAGACGAGTGAACGCCTTAACCCGCTCGACTACGGAGGAGGACTTTGTTGATATAAACACTATTATTATTATTAATATGTAAATATTGTACATTTGACTGCATGCTTCGTACCTCTCTATGCATGTTGTTGAGCGAAAAACCTGATGTTAATAGTAAGGATGCTTTCTAAACTTCTAAAAATAGAAGGTACGAGTAAAAATAATTTTAAAATTTACTCTAATATTAATCCTAGAAGATCATTCAACAATAAAGCGTGAATTAAATGCAACACACGTAATAAATAATTGACAAGGAAAAAAAATACCCGTGACCAGGACTCGAACTCGTATTACAAAACAAAACGCTCCGAAAGGTGGTACCGTTAACCACTACACCAAATTACCGATTGGAGATTGTCCCGCCTAGTAGACCAGATATCGCGACCACAAATTCTCTAACACAACCTTACCAAACGAATTCTAGCAACTATGCTGCTTAATTTCCATATTTGCATGGATGTTGGTAAGCTCTGCCAAACAAAACGAGTCTTTTTCTGTAAAGTGTTCCCCTGTGCATAGCACCACGCCATGAAGGCGTATAGGGGGTGTGGGGGTAACGCCCCACACTTTCTTGATCCGGTCGTGAGTGGGGGTGATGTGATCAGCATCACGCCCCTGACCGCCTTTACCCCCCAGGTACCCATGTTATTCGACGCTGGGTGGGCGCCGGGGCCGCTTCCACCGTTAGAAAAGTTCCCGGATTTGAACCGGCCGGGGATCGAACCCGGGACCTTTAGCATGGTAGTCAGACGCGTTACCGACTGAGCCACCGCGGCCACCTTTCTTTTTCTGTACCAATTTAAAAGTTTTATGAATCATATCTTGTTTAATCTGACAGTGAAGTTGCGAGTGTGGAACTTCGATAGCTGCATGAGGCATCCATGTTGCATCGTAACTTCCAGTTAGGCTGGTAACTGCAAGAAGAAGCACCAGTAAAGATAATCGCTACCAGAGTTCCAGTTACGAGCTAACTGTACATTGAAAAACCTAAATTTTCACTAACTTCCAGTTACGTGCTAACACGAACCTTAACTGAACATTGAAAAACCGGCCCTTAAAAGGTCATTAAAGTAGTTCTTCCATCTATTTAAAATATCACTTGGGTCAGCCAAAATATCACAGTCTTTTATGAAGTTTACTTTAGGTTCCCACCCCTTTTTAAATTCATTTACACCTTTATATAAATCTCTGATATTTTTGTTTTTGCTGTTTGTTTCAATTTCGTTAATTTTGCTTTTCACGTAATCTCTATTTTTACTTCTAAACGTGCGGTTAACTTCTCGCTTTATTCTATTATAATTGCTTAGATTTGTATCATCAGAGTTATTTAACCACCTAAGCCCAATATCATATAGTAAATGTATAAGAAATTGGAATATTTTTCTAGATATTTCCTTTGGACAATCCAAGACTAGACTCCACAATTTTAATTATTCCTTTTTTTAATGTATTACATTCCAATGAAAAGAGTTGATTTGCTTTCCAAGTGTCGAGCTCAAACATCGATATACGTATTAATCGATAGTTCCTCACTGTTCAAGTACGTTGTCGAGGCGAAGTTGAAAGCACACATATTTACTAGAGTCGTTTTCACATTCAGAAGACACAATGGGCTCTTATGGGCAATGCTTTTCTTATGGGAAATACGAGCGCGCTGTTGTCAAATTTCTGGATTTACAAATTTAGCTTAAGTAAAATCGGTACCTGCAGTTTTGCAGGAAATTTTGTAGAGAATACGATGGTGAACACAAAAAACTGGTAACTTGCTTACATAATTTTAGATAAATTAAAAACGCAAATTTTCTGTGAAAACACAATTTTTACATTGTTTTCATTCCTAACGTTGAAACATGCCGTAAAATTGAAGCATTCATTATTAAAAAAATTGACACTGTTTTTTAATTGTTATAGGTGACGGTGGTACTCAGAATTTATCAATACTTTAAAGCATATTTGCATTAAAAAATATTCAAATAAAGTATGTGGAGATTTTTTATATTCGTGCAGTAGAAAATGTCGTCGCTGGCCATTTTTTTTCTGTAATTCCAAGTAAAAACTTCCAGCGACAAAGTTGTGGAGAAAATAATGAAATTATTTTTTATAACCACTCAAAGGTTCCCAGAAATATTACTTCCATGCATTTGGAATTTCTTTTTAACCCGAACCGCGCGCGAAGTAAGGAGACGTTGTCTGGCCATCTTGAGCTGACTCACCGCAGCATTCCGGCTAATCACCACCAAGTTTTCCAGTTATTTTATTTCCATTCAGTAAAAATATGAACTTCATGCAGTTTGTTATAATAGAATTGAAATTACTTAAATTTAATAATTGACAATTATTTCCAATGCTGCTGTTGTGAGCAACATTAGTGCTGTCGCAAATACACGTTGTTTTCGTTTACATTACTGTCGACATTAATGCTGAAATGAAGATCACCTTTCAGTTTCCAACGTACACATAAATTCATAGACACCATATTAACCTTTGAAAGGCTTTCCAACACGTGACAAAATATGGGGCTTCAAGATAGAAATATGACATGCCTTGCTTGAGTCATTCACGTCTTATCAGTTCACGTGGGCCATAACTCATTTGTTTGTTTGGGTTGCAACTTGAATCTAACCCATGTGCCAGGGTCCCCTTACTTGAGTGAGAGATCTGCTTTGGTCTGTTTAGACTTTTTCCCTCTCCCGAAAAAGTGTTTTCAGTTGTGTGAGCTCTCAGTGATTTTTACTTTTTAAAGTGATTTCTGAAGTGTCATATTCGTGCATTACACTCGCATGTGTAGTGATCGCAATGGATCATAGTAAAAAGGGTAACTGTAACGTTCACCATATAATATTAATGTTAATAATTACATATAATTATCATTATATATACAAAATATGTAACACCTTCATTGTGAAGGAAGGTCATCATTTCCCGGCGACATGAGCTAGCGCTGTATTGGCAATACTGTGCGGTTTCTCCATAAGCGCCGTTGTCTCTTCTGAACGTGAAAACGACTCTAGCATTTGCATGTGTCATTATTTCTGCAGATTTGTTGGCAAAGATTCACTTAAGCATACTTTATAATATGATGATATCACTAATTTTATAGAATTATCTTTTCCTCACTTTTCCATTTACAAAATAATTGAATATATCTAAACTTTCGTACGTTTTGAGTTCGTCGTGCGTGTACATGAGATACGTGGTGGTAGTATGCTATACAACTGGCGGCCACAAAGACACGTCATGTTTTGATAATCTGCTCTGCAGTTGATCATCCGACGGATTCTTGACGTCCACTCCTTCATAGTAGAACTTTAACAAATACCTTTCTTGTCTCTCGTCGCACAATTGTTGAAAACAAGTGCTCATTTCTTACTTCGTATGCCGGTGAATCTGTACTGGAAACAACGGGAACTGGCCTAAACCGGAAGTTCCGGGGGGACCGGGTAAGACCTCACCAATGTTTATGTTTACATTTTTAACATGGTCCTATGGAGTTCACGAGAAGCTGCTGACAAGCTCCGAGGATCCAGAGGTGCCATCATCCAGCATCAGTTATGGTGTGGTGGGGGGTGAGCTACGAGGGCACCACTCTGCATATCTGTGAGCAAGGCATCAAAACATCGGCCAAGGTGTACCAACAGACTGCTCTTGAGGGTGTGGTGAAGGGTCTCAGGTACACCTCTCGCAGTCTGGCCTGGAGTTTCCAGCAGTGGCTCTTCTGCTTCCTCTGGTAGCCCCGATCTTAAATCTCTTGACTACAAATTGTGCTCTGTTCTTCAGGAAATGGCATTTATTCTTATGTGCACGGATATTTATTGTTAGTTGGGGAAGAGTGTTTACATATTTTTCAACGATCAAGCGAAGTTGAGAGGGGTGGATAACCCCCATGTTACAGCTCCTGGTGTACATATAATTTGTTCACATCAAACGTTTTGTTTCAGTTTCATCAACCAAAATATCGATTGTCATTAGGGGTGTGCGGGATCTCGAAAAGCCAGAACCGAGATCGGGAAAAAAAATTCCTGTCCCGATCCAGACTTCGGAAATGACTTCCCGACTTTTCGGGATCCCGAGCAGTCAGGAAATACCGAATGGTCATTTTAAAAAAGTTGTTAATTCTCGACGTTTTCTGCATTGTAAATGTCTGGAACTTATCGGAAATTGTTAGTTTTGTACCAGAAATGCAAAAACTATCACTTAAATTCAAGAGGTTCGGGAAATTTCGAAGATTTCCCGTCCTAAAAATTTCCCCGAGTTTGTCGGGAAGTTGCGAATTTTTTTCCCATCCCGAATGTCTGGATTTAAAAAAAAATCCCGTCCCGACTCAAAAAAATCTGTCCCGCGCACTCCTATTTGTCTTGCTTGGGTAAAAATTGAGAAAATTGTGTAAATATATGCCTTTTCCGGAATGTCTGGAGTAAGAGAACGCGAACTCGTCCTGGGCGCACGTTGCGGGTGTGTGCCTCGTCCAATGAACGCGCGGAGGGGAGGTGTTGCGGGGGAGGGCCAACTCGACTAGCCAATCGCACCCTTCTACACCTAGTCTGGCCCCGCTCACAAGCTTTCGCCTCTGCGCGTCGCTACTCCAGACATTCTGGAAAAGTTGTATACGTGCTCTATAACAAGGAGAGAGAAATGTGTTTTGGAATGTGCATAATCGTAGCAAGTGTCTACCAAGAAAAAATAATACCAGACCTCCATGGTGAAGTGGTTAGCATAGTGCGCTCTGACGCCAGGGACCCAGAGTTATAATCCCGACCTTGGCATGGGTGTTCTTTGTAAGTATCCCTTCATCAGTTTCATTATATCATCACCCATCCTCATCGTACCTGCTTATGGAAGAAGGTACTTTTTACAGAGTATTTTCAATAGGAAAGAACACCAGAACACTTATGGGAACGTTATGAACCAGTTTTTGTCCAAAGTTAGTTATCAGATGACAAGGGTCACATATTCTGTTTATAAACTTCCTTATGAACATAAACATTAGCCTTGTCACTGTGAAGGACTTTTAATTCAATGGAAGCGTCACACTGTAAATTGTTCGCGACAACCATTCATAATGCACAGCTCTTCATGGATGTATCCGATTAAAATAATGTGCAATGGCATGCCAACGTCTCTCCATAGACGTCACTTTGATCTCGATGCATTACCGAAGCGCTAAACAAATTTTAAGGCATTTTTCTAACACCTCGAAAAGGAGCAAATTGGTACAAGAATTCAGTCATAACTTTTTATTGGTTAAAGATACGTCGAAAACACCTTCACCATTGCATTTCTCGTGCAATTCTAGCCCATTTTGATATGTCGCACGACCCCCTTCCCATTTAAAATTCTGAAGTTGAATTGAAGATGGCGGACATCAAGATGGCCGCCGACCGTGTGGGTGGCGTCAATGTGGTTCCCCCTTGGCCAGATAACGATTGGTCATCGCCAATTTCAAATTCCATGCCGCAGTGGCCTTGTACTGGGGGTGTTAAGTGACTTATTGAGCCACCCTGTATTATTAAATTGCTGCGCGCTTGTGATATGTAATTAAATATTATTGCCCCTTCATCCATCTTCTCTTACAAGCTTTCATTCCCACATACAATAAAGGTTATAGCAGGAGAGAGAGTTCATTTGCACAAGCAGGCATGAAGTGTGAGGAAAGACGGTCCAAACCCGTGGATTTGCCTTTTCATATGCCTGTTAAGTTTTGACGTAATCTCTCCACTTGTCAGTGTGAGTTGTGGTATAGAACGACCACAAGGAAAAGAACCTCAGACAGAAGTCTCTGTGTACGTACCTTACCCTCCATCGTTTCAACTCGAAGCCTGCTCCTCCACTGCCCGTTCCCTCCATGCGGGAGCACGATGCACAGGAGTCGCTGGTCTGAGCAGGTTGTTAGTTTCGAGTGTATCTGGTAGCTGGCGTTGCTGTATTTACAAACCCTATAGTGCTGCAGAAGCAGAGGTATATTGGCTGTGTGAACCGGAAGTGTTTATGTTCCATGTCCATTGTTCCTTGCTTCTTCATTTACAGCAAATGTATGGAAAAATAAGACTTGTGATTATATAGTAATACAGTTTGTAAACAGATTGTCGAAATTATGTCAAGAAATATACGTTTATATAATAAAATATAATGTTTAAAATGCTATACGTTGGATATACATAGTTTTCTCAATAGTCATTGGTAGTTACAATGTTTGCACTGATGTGACTTTAAGTGGAAAAATCATTCACTTCAAGAAGAGTTCTGATTTCTGTCTTCTAAAACATTAATTTAAATAATTTTGCTAAAAAATTAACCTTAGTGTAAATGGGTTTCTTATCTTGTTGGGATGGATATCTGAACCCTGCCATTTAGCGTTAACTTGAAGGAACGCTGCACCAACTTCTGGAATGGTAGCCAATCAGTAGCCAAATATCGCTGGAGGTTTTGC
Organism: Lepisma saccharinum; assembly: GCF_977018435.1. Taxonomy (NCBI): domain Eukaryota; kingdom Metazoa; phylum Arthropoda; class Insecta; order Zygentoma; family Lepismatidae; genus Lepisma; species Lepisma saccharinum. The sequence continues at coordinate 45,487,801 of NC_139255.1, read as the reverse complement.
AGTACTATAGGGTGTGTAAATACATGCTCGGGAGATTAGAAGCTATTCAGTAAAGAAATTCAGAAGAGGATTCTGGATGTGTTGATGATGTTTCTTTGTAATAAAGTTCCACATCATTTTCGGATTGTCAATTTGTTCGTCCATGCTTCTTAGATATTCCATGTATCATTTCATTGTCGTCACAGTCCAATCCAGCACCTGAAGTAGAGCATGTTTGCTGGATGGATGCTTGATTCAGCCTCTATGGTCTAACATGGTAACAATGAGGCAGGTGGGTGAATGCTTTGTAAAATTTTGCTACCATTCCCCCTCACTTCGAGCACTGGTCAGAGTGCCTCTAAGCCTTTCTGTACATAAAGTGCACCTAAATTTCTTTGATGATCTATCGAGGACCTCCTTAATGGTGTATGGTAATGTTGTAACCATGTAAACAAGGGTTACCAGGTTCGAATCCTTGTGAAGGCAGATGGTTGGTCTGATTCCACTTTAACAATTATATCCTGGCTACCAATCGGGACAGTTTTCCTTGCAATATTTTCCACTGCTGTTATTCTAAGCATAAAAGTAACTTCTGTTTCTCTTAATTTTTTTCTTCCTTCCACATTTTGGCTCCTACAGTGGATAATAGAGGAATATATAAGCAGGGTGGTATTTGTAGGGGGGATGGGGAGATTTTCCCCCCTCTGCTTGATACATTTTACCCATGGGGGAGGAATGTTATGTGGCATAAAGTCAATATCTCATGCTGTCCCCAGACAGTCAGTAGAATTCCCCCCCCCCGCCACTGGAAATTTCTTAAATACCACACTGTATATAAGGATCAAATAGGTCAGAAGGATTATGTTATTCATTTTTAGTTGAATCATATATTACAATAATTGGATTTAATTAATCAAAATCACCAGAGGGATGAAAACATCTAACACAAGTTTAGTACGTCTATCGAAAAGAAGCCCCATTTACATACTTCTTACAGTTTTTACAGATGTTTCTGGGCTTATTCATCTATTTATAAGCCTCTGGCAAGTCTTGTGGGTGAATTTTAAGTTTTCCCGCCAGGTGTCAGTTCGAACATCACCCCACAGCACTCTAGGGCACAGACGGCAGATGCCAACAAAACATCATAATGTTTTCCACCTATTTACTACTTAAATTGAGAATGTGGCATGTGTTTTCTTCTTTTACATTTGTTCTAAACACATTGTTATTAATATAAGTCGAAGTAACATGGTGCTTTAGATTGTCTATTCAATAATGTTGTTTCTACAAAGTGAAAGTTGTATATGGCAGGAGCTGCCAATTCGGACATGACCTCAGTCATATTCTCACGATTATACTGGATTTGAGTCCTGCCCTACCAAGGCATATGTGTTCATTTGTGCTCAAGATAAGTAGAAGACCGATGTACCGTACAAAGCAATCGTCAACTTCATAATAAAGTATGAAAAGAAAATGTTTGTGTTCCAAACCAAAGTTCTTTCATGTTCGATCTCTCATAGATCTTAGACATTTTGAATACTCCTTTCAGTCTTCCTTTATCTAACAATGCAAAGGTAAGGTTTCAGTACTGATAACTTAATATGAATATGCTCCAATTTCATGCACCTGAACCAAATCTAGATATTAGAAATATTTAATGATTGACTAACCGATATTCAATAATTTTTTCAAAAATATTTTTTTAGTTTGTACTAATTAACGTCCACTAGAAATAGATATAGAATGTTTTTTTTTAATATTCTTTATATTAACATAACATAACAATAAAAAAGATCCAATTTGTAGCATTTTTATCAAATATTAATGTGTACACTTCGGTCACCTAGTTGCAAACAATGGTGACCAAAAAATAAAAATATCAAAATAAACTGAGAATAAATTAAAGGGACATGCGACATGGTATTAGTTAAATAAAGATTCACAAGTTTCATACCTAATATACAACTATATTTATATAAACTAGAAGATATCCAAACATTGACAAGCAACAGATAAAAACGTAACGAAACGGTATAAAATAAAACATAGAAAAATAAAAACCCACGAACAACAACTCACAATAGAATCTTACACGCCACACAATTTTTTAAAATATTATTTACAAATTGTTACCGAGATTTAACAAAGGGGCATAATCATACGGGATCAGCAAATAAAAAATATCTATAAACACCAAAAATGTACATTATCATAAAATAGAACAGATCACAAATATTACAAAATACATCACTCAAACATTTGTGTCTTCAATTATTTATCCCATTGTTCTTCAATATTACATTTACATCCTATCATAGATATTTTTATCCTCACAATACACTCAGACTCTTTTTTTCATTATTACAAATTAAAAAAGGACGTAAAAAGAAATATGGTAATTTGTTTTTACCTCGCTAAAAACATACATGTACAGCGAACGCGGTATATAATACCCGGAATATCCGAACAATGTTATTTTGTGTATCACCCCATATAACAAGATTTGTTTCTTACAAAAAAGAAACTAGAAGCCATATATTGGTACATGAGAAGGTAGATGATACCTATAAGTGTAAACATAGCAGTTGTGACATATACGCTGGCTGGCACATAACATAGCTACATATTTCGTGCAATATATCAGAGTACATGAAGTAAAAATGTGTGCTTTAAAAGCCTTCAGGTGTGAACACTGTAGCCATAGATCTTAGACAGTTGCTAGATAGCATTGGTATAAATGTACAAGTCAAGCAAATATTTTTACAAAAGTGGTACAAACTTCGGTAAATGTACAAAACAGAACACCTTGTGGCAAGTTTGCAAAGTAATGAACATGAATTGTTTAATCGCGATAGCCTGGCAATGTTCTGAGCTATGACGTTATGGATTAAAATAGTCTGCCAGATATAAAGTGTACCTAAAAACTTCTAAGTTCTATGACTTGATTGTGCATATAGATTCCAGGTGCAACTCTTGTGTACAGACAAGGATGTGCCGAAATATCACAAACTCAAAGAAAATAATTTAACAATGATGGTCTTGCACAATCTTACATTCCAATTTTTTTAAAATATATCTATATACATATTGTCGTTTCAGGATTACAGTTCTGTTCATTATTTGGGGAGCAGGGTCTATTTTAAAGTCACTCTGTCCACCGTCACTTGGAGCAAATCTTTCGTGACAGACAAGTCTTTTGAATTAGCAGGCCACACCCAGAATTCACGAATGTCAGCTTTAGTTGTTTGCCATATGTTGGTTTGCTGATCAGAAGAGTTAACCTGATTCAGCTCCTGCCAGAAAATCACTTGTCGACAAAGAATGCCTTGCAGACAACAGAGATGGTTTTGGCAGGTTAAACCTTCAGATATCTTATATCAGGTGATCTTGCCTATGCGCTAAGGTATTACAAATCAACATAATCTTGTACTCAGATACACGTTTTTAGATTGACACCTGCGTTAACCCACTTTCGACACATATTTAAAATCTAGCAAAATTGAAGAATGGTGTACAGTTTTTCAAACTGATTTTGGTACAAGGAAATTGTCGAGTGTGGATTGATCTTGCCTAGAATAGATAAGAAAAAATATGTTATTGCAGCAAGACACTTTGGGATTTAGAAACACCAGATTTGCAAATGCCACTGATAGCCATGATTTTGGTGTGCGACCTGCCTTAGAGGCAGAAAATCTTTTATTTTTATACCAGTCTTTTGATTAAAGCCACACGTTCTGCCTTGCCGAAACTTTCAAACTGAAGCATATTGGAATAAGAAATCACATCAAAACTCTTACCGAAAAAACAAAATTTTCCCTTATATTACTTATTCAATTTTTACCAAAGAAGAAACATTACCATTTTATACATTAAAATAGACCCTCGATAATCCATAAACATATGATATTCGACATTAAAATACATAAACACAATGAAACATTGGTGCTATTTTGATTATAAGCGCTCCACAGCTCATTACAAAGGGAAGATGCATGATATTTTTTTTTTACAGCGGAATAAGACGAACACAAAGAAAGGTATGTTTGACCAACAGTACAAATATTGTGGTAAATCATGAATTACAGCATTATCTCCTATATAAAACGATTAAATAATTTGTTACTTAGTTTCTGGTTAATTTGATTCAGTTCTAATCAGTATTTCCAATGATACCAGTAAAATTACACTTGTGTCAAAAATTAAAGCAACAAACAGAAATCCTTTCCTCGGGTGATTTTTTTATATATATTTGATAAGTTTAACCTGTTGCTATCGTGATTTTTTGTTGATAAATCCTGGCACATTAAGGTTAGTTTATTTTCTATATTAAACCAGTTGTCTATAACATCATAAATATTACTATCACCTGATCGTATTATGTGGTCAATGGACACACGGGAAAGAATTTCCGTTCGTTGCTTTAATTTTCCATAAACAATAACAGAGTTTTGGTATAAATACCACACAAAGTATACAATACAATAAGATTTTATTCTGTTCTTATTTCTCAAAATACTGAATTGTCCAATCATATAGGAAACAAACTTATAGAAGTACGTAGTTAGGAGAAGCTAATACCCACTCGTATGATATTATTTGCATGGTGGAAACATCACCGAATATAATGCAAATAAGATCTTCCAACAGCTAAGGTTCAGAGAATAAGCAACACTTATTTTGTTTTATGTTTGTAGAACAGCGAAAATTCCATTAGTAAAAAATTAATATTATTTTAAATTTTCAAGCAAATTTGACGAAATATTAATTTTTGTCACCTTTCCATTTGTTTTCTTACTGAGGCAAAGAGCTCTATTTCTAAGCACTGAAAACTGTTTTTTATCCAAGCTTAAAATTGAATGAGCGAGACACGTTATTTAAAAATTCTAATAACAAGATTGGGGCTGTATGTTCTGGATATGCCCAATGTTTCTTCTCTACCTATGTAATATTTCCTTATCAGATTTTACAAAACTACAAAGCATATGTTTTCATTTGTAATTCTTTTTGCAACGTGGAAGGCACATTTACTTTAAGGGATTGTTTATTATTATTATTATTTGGCGTTATTGGTTCATTCATATTATATATTGATGTTTAATATTATTACATATAATACTCAACACCAACACTATGTCGAAAATACGCTGTATAAAAAAAGGAAACATATCGCTCGAATACACTTTTCACTGCATATACTCCCAACTTTCAAATACTGCACGAGTAACATTTATTGCCAGTGATTTTGATTGGTCGTTGACAGGTAACTGTGTATTGCTGATTATATCATGATATGTTAACTACAACCTCAATGGCGAATTAAAATCCACTATTTCAAACCACAATTTCATGAAAACAAAATGAAAATTTAATTTAAGCTGAAGATTTGGTGCAAATGGGAGCAGTGATTTTTTTAAGTCATAGAGAAGTGAACCAAAATACGAGAGTTCATAGAAATAAGCATTCTGAAAGCACTATTACATAAATGGATTTCACTCCAAAATCAACACTACTAGTGAACTCAGAATTTTTACCAAACAACTATAATTCTTGCACAAAAGATATACAAGCAAGGAGGCAAATGAACAAATGCCATTCTGTTAAACAACAAGAAAATATCAGTCCCTTGCTCCAATTTTCAGCTATGAAGCACACCTTCAACGATTTGTTTTATATTCTCACTCATTTATAACTTGCTGGGGATATGTCTTGTAAGGAGCAACACACAGTTACGTATGTATATGTACATATACATACATGCATACATAGAAAGCTACTTTCCAAAAGAAATGCCTATTTCGAAAGGCCATTTTTATCATCTAGAAACAATTATTATTTTGATTGATAGCAACCTGATTCAGTCCTGCGTACTCCTTTGTGTGGGTGTGTGTGTATACAATATTCCATTTCATCGTTACTTTTAAATAAACATTGGAGTTCATTTTTGTGTACCTGGCCTTATATTTTAATGCTATTCACTCACTAATATTTGTAATGAGATAATTCTCATATACACGTTTAATGGAATGCAAATTTTATAATACATTCGCCCATAATTCAACAAAGAATGTTGATTAATTAGTCTTCCAACATTCAATCTATGTCATAACATGTAGCATTTGTATAGAACAAAATCTAAATTAATGTAAAATATTTAAATATTGAATATGTTAAAGTATTCGATATATTAATTAACAGTAATGTTTATTTATATGCATTAATTTAATCACTATATAATTAGAGCCTATGTTGTAAATATACCATCACAAGTAATTAAATATCTTTGAAAAGATGTTTACAATTTTGTTTTTACCTATAAGAATAGTCAATATTTTGACATATAATATCACATCATTTTGAAGCATTTCACCAATAATAAAAATTATGAATATATTTTTGTAGTTATATCTACATTTCTTTTTATAACTTTTTTGTGGTTAAAATTACAAGAATAGAAATTGAAATTTAGGCCCAAAAAAGAAGAAAAAATGAAATTTGTATTGTACATTTCAATAATTCTATAATGATCATTACTAGAAATATTTAGTTGTATAGACATCATATTTCTGCTCAGTGCTATATACTTTTGTAACATTATATTATTATTTTATGTAATGATTAATCTTATGGAGCTTAGTTAAGTGAATAATAAGAATATTTTCTAGTTAATTTATGATACATAATTGTAGGTAAATTTCTTACTGCTCTGTTTTATTATTATTCAAAGCTAAGTTGGTAAGCATTTATATCATAATAAATATTATAGTCGCTCTGTAAGATTACTGTAAAAAACAATCACCTTAATCTCGCTACGATATGTATGTTTAAATGTTATATGCCATTTTAACGCACGAACACACACCCACGCATGATAACGCACATCCACACACATACTTACTTATATACAGACCGAAAACCCCACTCAAGTAAAAAAAAAAAAAGGTTCGATTAATCATATATTCGAGAACCTACCGTGGAGTGTATAATTTTAAACACTGGAATTTAAATTGACCTACAAACACCAGTTTAATAACGATAGTTGATGTTTTTCCTTGGACCCATGAATATATAATTTCGCCTGATGTACTTTTCCTGCATCATCTTGCGAACAGGGGGGAGGGGACATGTTCTTTATTTACCACAATGTAAGGGAGTGCTACAGGTGTACTAAATGTATGTTTATAAAGGAAGCACACGTATTGGTCTTTTAATAACAGGGAATTGTTTGTCCCGCTCTTCACAACAAAATAACCCACCCCTAATGTCATTTAAGTAAACTTTTTTTCCCTTTTACAAAAAACAAATCCTCCATTAACTGAAAGATTCTATCAGCTTCTATGGACCTATTTTATGTTATGAAATTTTGGTGTTTTCTTCATACAGTGTTTATTGTTGTTTCCCTTATTGTTGAGAGAGTGCCCATTGTCGTGAGCAACGCTAGCTTGTCTGGATTCCCTTTCGGAGGGCGTGGTTCCGCCTAGGGGGGTGGAAAAGCCTGATCCTTGAGCCTTTTCCCGGTGGGGGCGGGGAGATTTCCAGAAAGGATTCTACGACAACCCTTCCAGTGGAACCGCACTTCAGAGAACATGAAGGTTTTCACAGGATTTTGACTTGGAGTCCCTGTTCCACACTTTCTCCAGAAGACCTTTGACCTTGAGGCTAGCAGTCGTTCTGGAGCCTCTGTACCTTTTCCTTGAGCTACGCTTTCTGAAGAGGTCCCGGGTTCGTTCCGGGTTCTCTGTCTTCAAGCGGATTTGCGACAATATACCCACGAGCAGCTCGTCGACGTTGTGGTTAATAGCGACAGAAGTTTCAATGAATTTGGACTCGTAGGAAGTAGCCAACTGCTTCCCTTCTGAAACGAAAAAAGAAATGTATATATATATTTTAAAATATTACATCTAGTACACTGGTGAACAATGGTTCTGTTAAAACCAGGGTTGTTAAAGGGCCAGGAATTTTAAATAAATTCAAGTCCGGTCCAGGAGAGAAAATCAGCAAGCGTAAATGGGTTCTGGACCGTAAAGAACCCTTTTATCTGTAAAGTATATAATTCGGTCCAGGAACCTTTTTTCGGATTAGTTTAAATAGGGTCCAAGTTCTGTATTGATGTTGTTGAGTTGGTGTTTTAAGTTCACTTTATGCACAGTAAGGTTAATCGGGACTAGACCTACAGTTTAAAGTGGGATCCGAACCACTGTGCCATGTGCCTCCACCTGTATCGAACCCGGGACCCCTTGATTACAAGGCGACGGCGACTGCGCCATTGGGAGCCCAATACACAACTTGGTTCGGTTTTTTTTAATTGTGCGAGGAAAAAAAGTTACAGCCTGTAACTGAACCCAATAAAATCTACCAGAATGATTTAAAGATTTGTACACCTGACTTACGTTTTTCAATATTTATTAGCCTATTACAGCGCCCCATTTCAACCTGGTGGCCGAAAATTGAACGTTTTTATCGCCATCCACTTCCCCATGGTCTTCATAGTGGATTCACCAAATGTCAGAGTCCTACGATGCCTCAAACAGGCTACAGAGGGCTCTGAGTTGGGTAACTTTAATTCTGGCCACCCGGTATTCATTAGCTGAAAAATGGTGATCAGATATACTAATAAAGCATCTTTATTATGATAAACAAATAACAATCCTGCCACTATCGTGCAGGCCCGTAGCTAGAACCGACCTCCAGGGGGGGCTCACGATATATCAGGGGGGGCTTTGTAAACCAAGTCAATTTTTCAAAAGTTTAATAGTATTAAATGAAGGTAAATTATCTGTGTCGAGGGTCATTAAGTTAATTTAAAATATAAAATTTAGAAATATCATGTACAAATACTACAGTTTTTTTATATCTCTCTTGAAGTGCTAATGACTGCCACTGACACCATCCCTTAATACACACTCCATTCTATTTTTGATGATACAGATATTTATATCACACATGTTAAAATGTAAATATTAACTTCAATCATAGTGCCTACCGTACATTCCACCCCCGGCCAAAGCATTAAAACTTGGGATTTGTTCACATTTGACGCAGATGCGGAAGGAATGTGGATAATGACATCAAAGTCACAGATTTCTGTCAAGCGAGAGGCTGCAATAGGAGCAGGGATGGTACAGATAAAGAAGACTTCCTATGAAAGAACTTTCTAAAGTCTAGATAATCTTCTAAACACTTGCCGCTGCTTAGACTTCTGCTCATAAACAAGATGAACGAACGAAGTTGTGAACAAAATAATATATTCTGTCTACATTTTCACTGTTCACCTCAAACAAATTAGAATACAAAATAGTTTTACCTAATGTCAGGGGGGCTCGCGGAAGTGCCAGGGGGGCTGGTGACCTTGTCAGGGGGGGCTGAGCCCCCCCTGGCCCCTGCCTGGCTACGGGCCTGCTATCGTGCAGCGTGAGTTTTCTTGAAAATCATCAAGTGTAAATGGGTTCTTGACCATAAAGAATATTTCAATTCGGTCTTTCCGGATGAATTTACAAGGGTTGGATAAAAAGTAATGGCAACACTGGTATAATTGGTACTTGACTGTATTGGCAGAGGAGCACGTGTTACATTCCTTCAAAGTAATCGCCCCTCATCTCTACGACCTTCTGCCACACGTATGGAAGGCGTCGTACACCGTCAGCGCGTCCATCTCTGTCGATGTCCCGCAGTGATCGCCCTATATGTATGATGGCTTCGCGCGTGTCGTAGTGCTTCCCGCCCAGTGGTTCCTTCATTTTGGCAAAAAGGTCGTAATCACACGGTCTCATATCGGTGAATACGGCGGATGTTCCAGTACCTCCCACTACCAGTTCTGCAGGAGAGCCGTCACAGTGTTCGCAGTGTGACACGTTGCATTGTCAAGCAGGATGATGGGACACCGTGCCAGAACGTGCCGTCGCTTCCTTCTTAATGCGAGACGAAGGTGGTGTTGCAAGAAGGTGCAGAAGTAGGCTGCGTTGGCCGTCTGCCTGAGAGACGTTGTTCTTCTTGCCTAAACATCTTGTTAGGGCGCTTGCACTCTCGTCCTCTGCTTCAGAGCACTGCTGTTTTTGACTGAATAACATACAATCGCTCCCACTCACTATACTTCCTCGTCTGACATTCCTTTATCAGCCACGAAACGCTTGTGGCGCTGTGACTCACCCCTTTCACGGGACAGCAGCGTTGCCATTACTTTTTATCCAACCCTTGTAAATACTGTCCAGGAACATGTCAACGAACTGCCAAAAACGTAAAGTTGTGCACATGTCGTGTTACTGCTGCGTAACAATTGCAACATCCAGAGACCACTCACTGTGACATCAGCATGCTTCTCATACAGTGTATGACATACACCAAGGTGTGTCCGTACCAAATTTCATTACATTGTGACCAATAGTATGATTTATATAAGCGAAAATCAGGGGCCGACAGCTAGTGAAACATCATGTATTATCATAGCGCATTTTGTGAATGGGGAATTTCAGGCCATTCCTTCTGGATGAGGATAAAACAGAACAAAGCCTGGCAAAACTGAGGACGTGTGGTTGTGCAGATTAAGACTGCCTTTCAACAGACGGCTACAGCTCCGTCACCCAAACCCCTTTCCGTTTCGGCACCGGTCTTTCTTATCTTTCGCCCGACACGCCCTAGTTGGAAGGAAACTTCCAGCGGCTCCTCAGAGGACTTAATGACTTTCATTTGATGGAGGGAGGACCACACTTCACTCGGCGATAAGGAAGAATTTCCAATCGCAACGTCGATTCCTTCGCCGTCTTGGACCTTACAAAGCAACCAATAAAATTCTTTCTCCATCGATTTCCGACGAAAGTAAGAGCCGCCATGGAAATTCCAAGAATTGACCCTTTTTGTGCCTGGGTTCAAATCCACTCCGGGATGTAGACCATCAATTGCTCTTTGGAATTCTCAAAAGATGGGAAGGAACATGATTTCTTCTTCTTTAGCGCGTGGAAGATTGCTGTATTTCTAATGGTTTTCCCTGACCATTGGACTTGAATATCTCGAAAGCTTTCTTGAAGTCACTTCTGAGGTTCCTCCCGATGTAATCATATAATGACGTCACATAGGTGAAGAAATATTAACAAAGATTACCTTCAGATCGATTTGCCACCGAAAGGACTCGTGTAATAAGAACAAATTTGCAACGAATAACCAGCGCCACTGTTGCTTAGGTGGCAAAGTTGATAGATTTGATTTATTTTAGTTCGCGTTTCTGCCCCTTTTGGTTAATCGCAAAGATGAAGATTAATGATGAGATTATGAAATTCATGAAGGAACACACAAAGAAAACGCCCAGGACCTCTGGAGTCGTAACGTAGTTAGTTGAACTACTATAAAAATGAAGGGGTGCAGTCCACTAACGCACAAGAATGTGCGCTCGTGTTATATGAAAGGTGCCATGAGCGCACAACATCCAATGCTGCGTTGCCACATCTATGGTTGTGTAATGGCTAGGTTAGGTTAGCTTCGACTATGTCTCTGGGGTCCGCTGGTGTCTCCCTCCTCCTGCAACGATACATTGCCCGTCTTACGAGGCCAAATTCTTTATGAGATAGTAGTGATGTGCCGAAGCCGATTACAGATGCATGAAAATCGGCCGAAATTGACACATCGGCATCGGTATCGGAATCGGCAAAAATCCGATATTTAAACTGGTACAGATTATACTAGAGTTTTTACCTTCTAATAAGTTTTATATTCCAGTTTTGTAAGATTTATTGAAAATTTGGTTATGATTCGTCATTATTGTAGAGTTTTTGTAATAAAATTATTGCAAACTCATTCAGAGGATCAACCTAACTGTAAATCGAAAATAAAACAGTACATTGCTGAACCAGGATCTGCTGTTGTATTGGAAATTCAAAAATGAATATTCAAACCTGAAGCAAGTCGTGAGAAAATACTTGGGCATACCTGCTGCATCAGTATTCAGTGATTGAGTGTTCAGTGTTGCTGAACAGATTTGAGATAAGCGAAGAAGTAGGTTATTTCCTGAAGTGCTTCCAAATCTCGTGTTTCTGAAGTTGAATCTGGCAGAACAGGAATTCATTTTGCATTTCATAGAACTGCTTGTGTACTAATGTTTAATCTCTTGAGAATCCATGTTCTTCTTAAAGGTTCACATAATCCCATTTTGTAGATGCAAATGTACATTCGCATCTCTTGAGAATATACGTATATGCATATACATATGATATGCAAAAGAAATGTACATAGCAAATTTATTTTTGGCATGCTGAAAATAACATCCCATTTCTTATGTATCGGAATCGGTTAAATATCGGCATCGGTATCGGTTCCAAAACTTATCGGTGAGTACATCGGCATCGGTAAATTTTCAGCTTCGTCACATCCCTATGAGATAGTGAGGTTACTTAAATGGAATAGGGTGTTATGAATATAGCCATTCACATAATATATGATATATAAGGACCCAGCCGCGGTCCCTTGAAAGGCAAAAACAGTTGACACAGCGTGGCAACATCGCCATGGATTTTGTGCGCTCGTGGTATACATTTTTAACCACAAGCGCACGCAGCCTTTTGTTTGTGCGCTCCCGGCCTACGGCCAAATGAAGTTTCAATATGATATACATTTCGGCAGGACAATTGTGTTTTGTGCCAGAGTTATTTTATCAAAGTTGGCCCAGTCCGAAAAAAAAGTTTTTTTTTTTCATTTTGCAGCTTTGTAATTGTTCTCTTAAACTAAACAGTGTATTACTAAATCTTTGAACTAATCAACAATTCATCAAATCTTTCTGGTAAGCATTTGGTTCAAGATGTTGCAAAAATGTGGCCAAAGAGCGTTCTATTCTATACGAAGAGGTACAACAACTTAACTGAGTTATGGGTACAGATCTTAAAAATGTGTGTTACAGTTATGAACGTCGGGTAGGGGGGGGGTCGAACTGGAAATTGACATTAGATTATTTCAAGTTACAAAAAGCTGAAAGCTTGTTATTTTTTATTTTAATAACAAGGGCCCGGGACTTTATGTCCTATAAAACTGCAAAATATGAATATAATTATGTCATAAAAATCGAAAAATCTCATAAAAAATTAAAAATATGTCAGAAAGATGCAGAAATATTCCCAGTAAAGTCAAGAATATGCACAACAGTACTTTCGAATTTCTCATTATACGGGAAGTCAGCATCTTCCAGGGAAGATTGACTAGGGTGGGTATTAAATGATCACAATTCCATGTAGTGGGAAAATACTGATAATATTGTGAGGTTCACTGAAATTATCCTACGTTTCATGTACTATTATGACCCCTGTCAACACATGCTTTTTCAGACACTAAACTATTCAATCTGTATTATATTAATCTATGTTGGAATCTTTTCTTTAAAAATGTGTTATTGTTAATGTAATGAATTGTTGAACTTAAATCAGGGGAAAATGATGAAACTATGGAAATATTAAACAACTATGTAATAACCATGGTAAATTGTAAACAACAATATGATATAAAAGAGCTAGACTTTTGTAAATCTACGGGACATTCTCCTGGTTGCCGAAAGGTTGATGGTTCAGGGGACGTTGGGTAATATCTTGCTTCAATCTTCGGATTGGCTGGTGTACTTGTACTCCATTTTGGCGGATATTCTACAAACCCAACTCTGAATAAGGTGTTCTCCTGCATCATCAAAAGACCAGGGTTATAAACTTCGATATAACTAATAGGTTTAGGCCTACAAGTTATACCGGGTGAATTGTCTGTTTGAAAAAGTGTTTGTATAACATCGGAAGTTTAAATAAATCTTCGAGTAAAAGATCTTAAGGATCTTTCATTTCAAACCTACATAGGTAATAATTTGAAAATAAATCCTGCACAACAGACCACGCAAGGGCTTGGTCCGACTAACCCCTAAGAAGCCTTTGAGAAGTCCGATAAAAGGGTTATAACCGGACGTGTCAATGTCGAACAGCACCTTTGTGGAAACTAAATCATAATTGGCCTCTCACTACAATTCTGGTAAGTGTAGGCAAGTAATACACAAATACAACTTTTTAAGGCAGAACGTAACTATATAGAATCTAAAAAACAGCCTACAATTTTTTTTTGTCAGAACATGTTACACTCAATTTTATCTCCGTTCCACAACTGTACTGGGCCTGTAATGTAAGTGGTAATAAAAAAAGGGGGTATTATTGTTTTGCACTATTTGGTAAGAAAAGCCCCATCTGCTTTTAATGTTTTTGTCCGTAATTTCATTATCCTGCTATCGATAATATAAACTAATCGTTGCGGTGAAGGTACGAAGAATAAATTGTAACCGATTATGTGCAAGAGAATTACGAAATTATACAGAAATATGTTGTAAAAACGTGAAATTGGTAAAATATGTCAAAACATGCATTTTCAAGTTCGTCTCTTTTGGCTGATTTTCATCAGATACGTAAAGGTCTCACATCAATATTTGATCAAATGACAAAAAAATATGTCATAATATTAAGTCCCGGGCCCTAGTAATAACAGAAATAAAGTTCGGTTACTATTGACACAGAATAACTGTAGTAAAAACTCTCTTCGATCGAAAAAGTTGAGTGTAAGATACAGAAATCAGGATATGCTTTTTACCATTCTATCATTTAGTCCAAATCATAAATGGTTCCACAGTTTTCAAAACTAATTTCTGGAATGTTATGTGAGACGTCAAACAACAGAGCAATTCCAGATAAATGTCTACCTTGATGGTCAAAATTATATATCATTGAAGAGCAATGTGCTGCACGTTGTTTTCAAGAAGAACATCTTTAGATTGCGAATATGTAATACATGTGTTTGTAAACTAAAATATGTTTATAAAAATCACCTCATCAAGTACTATTCCACTAACTTTGATTCAGAAAATCCATAGTCATATGTTGCCAAGTCTGTTACATTTAAATTTATTTTTATTTGGTGCTGGGCTGGTAGAATAAATTTGAAGAAATTTTGATATGCAAGAATAAAACCTAGGTTATGTATTTTCCATTATAGATTTCATGAATAATATATAAATAATTAAAATATTAATAAAAAACTGCTTCTAAAGTTTCAGTGTTCTACTTGTGGAATTGCTACATAAACTTTTTTAACTAGAATTTCCCCCTAGCCTTTAAGCTTTTTCATGAACGAGGTACGTAAAAGTTAATAACAAAACAGATTAACTATGCATGACTCTATATGAAATGTAAAAAAGAGAATAAAGAACATTTAATGCTGAATATTAACTCATTTGGTGAATCGTATTGAAAACTCTCCCCAAGGATACAATAAAAATAATAATGATCATAATAATATTTAAATTTGGAGTAAAATTTGTTTATTTCTATTAGATTATAGTAGTTTTTATTGTATAATAATAATCATAACAATGATAATAATAATAATTATTGTTGTTATTACTTCTATTCAAGTTTTTCTAAAATAGTAACTGTGGCTTCCAAACACTGAGGACTATATATAAACAGAACCCTTCCCGATAACGGAGTTCACGCAGAACGTTTTTTCCTCATGGTAGGAACTCCCCCCTCAACCCAAGAGCCCGACTGAAGCTGTATTTATATGTATGAATGCCGCGAAATCGGGTGTCGGCCTTTGTGGTGGGGCTTAGCTGTGCCAGGTGAAAAGCATTGATTAGGAAGGCAAGGGGCGAGATTGGCTTTTCTCGGGTGCCAATGGGGTCACCACCTCTCGCAGAAAAGCGAGGGAATTTCTCAGCTAATGCTTCTCGGGCCAGGAAATTGCTTTTTCCTTTCTCTCCACATATCAATATTTGTTTCTCTCGCTAGCGGCTACCATGATTAATTGAATAAGACACACATACGTCGAACGGGTCTCTGGACCTCCCCTGGAAATTGACATCATTCATTTAAAGCTACAAGATAGCCGAAGGTTTGTTACTCTTATTGTTAAGGCCGTACTAAAGGTGATTTTGCTGTAATTTTTCGATAACAAATGGCAGCACCAACACCGAGTGCCATGTTGCCAGATCTACGTGCATAATCAAGATAAGTACATAGAGGTTGGTCGATCAGGGTATTAACTGATGGAAGATCGACGTTCACATTGATTAGTGGAATTTAGACAAAATTTGTAGGTGTGCAGCAATGTTATTGATTTCTATGAGATCAGTTAGATACTCTTATCAGAAAAAAGAACGAGTGTATCACCAATGGAAAGTAGTGAAAGTCACAAATATTCCAAAATATTAACAAAAACTAAAAAAAACAATCGTGTGGTTAGTTCATACACCAAACAGAGCAAGTAAGAATAATACGTTTGAAGCAACTGCTGTGTTGACTACGTGTTAATAGGTGTGCTTCACCTACGTCACAAACTGTTGAATTATGAACAGAAAAAAGTTCATTTAGTTAGTATTCGAACAAAGTAATCAAAGTAAAAATGCATTGGATCGAGGGATAAATACAGCAACAAGGTTACATTCTACCATTTCATCCAAAGAACAAATGGTTCCACAGTTTTCAAAATTCTAATAACTACAGCTGTAGGTGAGAGGTCACACAACAACGTTTATGAATAAAAAATCCCCCTAAAATTTAAAGCTTTTTCTTGAACGAGACATGCAAAAGTTAATATGAAAAATGCATTTCAGATACTAACTGCATAAAAAGCAAAATAAATAATAGAAAATAGTTGTGTTGGTATTCACTTGGTGAATCGAGTCTCCCCATTTATATAATAATTATTATTATTTCGAATAAAATTTGTTTTTATTACTTTATAATATTTATTATTGTATAATGGCATTAATAACCATTGTAATAATCCTCATTGTTATTTTTTCTGCTATTCAACTTTTATCATTTGTCAAACCCCCCCCGCCCCCGCAAAACTTTCCGGCGACGCCCATGGTTGTGATGTGCATGCACTCAAGGTGTGATAGTTCAAGTCATTACTATCTGAAAGACAATACATCCAGTTGATGATGGTGATGAATTAAAAGTTTTGGGTCCATTGGCATATACGGGGGAATTCCCTTACCTAAAATCCTCTATCATAAAGTTTAAAAAGGGTGTAAAAAGGGTGTAAAAAGTCTCTTGAGAAAGGTTGTAAAGGGACCTGCAGAGGACATATTAAAAAAATATAAGGACACACTAAAAGCATTAGCTAAAACACTCATCATCCAACATGGATGATAAAGGTCTGGGAAGTCTCTTTCTTAGGAAATGAAAATAGTCATATTCGAGAAGGATGTGCCGAACAAAACGACAGAACACGGCACAGAGTAGGTTCCAGCCCTTTTTAGAAATGACGATGCCTTAGACGGCTGTGTCCGATTCGAAGACGAGTTAAGGTTTCTTCTCGGCTGGAGGAAAGGGGCGAGGAACGGCATGCACCAATGTTGGGGCTTGACAGCAAGTTGCAGCATCACAGTCGGAGACAAGTCAGTGTGTGTGTGTGTGTGTGTGTGTATGTGTGTAGAAATTTAAATGTAAACTGCAGACAGCTCAGGAGCCGAACCCGAATTAACTAAGTTACTGAGCCAGCGAGGCGAAATATCAGGCAAAATCCGGGCTGAGTAGGTAACTTAATTGGTATAGTAACGACACGGTATGCCAGAGACCCGGATTCAAGTCCTGGTCGAGCCTACAGTTTTCACTTTTCTATGTACAGTAGTGTGTACATCTACATATGAACACATGAGAGAGGGAGAGAGAGAGAGAGAGAGAGAGAGAGAGAGAGAAAGTCTGCAAAAGAGAAATATACTGGGATTGGATTGATTTAGTGTTTTAAGTCCACTTTATGCACAGTAAGGCTAATCGGGACTGGACCTACAGTGGGATCCGAACCACTTGTGCCTCTACCGGGTATTGAACCCGGGATCCCTTGATTACAAGGCTACGACGCTACCACTGCGCCATCGGGGAGGCCCCAGAAATATACTGGGATAAAGAAAGAAGAAAGATAAAAATAAGTTTTTGATTAAATGTTGTTATTTTGAGTGGCTTTTCTTCTACTTTTGGCTAATCGCGACAACGAAATTGATGAAGGGACACTTACAAGGAATACCAATGCCCAGACATTCGAACCCGGGACTCTGGCATTGTAACGCCAGAAAAATAGGAAGGAAGAGACATACTCATATACAGTAGCATTAACTAGGAGTTCATTTTCGGGGTCGGTTTCACAATTGAAAGATTTTTATGTAAAAAATATTCTTACAATACTTTGAAAACTTAATATGCTGACCAAGGCAGTAATACCATAGGGATGATGTACGACTTAAGAGAGAGAGAAATGCGATATTTAAACACACGAGAGAAACAGGACATGACATAGAGTGGGATGAGGCTAAGCAGATAGGAAGGGAGAAGAGCATACTAGTGAGAAAATGGAAGGAGGCCAAGGAAATAGAGAAGAAAGGTGAAGAAGACACAATGAACTGGAATGGGGGACTGAAGATAAACAAAGACAGGAAGAAGGTGTTAGAAAGAGTGGAAAGGACAAGAGAGAAAGAGGAGAGAAGAAGGAAGAAGAATGAAGAATGAAGAAAAAAGAGCGTGAGATAAAGAGTCCAACCACATTCACTTTCAGATGAAAGTACAGTTGACAAGGGAAAGCCACCTGCTAGAATGTTCCGGAACAACTTTCTAATAGTCTGGAGGGGAGTAATGTTTGTGTATATATATCGTCCAGTTTTTGTATCTTGTTCCATTTGTACTTGGTGCAGAGTTTGAAGAAGACCTTGCTAGAAGGTTGAAACGTTACGTTTAGTTTATGTTTTATAATGAAATAAATTACTGCCTTGGTCAGCATATTGAGTTTTTCAAATCATGGAAACAAGGCTTAATGGTGTTAACATACTTGCTCTGCTTGGTGCCTTCTATTCCTCTTTTGAGCCTGAATTCGATACTTCTCTCTTGTTTTGTGTCTACTTTTTCTACTTTGTGTATGATTAGTTGGTTTCAGAGATGCAGGACTCCTGAGTGTAGGTTCACATAAACATTTAGTAAGGAGGAATAGACTCACCTTCGGTTGTGACAGCCCGACTTCTGACGAGATCCGTTTTGTTGCCGACGAGAATAACAGCTTTGGTGCTGAACGAGTCACTCTTCCACAGATACTGCAGCGTTTCCTCGGCGCAGAGGAGACTGGCTCTGTCAGCAATGGAATAGACGACGACGTAAGCTTGGGGTTCGTAAGTTGATATGCAGTTCTCCGGCTGTGAACGAGAAAGTCGACGGCGCTGGAGTGAGTTCAAGCAGTCAGTTCGGTTGAACCTGTGACCCGCTAATGCCCAAACACCCCATATCTTTATTCTATATATCAATCCCTATGTTCGAGGTGCGTTCCAAAACTTCCAGGACTCAGATGAACGCAGTGGTACACTGTGCAGTCCGAGCCCGTCACAGATGGCGCCAGCGTCGTAAGGTAGCTTTCCTCGTAGCTTATGCGTTGACTGCGCCGAGTGATAGTATAGTCCCCTTGCGCATGTCATAATTTGCGTCAGTCCCTTTCCTACTTTTTCTGTCTCTGCGAGCTCAGAACTTAATCAAACACCAGCCTTTACCCTCTTGCAAAATTGCATTTAGAGAGCATGGAAAGCAAGAAGAAATTTCTAAACTTCGGAAAAAATGTTCATGTATATTAGACACGCCAAGGTTCATTAATCAAGATCTGGAAATTTTGAACACACCTCGCATACTCGACTGAACACATTTGCTGCCTAACCACATATTCCTAAGATATTCTTGATTAAATATATGTTGACTTCGAAAGGAAAATTTGTATCAGGACCCACGCCTTATTCTAACATTTAACAACTTTATATTTGTATACAAAGTCAAGAAATACCTTGGACAGCTACACTCTTTCCAGTTTAACTGCAGTTTAACAGATATCATAAGTTATGTTTGGGAATTATATACAGTAAATACACTGGGTAAAGTAACTCTTTAGATAACATAGACTTGGAATTTAAAACACTAAACTTACGGCCGTGAAATTAGGCGGGTGGCAGAAGCTCGCGCTGTTGCCACGTCGGATCATAACCCCATGGGTTCGGAGGTTTAAGAGAATGAAAAATCTCGTTGTAGAGTTGGTCTTTGTAATCCATGTGATACAAACTAACAGCATTTGCTCGAAAGGTCAGGGACGACACAAAAGTGCCCCGGAGAGAGGTCAGTCTGACGCTCGAACTAAGCAACGCAGCCCGGTTGACGTTGCCACACAGTGCGCGGGAAACAGCAACTTTTGTCCCACTCTCGCTTTGTTTTTCCCACACGTGGCACCAGCGCAATTCTGCCCAGCTGCCTGTTTTCATGGCCGTGCGTGTAAACAGTATTATGCCTATCATTAACATTAAAATTAAGCCAAGGATAAATAAATGCAAATAGAGTACAACTTTGACATGGATATGTAATTATACCCTTACAAGAAAAGTAATTTACTGGTGCTTAGTTAAACAATGCTTGATTTCTTCTTACAAAATCCTACTTTAAAATAAAATATTTTGAACTTACGCTAGAGTATAGGTATAATGTTGGTAGTGAAACCTCGATTATCCATTCAAGATTTCCAAGCCGCTTAACTTTTATGCACTTGTTACGAGGGTCACTATTTATATTTTGAGCCTTGGCAACACTGATTGAAGTTAGGCGCGTTTTGACGTTTGCATGGAATCGTCTGGCATTATTGACCATACGTACTTCAAATGTTTTGTCAATAGCTTCATTTGTGTTGTTTATGTTGCCTTGGAGATTGTGCGACAACAATAAAATGGAATTAACTTGTGAACATTTTCGTGCGATAATTTTTTACGATTTTGGACGTGGATTATCAAGACAAGAGTGCATCGATCAACTTACTTCCACATTTGGCGATGAAGCCCCATCCTTTGCCACTGTGAAACGCTGGTATAACGAATTTAATCGTGGCCGCCATTCGCTCACCGACGAGATTCGCGAAGGTCGTCCAAAATCAGTTGTTGTTCAAGAAAACATTGATGATGTGCAAAACCTAATACTGCAAGATCGTCATGTGACATACTGTGAGAATGAGGCAACCATAGGCATTAGTTCCACCAGCATATATAAAATATTACATGATCATTTAGCTGTGAGAAAGGTATGTTCTCGTTGGATCCCACACAATTTGACAAAAACTCAAAAAGACGCTCGCGTCAATTGGTGCAAACAAATGCTCAATAAATACAATCGTGGTGCTTCAAAAGACGTATATAAGATTGTAACAGGTGATGAATCATGGATATATGCATATGAGCCGGAACGTAAACAGCAGTCGACTGTATGGGTGTTTCAAGATGAACCCAATCCAACAAAAGTTGTTTGCGCTCGAAGCACATCGAAACAAATGGTCGCCTGTTTTTTCGGGAAAACTGGTCATGTGGCAACTGTGCCTTTAGAGGAACGTAGAACGGTCAACTCTGAATGGTACACAACAATTTGTTTGCCAGAGGTCTTCGGTCAAATACGGAAAACAAACAAACGCCGTCGGATCATTCTTCATCAAGACAATGCCAGCTGTCACACATCTCGTCTAACAACCGACTTTATGAACAGTCAAAAAATCGAATTGATGGGTCATCCGCCGTACAGTCCTGATTTGGCACCCAATGACTTCTTCTTGTTCCCGAATGTCAAGAATAAATTGCGTGGACAACGATTTTCGTCAGCGGAAGACGCCGTTGATGCGTTCAAAAACCATATTATGTAGGTGTCTCAAGAAGATTGGAAAAACTGCTTTGACAAATGGTTCGAACGAATTCAAAAGTGTATTGACCATAAAGGAGAATACTTCGAAAAACAATAAAGCAGTTTTCAATGCCAAATTCCTGTTTTTTCATTGTTAGGCTCAAAATATAAATAGTGACCCTCGTATGGTCACGCTTGTCAATCAACTTCGCATAATTAGGTTTTCAGTATTTCACATGGACAAGTTTTCGGCACTTCTCATTGTCAGATTTCAAGTATTCCTCATGGTCAGGATCTTAGTAATTCTCATGGTCCGATTTTCAGTACTTCTTACTGTCAGGTTTTCATCATTTCACTTGATCAAGTTTTCGACACTTCTCATGGTAAAGTCTTCAATACTCATACTTTGGTTTCCAGTACATCTCATGGTTAAGTTTTAAACAATTCTCATAATAAAGTTTTCAGTACGTCTCATGGTGAATTTCTAAATACTTCATAGTTAGGTTTCAGAACTTCTCATGGTCCAGTTTTCAATACTTGTCAGAGTTAGGTTTTCAGCACTTCTCATAGGCCAGTTTTCAATACTTCTCATACAGTAGTTAGGTTTTCAGAACTTCTCATGATCTAGTTTTCAATACTTCTCATAGTTAGGTTTTCAGCACTTCTCATGGTCTAGTTCTCAATACTTCTCACTTCTCATAGTTAGGTTTCCAGCACATCTCATGGTCTAGTTCTCAATACTTCTCACTTCTCATAGTTAGGTTTCCAGCACATCTCATGGTCTAGTTCTCAATACTTCTCACTTCTCATAGTTAGGTTTCCAGCACTTCTCATGGTCTAGTTCTCAATACTTCTCACTTCTCATAGTTAGGTTTCCAGCACATCTCATGGTCTAGTTCTCAATACTTCTCACTTCTCATAGTTAGGTTTCCAGCACTTCTCATAGTTAGGTTTTTGAGAACTTCTCATGATCTAGTTTTCAATACTTCTCATAGTTATGTTTTCAGCACATCTCATGGTCTACTTCTCAATACTTCTCATAGTTAGGTTTTCAGAACATCTCATGGTCCAGTTTTCAATATTTCTCATAGTTAGGTTTTCAGAACTTCTCATGATCTAGTTTTCAATACTTCTCATAGTTATGTTTTCAGCACTTCTCATAGTTAGGTTTTCAGCACATCTCATGACCAAATTTTACGTACTTATCATTGGTTTCAGCCGGCCCCCGTGGCGGAGTGGTTAGCAAATCGCGCTGCGACGCTAGGGTTCGATACCCGTCCTGGGCATGGATGTTTGTGAGTGTCCACTCATCAATTTCATCATGTCATCACTCATCCACATCTTCGCAAATTAGCCAAAAGTGGCACAAGAAGCGAAGTAAAATAAAGCAAATTGTGGTAAGTTTTTCAGTATTTCTCATAGTCATGTGTTGCATACTTCTCATGGTCAAGTTTTCAATACTTCCCACAATTTGGTTTTCAGTATTTGAAATCTTCCAGTAGGCTACATCTCATGGGTTTTAAGCTTCCATTGGATGTTATCTGAACTTCTCAGAACACCGTATTCTCATCAGTATTCAGGACATCCCTCAAAACAACAACGAAAGGAGCACCATTTATATCGACTCGTGGAAAGGCACAGACCTACTTTCTCCAAGCGACTGTTTCTCTGCTATTAACGAATCTCTTCTCTCCACACCAGAAGGAGGGAATAAACCTCCTTTTTACGATACGCACCAGACACGCGCCGCTGTTTTTTCTCGTAGGATTGACGTAAGAACCAGATGATGGAGTACGCTGCACCATATATTGCGTGAGTGCTCCTTTGATAATCCCACTTCGCGATCTTACTACCTGCCCGAGGAACCATTACAACTCCTCAGGGTCCGTTTCGCTGCCCCTCCGACGCCTGTCATAACATCTTTCAAGGGGTTCAGGAGGAGATAGGGGGAGTTAAAAATAGACTGGAGAAAGTGTGTCAGAGTGCAGTTTCTTCTGGAAGTGGAGGAGAAACCGTGAGATAAATCTCCAGAGCTTTTTTGGAACAATCTCAACAACTGGGGGGAATCGTGGAAGGCTGAGGAAAAGCTGAGGAAATGCTTTAAGGGAAGCAACACTGTTAACCTTGAAATGTTAGTTTCTTGTGATTGGTAGCGATATAAGTGTGAAATGTTGCATGGAGAGATGACGCCACTTATCAACTTGCTAAGAGAAGCAGACAACCAGTATTTGCACCTGGTAATACTGAAGTCAAAATCGCAAAGTGGACCTAATAACATGGGGGTAACTTGAGGCATCAAGTTTGAGGAAGCAGAGACGAACTTGGGACTTAACTTTGGGAGAGAAGGTAGAATCAAAAAGTTTTCTATCCCATAAAAATAGCTAAATAGCTGTTGAATTTGCGTATTCTTCACGTTACCAAGTTTGCAGCCGGTAAATCAACATTTCTTGTAAAATTTAGCATAAGCTTAATTGCTTATTATATATTATGCAAACTATTAAAGCAAGCTTCTAAACCAGAATTTAAGTAAGTTATTTAAAGAACTTAAAGACTGGTTAATGTACGCCACTGTTCGTTCTGCATCGTACCCTTCGGATGCCCGGGCTTCCTGTAAGAAAAGTGAGCGGGTGGCTATTGGCTTGTTTCTTCCTACGTTCTGTGCCGCGCTTGGCAGAGACAGTGTTGCTACATGCAGGAACTTCTCCTTGGTGAAGGGGAATCCAGATCCAATTTTAGGTAAAATTTTTATGAAAAATATCTAAATTGCCGCAAAATTTGAAGTTGTCGGGCATCTGTTTTCATTTCACTTCCATTGGTGACTTAATTCTATTGCATCTAATTAATCTAGGTGCGGTGCATAATAACAAGGTGGCTACTCTTGGAGCATGGTAAAATTCAAGTATAATTCCCGGTTTTAAAGGCGAATTTTCCAAAAATTCAAGCAGATGTTTTCTCTATTTCATCCTTAAGTATTATCGCCTCTCACCACTATACACATACACTCAAAAATATATTAACATTGTAAAGGGTCTGTGTGATTCCACTGTACCAAAAAATTCTAACTAAAATATTAGGTTAGTCAAAAAGTAAAAGCAATGTTTTTCTTTTCTTCCGTAGGTTGGCTGAACAGCTTTCTGAGCTCGCAATCCGATAGATAGTATCGTTGTCTTCGCCTGTGGCAGGTTACAGCGTCATCACTTCAGTTCGCTCTGCAGTGTTGCCAAGTAAACATGGCTGCGCCACTGTCCGTGTGCACCACAGAAGAACAGCATTCTGTAATCCGTTTTTTGTGGTCTGAAGGTGTACCGGGAGCTGAAATCCATAGAAGACTTTCGGCACAATACGGTGACAATGTTTTACCGCTGCGAAGTGTTTACCAGTGGATTGAAATGTTCAAAAGCGGTCAAACAAGTGTGAAGGACGAGGAAAGAGCAGATCGTCCAGCCACATCCACTACTGATGACAACATTGAGCAAGTCAGTGAGCTGGTTCTGAATAACCGACGAGTGACTGTTGATGAAGTGGCAAACCATATGCACGTTAGTCATGGTTCTGCATTTGAAATTATCCACAACAGGCTCAACTTTCATAAAGTCTGTGGGAGATGGGTCCCTAAGAAACTCACTGACGAGAATAAGAAGAATCTGTCTGCAATTAATGGACAGACATGCTAACGAAGGTGAAGCCTTTTTGAAATGAATCATCACTGGAGATGAAACATGCATCCATCACTTCGAACCTGAGAGCAAACGCCAGAGCATGGAATGGAAACACCCTGAATATCCAGCAGTGATGATACTAGACTATAAGTTTACGTCTACATGCGTTGTCTACACGTAATCTACGCGTAGATGACATTGGGTTGTAGTTTACATAGACTACGTAGACAATCTAAAGTGCATTCAAATTAATTTTCAAGGGTTTCATGAAGGGAAAGTGACATTTTCAACTATATACCTAACGAAATGAAAAGAATCCTACTTACAACAAAATTTCTCTTCTCTTCTATCATCAACTATGGAAGACAACAAGTATGCAAAAAAGACAACAGATGGCAGTCGTGAGGCAAGAGTGGTCTTTTTCCCAAGAAAACACTAGAATATTTCTATTAGGTTTCTTCCGAGGTGAGAAATTGTTCTAATTTGGAAGAAAGAGTATAAAAAGTTGCCTTCACACATCAGCAACTGATAAGCAGTATAATTTTCTTTTAATTCCACGGCGCCCTTTGCTAAGTTATCACCTTTCGCCATGTTGTTTACATAGATTACCTAATCTACGTGTAGAATGTAGACTATTGTTGTTTACGCGTAGACGCACATCACTGATCTCCAGTGAAAAAAGTCAAGCGTCAACACTCTGCAGGAAAAGTGATGCTCACACTTTTTTGGGACTCAGAAGGGGTAATTATGGAACATTATGTTGAAAAGGGGACAACAATAAACAGTGAACGATACAGTGATATGCTTTCGAACAAGTTGAAGCCTGCAATTCGAAGCAAACGACGAGGTCGATTGTCGGAAGGCATTCTCTTATTTCATGACAACGCGCGTCCTCATACCGCCGCCAACACCACTCAAACTCTTCAGAATCTGGGCTTTGAGGTGTTAGAGCATCCTGCATACAGTCCCAATCTCGCCCCGTCGGATTACCATCTGTTCGGTCCACTTAAAGATGCTTTAAGTGGCCGTCGATTCGACACAGATCAACAGGTGAAGGAAGCGGTGCATACGTGGCTTGCTGCTCAACCGAAAACCTTTTTTTCGCAGGGTATCGGAAAGCTTGTGGAACGTTGGACCAAGTGTATTGAAGTGCAGGGGGACGGACTATGTTGGAAAATGATATCATTGTAAGTTTTCTATTGTTGCTGTGGAAAATAAAAGAAAAATGATTGCACTTACTTTTTGACTGACCTGATACAGTCAACTAAAGGGTATATATATTTAAAATATATTTAAGTTTAGGTTCGGAGTTCACATTTGCCATTTCACATACACAGACTCGAAATGTATCTACAAACACAAGTCGCAAATGTTACGGTATTCGAATCTACGATAAATTGTTAATTGTATAAGAACTTCAGACTAAAATTTACCTATCATATTCAAGATATCTTGTAATAATCTTCCGTCTGTGAGATAGATTGTTCTGCAAGGGGCACTAACAAAGCAAACAGATTCAGAGAATTCTGTTTTATTTTTCACACAGCTTTCTTTTCTTTTCCTTCCTCGATAAGAAAAAAAAATAAACTGTAAAAACATGCCTCAGGGCATTTATAAATATGTATACAATCAAAGGGGTTTGGATTTTTAATAATTGCAATTTTTCACGTGCACGGAGAAAAATTCATGCAGAATTCCTGGAGCCAGTAATTCAAGCAGAATTCCCGGAATTTCCGGCGAGTAGCCACCCTGAATAAATAAGATTTGTTGCGTTAAACTGACTCAAATTTTCAGAAGACGCCACTGATCTACATGTAATCTTTAATTCTAAATATCTAACTGTTAATTGCATCATGCTACCTGTATTAGAAATGAATACTTTTATAACTTACTGTTTACAAGTTAGAAATCATAACATCTTCTTGCTTTGTGTACTTACCGACATTTCGGCGCTCGGATGATCTATAAAAATAAGCTCGGATTCTTCTCCGTTCAAAAGGACAGACACATTTTTCTCTCCGAATTCGTCATCTGCAACAAAGAAGGGAAAATACACTTATGTTCTTAGATAATCACAGAGGTTGTGTTCAAATTGTGGCCAGACTTGCATGGAATTGTGCGAAATTTTCAGCAATTCTCAAAATGAAATTTTGAATTTCATGTTTGCAATGAATATTCTCTCTTTTACGCTAACCTGAAAACCTTCCGGTTACTGGGTAACTGGTACATGCATTCAACAATTGAAAATTAAATAATTAACTTCTCTAGTGCTTTGTTATTACTTAATTGTTCGTTACAATTGCCTTCATTGTTGCATAAGAAAGGAGAAAAGTTTGACGAGATTTTCTTTTCATTCATTGTTGCTCCTCAAAACAACAATACCAGCAGAATACTGAACAGAAACTTATTTGGTTAAAGCACGTGGTAATTGGAAAATAAATTTCATGGTTAATTATTATTGATAGAGAGAAAATGATTGTATTATGTGTGTAATAAATTTTCTGATAAATAAATTTGTGGTAATTATTATGTTGCTAATGAAAGTATTGTTCATTACGTGGGTAATATTTTTTTATAAATTAATTTATAGTATAGCTACATTATGTGGTTAGAGAGTAGTTGTTTTATGTGGGTATTTTTTTCATAAATTAACTCGTGGTATACATTGCACGGTTATTTATTATTATGTTGTTAATGTGAGAGACTGATAATATTATGTGGACAGTGTATTTTTCTGTTAAATTAATTTCTGGCATAAATTATATTGTTAATTATTATTTTGATAACGAGAGAGAGAAAGAGTGGTCATATTATGTGGGCAATATATTTCTGGTAAACGAATTTATGGTGTAAATAAATATAGTGAGAGTGGTTGTATTATGAGGGTAATAATTGTTTTCATAAATTAGTTTGTGGTATACAGTATTTTGACTGAATTACGTATATAACCTGTAAAATTTGTTAATATTTGTTCTAACAAAAATACTGTCAGTGTTTTATGTTAATGAATTATGCAGTAAAGTAATTGTATCACTAATGATTTGTTTGGTGATAAGGTTGAAGAGTTATGTGGTGAATGGATAAGGCTCATTCAATATATAACCGGAAATATGTTCTAACAAATATTTATTACAGTTAACAAAAGATCTACAGTACTATGTATGTTCAACATAATACCCCCCGCCCCTTTTAGTTCAATGCACCTACGCCAGCGCTTGATAAGGGCACTGATTCCACAGGGGAAAACATCTTTTGGACGCGTGCGTAACCACTCATGTACCACTGACTGGATTTCGTGGTCATTCTGGAACCTCGATCCGCTGAGTGCATTTTCAGTGGGCCAAAGGTGGTGCGAGATCAGGTGAATATGGAGGGTAAGCACTCAAACTTTAGGTTCTCGATGGTAGACAATGTCACACTGGCAGTGTTTGGTCTCGCATTGTCATGGAGCAAAAGCACACCAGACCACGTCGTCTCTGCACAATGGCTGGTTTCAGTTTTTCGCGCAAAAGGTTGGAGTAAGTGGTACTGTTTACATTATGACCTCTGGGCACTGTACGTATGACGTAACGGCGGGGAAGGAGAGGCAAATCATCTCCGGTATCAAGTCCTCCACTTGAGCAATGTTTGCTTTCCGTGACTGCAGTGACAGAGCGACCTGGACGCGGAGAATCTTCAACACTGGTTTGAACTTCTCAGCCCACTCGTACACTTGTGATCAGTGATGTGCGTCTACGCGTAAACAATGATAGTCTACATTCTACACGTAGACTATTTTATACACATAGATTACGTAATCTATGTAAAGAACATGGCGAAGGGTGATAACTTAGCAAAAGGCGGCGTGGAAGTAAAACAAAATTATACTGCGTATCAGTTGTTGATGTGTGAAGAGAACTTTTCATACTCTTTCTTCCAAATTCGAACAATTTCTCACCTAGGAAGAGACCTAATATAGGGAATATTCTATTGTTTTATGGGAAAAATACCACTCTTGCCTCGCGACTGCCATCTGTTGTTGTTTTTTGCATACTATTTATCTTCTTCCATAGTTGATGATAGAAGAGAAGAGAAATTTTGTTGTAAATAGAATTCTTTTAATTTCGTTAGGAACCAATATAGTTGAAAATGTCACTTTCCTTTCATGAAACCCTTGAAAATTAATTTTAATGCACTTTAGATTGTCTACGTAGTCTATGTAAACTACAACCCAATGTAATCTACGCGTAGATTACGTGTAGACAAAGCATGTAGACGTAAACTTATAGTCTACGGCACATCACTGCTTGTGATCGACTCATACAGTTGTCACCGTACGGAAGTGTCATGCGACGATAAATTTCTATCGGTTTCACGCCTTCACTCAACAAAAATCTCACGACACTTCGCTACTCCAGCTTGGAGCACTCCTGTAAGGTTGCCGCCATCTTGTGTAACTGTTTCCCAGCGTCCCTTGCGCGAGGCAGGCGTGCCAGCCCCAGCTGTGAATAGCTTACAGATGCATTCACAAAATAACAAACATATAACAATCACGCGTATGTTAGGCTTTTTATACTACTTTTCCGGTTATTAAATTCAGTTCATAAAACTGTTAAATCATCATTAAGTTAGACATTTAGTACTAATAAATTGTGCTTAATATACTGATTCATGTGCCTGATACAGTCTGGGAATGTGAAATATATTTTCATTGAATATCTTGCACTCATTATTACGTACGCAGCGCGCAAAAGGAAAGTCCTCAGGAATAACTGATATGAAATTTGTCGAATAATGGCGGGGTAGAAAGGCCTGTTTCGGGTTATTAAATGCAAAATCGTCTTAAAGTGTTTCTTCTGTGGGTCATTGAAGGATGCCGCGGGAGGAGTTAATAGGTCGTAATTTCACTGCTTAAAAAATCCAGTGACGTTTACGCTGGAGCAGTGTCTTAATATTCTTATCTTCGTCTCGCAGGCTCGAGCTGGTGTCTTCCGGTCTGTATATGTGAGAGATGGAACCATGTGTAGAAGGGCATGCGGAGGGGAGAGGGAGGGGGAGGTTGGGTGGAAGCGAGATGCAGAGAAAGAGAATTCGAGTGATAGAGATGAGATGTGGAGAGAAGATAGCACGAGAGAGAGAGAGAGAGAGAAAGGAACGAAGATAGAACAAAAGAGAGAGAGAGAGAGAGAGAAGGGACAAAGATGGAAAAGAAAGAGAGAGAGAGAGAGAAGGGACAAAATGGAAAAGAGAGAGAGGGAAGTAGAGGAAAAGGAAGAGAAGCAGAGAGAGAGAGAGGGGGGGGGAGTGGAACAACGAGAAAGTAAGGAGGTTTTTTAAAGTTTTTAAGTCCGCTTTATGCACAGAGAGGCTAATCGGGACTGACACTACTGACCTTGATTAGAGAAAGGCAGGGGGATTTGCCGCTAGGCTATCCTAGGCTGTAGGCTATGGGCAGCACAAAAATGAGACGTAAAAATTATATATTTCACACATAGTTTCATTTCAATCACAGTAATTTATGTTAATTATTATAAATTCATTGAAGGAACATGATAATTTCAGACTGAAATAGTGTTTTTTGAGAGGGCATCACTATTTTGGAGGAAAATATGTGTCCTTTGCCCACCTGGAAAAAAATTACCTTGCTTGCCCCTCCCTGGAAAAAATTCTGCGGACGTCCATGGGAAGAGTGACAAAAAAAGATAGAGGGAGACAGGGAGAGAGAGAGAGAGAGAGAGAGAGAGAGAGAGAGAGAGAGAGGAAGACAGAAAAGTAGAATAATAGAAGTAATTGAAACGTTTGAAGAAAGAAGAGAGGAACAATTGTCCCAAACTCCCTTGCATCTTTTCTTAAGTAAATGGCAGAGGTCAGAGATGTGTAGACTCGAAATAAGTGGAGACATAAACCGCATTTAATGGCCGTTTCTACTCCTCCGCTGCAAGCGCTTGAGTCCCATACGGCCTCCTGGACCCATTCCTGTGTAGAGAGATACAGCGGGGAGCTTATTTGCTTTATCCTGCCGCCACTCGTTGTCCCAGAGGTGCGGTGGGTGAGTGGTGGATTGATGGAAAAGAGCAGGGTTGCCAGGTTTCCACAGAAAAAAATTCGGATTCAACTGCAAAAGTTTCGAAACTATTTTTTCCCAATTAGGTTAATAAACATGTGAAAACTTTGGGGGGGGGGCAAGGACAGTTTACTTTCTCTTGGTAGACAAGGCTCATCATTAACAGGCTATAGTGTAGTGGGGGGGGGGGACTTGCCTTCCACGCCCACCCCATATCGCCGCCACCGATACGATGGAATTGAAGAAGGGACACTTGCAAAGAACATCCATGCCAAGGCCTGGATTCGAACCCGGGCTGAGCAGATACCAATGCCGATGTATCGATATAAGCCGATACCAGAGGTATCGGAAAGTATCGGCTGAATATTGTTTACCGATAGCACTGATACATTTCCGGCGGTTTGATATTCGTTGGGTCTGCAAAAATATAGCACGGCACTCGTGAAACCTAATTACCTTGGTAATTATACAAAATTCGAAGTTTCTATTGATTTTGTACCGATATTATGTGAAAAAAGTATATTTTGTGATTACATAACAGATATTTTTATTATTATAACCGTAAACTACAGGAAAATAAGATATTTTTATATTTTGATGTAATTTTTTAATATCTTAAATGAAAACTCTTGTAAACTGATGCTTATAATTAAAATGGAATGAACACAAACCCACTAATACTAATCTATATTTTCAGCAACTATTTATTGTTACAATTTTCAGTCATCGGTATCGGTTCCAAGTTGTATCGGCTCAGCCCTGTCTGAAATTCTGAAACGTCCCAAAGTTTTTAAAGAAAGATCCAATTTCCTGATCCTAAACCTTATTGCTGACACAGTGTATAAACAAATGATCGAATAGAAGAAGACCGAAAGTTTGCTCTTTCACCCGAGAGAGGGCAGCACGTGTACTGACATTTACTTCAGTTAAAGACCTCTCAACGGGGAACGAAAAATGTGCTTCATCCACGTGCCATCGAAAAGGTCAGATAGTCTTTCAACGTAGCTCATGTGGAGAGGTTCTTTTCGTCCGTAATATCATTTCCTCATAACGCCAATGCGTCTGATAGGAAAATAGTTGCCTGGCTTTTTTGTTCAGTCATTGCAACTTAGAAAAAATATTAGTTTTACATGCAGTTTCTCCTAAATACAAGGTAATCGAAAATAATATGCATGACGACTAAAAATAAAGCATTGTTTTGTGAAATTATGCACCCCATACAGTTACTCATGGACAGTGTTGCCAACTTAGTTCTTTTTGGACGCAGATCTGGCAACCTTGCACTCGTAGTTTGCTCCTCAAAATGCTCCAAGGGGATTTTTAGCTCTCCGAGTGAAAACAGCCGTTCGGTGTTGACGGTCTTCTTACTATTACCAAGAAAACGCAATCATATTTCACGATTCATTGACATTGTTAGATAGCAACATACTGCCATTTCCTCGTTTGTCTAATGAGTAAGGTTTTCCTGATACCTCAATGGATAACGCTACTTGCTTGTACATGGTTGCACATGTCGGTAACTTATTTCAGCTTAAAACTGTAGATGCATTCCAGATTAGCCTATCTGTACAAAAAGAGGGCTGTGTCTTCAACTATTGCCTTTAGATTTCGCAAATCCGTTTCCTTGAAAATTGGTTTTAGCTCCATTTTAGATGTGACTTGGCAACACTGCTCAATGGATAAGGATACACGATGATAATTGATACCCTGCTAATTGATTGATTGATTTTACTTCGCTTTTCTGCCATTTTTTGCCTAAATCCTTCGCGAAATGGTCAAATGGTGTGATCTCATCAGGATTATCGAGTCTATGTCTGAAATATATTGTTTCAAGCACAAACTTCCCTACAGTTTAAAGTGGTTGGCTACTACGCTATTGGCTCTCTACGCATTGAATAGTCACTGCGGTTCCACATGATGGATAGAAGATCCACATCATCAAAGAAGATGATGTCTGTGCTGATATCCATGAGAAAAGGAGAAAGAAAATTTTCGTAATTCCTAAACGATGTTTGTATGCATAGGCGTGCGCAGAACCTGTGATTAGGAGGGGCAATAGCATTGATGAAAGTTCAGTTAGGACAGAAAACTCTAATTTTATCTCACTGTTTCAGTTTCATTGCATTGATGGGTGTGTGTATATATACACACCTCCCACCCCCACCCGATCTAGTAGTACTTAGTTATTCTTACTTCTCTCCCTGGTAATTTACAATGCAGTACGGAAAAATAAATTGCAAGCGAAGCGAGCAAGAACATTTTCAGATCCAAATTTTTGCAAAATGAACACAGTATTGATTTAATATGACGAGAAAACTTTCATGGAGCGCCATGGCATTCTCTTTTATATATATTTTTTTCATTTAGTCCGTTCGGCGACCAGGGTCAACTCCGGTCGACCCCTAGCTACGACTCTGAAATTGACAAGACTGCTAGAAAAGCATACATTGCGAGCGAAATGAGGGGGCAATTGCAGCTCTGTGTCCCCCTTCAGGTGCTCTTGGCGGTTTGGAAGAAATAATGCAAGATAGACGTGAAAACTAATTTCATGTTGAGAATTCTTTTGTCCTGCTAGATTCTGCTAGTCTTGCTTTCCTTTACTTCCATGTTTGCCCCCTTCAAATTGATTTCCGTCCAAGGTTGGGGGCCAATGCACCCTGTCCCCCTGTGATTGCGCCACTCCACCGCCTTTCCCCGTAGTTGATTTGAACTTTCATCGGCTTGAAAATACTTCATTTTCTTTAAGAGTATAATATCGTTTAATAACGGCGATAAGTTTCCTCTATCCTAAAATTCTAGGTGAAAATTTAATAATGTAGGGTCATGGACGTCTGGAAGGGGGCCAAGGATGGCCACATCTCCCCCTCTGAAATAGAATGTTAACCTAAAAGTACATTTTCACACATATAATTCGATTTGTCATAGTAATTTACATTAATTATTATAATGGGGATGCAGGAATGCGATAATTTCAAATTCAAGAGGTGTTTTTTGAGGGGCAACACTATAATCGGAGAAATATGTCTCGTGGAAAAATACCTTGTTTGTCTCTCCAAAGAAGAAATCTGCGGACATTCATGATTAGGGGGGGGGGGCGTTTGCTCCCTTTGCCGCTCCGTGCGCACGCCTATGTTTGTATGGACTAACGAACCCTAAACACTACAATGCAAGAGTGTCTTAAGATTACAACCGTGTCTTTCAGTTTCCAATGAAGAAACAGTTCCAGAAATAGGCAAGTCCAGTGGACGAGGGCTGGATATATCAGTCAGAGGCGCGCGGAAGAAGACGGTTAAGAAACGACAGGTAGGAAAGGTTACATGACAGGCAGGAAATGAAGTAGCAATCGCTTTTAATGCCAAATCGACGTCTCAGGTGGATAAATAATGGACGCGTACGTCAGCTGATGTGCCTGCAGGGAGACACGGCGGGGCTGGGTGTTGCAACGGGACATAGCACGCGAGGAACCGAGACGGGCAGTGCTGACACCTTGTAACCCGAAAACGAAGCTCGGTTTCGACAGGCTGCCTGTTAATCTTCGCCTGTCAGCGCGGTTACCAAAGACTATGTACTATAAAAGGAAAAGGGTTGGTTTGTCTCTCACGAAAATAACAGAAGCCAGAGATGAGCCGAGGCGGTTTGTTTTGATACGGCTGATATATTTTCTTAACTACGCTTATCGTGAAGGGGTCACGGAAAGAAGGGCGGGAGAAATAATCAAGGGAATAGGGAGACACCCGTAGCGTTTGTTAAAGGTACTATACCGTCATTCTTCTGAAGGAACTGAGGGGAATCACGAAAACGCCTCAGTCGAGATTTGATTGATTCATTTTACTTCGCTTTTATGCCACTTTCGGTTAATCGCGAAGATAAGGATGAGTGTAGATTTGAAGTCACATCATTTACAGATTTGTAGGTTATATCCCAAAGAACACACATGTCCAGGACGGGATTCGAACCCGGGACCCCTTCATTACATGTCGATATCGTTAACTGTTACACAATCGGAGATAGCATACAATCAACTTAGCCTGTGATATGAGGGTGTATATACGGCAGTAACCCTTGTTTCATACATTCTCATTTTGATCACCTGTGGACACCACGGAGCCACAGCACTTTATTCCCCAAGGGATTCGGGTATAGATATATATCTCAAAGCCACTTGAACTTGGGACCCTTGTAACAGGGTTGAAAAAAAGAGAGATTGGTATCGAGGCCATCACGACTTCAAAATCGAGATAGGAAGAAGACAAATACATTTTACATCAGTTTGAGTTTTAAGTTCTCTGTTATGCACAGATAAGCTAATCGGGACTGGACCTACAGTTTAAAGTGGGATCGTAACCGCTATGTGCGTCCACCGGGTTCGAACCCGGGACATTTCAAATCTATCGAGAAGAGACCAAGAACTTGACAGATGTCTAAACATCTCGTCTCGTTGAAGACTTTAGCAAATTAGAATGTATATTAAGTAGCCAAAGGTCCCAGGTTCAAACCCTTGTTAGGCATGGTACATTGACATTGTCCCTTCTTCCATTTCATAAGCTATCATTCATTCGCATCGTCGCGATTAACCCAAAAGATAGAAAAGCGATGTATAATAACTGAAACAGCCGACGCACGTGGTGGAGTGGTTAGCATAGTGCCGCGACGGGTCT
This sequence comes from Lepisma saccharinum, assembly GCF_977018435.1. Lineage (NCBI taxonomy): Eukaryota > Metazoa > Arthropoda > Insecta > Zygentoma > Lepismatidae > Lepisma > Lepisma saccharinum. The sequence goes on along the minus strand of NC_139255.1, from coordinate 45,451,794 downwards.
CGGGTTTGAATCCCACCCTGACATGGGTGTTCTTGGCGAGTGATCCTTCATCATATCATTACTCATCTTCGCCAAAAGTGGCAGAAAAGTGAAGTAAAATTAACCAAATCAAGGGTAGCTGAGATAAAAAGAAAGATAGTTTAGGAATGGTGGTTTGATGACTTACAGATACGTAAGTCGTGTTTGTTGTTTGATATCATTGTAAAGTATAACGAACAAATAATATGCCTCGGAATGAAAATGGGGCGAGGCTAAATAACAGAGACGAGAAAGTTCGAACCCAGCCCGCCCGTATCGCAATCCACGAACCCGCCCGTACCTCAAGATCAAAACGAACACCATGCCGAGTCAGGGCAGCAGATTTGCGCCTAGAAGGGACCAACAAAGCGATTAAACATCAAAGAAATCGCCGCTTGATCTGCTTCGAGGCTCCCCCTGCAGTTTGCACCGCGCGCAGGCCTCTCTTCCTTTGAGACTAGACCAGTGGTTGAATGCGGCAGTCAATTCAGCATAAAATCCCGTCCTCTGCCAGCTGAAATGGAAGCTAATGGTGAACGGTAGATAAGCTAGTTCGATGCTCACTCACCCTCCAATCAATGTCTGCTTTCTGGTACTGCTACCACCTCTCCGCCCCTACCCGGTCTCGTAAACACATTATACCCACGCACCACATGGCCTTGAAACCATATCTTCTAGTCTCCCCGCTTTTTTTTTCTGTTTCAGAGACGAAAAAAGTACAGCTGTACATTTTGCTCTTCGCTTAAAAGTGAGCTGCATGTCGTGCCTGCCCGAAACAAGCTTTCATTATGAACCCAGTTTAAAGTACACATCTGTTACAGAGTTTTGTATGTTGCTTACTTAATGTTTAATGAACCGCAGATGATACAACGGAGAGAACACACACATCTTTGTGGTAAACCCAGAAATTGCAGTAGGAAGGTTAATTCAAAACCCTTCTCCAGTGTATACAGATGAGTCAATTAGGCACATCGTCCGCATTCGTTGGTGACGCAGATGGATGACTCTTTCTCTCTCTCTCTTTCTAAGGAAAAATAATGAGAATGGAGACAGAGAAAGAGCAAAGAAAGAAAGAAAGAGGGAATGAGGATAAAGAAGAGAGAAGAGGAAAAGAAAGAGATACGTCACGTGACTCATAGGAGCAGTGTTGCAATACGCGGAAGTTACAATTCTACTAGACTTGAAACTGGCAAAGGCTATACGCTGTTGTGTCATTAAAAAAAAAAATACTTACGAATCTAAAGTAGCACGCTGCCCTTCCTGGTCGTGGACTTGTCAAATTGGTCCACATCACTTTTACATTTATTTCTTGTGCGTGGTTTGTTAGGCGTTACTAACTCCTTCCCAGTTACTTTGTAGCGATCATTTTCGTTTCAAAGTACTTACTGACGTATCACGCTTTTGCACTTGTTTCACGTTCAACGTAAGACCACTGTCAGCTTCTATCTTTATAAACTTATGCATGTTAAGATAACTTCTCTACTCTGACTATTAATCACTTTGCTTTCTCAAATATTCATTCCAGTTTTCACCTCAGCTTCCGTTGAATAAAACACAGGTCAACAATCACCTTACTCGTGGTAACACGATCTGTCCCCCCGAGAGGAAGCGGATTCCTCTTTTGCCGAGGGGCTTAATCAATGGGGATTTCATCGACAAAAAGAATCCTCTGTCATTACTTTTTCTTGAACTGTCACTTTCTCAAACTGTCGTTTTTTAACAATAAGCTCTGAAGTCAGAGTATAAATATAGGTAATTGTTATGGCAGTTAGCAACTCTGATCTCAGTGGAACTCTCGCATCGACGCGCTGACGGCAGGCTTCTGCGCAGCTGAAGGCCAGAGCTCAAGTCAAACCGAATGGCCTGTACTATTTTATTCCTATCTCTCCTCCAGGGGTGATCAGAGAGAGAGAGAGAGAGAGAGAGTAGAGAAGGAAATAGAAAGAAAAGAGAGAGAAAGATCTAGTAATAGCGTCGTCGCCTTGTAATGAAGAAGTCCAGGGTTCGATACCTCGTGGAGGAACATAGTGCTTCGGATGTAGTGTGTAGTGATGTAGATCTTGTGTTCAGACTCTGGTTAGGGAGTACTACATTAAGTTTTTTCGCGTCTTGTTGAGGGGCCTCAGCGATGTACCCAGTGGATGTACACCCAACGGCAAAAAAAAACAGTAGGCGAATTGCCCACCACCATTTTCATTCTGTCTGAATTACGCAATATGACGACAATGAATTGAAATAATGACTTCAATAAGCAGAGAGCAATGCCTGCTTCGAACCAACATACTTTTATTCCTTAAAACAACACAGTAGAATAAAGAAGTAATGAAAATAGCGGTGGACAATTTGCCTACCATTATCTTTGCCGCTGACTGTACATTCCACGCTGGTTCGGATTCAACTTAAAGTGTAGTCCAGTCCCGATTAGCCTATCCGTGCATAAAGTGGACTTAAAACTTTCGTTTCGTCTTGTTGATATTTAAAGGTAATTCAATCCAATAAGTAAAAAATACGAACATAGCAAGGACCTAGCGAATAAGAAAGAACACCGAGCTCTCGCAACAATAAACCAACACTTCCTGGCAGAGATTTTAAGACTCCACCACATTTCAGGAAGCACTCCTTCTTGATCGAATCAAATGTAGGGTAGAGCTAAATGTGAGGCAGTTCCGAAAAGCCATAAAACCATCGCAGCCAGTCTGTGCCGTGTTCCAACAATGAAATCGATCCCCTGTGCAGTCTATTGTTTCGTTACACATCTTTTTTTCGACAGCTGCAAACCCTTTCTCCCCCGTCTTCGGGAAAAGCCAAACTTCCTGGATTCAGGAATTCGAAGATTTGCCAATATAGGCCAGTTGGCTTCAGGCTCTTGAAGTAAGGAGTTACTTGTAAGGCAGCCATTTTTTAAAATTACGCTTACTTTAAGCTTCTCATTATTTCTCCAGGACAATTCTTTATATATAATTTCTGTTACTTTTTCGTTTATATACGAGGGAGAGTCAAATTAAAACGTTCATAGTTACATGAGGAATCAACTGTTATTTACAAAACGACCTCAAGGGAGCAACACTGATCAAGTGAACTTCAAAACACCAGTTTTGTCATTTTAAAGATGGCGCATCCTTTACACTCTTATACAGTGAAGAACAGTGGCTTCTTGCCCCTTGGGAGCTTAACACTTATAGAAATTCTCCCTCAACAGAAAATTCAATGTCTCTATGCATGCTTACAACACCTTCGCTCATACGTGACTGCACATACATTACCAAAATTGTTGCTCTTGAGATACACAGGTACTAACTCAGACTTGAAAGTCAGTGGCGTATGCCAAGTCTAAAACCTGGGCTATCTCACTATGACACCTGGTTCTAGGCAGTGATGTGCGTGTACGCGTAAACAATGATAGTCTACATTCTACACGTAGACTATTTTATACACGCAGATTACGTAATCTATGTAAACAACATGGCGAAAGGTGATGACTTAGCAAAGGGCGTCGTGGAATTAAAAGAAAATTATACTGCGTATCAGTTGCTGATGTGTGAGGAGAACTTTTCATAATCTTTCTTCCAAATTCGAACAATTTCTCACCTAGGAAGAAACCTAATATACGAGATATTCTAGTGTTTTGTGGGAAAAAGACCACTCTTGCCTCACGACTGCCATCTGGTGTTGTTTTTTTGCATACTATTTATCTTCTTCCATAGTTGATGATAGAAGAGAAGAGAAATTTGTTGTAAATAAGATTATTTTCATTTGGTTAGGAACCAATATAGTTGAAAATGTCACTTTCCTTTCATGAAAAACCTTGAAAATTAATTTTAATGCACTTTAGATTGTCTACGTAGTCTATGTAAACTACAACCTAATGTAATGTACGCGTAGATTCATGGGCGTCCGGAAGGGGAGGCAAGGGGGGGCCGTGGCCCCCCTTGGAAAATGAAAGTCAACCAAAAATGATGTATTTCACACATATAATTTCATTTTTGCCACAATAATATGTGTTAATTATTGCATGAACATCATAAATTCAAATGTAAGCAATGTTTTTTTTTTAGAGAACAACACTTTTTGGAGAAAATGTGCCTTGTTTGGCCCCCCCCCTGGAAAAAAATACCTTCCTTGCCCCTCCCTGGAAAAAATCCTGCGGACGTCCATGCGTAGATTACGTGTAGATAACGCATGTAGACGTAAACTCATAGTCTACGGCACATCACTGGTTCTAGGCTATGGAGGAAGGGAGAAGACTAGACTCATTCTTGAAGTCTTCAAGGAAGCCACGTTGCCATCCCAACGGTAGTTAGGTTGCAAAGTTATAAAAATTTAGGTTGCCAACTCCTAACAATTCAGGTTGCCAACTCCCAAGAATTCAGGATGCCAACTCCCAAGAATTCAGGTTGCCAACTCCCAAGAATTCAGGGTTGCCAACTCCCAAGAATTCAGGTTGCCAACTCCTAAGAATTCAGGTTGCCAATTCCTAAGAATTCAGGTTGCCAATTCCTAAGAATTCAGGTTGCCAACTCCTAAGAATTCAGGTTGCCAACTCCTAAGAATTCAGGTTGCCAGCTCCTAAGAATTCAGGTTGACAACTCCTAAGAATTCAGGTTGCCAACTCCCAAGAATTCAGGTTGCCAACTCCCAAGAATTCAGGTTGCCAACTCCCAGGAATTCAGGTTGCCAACTCCCAAGAATTCAGGTTACCAACTCCCAAGAATTCAGGTTGCCAACTCATAAGAATTCAGGTTGCCAACTCATAAGAATTCAGGTTGCCAACTCATAAGAATTCAGGTTGCCAACTTCAGAATCGCCATTATCTTCAGTATTTTACTTTCTAGACTTCAGGCTAGATAGCCTAGCTAGCCTGGAATACAAGCTCCTGTTGAAAGCATACGTTTGGTTTGGTTTGGGTTTGTACGTTATGAATACGATCGAAGAGCTTTATGCCAATTAACAGTAATCTCTTAGCATAGATTGCTACATGATTTTGAAATACAGTAAAACCTCGTTAATCCGGACTAATGGGGGATACGTTGACCGGTTTAACGAAAGTCCGGATTAACTGAAATAACCTAAAGAATAGTAGAAAGTGCATTAAAACTCCGTTTATAGCAAAAAAAAAAAAAAGTTCAATATGTTTCATTTAACGGGCATAGGCCTAAATACGCTATACAGTACAGTACAAAGTCTGCGAGGAACAGAATTTCATCAGTGGTTGACTGCCTTTTCTTTGGGAAGTTCTCTTGAATACTTCAATCCACATTTAAAACCTTGAATTCTGCTTTTTTTGGCCTCTTGCCTGTCCGGATTAAACGAAGTCCGGCTTATCGGGGTCTGGATTAACGAGGTTTTACTGTATATTTATTATAATATGCAGCAGTAACTTCAATTAATTCTTATCGATACAAATCTAGCTCTTTTAAAAACATAACCACACTTATATAATCAGAAAAAATGTTTTGGCGCGGTTTGGAGTCCCCGAAGGCGGTGCCCGACCCTTAAACCGCCCCTGTGTTGTCTGGTCATGTACATAGCCATACACAGCAATCTTGAATTGCGTGTTGCATAACTATACTTGTAAATTTGTAAGTAGTTCCGTCGAACGTGTAGTTAGCCAATCCGGAAGCAGTAAGCGTATACGAAGGTGATAAAACGCCATAAACACAAGGTACGTCTCCTGTGTTGCCTTTTAGTTCTCATAAAACTGGCAATGAAGCCTTGGTCATGGCTAAATATAGTCCATAAGAGCTCCTTAGAAGTTGTACCATTGCTTGGTTTAAGCGCTGCAATATTTTTGTCCTCTGCGTGTGGAGATATTTGTGTTGTTGTGCTAATGTTCGTGCAAATGTTCTTCTGCGCTGTCAACATGCAATTGTGACATTGCGAAATTGTACAGTCAGCGGCAATAAAAGCGGACATCTATAGTGTGTCTCAACCTTAAAAGTCAGTATGGAAGTAAATGAAGTACTTCCCTCTCTCTCTAATACATGCGTTTTGACAATAGCTCTGTCCTTCTCTACCACCGCTGCGTTGCCAGATGTTACAAAATTTACAAAATGTAAAAGTCGTAAATTTCAAACAGTGAAATCATTATCCTGTAGAGTTTTTTATGCTCTATTTACTGACGGCATTATGTAACCTGTCATAAATCCATGTGATCTGAATTTTTCATTAAAAAAAGGTAAAGTGCTCTCCCCTGTGCATAGCACCACGCCATTAAGGCGTATAGGGGGTGTGGGGGTAACGCCCCACACTTTCTTAATCCGGTCGTGAGTGGGGCTGGTGTGATCAGCATCACGCCCCTGACCGCCTTTACCCCCCAGGGTTTCCCCCAGGTTCCCATGTTATTCGACGCTGGGTGGGCGCCGGGGCCGCTTCCATCGTTAGAAAAGTTATCGGATTTGAACCGGCCGGGGATCGAACCCGGGACCTTTAGCATGGTAGTCAGACGCGTTACCTACTGAGCCACCGCGGCAATTTTGGAAAACGCTAAATACTTTAAAAGCCATAAATATCAAACCGCTTGAACAACTTCGCCAGTTTTTTTTTTTTCTACGGGATCTATGATATTTGTAGATATGATATTCTTCGCCAGAGTAAATTAATTTGCTTACGAGGAGAGTTATATATATATATATATACAGTGGATATTTTGTATAAATCATCAGACCGTAACACGAAAATGTTGGTTAGCGAGAAACTTTTCGGTTTGTCGCGATACACATGCAGACCAAGCGAGAAAAGTGTTGACCATTGTTTGAAGTTATTTTTAGAATGCATTGTTACTCCACAGCACCGTTATTTATTCCGCAATCGTAGTTTGTTTACGCGGGTTGTCTCGCGTATCAAATTCATTGCGCGCCACCAAGGTTACAATTCAGTTGCAGGCATGTGCCCCGGTTCGTAGGAAGGGCAGTGTGCTTTATTTTTCGTAAAAAATATATCTTAATGTTTGTTTTTGTATTTATTTAATTCTGTTTATGTAAAGGATACAATATTCAACGAAAGAAGTAACAATAGTTGCGTGTATTACACATATAATGCAAATGTAAAATAGTAAATAGTTATGTCGAAATATAAACATTTACATGCAAATCTTGAGGTAACTATTGTGTTTTTTTCTTTTCAAAATGCATCAAATACATAGATTTTGAAGATTTCCTATACGATATTAAGGAAGTAAATTTGTCGCAATCATTAGCGATTAACAGCGACTCGATGTGCCTCCGTTGATCTGGCAACGCCGCGCTCCATTTAACCCATACTGACTTTTAAGGTTGAGACGCTCTATAGATCTTGAAATACTGGTATTCCTGCTTGGTGTAGTGTGTGTTGCATAACTGCATGGAGAGGTATATCTCTTTGCTTCTCTACCACTTTTGGTTAATCGCAAAGACGAGATTGAGAGATGAAGAACTGTAGGAGCACTCACAAAGAACACCCACGCCCAGGTCAGGATTCAAACCCGAGATCCCTGGCATCTTAGCGCCCTGTGCTCGTCCACGAGTAAGGGATTTCTAATTCGAATTCACCAAGTGCTGACTCGAGATTACACGACCAATGAACAAGTTCGAGGGAACGGGATTGCTTGGAAGGAGAAAGCCAGCCACTGCATTACCAGCCTTTGCAGCAGTGTGCACTGCTTCGTTACGCCCACTTGCTTTCTCCCATTCTCTACCATTATGTGAGGCCTTGCTCCAGAGATTCCTGGGATAGAGTATATTCCTACAGTCAACAGGTCAGGGGACCCGGGTTCGAATCTTAGGCTAGCCATGGTTGTTGTTTGTGAGTGTCCCTTCACAGAAACACAGGAATAAAGAGGGAAAAGAAAGGGCGGACAGAAATACAAGAATAAAGAGTGAAAAAGAGGGACAGAGAAATACAGGAATAAAGAGAGAAAAAGAAAGAACAGAGAAAAACAAGAATAAAGAGAGAAAAAGAAAGAACAGAGAGAAACACGGGAATAAAGAGAGAAAAGAAAGAAAATAGAAAAACAGGAATAAAGAGTAAATAAAGAGGACACAGAGAAACATAGGAATAAAGAGAGAAATAGATTGAACAGAGAGAAACACAGGAATAAAAATGGAAAAAGAAAGGGAAGAGAGAAACACAGGAATAAAGAGAGAAAAAGAAAGAACAGAGAAAAACACGAATAAAGAGAGAAAAAGAAAGGACAGAGATAAACACAGGAATAAATATGGAAAAAGAAAGGGAAGAGAGAAACACAGGAATAAAGAGAGAAAAAGAAAGTAAAGAGAAATACAGGAATAAAGAGTAAAAAGAGAGGACAGAGAAACATAGGAATAAATAGAAGAAAAAGAAAGGACAGAGAAATATAGGAATAAGGAGAGAAAAAGAAAGAACAGAGAGAAACACAGGAATAAAGAGAGAAAAAGAAAGAACAGAGAGAAACACAAGAATAAAGAGTGAAAAAGGGAGAAGAGAGAGAAATACGGAATAAAGAGAAAAAGGACGGAGAAATTCAAGAATAAAGAGAGAAATAGAATTAACAGAGAGAAACGCAGGAATAAAGATGGAAAAAGAAAGGGAAGAGAGAAACACAGGAATGAAGAGAGAAAAGAAAGGAAAGAGAAATACTGGAATAAAGGGCAAAAAAGAGGACAGAGAAACATAGGAATAAAGAGAAGAAAAGAAAGGGAAGAAAGAAACACAGGAATAAAGAGAGAAAAGGAAAGGCAAGATTAGCCAAAAGTTGCAGAAATTCGACGTTAAATAACAAAAACAAAAGTAAAAAAAAATAAGAACAGGCCAGCATAGTTTAATTCAAATGTACAAACAGCACATTTAGATCAACCCCTCACCTCTTGGGACTAAAAAAAAGTTATTTTGAAGAGACACAATGAGTTTGCTCACGCGTAGACGGAATTAAACCAGGAGAGGAGACCTAAATAGTATCGACTTGTTCTAGAAATGTTGTGATTCTATTTATAGGAAAGTTTATTTTTCCTTCCCCATCCCTCACCCTCGGTGTCTTTCTTTAAACTAAACCCAGCATCTGGTAGACATCTCCCCAATTCTTCTTGTCTTCTGTTTATTCTCTCACTCTTACTTGTGATGGTTCGTTCCCTGGCTTGAAGTGACGTTAACTTTATGGAAACACTATGAACGTGTAAAAGTTATAAAATTTGTTTTATTGATACCGATTCATTGCTTGTATGAAATTTACTAGAGAATAGAGGCGTCACCATAGGGTGGGCAAGGGTGGGCTTTTGTTTTTTCCTGAGTTCTTTGAACTAAATTTCAAATGAAAGGAGTAAATTTTCTTAAAATTTCTGAAGGGGCTGTGGCCCCAAGCAATGATTGGAAGTAATACCTAGTTATATTTTTGAGGAATTCTGTTTGGGTTTGTTCTTTAAGTCCACTTTACGCACAGAAGGGCTAATCGGGACTGGACCTACAGTTTAAAGTGAGGTCCGAAACAGTACCTCCACCGGATATCGAACCCGTGGCCTCTTGATTGCAAGGTGAATTCTAAGTCTAACTTGTTACTTTTGAAAGTAACTGTAACAGAGTTAGTCCAACAAAAGTAAAGTTATCTGAAGCGATAGTGGGGGGGGGGGGTGGCTACTGTGGAGTGATAAGCGTAAAGCTCTTCGAAATCACGGATCTGATTCAAATTCTTGAAAAGATTGTGAGTGGAGAAGGCTACATAATTTAGAACTTCACAATTGGCATTCATGTCCAGATATTATTAGAATGATTAAATCAAGAAGACTTAGATGGGCAGGCCATGTGGCACGAATGGGAGAGGAAAGAGGAGTTCACAGGATTCTTATTGGGAAACCTGATGGTAAGAGACCCGTAGGAAGGCCAAGAAGAAGGTGGAGGGATAACGTTGAAATGGACCTAAAGGAAGTTGGTAGTGATCTTGCTCAGGATAGGGACACACGGAAGGCCTGTGTTGCTTCAGTCATAAACCTTCGGGTTTGAGAAGGCTAGAGAGTTAGTTAAATAGTGATGTGTCATGAGTTCATTATTGATGCAATTGTTCTCATTAGCTCAATCTGGTAGAAAAATAACGAAGAATAATCAAATTAGAAATAGAGCACTGAGAAGAAGGTAAAAGAGAGGAAGATAAATACCAATACAAAGTGGGACAGAGGGAAGAAAGAAGGTAGAAGGGATAGAAGAAAAATAGTAACGAGAGAGAAGAAAGGGAGATAGAATTTCAGAATTATTCCTGATGCGTGTCGTTACCAGTGCACTTAAAAAGCCACTAATATAACAACATTACCAATCAATACTGTGTAAACAAGATATCAGACCAGATAACTGATCTCGAACAGGAATCAGAGTGTCAATGAACTTCCAGGGCCGCATCTTGGCTCAGAGGCACCTTAGATTGGTTTAATCTACCCTCGCAGCTAATTTACATTTTGCCAATGATAAGTATGACAGTTAACAAATGAATGAGTCTAAGCTCCTTACCGCTCGAAGAAATACTAATGGCCTCGCATGCTTGCATATCTCTATTTATAGCCCTTCTCCCCAATCGGGGAAATTCCCAGCAGGTGTGGAGTGAGATCATTGAACATCTCTATGCATTTGCAGCTTGAGAGCGAGTCACGGCTTCAGCTGCCGCCATTCAACGAGCGGGTCGGTGACGTCATCTCCACGCAGCACCTATCGCTAACTGTTGGTAGGCTCGCTAGCTGGACGGGAGGTGTTCCGAAAGTTGTCGGACTCGGAGACAACTGCAGATCCACTCCGAGCGTGTAAGTTGAATAGTTTGAGACGTGGATTTGTAAACGGGAGGCCTGAGGTTCGAACTTGCTGTTCATCGATTACACTAGCCAACACACTTTTGGTAGAAGTTACGCTTATGGGTATTCTTAATAATTCTGACCCGTTGAATCCAAAAGTCAGGTAAAAAAAGCGTGTCACGTCACACTTTTTGTCTAGAGGTTGTCCCAAAAATAACTAACACATATATGCGATATTTACTGTGACTTTTGTTGTACATGAAAATGAAGATTTTAAATAAAATCCTGTGCTAAACACACAACCGCAAGTGAAAACTTAGTACATTATTGAGTTGAGTTGTTGCTTTATGTCCACTTCATGCACAGGGAAAATTCAGTACATAATGTTAATTGTATCAACATGGTCAGTTTCTCTTGTACACAGATGATTAGAAAGTCAAAAATTAATAATATAAATGAGATTGTAAACGTACATATATTTTTCCCTCCTCACAATATTTGGAAAGAATATATTAAGCAATAATGTAATTCTTACAGCCGAAAAAAGAAGCAATGTTGCCTGATATTAGTATTTCCTCATACAGGGTGTTCTAAAAGTGACATTAAAATAGGGAAAGAATATTTCCATTACATTTCAAGTTGAACGTTACACAATGCCTTTTCAGGCTATTTTTTCTATTACAAATGTAGTTCAGAAATTATGAAGAAGCTATGGAAATCATGAGACATTATGGCTGTTCAAAGTGTATCAAATGAACCTGTACATGTTCAATTCTACTGTAACTGTAGTTAGTTACTGAAACCACGAAAGACAAAACAACCAATTGTTGACTGTGAACAACTTTTTAGGGTTTAAAAATGTTTATTTGCTAAAGACCGGACTGAAATGGCGTGTGAACTTTTCACCCACCTTCATGGAACCACAGCACAGTTTAAAACATAGCAACATCCGAAATGAAATCATGACTACAACACTGCCAACAGTGTTCATAAACTTCAATAAAACTCTGAAAATATGCACAAAGAATTACATTAACAGCGTGGACTAAACGTAACAAAAACACGACATCCATCATGGAAAATACTCTACCAGGATTAAAAACATATGACTACAAAAGACATGTATGAAGGATATATAAGCGGAAAATACCGTGACGTATATGTGGGTAAATGTGGGTTTTTCATTTTCAAACACGGTAAAGTAATTATCTTTCTATAGAATAGTGCATTGATTTTGTGTGTCTAGACGCGCAAAAAGTGATTGTACATTATTTTGTACATCGGCGAAACATTTGCCAAATGTAATTGACTTGGTTTATTTTACTTCGCATTTCTGCCACTTTTTAGCTAATCGCGAAGATGGGGGATGATGATATGATGAAATTCATGAAGGGGCAATCACAAAGAACACCCATGCTCAGGCCGGTATTCGAACCCGGGATCCCTGGCGACTTAGCGAGCTGTTCTAACCACTCCACCACAGCGGTCGTCGCTGATATGCATCATTTTAGCTGAATGGTTAAGTAATGAAAAAAACGGGAAATGGGGTTCATAATATTTTTGGAGCTACTTCCAAATGTTAATAACTGGTTTCAAAACTTCTAAATTGAGTGCAAAAATACTTTCAGGCAGTGGCGGTGATTGGGTTCCAAAAGTAGGGGGGGGAAGGACAGTTTACTTTCTCTTGATAAGCTTTAGCATAGTGCGGGGGTCAGAGTGACAAAAAGTGGGAGGCAACTGCCCCCCATGCTCCCCTAATCGTCGCCACTGCTTTTAAGCTGTTACATTTGAGATTACAACACATCAACTCAAAGTCTTTGAACGACAGTGTGCACTGAAGAACACATTAAACATTTGAATTTGAACACGTTTTGAGCAGTTCAAAGGTAAGAATACCGTATTTAGATTCTCTCACTAGACCCTTACATTATTTTAATTCACCCAGAAAGCGATTATAACACAAAGAATGAACACAGTGGAACACTAAATAACAGTCTCTCCACACCCCATATGTGTAATCATGATAGTGTGCCTTAAAACACTGTATAAATGAAGTTCCTCGCTTTGTAGATATTGGACGATATGCTTCATACACACGGTTCCTCGTTTTACTGTCCTGTGTCAGCTTAACGTTAGTGTGTTTACACGACATATTTTATGGCTCCTAAAGATCACGACCTTTGAATTATTTCGGACCCTTTGTGCGTCGAAGTAAGACGTTAAGAAGTGTGTAATATCGTACGTCACATGATTTATTTACCCTTTGCGTTTTTACGACAGCCGAGCGTGTTTTGTTTTTTATCCACTTTCCCCTTCCTACACCTCTAGCTGTTAGCTGGGTCATTTTTCTTTCTTTTTTTATGTTCAAGTATACCTTCGGGAGTCGGTTGTGGGCTAAATCCAGATTATACCAGTGACAGGGGGTTTATTTTTGGACCAGTACTGCGGCGAGGGTGTGTAAAAGTAGACGCGGGAGGCGAGAAAATGGGTAGAAAAAGATCAAAAGATTGCAAGTATAACACACCATCAGCACGTGATTTCGACGTCATCGCTTAACCCCAGAGGAAGCGATAGGAAGAACGCAGCAGCACGCGAGCCATTTCTACCCCTCTTGACTTTCTGTTTCCCGCTGAAATGGCATTCTCTGTAGGGGTGCGTGACGTCACACACTAAAGATATTTGCATTTTCGATCCTGGGATCATAGGCGTAACTTGGCGGGTGCAAGAGGGCACTTGCTCCCCCCAAATTTTCAGGTTATTAAAATTTACAAGTTTATGGTATTTGTTTTTGTTTTACCACCCCAAAGTTAAGCCTCACGTTCGACGCCCCCCCCGCCCCGAGATAGGCCCATGCTTGGGACGGCCCAATGTTTACATGACTTTATAGTGCAACACAACGCTAGTCTCAACTTCTGCTATGCCCTAAATCTTAGCATATTAGTTTATGTTACATATTTCTGTACTTGGGATACTTGTAAAAGACAAACAAGAGGGATAATTGAATTGAATCTGATGTAATCTTGTGTATTTGCAACAGTGGCAGTGATTGGGTTTCAAAACTGGGGGGGGGGGGGGGCAAGGACAGTATACGCTCCCTTGGTAGATAAGGTTTAGCATAGTCCTGGGGCAAAAGTAAAATAAGAGTGGGACTGCCCCCCGCCCCCCCCTAATCGACGCCACTGATTTGCAATACTGACGAAGGAATTGAATTTCACATCAGCCTCTTGCCATTATTTTGATAATTAACGATGAAAATTGTGAACTTCTGTACTTATAGTAACGTTATTACAGAAATATAATATTAAGTATTATTTTCTATATAGCTTTAGCGTAGGATCTAGAATTTATGAGCACATAATTAACTTTACATACACTGTTTAAATAATAAATAATAAATTTTGGTATCTTTCCTCTTCCGTTTGCCATCTCGTTTTCTCTATATTCGTGTTCACATCCTCTCTCCCTCTAATTTATCTCATTTCACTACTCCCTTTCTCTCATTCGTTTTTATTTCTTACAGTAAAACCTCGTTATTTCGGACCTCGATAAGCCGGACTGCGCTTAATCCGAACAGGCAAAAGGCAAAGAAGAAAAAGCAGAATGCAAGGATTTAAATGTGGCTAGAAGTCAACAAGAGAACTTCCTAAAGAAAAGGCAGTCAACCACTGATGAAATTCTATTTCCCGCAGACTGTGTACTGTACTGTATAGTGTATTTAGGCATTTTGCATTTAAATACACCATAATAAACGTGTTTTGTTGCTATAAACGGAGTTTTAATACACTTTCTACTGTTCTTTTAGGTTATTTCAGTTAAATCCGGACTTTAGTTAAACCGGTCAACTTATCCCCCTATTAGTCCGAATTAATGAGGTTTTACTGTATATATTTCTTTGTGTGCTTCTTTCAAACATTTATCGAAAGCCTACTGGCTAGACCGTCGCCTTGTAATCAAGGGGTCATATTGTCCATTGGTTCGGATTAGTGTTGCCCACGAGACCAAACCAGACTTTCGATGTCTTGTCTCGTGGAAATGCCGTCTGGAAAACGGCACGGGATGATACGGGAAATGTCTCGTTTCTTGAGCAATACTAAACGCACGGCCATGATAATAGGCGGCTGGGCAGAATTGCGCTGGTGCCACATGTGGTAAAAGCAAAGCGAGAGCGGGACAAAAGTCGCTGGTTCCCGCGCACTATGTGGCAACGTCAACCGGGCTGCGTTGCCTAGTTCCAGCGTGAGGCCGACCTCTCTCCGGGGAACTTTTGTGTCATCCTTGACCTTACGAGCAAATACTATCAGTTTGTATCACACGAACTACAAAGACCAACTCTACAACGAGATCTTTCATACTCTTAAACCTCAGAACACACAAGGTGGCGCTCCGACGTGGCAACAGCGCAAACTTCTGCCACGCGCCTAATTCCATGGCCCTTCATTTAGTTCGGAGCTCACTTTAAGATGTAGCTCTGACCAGCCCACCCGAGCATAAAGTTAATTTTAAAACTATGAAGTTTCTCTTTTACGTAACATATAAACCTGACGTCCATACTAAATACATAAGAAACTCCCTTTGAATATTTTCTGCAGACGATCTTCATGCTACGACTGGACTTCCGAAGCAGGGTGCGTGAGTGTGTGTATTTCTACAATCGCAAGCTGCAAGAGAGGACGATTTCAGCCAAGAATAATACATCGATGCTGAATGATTCAGAAGAGTTTCCTGTCCCCTTCCTTCCCCAATTTCTTCTGCACACCCCTACCATCAGCTTTTCCAGCATCTCGAATAAACTGTGTTTACACAGTTGTTCCTGGAGCTAAAAACACAAGGGGAGCGCGAGGGTAGAAAACAAGTAACACGTTTTCGACTGTTCGACCTTTCTTGCACTGGCAAAACACACCCCCTTTTCGTTTCACCAATAAGATATGGAGTGTAAGGGATAGCCTTTTCAAAAATCACTTAAGTGTCAATCTCACTTCCATATAGTACACCCTGGACTGCATTGTTGCAGACTAACGAGGATCTGGCGTCTAGTCCAGTATAATCAGCTGACATGGTTGTGTTCTGTCCATGCATGTTTGAGATTGTACACTCACGGACACTTCTGGGTTGTAACAATCCCATTAACTTTAAAAGCAATCATTACAATCCAGAAGTGTCCATTACTATACATCCGGGCCCCTACCAAAACACTAAAAAGTACTTAAATTTTGAAAA
Source organism: Lepisma saccharinum (assembly GCF_977018435.1). Lineage (NCBI taxonomy): Eukaryota > Metazoa > Arthropoda > Insecta > Zygentoma > Lepismatidae > Lepisma > Lepisma saccharinum. The sequence continues at coordinate 45,435,841 of NC_139255.1, read as the reverse complement.
TATACTTTTTTTTAGCACGGTTAATTATTTCCATCACACTTATTGATTGATTTTCTTTATTTTACTTCGCATTTTGTGCCACTTTTGGCTAATTTGCGAAGATGGGATAAGTGATGATATGATGCATGGACACTCACAAACATCCATGCCCAGGAAAGGATTCGAACCCGGGACTGCTTGCGTCGTAGCGCGATGTGCTAACGACGGGAGCCGGCCATCACACTTATTGGAAGGCAAGGATTATATTGGGATCATACGGCTTACAAGGACTGTACGAGAGAAGCTTTATGCACACTATTAGTTATGATAATATGCATATTTTTTAAAAAAAGTAAAGTGCTCCCCTGTGTTTTTGCACCACGCCATTAAGGGGGTGTGGAGTTAGGGCCCCACACATTTTTGATCTCGGCCGAAGGTGGGGGTGATGTGATCAGCATCACGCCCCTGGCCGCCTTTACCCCCGGAGTTTCCTCCAGGTACCCAGGTCATGCGACGCTGGGTGGGCGCCGGAGCCGCTTGAACAGATGAAAAAAATCACGGTTCTCACATGCCGGGGATTGAACCCGGGTCTCTCGCATGGTAGTCAGACGCCATAACGACTGAGCTACCGCGGATATTTTTATAAATAAAATATTTATTAAGTACTTTAATTTTGTCAACTGGATACATCCAGTTCTTTCTTGTTATTGAAAAAACATAAATCAACAAATATTCAACTTACCAAGGCAGTTGTTTTTATACAAATTTTGGCGATCATAACTACACGCAAATTAGATAATAAATAGGTACTGCTAGAGGTATATGTCTATTCTTATACTGACTTTTTAACTGTTCATGTAATAATATCAATACGATATTAATTGATTTAATATTTTAGTTATTATTATTTTAATTTAATTTAATATAATTATTTAATTTATGTATTATTAATATTATGTATATATTTATTGTTGTTGTTTCTCAGATGCTTGGTTCAGATACCCCGAATTTCTAGATACGTGCCTGCTTGTTCATCATTCATCCTCATCTGCGCGATCAGCCAAACTGGCGGAGAAGCGAAGTAAAATGAAGCAATTCAATCAAACCTATATGATATGAAGAGGTGTGAACAGAGCAGAAGAAATACCTCCCCGATTGCGTAGTGGTAGCGTCGTCGCCTTGTAATCAAGGGGTCCCGGGTTCGATTCCCGGTGGAGGCACATAGTGGTTCGGATCCCACTTTAAACTGCAGGTCCAGTCCCGATTAAACTTTCTGTGCATGAAGTGGACTTCAAACACCAACTCAATCAATCAAACAAAGCACAAGACGTACTCAAGGGTCAGTGAACTCGAATCACATTTGCCGTCGCTATAACTACGATGATGCCCACACGATGGCAGCACTATCCCACTCTCACAACTACCAACACACTCGTGATATCTAAAGTTGCCTTCTTGGCAAGTCAAATATTCCATTAGGAATTTCTTGTGAAAGGTGATTTTGCTTCGTTGGAAATGTTGACAAAGCAATCTCTCTTCTTTTCTGATTTCTCTTTCCTCGAATCTCCCTGGTACTTTTGTAAAGTGAAGAAGTGGGATTAAAGCAAGACAACAGAGTTTCGAAGAAATAGTTCTTGAACGTGTTCTATACTTTCCCAAAAACAAAACAGGGACGAGAGCATAATATACAAAAATCTATATTTTCTGAAAATCCACGCAACGGACTTATTTTGTTCGGCCTAGGTTTTTATAGAAGAAGGATTTAATTCAAGATGTAATGGAAGAATGAGAAAAGAGAGAGCAAAGTATTGAAACAAGCTCAGAATACTGAAGAAGAGAAAGATTAAAAATATGAAGCGAGGATCGATTGAATAAAGAGCCAAGAGTTTGAAGAAAGGATCGAATGGAAGAATATAATAGGAAAATCCAAAGTTAGAAAAATGTTGTGGAGAAGGTATAGAAGTGAGATACCAAGGCACTGAAGGAAGAAGGAAAAGATAGCAAGAAGCCAAGCCTCAATGAGAAGAAAGGAAAGATTTTAGTAGATAGTTTGAAGTGTGGAGGAGAAGAAGACAAGGTGTGATGGAGCATGAACAAGAGGAAGGATTAGCAACAGGATCTGAAGATAAAAGGAGAGGAGGATGTTGGACAGTGAAGTGTGAAGCAAAGTCCAAGGGAAGGAAGAGGTCAATAGTTTGAAGAAATAATCGAATGGTTTGAAAGGTTTGAAGGAAGGTTCGAGGGAAGAAATATAAAACGTAGATCAAATGTTTAAAGATAGAGCTCAGGCAAGAAGGAGAGGAAAATAGCAAGAGGCAAAGCCTGAGAGAAGATGATGAAGAAGAGCCAAAGTTTGAAATAAAGTATGACGGAAGAAGATCAAGAGTTTGACGGAAAGTTTAATTAGAAGACAAAGGTTTGAAGCAAAGTCTAAATATACAGGAGAAGGAGGCATAGTGTTCGAAGGAAGAAACTAAGAACTTGGAGAAAGATCTGAGGGAAGTGGAAGAATAATGTCAAAAGGTAACTCTTCAGAGATAAAGAGTTAGAAACAAAGTCAGAAGCATGGAAACGATGAAGACAAAAAGTTTGAAGGAAGACCGAGAAGACGAAAGTGAAGAGTTGGAAACAAGGCCTGAAGATATAATGAAAAGATGATCAAGAGTGTGAAACAAAGCTTGCTGAAGATACAAAGAGTTTGAAGAAAGACTTAACTAAACGAGAGAGAAGAGTTTGGAGAAACGCTCGACGGAAGAAATGGAAGAGGAAGGACAAGAGAGCTTGAAGTGAAGTCTGAAGGAAGAAGGAATATATGGTTACCAAGGGTCAAAGGCCTGAGAAAAGAAGAAGATAACACCAAGAGAAGGATCTTGAAGACCACCAATGCTTGAATACCAAAATAAAAGTTAGAGAGAATGATCAATATCGTAGATTTGGCATAAGATGAAAACATATATTGCATCGTGTAAAGAGAGCTGAGATGATCATCGTTTAGCAGGAGTACGCCGAACTTCTTTCCCATCCAAATCGGTACCGTTGTGTCCGAAATACAATATGTACATAGCGATACAAAGACCTGACAAAACGAAGGTAAAATACAGGAAAACACACTGTTAATAAGTAGGAAACACTGACAAAGCGTAGTTTCTACTTCAGCTGACAAAACACACAACACAACAATCCTTCAAGATACATTACTTCGGCCACACCACACAAGTATCCCTCACAGTTTGATACAAGAAGCACTTATCATATGACTATTTACTCACCCTAAACGGCAAGCGTTTACTTTTTGCAAAGTGAAACAGGGGCGGTAAGTGTTGGGGTAGCTGTCGGGGCGACAGGTGGACGAAACTTCCACAAGGGGGCCAAAAATAACCACCACATCGAGAGAGAGTTAATGAAAATTGCTTCGATAACTGACCTGACTTACCTAATGACGTATCGTACGCATGGAGATATTCGGATGTCATAAACTGGTTGATAAGGGATGACTTCCCGACCCCTGCAGCACCTAGCATCACAACACGGAACGGTAGACTACCCTGGCCACTAGTGCTGGATTCCCTCGAGCTGGCTAAAGAAGCGTCGCCGCTGGTCCTTGCAGAGCCTGGATACGAACTCACGCCTCCGAGATGTTCCGTGCTGTCGAATGGAAAGAAGAGAATCAGGTTAGAGATGTAACGGAAATGACCTGCTTATAGTAATTCTACATTTGCAAAACAATCTAACAATTTGAACAACCCTCGTACATTGTCTATTAAATTTTCTGTAAACATTTCATGGGACTTAGAGACAAGATTAAGAGGCTTCCGGATCTCTTGATCGAGTACACATATATTAATGGGATTTGAATAATTATAGGAGTAAAAATCCCACCAATATAAAAATTAGAATAATTTGAAGACAGTAACATCGTTTTTAATATCACGTATTTATTTAATATTAAATAAGATAGTAATATATTTGTATGTATATATATATATATATATATACATACTACATGATGATAAAAGTGTAGCACGGTCCTTATCACAGCGCACTGCAACTTAAGCGGTCCCGGGTTCAAATCCCGGCCTGAATACGGGTGTTCTTTGTGAGTGTCCCTTCATCAATATCATCACTCGTACTCATCGTCGCGACTAGCTAAACGTATCAGAAAAGCGACTAAAATAACCTGAATTAATCAATCAATACGTATGGTAAATAAATTTTCAAAAATTGACAGACTGTAAGTATAAAACTTCCTATTGTTCAGTAACTTCTCTCCTTTCAACTTTAGCACATTTCTCAGGAGGCACACTCCTCCATTTGACGTAATTTCTTGTCGACCAATGCCCGGTCAGTACCATTCATGGACCCCTCTTTTATGCATCCACCTTGGGGCATTCTTATTTTTATCTCATCTTTTTTCTTCTCCGCGTATATACGCCTTCCGGTTGGCTAGAACTTCTCTCTCTCTCTCTTTCCGCGATCTTCGGCAGGAAACCGTTCTTTTCTTGTTTTAGAGTTTTCCCTTTTGCACAAGCGAAGCGGAGGAAAGAGAATGAATAGGCATGAGAGAGAGAGAGGTGAGATTGAATTCGAAATGACCCTCGCCTCAAAGATGTTTCCATGGCAACCGCTTCCCTTTCTCGAATGCGGAAGGTAAGAATTTCACGGTTGAAGAAATTACAGACCTATACAAAACCCTACCACGCTCCTTTGCCTCCCAGATGATACCTTTCACAATTTATTTTCTTCCAAGAAATATGGTCTTCCTTTGCCGTGATTTGAGGAACGTATTTGTTTTAAACATGCGATTCGGCGCACACAGTTGATATAGGTTATTATTACAGAAGTTCTATAAATCAACCAATTTTGAAGGTGCCGTGTACTACACCACGATACTATGAGTCTAGTGTTCAAGTTCAGGGTAAGGCAAGGATATGCGAGTTTGTCGTGATGAACAGGAGGGAAGAATTAACTGAATTAATAACATATGAAGGAAGTGGAAAATAGTATTGTATTAGTTTTCTGTAAGAAAGTGGCTAGGTCAGAGACGTCGCTAAAGGGGGAGCCTGGGGGGTACTCCCTCACTCCCTCTGAAACTTCCCCATGCCCCCTACAAAATTAACTGTGGCTTAGAAGGGATTTTAAAAATCTTAAAATACACTCAAGAGAACTTAATGCATTATATGGATTGATGCACCAGAATGCATCGATTGATGCACTAATGTGTGTTTTATGGCTTCTTCAAAGAATCACATTCACATTTGATGCATTTGGGTGCATTTTTGTATGTCGTGAAAGAAACACCAAAGTGCATCATTTCATTCAAGTGAGGATTTCTTTCAGTCGAGATGCACTTCAATGCATCAGTTGATGCACCTTCCTGCATCTTTTTCGATGATGCACTTAAACGTTTGGTCTGAGCTACAGAGTTTTTGTAGCTCAGACGAAACGTTTAAATGCATCATCAAAAAATATGCATTCTGGTGCATCAAAACATATCAAGGTGCATCAAAACGCATCAACTGACGTATTGAAGTGCATCTCGACTGAAATAAATCCTCACTTGAATCAAATGATGCACTTTGGTGTTCCTTTTACGACATACAAAAATGCACCCAAATGCATCAAATGTGAATCTGATTCTTTGAAAAAGCCATAAAACACACTTTAGTGCATCAATCGGTGCGTTCTGGTGCATCAATCCATATGATGCATTTAGTTTTCTGTATGTAAAAGTTCAATGTATGTAGATCACAGTGGGATTTGATGTGGACTTCCCTTATTTTACTTCGCTCTTCTGCCATTTTTGGTTAATCGCGAATATGAGGGTGAGGGATGATGTGATGAAATTCATGAAGGATACTCACAAAGAATACCCAGGCCGGGATTCGAACCCAGAACCTCTGGTTAAACTTTTACCAGAATGGTAGCAAGACATTTGTGATGAAGGACATTTGCGATGAACACAGTTAGAAATGAAAGGGTGTGTTTACAATTGGGATGACATTCTAAATCTTTTATCAAATTGAAGGGCGACTTAACACCTCGTACAATATCTCTTACAAGAGAAGTATGTGAAATACTGATATCTTTTAATAGAACACTGATCTTCCTCGCATCTTCTACAAGCTTGAGATTGGCTGTACCTGTAAATGTACTTGCATTACAACCACTTTGGCGTGTTTAAATCAGTGTTGTTCCACGGCACGGATTTTAATAACCTAAAATCTTTGAAAAATGACCTTTAAAATGACAACACAAATCCTGTAAAATGACCTAAAATCTTTGAAAAATGACCTGTAAAATGACCTAAAATCTTTGAAAAATGACCTTTAAAATGACAACAGAAATCCTGTAAAATGACCTAAAATCTTTGAAAAATGACCTTTAAAATGACAACACAAATCCTGTAAAATGCCCTAGAATCTTTGAAAAATGACCTTTAAAATGACAACACAAATCCTGTAAAATGACCTAAAATCTTTGAAAAATTACCTTTAAAATGACAACACAAATCCTGTAAAATGCCCTAGAATCTTTGAAAAATGACCTTTAAAATGACAACACAAATCCTGTAAAATGACCTAAAATCTTTGAAAAATGACCTTTAAAATGACAACAAAAATCCTGTAAAATGACCTAAAATCTTTGAAAAATGACCTTTAAAATGACAACACAAATCCTGTAAAATGACCTAAAATCTTTGAAAAATGACCTGTAAAATGACCTAAAATCTTTGAAAAATGACCTTTAAAATGACAACAGAAATCCTGTAAAATGACCTAAAATCTTTGAAAAATGACCTTTAAAATGACAACACAAATCCTGTAAAATGCCCTAGAATATTTGAAAAATGACCTTTAAAATGACAACACAAATCCTGTAAAATGACCTAAAATCTTTGAAAAAATGACCTTTAAAATGACAACAAAAATCCTGTAAAATGACCTAAAATCTGAAAAATGACCTTTAAAATGACAACACAAATCCTGTAAAATGACCTAAAATCTTTGAAAAATGACCTTTAAAATGACAACAAAAATCCTGTAAAATGACCTAAAATCTTTGAAAAATGACCTTTAAAATGACAACACAAATCCTGTAAAATGACCTAAAATCTTTGAAAAATGACCTGTAAAATGACCTAAAATCTTTGAAAAATGACCTTTAAAATGACAACACAAATCCTGTAAAATGACCTAAAATCTTTGAAAAATGACCTTTAAAATGACAACACAAATCCTGTAAAATGACCTAAAATCTTTGAAAAATGACCTTTAAATGACAACAAAAATCCTGTAAAATGACCTAAAATCTTTGAAAAATGACCTTTAAAATGACAACACAAATCCTGTAAAATGACCTAAAATCTTTGAAAAATGACCTGTAAAATGACCTAAAATCTTTGAAAAATGACCTTTAAAATGACAACACAAATCCTGTAAAATGACCTAAAATCTTTGAAAAATGACCTTTAAAATGACAAGAAAAATCCTGTAAAATGACCTAAAATCTTTGAAAAATGACCTTTAAAATGACAACACAAATCCTGTAAAATGCCCTAGAATCTTTGAAAAATGACCTTTAAAATGACAACACAAATCCTGTAAAATGACCTAAAATGTTTGAAAAATTACCTTTAAAATGACAACACAAATCCTGTAAAATGCCCTAGAATCTTTGAAAAATGACCTTTAAAATGACAACACAAATCCTGTAAAATGACCTAAAATCTTTGAAAAATGACCTTTAAAATGACAACAAAAATCCTGTAAAATGACCTAAAATCTTTGAAAAATGACCTTTAAAATGACAACACAAATCCTGTAAAATGACCTAAAATCTTTGAAAAATGACCTTTAAAATGACAACACAAATCCTGTAAAATGACCTAAAATCTTTGAAAAATGACCTTTAAAATGACAACACAAATCCTGTAAAATGACCTAAAATCTTTGAAAAATGACCTGTAAAATGACCTAAAATCTTTGAAAAATGACCTTTAAAATGACCTAAAATCTTTGAAAAATGACCTTTAAAATGACAACAGAAATCCTGTAAAATGCCCTAGAATCTTTGAAAAATGACCTTTAAAATGACAACACAAATCCTGTAAAATGACCTAAAATCTTTGAAAAATGACCTTTAAAATGACAACAAAAATCCTGTAAAATGACCTAAAATCTTTGAAAAATGACCTTTAAAATGACAACACAAATCCTGTAAAATGACCTAAAATCTTTGAAAAATGACCTGTAAAATGACCTAAAATCTTTGAAAAATGACCTTTAAAATGACAACAGAAATCCTGTAAAATGACCTAAAATCTTTGAAAAATGACCTTTAAAATGACAACACAAATCCTGTAAAATGACCTAAAATCTTTGAAAAATGACCTTTAAAATGACAACACAATCAAGTTTTGAACATGGGCTAGAGCCAACAGACACCATTTGAAGTCACGAGTTTCCTCTAGATTAATTTCCATCCGCATGTATTGATGTTGGTGTCTTCTGCTTGGCTCTTGAGGCAGGCCAGAACATCATTAATTTTTGGAAGCGGTCTTCCAAGGCACCTATTTATTTTGTTGTCTCAACCTTCTACAGCATTATTAGTTCTGTGGCGCCTTTCATTAGGTTAGGTTAGGACCTTATCGTCGCAATTGTCCTACCATTAATTTGTAAAATGACCTTCACCGTCAAAATCACCCCAATTGCCCGCGATTTTGGCTTCATCGCAATAGTCCGCCATCGAAATTGTACTAGATTCACCAGAATATGTTGTGGACCTCTTGACACAAATACCTGTGTCACATTACCACCATTTATTTAAACAGGACAGGAAGAAACCCTTAAAAATCTTTAGTGACCTCCTAATTCAATGCTACCCAACAACAACATTGAAACAACCTGTTACAAGCAGAAATGTTGCATTTATATTCGGTTTGACTTTTGCATTAAGTTGACACGTTCTTGTCTCAAACGAAAGAACACTATTTTTTTATAAGAAAACACAAGAATGTATGTAGTACATGAAGTTGTGTAGGATTTACTAGATGCCACTCAGAATACGAGAAACCTACCCATCACTAAATACAGGGTGTCCCACATAAAACCGGTACTCTTGAAATGAACTATATATATTATGCGTACCGGTTTTATGTGGGGCACCCTGTATAATCATATCCAAGTTTTCACGAATTCAAATAAGTTCAATTCACTTCTACCTAAGCACATTATTTATATGTATAATGCAAACTGTTTGTGCTAAATAATAACATCTCACAATTGAACTTAACAAGTTTTTACTACTGTGCAACATAATTTGTAGTTTTTCTCAACTCCACTAACACCTCTGGGTGACGATCTCCGATGGTACCCTTTCACGTAGTACACCTTGTACTGCAGTTTGCAGAGTAGCGAGTCTCTGGCGTATAATCCTGTGGTGCTCATGTTCATGGGCGTCCGGAAGGTAGGGGGGCAAGGGTGAGCCGCGGCTCTTCCCTGGAAAATGGATGTTAACATGAACTTGCATATGAAATACATATATTTCATTTCGTTCACAGTAATGTATGTTAATTTTTGGAAGGGTGTTGCAGGAACATGATATCTTCAATCTGAATAAGTGTTTCTTGAGAGGGCAGCACTATTATGGGGTAAAATATGTCTCGCTTGCTCCCCCTGGAAAGAATCCTACGGACGTCCATGCTCATGTTGTGATTGTCCCGTCATCCATTTCATTCTATCACCATTCATCATCATCTTCGCGATTAGCCAAAGGGGAAGAAAAGAGAAGTAAAATGAACTAAACCAATCAATCAATCTACCTAAACCTTGAAAGTCAGACCAAACAAACCAAGATCATTATTCGTATACTAATCGAGTTCTGAAGATGTATATATACAGGCAAGTCACTATTTCCTGACATCATCAGAAATAGATTAAATTGCTGAAGAAGCATAGCAATCGCATGCCAAGTTGCAGAGATTACAAAATAACCAGAACTTTCTGGAAATACAACGGCAAAAGACATGTCAAGTCACACACACACACAAGTTGCCCATCTCAGGGGTCGAATACAAAATTAATTAGGAGGAAACGCTTATGGCAATTTGGGAAATTTATTCGTGTTATTAATTCAATCAACAACTGGCATCTAGATCAGCTTGTTTCTCTGCACAATATGATTATGAATGATGCATGGGTAGGAAGTTGGAAAAGAGCGGCTGCTATTTAGTAGAGGAAGCATATATATGCATTCAAGATTGGTTTTTTAATGCGAGGGAAATTTACATGAGTGATGACAGTAGAGAATTATGGTTGTTGATCTGACGTGAAGGGTACTGTCTGTATTCTGATGACACGGTTTGTGGTTAACATTGTTTACGGAGTAGGTTTACAAAAATAGGGATAGGATGGCATGTTTTGTAAAATATAATTTATGGGAAGACTTAATCTATATATATAAAAATGGATGTATGTGTGTATATATGTATGTTTGTTACGGCATAACTCTCGAACGCCTGGAGCAATTCCAACCAAAATTGGTACACATATGACTTACAATCTGGAAAGAAATAATGTGGGGGTAAGACACCCCTGGCACCCTTAGGGGTGGGAAGGGGTGACATTTAAAAATAATCGAAAACGACCGATATTAGTGTGGAATCCATAGTTTTCACGGTCGCTAAGATGAATAGTGACATTCCCAATGACGTTCAACTATCGGCATGGGGATGAGAGAAAATAAAATGTAAAAAATGACCTACATTAGTGTCGAATCCATAGTTTTCGGAGTCGCTAAGTTAATTGGTGACATTCACGATGACATTTAAATACCCGGGCAACGCAGGGTAATCCGCTAGTCTACTATAAAAGTCGGTTCACATGGATTTTCTGTATTATTTATTTTTTATTAATTTGTCATATTTGATTGCGATTTCTTGAATCCGGTATTTTCATACTCCCAACCGGATGGTTATTAATTTGTTACTTAGTGTAAAACATTGCAAATATATTGGTTCATGTCTGACATACTTGTAATATGACGTTAATGAATCAGGAGACCTGGTATTTTAGGTGGGAATGTTACCAGCGTCCCCTGCATTGAGAAGCTCTGTGGTTCACCTAGCCTCTAACAAAGAGGACCTTGAGACAACGTAAGAGAGTGAAGGTGGCCGGACAATGGAACTGATCACATCACCTCCGCAAGATTGTGAATGTGTGTAGCCTTACGTCCAGATTTCCCATATCCTTACACGATATGTTGCAATGTGTAGGGGATAGCATGATTTTTGATATTTCTGATATCAGATGTACGTCACGGAAACTAAAATACAATGTTCATCAATATTTGGTGTGAATACAGGAACAGCAATTAGTAATGACGTGAAAAATCCGTTTTAACGATAACACCGAAAAGTTGAGGAAAGCAAAATAAAGTGTTAGATATGTATTGGGGTAAGTAAAGAGGGCAAGTTTTCGGTGTTTCGGAATCGCGAAATAACGAGAATTTTGCAATTTTTCAGAATAACCCCGAATTTTCCACTTTAACGCGTAAAAACGCCACGAAATATGCAATAATATTTCTTCTTTTCAAAAAGAACTACATAAAGAACTATTAGATACGTCATTTCTAGTCGACCTGGTGAAAGTTCGATTCAAAAGAGATTGTCACGCTTCATTTATTGCAGTTTGGCGCACATATGACTGACAGTGTTTAACCTCGTCCTGAAGAGGAATTCGCGGGGGGATCTTCCCAGAATGGATGATTCCTAGGAACGGGCAAAATTTTGAGGGAGAAACATATGTTTTGTTGCAGGGTAGGGGGCGGTACACAAAACGGTATTTTGAGGTTGCACAGGAGTAGGTGGAACGCTACGTTCTAGAACGGTCCCTCCCCTCTTTTCCCTCGCCTTAATGGATTTCTCTCGTAAGGCATGAGCAGTGTTGCCAACTTCTTACTCGAAAAATCACTAAGGTTTTTGTTTTATGCACTAAACTAACCTACAATGAGAGAAAAAATGGAGAGAAGAAAAGCTCTGGCATTATTTTTTAAGCTATTTTTTATGCTAACTCGTTTTTTGGCCTACATTTGAAATGACTTATGATATTTTCCTATAAGGCTACCTTTTTTTTACTGTAAGCCCCCCCCCCTCTTTCCCCCTTTTTTTAGTGTAATCTACTACGACCTGCTAATAGACTTTTGCTCTCAGCGTAATCCGTTTTACGGGGTAAACTAACCTACAATAAAAGAAAATTAGACAGAAGAAGAAAAGCTCTGGCATCAGTTTTTTTAAGCTATTTTTTACCTTCTGCAAATCTTGCTCTTATGGTACCTCGCTTTTTGACCAATATTTGAAATGACTTACGACATTTTCCTATAATGCTGTCTCCTCTTTTACTGTAAGGCCCCCCCCCCCCTCAGTGTAATCTACTACGACCTGCTAATAGGCTTTTGCTCTCAGCGTAATCCGTTTTACGGGGTAAACTAACCTACAATGTTAGCAAAATTAGGCAGAAGAGAAGCTGTGGCATCAGTTTTTTAAGCTATTTTTTTACCTTCTGCAAATTTTGCTCTTATGCTACCTCGCTTTTTGACCGATATTTGAAATAACTTACGGCATTAAACAAAAAAATATGTTTACTCGAATATGGAGTAGGTTACGAGAATGAGCAGGAAATTGCATTGTGTTGGTTTCGAAATGCCGTCCTTTTATCTCTAATGAAATTCTAAAGCTTTTTATTACATTGAAATACCTGTAATGCGAAAGGGGGTTTCGCGTGCTATGAACATTGACGCAATAAGGTAAATTTAACAATAGTTAGGCCTTGGGATGACGGAAGTATATATAGTAATGTCAGTTAGCGGCATAGATGCCAGTGATGCAAGTCCTCTTATCTCTAATGAAATTCTAAAGCTTTTTATTACATTGAAATACCTGTAATGCGAAAGGGGGTTTCGCGTGCTATGAATATTGACACAATAATGCAAATTCAACAATGGGTAGGCCTTGGGATGACGGAAGTATATATATAGCGACGTCAGTTAGCAGCATAGATAGCAGTAATGCAATGCGATGTATTATTCAAAATGACGTGGGTGAAATGTGGGGGAAGAATCTTCTAGAGCGGATTGTCTCGGATTTCTATTGGTCCACGTTGCGTTGGCTAACATTTCACTTTTGACCTTATTAGAAAACCGTATAAAACTTAAAGCAGTGGTGTAGAAAGTTCTGTTTTTATTTTAAACGATAGTGAAGAGCATTTCTGCAGTATTTTCCAAAAGTAAGTATTTTTGTTTCTTAGCTTGCATGAGTTGCTTTTGATTTATAAGTATGCTTTTGCATTTGTGAGTTGATTTTTGAAAGTGGACCTACAGTTTTAAGAACCACTTGTACCTCCACCGGGTATCGAACTCTTGATTACAAGACAACGACGTTATCGCTGCGCCGTCGCAGAGGCTAGTGGAACTACTGATTGATTTGATGTTTTAAGTCCGCTTTATGCACAGTAAGACGAATCGGGGGGTGGACCTACAGTTTCAAGAACTAATTGTGGGGGTATCGAAGCCTTGATTACAAGGCAACGACGCTAGCGCTGCGCCATCGCAAAGTCTAGTGAAAGTACATAGTTATTCGAATCTTATTTATTTAAAATATTTAGTTTTTATGCACGCTTATTGATATTAAACCTCAAATTAAATAAAATCTGACAACTATATCCAATTATACTTATGGCTACAGAACGAGCATTCGCAAAAAGTGGTTTGAGATTTTTTTTTACCACGTAAACAAAATGGGCGACATGCCAAATATGAACAGGCTATATAGATTTGAGAGAGAGATGGATAGGAAAAAAATTAATTAAAATTTAATTTCATGATTGCAACACGCGGAACTTAATGATTGATTTATTGATTTAGTTTATTTTACTTTGTGTTTTGTATGTTTTGACTAATTTGCGAAGATAGGGGATGAGTGATGAAATGGATGAATAGACATTCACAAACAACCAAGCCCGACCGGGATTTGAACCCCGGGGGCTCTTGGCGTTGCAGCGCGATGTGCTAACCAGTCGGCCACAGGGTCGGGGCAAACACGGGCATACATAAAAATTAAATGTTTGGTGCTGATCACATCACACATTACCAACTATGTATTGGACTTCCCATATGCACAGATATGAATTTATTTTTTGTTTGTTGTAGTGCAAATATGTTGTCTGCGGCCTCCTCCATGGTGCAGTGGTAGGTAGGTTTGTATTCAAGGGTTCGATACTCGCTGGAGGTACAAGTGGTTTGGATAACATTTTAAAACTCTGTAGGTCCACCCCCGATTCGTCTTACCGTGCATAAAGTGGACTTAAAAAAAAATACCAACTTAAATGTTGTCCGGTTCGGGTGACCCAGACCTACAGTCTAAAATATTATTTTTCTCCTCCTCTCTCTCTGGCCAAGATTGCAAATAATTGCAGGAATAATATTTTGTTTTAATATTGAGCTTATATTTAAATTTATACATGTGCGCATGCGCGCGGGGGGTAAATTTTATTTTTTGATCAGGTGGGTTGTAAGGTGAGTGAGTGAACATGTAGAAAAAGTAGTGGTATATTAATTGATTTATTGATTTAGTTTATTTTAATTTGCGTTTTGCACCTTTTGGCTAATTTGCGAAGATTGAGGGTGAGTGATGAAATGGATGAGTAGATATTCACAAACAACCATGCTCGACCGGGATTCGAACCCGGGGGACTCTTGGCATCGCAGCGCGATGTGCTAACCACTCGGTCACAGGGGTTGGGCAAGTACTGGTATATACATAGATCAAAGTTACATGGTTCCAGACCCCATAGGAGCCGAGAAAATCAATGTCTTGGAAAACGTCTTAAGACAAATATCTGAATCTTTAAGAAAGTCGACTTCCGGTCTGTCAAGATGTTACTTCCGGTCTGTCAAGAAAATTTTCTTAAGACAATTATCTTAAGACGTTTTCTAAGACATTGATTTTCTCGGCTCCTAATTGAGCTAGGATGATGATTGTGGGTTTGTTGGATAGGTTTTGATGATAACTACTCAACTACAAGCAAGCGCCCCCCCTCAATTTATTTAAAAAATTCGATTTGATCCTAAAAAACACTCTACATCCTATTGGAGTATTTTGGATGTGTTTTTTAGATTAAAAATTTTGTAATTGGGGAATGTAGAAAAGCTATTCTTGCTTGTTGGCGATATTTTTTAAAACTGCTCTGTGACCCTCTCGTTCTTCACGTCGTAGGCGAAGGACTTCTCTGCAATCAGGATGACGCTGCATAGGGTATCCTCGGGCAAGGCATCGTGGAACTCGCAGACGACCTTGATGTTGGTTCGATCGTTGACCACAACCTTCTTTCTCTTAGATGTGTTGATGACGGTCATGGGTCTCCGTGCTTTGAACTCGCTGGGCGTGTAGTACATGTCCACGCTTCCCTCGGTCACGCGTTTGTAAGCCGAAAACGCTTCGTAAAGTTTGAGGTAATCGTCTTTGGTCACGTCGAGGTTGTAATTCTCGCGCGGGAACACTTCGTTGCGTCCATTTTTGAGATAAACGTTCTTGATTTTGCAGTCGTCGAACTTGCTGGAATCTTTCTCCTGATTGTTATCGCGTCCGGTCTGAAAGAGCACTACGACGAAATCTGGCATGTCGAACTGTATGTTGTTGAACTGCGTCGTCACGTCGAATTCCATGTGACTTCCCGATGCCACCTTCTGCACGCACTGGTAACTGTGAAAGTGAATCAACACCTGCGGACTTTTCAAGATCTCCGCTTTGTACTTGAGGGCGTAGTTCGTTTCGTATTCCACCACCGGCATTCTCAATTCCATGCTCCGGATGACGCATTTCGCCGCTTCGGGTAAAGTGTTGGCTATCGGCGTGGTGCCGTCCGGACCCAAAGTAGCGTATCGCATCAGTGCGTCGTTGTCGTTGGCCGCTCTTCGAAACGTGACCCTCAGTCCCCCCTTCCACATGATCTCCTTGTAGTCCGAGAAGAAACCAGGCAGCAGACGCATGGGAAAGAGCACCGTGTGACTTCTCGTCGATATTTTGGTCCCGGCTTCGAATCCTCCGGCTTGATAGTACGCTGCGTCCGTTTTGGATAATTTCAAAGTTCCCACCGCCGTCGACGTGATGCCTGGATAATCTATTCTGTCGATGACGGTGTTGTGTTTCCTCACCTCCACCTGCGAGAACAGGTGAGGCACGAAGTTGTCCACGAGTATCAAGTTTGCTGCTGCGGGAAACGCGTCTCCGCTTTCCTTCTTCACCACGTCGAATTGAAGGTAGAGGTCCGCTCTGTGAGGATGAATGAACCCATCCCCTACGTCCACGTCGTATTCGATCTCCCTGTTCGCCTCGTTCAGATTGGCGAACGTGCGACGGTTGGGAGGGAAAGATTGCAATTCGTAACTTTCGATTTGCTCCATTTTTTTTTTTCACTATGTGTGTTATTTATTATACGTTGATCTCCACGATGGCCGTCGTAGTGGCACCTGCGAAATCCACCACGTCTCCTTTCTCGTTCGTCACCACCAACTCTATGTCGTCTATGCGGTTGCGACATACTGGAAAATAGATCGGCGAAGAGGGCGTGTAGATAATCGGTTCCATGAACTCAGAACTTGGTTTGAAAGTGGCTATGATTCCCGTCTGCTTGTGACTTCCCAGTAATCCGTCCGAGGATTTCGTGATCATGCCTTCCGCCACGTTGCAGTGTACGTTCAGAGTTTCGATGGCCAAAAATTTAGGAATGTTTGTTGCCACGTGCTTGATGCCAGCTTCGAGTTTTGTGTTGTTCTCGAAACCTAAAAGTTCTCCTATGGTGCCCAGGTCCACGGTCTCCGTCGCCGACAGGATTTCCACTCTGTGCGTGACCGAATTTTGAGAAAAGTACGTGCCTTTGGGTAACTGAGCTTGCAAAGTGGAAAGATTGTATTGTCCTGGCGTGACGATGATGTGTTCGCTTCCTACGCTAATTTTGTTGTTGTGCTGCGTAACGTTAGGTATGAGGTACATGCTGTAGAATGCACGCAGAGCCACGGATTTAGGATAGACGATGTCGTCGTGCAGCGTGAGTTTCAAGATTGAAGATTCGCTCGTGAGATGAAACACGCCCATCGTGTTTTAGATTCCACAATGCTTTCTGAAAATGTTGCACTGAGGGGTTATTTATTTTAGACATGTATGCGAGAACGGAAAGGCATAGGTGGCCGCAGTTAACATCGGTGAAACCCTGGATGCGTTTGTCATTGTAGTAGAGGTTGGCAACACTGAGATACTTCACCAACCTGGCAGGTGGTGTGCCACCGAACGAATCGAAAACAAATGCATTGTTATCGTCAATTTTGAGGTAGCATATCCAATGTGTACCAGGATTTTTGTAACTGTCCAGGTTGACCACGCCATACTCCTTTTTCTTCACAGCAGAGGGTAGAGAATCGGACATGAAAACACCCCTGAAGTGTTTGATTTGTAACGGTCCGATCAGAGATTCAATATCGAAGTTGGACAGGGCTTCTTTTTTTTTTATATTT
Source organism: Lepisma saccharinum (assembly GCF_977018435.1). NCBI lineage: Eukaryota > Metazoa > Arthropoda > Insecta > Zygentoma > Lepismatidae > Lepisma > Lepisma saccharinum. The sequence goes on along the minus strand of NC_139255.1, from coordinate 45,418,300 downwards.
CTTCAAAGCATCGAGGTTGCTTTTTTGTTTTTTGGTTATACCTTTCCCCTTCTTCTCCATAGCCAGGTTGTGACGTTTCTGTTCTTCCAACTCGGCCTTGTTCTTCTTCGAGTCGATGACGGTTTTCGCGATGGCGGCACTTCCGCCGGCCAAACTTCCAACGGCCCCCAATGCTGCCAGGATGGCCGGGATGCTGAATATGAAACCTCCGATCTTTTGCTGTTTCCGCGAACGCTGCAATCTTTTCAATTGAGGTGTGCTGAGCAGCAATTTCATTCCATGTCCTTTCGACAAGCAAGAACGTTTCTTCTCGCGTTGTTTCTTGGTGAGTAACCCATCGAGGGCACCTAGATTTTTTAGATTGGAGTATGGTATCTGGTACACGACACCCTTGGGCTTCATGTTGATGCTCTATGTGTTATTTTCACGGTATGTTATTTATATATATATTCTGAGATTTTTTCTTGTGTAGTTTTTTACGGTATGTTATTTATATATTTTCAAGGCCTCGCAGTCGTTACACAAATTCTATTACGTGCTTTGTTTTCTTGCCAAGAAGTTCCTTTGTCCCCTTGTACACAATTCGAGTTTTGTTCTCGATTAAAATAGATAGCTTCTCGTCGGATAACATGTTAGCGTATCGATCTGGTAAAAATAGACTGTATTGTGCGTTGAGCAACAGACGTACCTTGGGACCATACTGGGTAGAAACGATTGAACCTGAAGTTATCGTGTAAGGTTTGTCGACTTCCAATTCCTGAATTTTTACATACTCGACTGACAAATTTAGCATTTGTTTTAATGCTTGGAGATCACTTATTTTTTCAGTCGTCATATCAAAAAAAATTTCAAAGTGTTAGAGAGAAATTTAATTGTTTTTCACGATGTGTGTTATTTATATATACCAAAGATTATTTATTTATATATCAAGTTTTTTTTGACACGTATATATATTATTATTTTTTAACAAGGAAGAAAGTCCGTGCTTCGGAAAACGCGATGATGTGCGTAGTGATATCTTCCGTCTCCTGCATAGACTTGTACCAATCTACAGTGTACCGTCTTCTTCCCTGCATCGCCTCGTACAGTTCGTCCGACCTATCGTTTAATTTTTCCCCTGCGGCCGAAAGCAGAATGTTGAGATCACCGCACCTCAGGCCGCTGATCTCCCGAAGATGGTCCTTGAGAACCATTTCACAAGGGGTGCGAAATTCCGGCGTTGTTTTTGCCATGATTACAAGTTTATTAACATCTCCGTTAACTACTTTTTCGAATATTTTAGATAGTAGCTCGGGTGGCAAATCGGTTATGCAAGCCATGTTGTTTTTTTTACTGTATGTTATTTATATACCCCACCCCAATTTTTGTTTCGTGTTCATGGCGATGGTGGTGCCTAGTGCGGCGACCCGTTCACCCAGCGATGCGTCTCTACTCACAAACCTTTCGAAAGCTGCGTGCTCTAACTTTCTATCTGCTTCGTGACGTGCATCCAGATCCGTCTGCGTGGTGTTGTAGGCGATGTCGTGATCTTTGCATGCGGCGTCCAACGGATTCACACCCTTGTCTCCTCTCTCCAATCTTTTCTCGAGTTTGGTACCCGGTCCGCAGTACTGGTAGCCAGGTAGATGCATCTCGAAAGGTAACTTGTTGATGATGTCGTTCACGAGTCCCTTTCCTTCGGCCACGTTCCAAAATTTCGGAGGCAGCGTGTTGATGATTTTGATCAGGTAACCTATGCCCTTGTCGTCGTTCACGATGAAGTTGGAAAGTTTCGTGCTGATCATGTCCACGATGCCAACCTTCTCGTTGTAGAAATTACGGTTGCCTGCATTCTCCTCGCCGGCTATCACCAACAATCGGTCCACGAGCTTCCTAACGTCGTCCACCCAAACGAATTCTTTGGGTAACGTGTTGTAGCGTTTGACGCCGCTGCCCGTTTTGACCTGGTTCCAAATCGGTTTGATGAGATTCCTGTACTTCTCGCCGCTGCTCGATTTCACCCTATTCTGCGAGGCGTCGTTGTTCTGGTACAAGGCATCCGTCATGATCAGAATTTCCTTGTAACTCTGGTAATCTTCGTCGGTGTAATCTTTCGGCTGCTTTTTGGCAACGAGTTCCCACAGTCCCACCGTACCCGGATATCTGTTCCAACTATCCTTGTCGCCTAAATTGACTTTAATGTCGTTGCCTTCGAAGGTCACCTTCGATTTCCCAATCTTCCACACCACACCGCCGCCTTCGCTGGTTTCCATGCTCGGATACAATCCGAACACTTCATCCTTCTCGAATTTCCCCGTGCTCAGGTAGTCTCGTGCCAAAGGTCCCAACTCGATTTTATCCGAAGACGACGACGTGCTGCCTATGGCTCGACGTCGTGCAGGTGCATCCTTCAGTTCGAACGGCGTCGAAGGAATGCTCGAAATGGGCGTGGGTACGGCGTAACTTTTAGCTGCGAGCGGTACGAGTTCATTAATCAAATTTTTATTTTGTTCCGTGACACTTTTAATTTCTTTACCTAGACTGCTGATGGCATCGATCACGGGTTGATCCTGTCGTTTCTTCTCTTCGTAGAATCCGCGATTCTCGGATTTCCAACCTTTGAAGCGTTTCGCGAGGTATTCTCGCAACTTGAGATTTTCGTCTTCGATTTTTCGTTTCGTCATGACGTTATTTATATACGTCGTTTCTCACAACGTTGCAACGTTTAGAAAGTCGTTGATTTTGTTTCTGTATTTTCCGTCGTTGGGTTTCCTCGTCATGTCGATCGTCACAAATCCGAAATCGTCACCGTTCCAGCAAGTAGAGCAGCAGCGTTCCGAAAATTGATTGTAGTTCATGTCTCCGCCTACGTAGTCATCGTACGCGTGCTTGAGGTTGGTGTGATCTTGACGAAACAAACATATGAAATTAGCGTTGTCGCGTACTAACTGTTTTGGAATTTTGGAAAACGTTTGAGCTAGGTAAAAACAATCCATTCCTTTGTGACGACCTTGCGTGAAAAAGTTGCGAATTTCATTTTGATTTTCCAGGATGGCGTCGTCGAACACGACGACTGAATTTTCACGACAATCGTCGAGTGGTTTTATTTCCGAGGCGAACGTTGCAATGTCCAGACCATCGTACAGTTTCATCAGTTGCTGGTATTTGGATTGCTCCAAACTTTTCGAGAACACGTACAGGTGCCTGTTCTTCCAATCTAACCAATTCGGTGCGAGGAGAAAATTGTCCACGAGCAGTGTCGTTTTCCCACACCCCGAAGGACCTACGATCAGACAGCGGATGCTGTCGGGAAGCAACTCGCCGTTCTTTTTCTTCGTTTGATTTTGTGGATCCGGTAGACGCTTCACCACGTTCCACGTACTCACAAGATCACTTCGTCCGCGTCGATCCAACTCTTTTCCGGAAGTCCCAGCCATTTGACAAACAGTTTGTCACTTTTCTTACGCAATACTTTCTCGATGAGGTACGTGTCGGGGTGTTTCGTTTTAGAGAGTTCCTCTTCGTAAAATCTTTCTTTCAAAATCTCGCCGCTACTATCTTTTATTATATACGTGTGTCGGTTTCCGGGTAGAACTCGAACCACCGTAAAGAGTTCCGTGCTCCAATTTTTTGTGAATCCCTTCTCGAAGGTGCGTTTGAATTTGCTGATCCTCACCCGGTCTCCAATTTTGTATTTAGCTTTTTTTGTCGTGGGTGTGTATTTTGGACAGTAAACAGTAGAAATTAAACGCTGCTCGTCAGACTTGGTAACGTCGGCTGGCTTCATGCCTATCGTTCTGTGCCGTGTGTGATTATAGGTGTCGACGAGTTCCGGCAGGATGTCGACCCATTTGTAATTTCCCCGAAGCGTGAATCGTTTCCACATGTATGTTTTCAAGGTTCGATTGAATCTTTCCACGATGCTGGCTTTGATGTGACTGAAGCTCGAATAATGTCGAATGCCATGTTTTTGAATAAATTTTTGGAATACGGCGTTGTAAAATTCTTTACCGTTGTCCGTTTGCAGAAACCGTGGTCGTCTGCCGCCGCTTTCGCAAAAAATCAATTTGAATGCTTCCGTGACGCACGTGCCCGTTTTGGCTTTCAAAGGTAGAACCCATGCGAATTTGGAAAACGTGTCTATGACGGTGAGAAGGTACTTGTTGCCCTTGTTCAATTTATGTACGTTTTTCAAATTGCCGCTACTCATCTCCACGAGGTCACTTTGCCAGAGGTCGTCGATGCCCTTGGTTACCACGGCCAAACGTTCGTAGTTACGGCGTGCAGGTTTATGCAATTCTTCGACGATGGCTTGCCTAGACATTTTTTTAGAGATTACGTTTCAAGAGAAGCACAAGCGTGATGGGATTCAAAGAGGGTGGCACTTCGCTCGTGTTTTGAATGATCAGCTTATCGCCGGCACTCACGTCGAAAACGGTGAGATCTTCGTCTTCGTGTATTTCATATATGTTGCGCGTTTCGTTCCAACGTGCCAGAGGAATGTTTCCTGCTTTCTGGACACCACGATTCGATATCAAAGTCATGGTGGGAACGCTAGCTTTTCTACCGTGAGACCAGTACGAAAATTCGTTTATCTGAATCGTGCCATCGAGGAGAAACTTGTAGTACGGATGATAAGGATGCAGCATGTACAGTTTGTTACCTTCGACGAACGTGGAGATTCTCTGTTGATTGGGTACGCTGTTGATTTCGATGGCTTGCAGAGAATGCAGTTTAGCGAATTTAGTGTCGATGCTAACGAGGTTGCTGTGAAGCTGACCCAGTGTGTTTTGTACGGGCACCAAATGCTCGACTATGGTATCTGTTACGCTAGAAAATGACGGTTTGATTTTCACTTCCACGTTCAACTGCTTGTAGTTTTCGTTGAGTTCTTGCAACTTGGCACCGAAAGAGGTCAGCGTCGATTCCTGCGTGGATTCCAGCACTCCAACTTCATCTCTGATGTTGACGACAATACTCTGAAGGTTCTCGACTTGATTCAATTTCGAGCTCTTCTCGGTAAGATCGTTCACGATGCTTCGCATCTCTGTAAACTGCGTGTGAAGATCGGCGACGCTCTGCGAAGTGGGCAGCGTCGACACCAGCGAAGCAAGTTCGTCTCGAATCTGTTCCACGTTCGCCGTTTCCGTTTCCAATCGTTTCAGCATTCGAGATATGTTTCTTTTCAAAGCGTGCAATTCTTTGGAGGTGGGGAGATTGGCCACTTTACTCTCGAGATCGCTCAAGGAACTTTTGATGTCGCTCGAATCGGATAGTGCCGTCACGGCCGTTTTCAATTTTTCCAAATCTTCGCTCGAAGGCACGCTCGTCCGTAACGATTCCAAATCACCCTGTATGTTGTCGAGTACGTGATGAAAATGAGCAAGATTGGATTCGACGTTCAAATTTTCTAAATATTCGATCTTCTGCTGAACCGTGATTAACGTGTCCTGAATGCTCGTCAACGCGCTCGCTTCAGCGTGAATATTTTTAATTTCTTCGTTGATCAACTCCAGAGACGCCTGAAGCGTAGCGATGGTGGTTTGAATGTGTTCGAAATCTTGATAAGCCTCCAATTGAATTTTTATGTTCGCAACGCTCTTGCCGATGACCTGCAGTTCGTCTGACGATGGTAGGTTCGTCATGGTATCTTCCAAAGTCTGTAACTTGGATTTAATTTCTTTCAACGTGTTGGCGAATTCTTCTTGTAATTTGGAAACAACGACGTGCAAGCGTTCTACATCAATATCATTCACGACGGTTTGAAGTTCAGAGAAATTCTTTTCTATTGCGGAAGTTCGTTCTTCGATTTCGAGTTTCAATTTTTCCAAATCTTCATTTTTCGATTGAAATTGCTGTAATTTGGCCAAATCATTTTGAAGCGAATCCACGCTCAACTGTATATTTTGAACGCTGTCGTAAGAAGGTACGTCGACATAATTTTTTATGAGCGTTTTCAGTTCGGAATCGATTTTCAGAATGGGGTCGAGACATTGCGTTTGGAGCGTAGCGATTTCCGACTCTAAACTTTTGTTTAAGGTCTCCTGCAAAGCGATCAAATCGGTCCTCAACTTCTTAATTCGAACGTCCAACATGAGAATCTCTTCTGCGTGGTCTACACGCTTGGTGTTGCCGAAAATGTCGTTAGGCATTTTTGGTTAACGGTTATTTATAATAGGATAGACGATACGTAATTCTACGAAGAGAGGAATAAGTTTGTCGTAATCTCCTAGGAGTTGAACGTAAAGATAATCTCCTGCAGACACATCGTACGTAATGTTAGAAAGCATCTTGTCGTGCTTGATTCGAAAAATGTTCTTGCCGGTAGAAATTTTGATTTCGCCTGCGTTTTCCGGATTCACGGTGATTTGAAGTTTCCCATCGATCGGAATTTCGTAGAAATGTAAATTGTTATTAAAAACATAAAACATCTTGCCCACATCATCATCTAATTTCGTCCAAATGCTGTTGAGATGAACAATCAGTAGACCATTGAGTTTAGTTAACATGGAAGGTAGATCTGTCGTCGTGCGGTGTACAGCCTCCATGTTGGTTTGTTTTCGAAAACCAAAGAGATTCATGCTGGTTATTTAAGAAAAAAATTAAGAACATATCTAATATAAACGACACCACAAATAGTAACTTCATCTATGGTAGATCATTTATGGTTTTGGGGTCTAATATAAATAACACCACAAATAGTAACTTCATCCATGGTAGATTATTTATGCTTGGGGGTCTAATATAAATAATTACTACAAATAGTAACTTCATCTATGGTAGATCATTTATGGGTTTCGGGGTCTAATATAAATAACACCACAAAAAAATGTGTGCAATTTAGTAACTTCATTTTTTTTCTTAGCAAAAGAATGGAGAAGAAGGAAGCGAAACGTGCATGCGACCAATGTGGGATATATATATCTATTTCTAACTTGAGAAGGCATCGGAAGGATGTGCATGGCGAAGGATCAAGTAAGAGAGAGCTCGATGTTGACGATCAAGCGCCACGAAAAAAGCAGAAGAGTGCCGGCGAAAGTATTCGAAATATTTTAACCGAGGAGATTTTCCAATCTGAAGAAACATCTGATCTAAACAACTTTTTTCGCTCAGTCAAAAGCAAGTTAATTTCGTCTATCACCAAAGTTTTGTTGCAATGCTCGTTGAAAATCCACCTCATCGTTTCCGTCATTTACGAAAACGTAAAAAAAGAGCGAGAAACTTTCCATCATTATACTGGTGTAAAGAGCCTCCACGCCGCCAACGTCGATGAAGTGGATGCTATTTGCAACCATATATTTGAGGCTTTGTTGAACAAGCACGAGACTTTCCAAGAACGTGGATCGGGTTGGACACTTTGCGGTTCGCCTCACACTTTAACTTTGAAGGTGGCACGATACAACCCGATGGGAGCATCCAGCTACATCGATTTGCCTCGGGAAATAGCCGCTAAGAAAGCCATCATCAACATTCAAAATGGGGATAACAGATGCTTTTTGTGGTGCATCATTGCCGATCATCACCCAGCCAATAATAACAAACATCGTTTATACCACTACAACAAGCCAGAATATCTCTCAGAATTTGAAAAACCTATGGCTGGCATTAATTACCCCGTAAATCTACGAGACATTAGTAAATTTGAGACACAGTACAAGACAGATAAAAACGAAAATATAGCAGTACACATCTTCGGATTAGACAAAAACAACGCCATCTACGTTCTCAGACATAGCAACATTAAAAGTAATCGTGTCATCAGATTACTTCTGATCGAAAATGATGATAATTATCATTACTGTCTAATTCAGAATCTTCCAAAATTAATAAGAAGTCAAACTACCACAGATCACCATAAAATTCGAGTATGCGACAGATGCCTGAGTATATTCTACGGTCGAGGGAAAAAAAATGCTGATGAAGAACTCCGAGATCATCATGAAATGTGCAGTAAACATTCGGCTACGGCTATCAAAATGCCTTCTCGTGACATGACATTTTCCAACTACAAGGCATTACTCTGGCATCCCGTGGTGATATGCGCCGATTTTGAAAGTTTCCAACTTCCACTCGCCACATGCGAACCGAATCCCAGCGTATCGAGCACTACCGAAATTCTACATCACGAAGCCTGCGCTTTTGGATTGATGGTCAACAACACAGGCAATGTTATTTTATATCGTGGCAATGATGCTCCACAAAAATTCGTTCAAACCTTGAAACGGATGGCCATACAATTCGCTCCTCTACTAAGAGAAGACAAAGCAATGGAGCCTCTTACCCAGGAAGAGAAGGAAGCATACGACCTTGCCTCTCAGTGTGATGCGTGCGAATGTAACTTCACCCTCGAAAATGTCAAAGTTCGCCACCACAATCATCACACGGGAAAATATGTGGCCCCCCTGTGTAACAACTGTAATCTACAAATCAAGAAACCAAATTTTATTCCTATATTTATTCACAATTTGGAGGGCTACGACGCCAAAATCTTCATAAAGGAGATGGGATGCGACGCTCAACCCATTAGCGTCGTAGCTCGCACCAGTGAGAAATTCATTTCATTCAGCAAGAAGGTGGACGTTGGAAATGGCAATCACGTAGAAATTCGCTTCTTGGACTCCTACAACTTTCTGTCTTCGAGTTTGGCGACACTCGCGTCTCAACTCACCGACGATGATTTGATCGCCACCAGGAAATGTTTCCGCGACCAACATTTAGCACTGTTGAGACGCAAGGGTGTTTACCCGTACGAATACATGACGGATGCTTCCAAATTCTCAGAAACATCGTTACCACCGAGAGAAGCATTCTACAGTCGTCTTAGCGACACCCGTTGCAGCGAAGAGGACTACCATCATGCTCAGCTCGTCTGGTCTACATTCTCTTGTCAAACCATGGGCGACTATCACGATGTGTATCTGAAACTGGATGTTACGCTATTGAGCGACCGTTTTCATCTCCATCGCTCGAGAGGAATGGCAGCATATGGTTTGGACCCCGCTTTCAGCTACACCACACCGGGTTATTCTTGGCAGGCGATGTTAAAATCCACGAAGGTGAAGATAGAACTCATCAAGGACGTCAATCAACTTTTGTTTGTCGAAGAGGCAAAACGCGGTGGAATCGTCCAGTGCCCCCTTCGATACGTCAAGGCCAACAATCGATATGTCGCCGATTTCGATGCAGGGAAACCGACAAACTTCTTGGCATACTGGGTCATGAACAACCTGTATGGTTATGCCATGTCCGAGCCTCTGCCCATCGGAGAATACGAATGGATGAGCGAGCAGGAACTTCAAGATTGTCTGGAATGGAGCGAAGATCATGAAAATGGATGTTTCCTGAAAGTAGATTTGGAATATCCTGCATCGCTTCATCGAGAACACCATGGATTTGCGATGGCACCTGTAATGGAAACGGCTCCGGAGAAAAAGCTGATGCTCACCTTCAAAAGCAAAAAAAATTACGTGGTGCATTATCGTCTCCTACATTTCTACCTCCAGCATGGATTGGTTTTGAAGCAAGTGCACTCGGGATTGAAGTTTAGACAGACCAGGTGGCTAGCACCCTATATCGACGGCAACACTCAACGTCGAGCATCAGCTTCTTCTTCCGCAGACAAAAACCTATACAAATTAATGAACAACAGCATCTACGGCAAGAGCATGGAAGATGCGAGGAAAAGAAGAAATATCAACTTGGTCTCCGACCCGAAGAAAATAAACAAGCTCGTCGCTCAGCCCACGTACAAGAACTTCACGATACTGAGCGACACGTTGGTATTGATCGAACGTGCTCTCCGCCACTTAACATTCAACAAACCAATCGCCGTGGGAGTCGCGATCCTCGAGTTGTCAAAGCTGGCCATGTACAAGTTTCACTACGACATCATGAAACCACGCTATGGAAAGGCGATCGAGGTGGCGTACACCGACACGGACAGCTTCGTGTACAACATCCACACCGATGATCTATACGAAGATCTAAAAAGCATGAGCCACCATTTCGACTTCTCCAATTATCCGAAAGATCACGCTCTCTTCGACGACAGCCAGAAAATGACGATCGGGAAGATGAAGGATGAAGTCAACGGCCGCATCATCGCAGAGTTTGCTGGTCTTCGAGCGAAAATGTACGCCATCAAAATTCAGGACGAGACCGAAATAAAAAAGGCAAAGGGGGTGGGGCGTTCGAGCACAAACAAACTGACCGTAGAAGATTACAAGTCGTGCTTGTTCGACAAAAAAATCAAACGCATGACCGAACATCGGATCACGAGCACCATCGACCAGTTGCATACATCCGCAATCAACAAAGTGGCGCTTGATCCCGACGACACCAAATTGAGGTTGCTGGACTGCAACATCCACACCCGAGAATGGGGATGCCATGACGAGGAAGAAACCTGCTCGCACCATTAGACTTCTGCATCAAAAAAGTACGTATTATTTCTTGCACCACTTTTTTTTAAAAAAAAACAATCATTCACACTAATTTTTGCGTTCACAATTTTTTTTTTATATTTTTCTATTATTTTTAAAAAAAAAACAATCATTCACACTAATTTTTGCATTCACACTTTTTTTATATTTTTCTATCATATTATGTACACTATTTTGAGGATATTTTTTTATTTCTTTCAGGTGTTGCACCCCCTACGGAAACTTTTTTTAGTTCTTACACATTCTATTCTTAACCAAAAAAATTTTTCTTCTCTTCAATCATAAAACACACACATTACACACGGAGGTCCTCTGTAGGGAGTCATGGGGGGGGGGTTTAAAAAAAAAGAACCCATGAAACTCTACAGAGGCATGGCTTTGTTAGCCGTGGCCATTAGAACTGTGTTGGGCACCACGCACCCCTGGCGGGATATTTTCTTTTTTTGGGGGCCAGGGATTTCCTTAACAAAAAATAAATTTTGATTATCACACGCACACATTGTAGAAGATCACACCTGAGAGTTTTAATAACAAAACAATGTAGCAGATTACGCTGAGAGTGCAAGGTCGTGGTAGATTACACTAAGGGACCTTACAGTAAGAGGAGACAGCCTTATAGGAAAATATCGTAAGTCATTTCAAATATAGGTCAAAGAATGATGTTAGCAAAATTTGCAGAAGGTAAAAAAATAGCTTAAAAAACTGATGCCACAGCTTCTCTTCTGCCTAATTTTGCTAACATTGTAGGTTAGTTTACCCCGTAAAACGGATTACGCTGAGAGCAAAAGCCTATTAGCAGGTCGTAGTAGATTACACTGAGGGGGGGGGGGGCCTTACAGTAAAAGAGGAGACAGCATTATAGGAAAATGTCGTAAGTCATTTCAAATATTGGTCAAAAAGCGAGGTACCATAAGAGCAAGATTTGCAGAAGGTAAAAAATAGCTTAAAAAAACTGATGCCAGAGCTTTTCTTCTTCTGTCTAATTTTCTTTTATTGTAGGTTAGTTTACCCCGTAAAACGGATTACGCTGAGAGCAAAAGTCTATTAGCAGGTCGTAGTAGATTACGCTAAAAAAAGGGGGAAAGGGGGGGGGGCTTACAGTAAAAAAAAGGTAGCCTTATAGGAAAATATCATAAGTCATTTCAAATGTAGGCCAAAAAACGAGTTAGCATAAAAAATAGCTTAAAAAATAATGCCAGAGCTTTTCTTCTCTCCATTTTTTCTCTCATTGTAGGTTAGTTTAGTGCATAAAACAAAAACCTTAGTGATTTTTCGAGTAAGAAGTTGGCAACACTGCTCATGCCTTACGAGAGAAATCCATTAAGGCGAGGGAAAAGAGGGGAGGGACCGTTCTAGAACGTAGCGTTCCACCTACTCACAGGGATATTTTTTTTGGCATTGTTAGGGAAATGTGATGTGTATTACTGTGTTCAAAGATTTGGGTGATATCATTCAATAAACATTTCATATTATGTGGCTGATGAGTTGAAATAGTTTTCCAAATGGAAGAATTTCCCGATTTCCTACAAATATCAAATCATAAATTTATTCTTTTCGTCATTAAAACTAAAATTTGTCTCAGTTTTTCAGAACTAAAACAATGTGAAATTCTTAAGCACAGAAGGAACAGTAACAACGCATGTAAAAATAACTGATTTTAAATTAACAATACCGAAATTTGCCCTAAACCGAGAAGAAACACACCAAATTGCAGTAAAAAATAACATCGAAATTCAGGGGGAAATAAAACTAAAACTTCACGTCCCTAGAAATTAGTCATTAAGTATGTAAACAATTTATACCTGAAAAACTCAATATGCTGACCAAGGTTGAAATTTATTTTATTATAGAACATAAAGTGAACCTAACGTTTCAACCTTCTAGCAAGGTCTTCTTCAGACTCTGCACCAAGTGCAAATGTAACAAGGTACAAAAAAGGATGATATATATACACAAAATTACTCCCCTCCAGACTATTAGAAAGTTGTTGACAGTCGACAAGGGAAAGCCACGTGCTAGAATGTTCCAGAACAACTTTCTAATAGTCTGGAGGGGAGTAATGTTTGTGTATATATATCGTCCTTTCTTGTACATTGTTACATTTGTACTTGGTGCAGAGTCTGAAGAAGACCTTACTAGAAGGTTGAAACGTTACGTTTAGTTTATGTTTCATAATACAATAAATTTCTGCCTTGGTCAGCATATTGAGATTTTCATATCATGGAAACAAGGCTTAATGGTGTAATAATTTATACCTATTTAAATTATCTTGGGAGAATGTTGTAAATAAATACACCTAATAATGGTTTCATTATATATATATAAATATTTGAAGTAATTAAAAAGCTCATAAGCTTATTTTATTTAAAAAATCAAATGAACGGAACAAATTTAATGAAAATAAACACTGGCAAATATCATTACTGGAGTTTGTCCAATCCTGATGTTACCACTTTCATGGAATTTAAACTTCGTTAAAATTTATTTATGTACTACTTTTCAGAAACATGAAGAAACCGAGCATATAATACCCGAACGTGTATTGCAAACAGATTTTTACATAGTCTTATATTTCGTTTGCAGTTATTCTGTGATTTAGCAGTTGTAATTCGTAACAAACAAAGGAATTGCAATTAGAGATGGTGTGGGCATGAAGCAACTATTGTGGCGAAGTTACCATGCTTGTTTTTCCCATTGTGTTTGCACCGTACAAAATAACAATGCTTTCTCATCAAGCCACTGTCTGGCCTTAATTATCAGCGGTGTCTGTTTGTGGTCTTCGGTAATGATCACTGGAATGGCTGCTCCGATTTGTAACTAGAGGAACAAAAGGTGAACTTGTTTTGTTTCGTGGAAAACAACAGCCCAGAGGTCAGAGCCAAGAATGAACTAAAACTGGGAAGTTGTATAAAAATGATGTAATTGTTATGTTTTGTATAGTGTTCACTTTGCACAAAGTTATAACAAGGAAAGTGTATGATAGACGTTGCTGTACGAACTGCAGTTTATATGAAGGTATGTACATTACATACTAGTTGCATTTCGAGACACAAAACTATCCTCAGTTAGATTAAAAACGTTATTTATAAATTAATACTTTTTTCTTGATGTTTCTTTTAATATTTGAAGCATACTATACATTATTTTTACAATGTTGTTCTAGTAGAAATATCACTGTATTAACTATTCTTTGTCTGCTGTAATAGCCTTTTGTACAGTAATCCTTGTAATCCTAATTTTTTAAGTTTGTATTAAGTATTTTTATTAAATTTGAAATCATCAATATCGAGACTCCGAGACCGAGAGGAGACGAGAACGAGACGAGATCGTTCCTAGTCTTGTCACATCTCTCTTTGCTGGACGAACACTTTAAGTGGTCAACTTTGGATCTCGCCACGAAGTTCACAGGTTCAAATTTCAGCATGAGTGTTTTACATAATAATAGCATAATTTGTCGTTATTCTGTGCATGGACTGCCATTTGCAGTAGACTGTGCTTTAATTGTTGTTTATTGTTACTGCTTGCAGTGTGGTGGATTTCTTGCGACAGGCATTTCCGCAGAAAATGATTCCTCGCGATAGTGGCCACCTCAGTCCCCAGATTTGTCCTCTTCGAACAACTCACTTTTCTTTTAGGCAAGAAGTGTTCCAAACACGTCATGAAAGCTTAATCCAGGTGCTAAGGTACGTACAAGGCCGTGCATAAGAGTAGAAATGGGCGAAACGCAAACACTGCAGTCACATTACCCCTCTCCACGTAGCACCATTCTCACGTGCGCGTTCCTTCCTTCCTTCCTACGATCTCGGAACTGAAGGATCACATCAGAGATGTCGCCACCAGTAGCCCGACAAACATGTTGGAACGAGAAATGGACAGCGTTACGCCTCTCAGAAGCAATGCGATCCTCATTTGCCAAGGGTCATATTCAAACATTAACAGGTAGATGGCATTCCTTTCTGTATAATTAGGTACTAAGGCCATTCAGTGAAAATACTTTTCTCCATATGCGAATTTAAATTATGCTATGAACGCTTCCCCACACTGTACATGAGTACCCCCTTATCCTCATCGTCACAATTATCCAAAAGTAGCAGAAAAGCGACGCAAAATAACAAACATACAGTCACGCCTCGTTTCGTCACAGTTGCTAGAAAAGTTAACAATTTCTGCAGCGGTTCTAGAGGGTCTGTTACAAACATAGGGAACATAGATTCAACTTGAAATTGTGAGAACATGTGTCTGTCTGTCTTTTTCTTACTCTTCAGGTTGCGAAAAACTGTTCTTGCAACTGGAGAAGTGATGCCTCAGTGCTTCTTACTTGACGCACGTCAGCCGCAAGGTACAGGAGAAGCTGACAAAATGTTTGATTGATAACCTGTAGGGGAGTGCTTATTTCATCTGGTCTCTGTTGCCGTCATCTTTTGCTGACAAAATAGTATCGATTTGTGAAGACGTCTATGGTCACGTCTTTTTCTTTTCATACAATTAAGGCAGCGCTCCTAAACTATACTCTGTCCAGGAGATCTCTGGAGTAAGGACGCACATAAAGGTAGAGAAGGGATTTTTGATTCATTTTTTTTGGTGTTTTAAGTCCACTTTATGCACAGTAAGGTCTATCGGGACTGGACTTACAGTTTAAAGTGGGATCCGAACTGCTTGTGCCTCCACCGGGTATCGAACCCGGAACCTCTTGATTAAAAGGCGACGACGCTACGACTGCGCCATCGGGGAGACCAGGAGAAGGAGCCAGTGGGCGGAGCGAAGCAGTACGCGCTGCTCCTATAGCTATTGTCCAGTCTTACGGCGGGCGCACTTCATGCTGACAAGGGAAGTGGGGAGCGGGGAAGAGACCAATCCAGCAGCCTGTAGAACAAGGTGCGTGTAGTACTTCCTCCCGCCACGTAGTAACTCTCGACGCCACCGCTGTTGTTTGCGGCATATTCGCCGCTTCCTACGCCAGCATGTAGAACGCCAGCCGTAACAGTACACAATTGCTTTAACAGCTGATTAGCTGTAGCCGCATTTTCCCCTTCATGCACTCACTTCCCCTCTCACGCATTCATTGGCCGCGCCATCTAGAGTTACTACTTGCGGAGAGACTTGTTTTCGATCACTTGCTCCAGAGAATACCGGGATAGAATACAAGACAGTACTTGAAGCGAACATCTTCCGAGATTGGTCTCGCAACTCAGTCTCGAAGCATTGGACTGGAAGCGAAAATCTTTCGAATTGCACTTCCGACTGCAGCGCCAAGTAGGGTCAGTAGATAAAACTAAGATGACATTGTTTTCTCCCGCGTTATAAACACTTGCCTTTCATCAGAGAAATCACACAGCATTTTAAAAAGTTCTTATGCTTACATTTCCACGCATTAGAAGAACTACAACCAAACACCTGCCTGACTTTCGATTTCCAAGATTTTCAAACAAGCGAACAAATGTAATAAGCCAGTGTGCATTGGCGCGTCGAGTGGTATTACTTTCGTAACATCTCTGGCGTTTTGCATTGGCAGCTTTGGAGCGAGTCATAAGTCCCGGAGCAGCTAATCAACAAACGAGCCGCTGGCGTCATCTCTTCCCAGCACCTATCGCTACCCCTGTTGCTCGCGCTGGACTCTTGGTAGGCTCACTAACTGGACTCGCCCGGTCAGCTGAAGTTCTTGTGAACTTCCTCCATGCTGCGGACTCGATTGCTCGTTTAATTTGGCTCTTTCGAGCTTCACAAAATGACGTTACATCCGACAAGACCATACTTCAAGCTTGCTTTTTGTGATCTCTCGGACACAGCCTAAGCGTGTTTACACACACACCGATAACAACTGCGACCTTGATATCGAGTGCACCAAGAAACAATGGGGCTAAATGGGACAGTCGCACACGTAACCCGACACGAATGTCCAATGAAAAAGAGGACACAGACCCAAGCCATACAATTTAGCTGGAAGTTGTTTTGAAGCAGGGCAGCGATGCCAACCCTAGCACTAAACCTAGCACATGACACGGTCGTGCCAGGTTCAACCATAGGATAATAATAGCCATAACAATATGTTTATCTCAATACAAATTGAGAATGAGCAACATGTATATTGGTATACGCGTGATACCTCCCATGACACGAGAAAACATTAAGATTTGCAGTAAATAGAAACAAAAACACAGAACTTACGTTTTAACATATGAATTCAGAATATATTTATCTTGATTATGCAATTTAAAATGAACCAAAGTTGTACATCATAACAAAACTCACAAATAAAAATCATGCACTTCCATTAATGACATAACTTACAGAAACAAAATTAATATCTGTCAGGCGGGATGGTGTACTTCAACAGTGTGTTCATACGTCCTGGAAGGACATGTCACACAATATGAGTTTCGTTCACACCTAGCAGTCTGTGATTGCAGAATGGGAACATATAATATAATTTGCAAACTTGCTCCTCTGGGAGGGAGAAATTCGCTTCGAAGAATGATAATTTGAGAAATTAAAAATAAAATGACGTGTCCGGTCCAGGAACATGCCTTTCCAACCACGCCTTAAACTCTTCATATTTTCTTTATTCCTCCGTTCTCCTCTGAGGGACATTTCATGGCACGAAATCGGTAGAAAGTTGTGGGGCACAAATGAAACAAATGTTCCGATTTGTAGTCGACGAATCAACTGAAACCATCTCTAGCTTCAATGTTGAACTCATCTCGAAAAATAGATGCATAACTTAAAATGACGATCACCCTTAAAATAATCATAATAATAAATTACTGTTACTAATTATATCAATAATAATAATTCATTGTTATTATTATTTAGATCCTAGCACAATTCAACAGCATTTAGCATAATTTCACAGCAGTGGCGTATAATGGGTTAACTACCTGGGCTATCGCACCATATCATAGTGTTCGAATGGACAAAAATTTGCTGGGGGGGTGTTTTTGTGTTTTTAACTTATTTGGGGTGGCGGGTTCAAGTGATGTGACTCTGTGATTAAAAATATATACCTCATAAATAAAACATGGAAATATACACTGTCAGTAAGGAAAGGATTTCAAGAATTTCATTGTTATTTGCATAAATGAGAGGCTCTTATTGTGAAATATTATGTAGGCCTATATACGAGAATAAAAATAAATTTTCAACCTACCTATTTTCACGATTGTAAGTTCGGGTACTCCTTGTAAGCGCAGTAATAACGTCGTTGCCTTGAAACTAAGGGGTCCCGGGTTCGATGCATGGTGGTTTAGATACCACTTTAACTGTAGGTCCGATCCCCATTAGCTTATCTGTTCATAAAGTGGACATACAAGAAAAATCCACAACGATTTGGAGCTTATCGTAATTCGTAAGCCGAAAAGACAGCTTGTTAATTATGTCCCTCATTTCAGTTCACTACACAACACACAGCACATATCATTCACAAAAATACAATCCACTCACTACTGTATTCACACGCTGCCTCTAAATAAATTCCACGCACCAAGACCACTCGACGCCATCTAGACTAGAACTGGTCCTTGTCCTTTCGGTAAACCATTTCCGCTCAGCCAACAATTTTCTACTCCCCACTGTATCTCTAGTTGTTTGAAGGTCAACGACCTCTTTTTCAACTCCTCTGCAAGCGTTCAATGATGTTCTTGTCCATGCATGGGACACGCTTTCCCCTTGCTGCGATAATTTGGCTTCAAAATTCCCCATTCCTGGGAAGATTACGTGCTGGGAAAAATTGGTTTGCAACATTGACCCAGACCGTTGAGGAAGTTCAGAGGGTTTCCCCCCGCCATATGCAACCCTGTTCTCTCTCCTGTAACAGTTTGACTCCACAATTCCCCGATCCTGGGAAAATTACATGGTGGGAAAAATTGGTTTGCAACATTAATCGGAGCCCTGTCAAGCTCATCCGTCAACCCCGTGGAGTTGCCCGCTAGCTGGGCCAGCCGTCTCGCGAATTCAAAGAAAGCGGGCAATGTTTCCAACTTCTAAGAAATAGGTTCATCTTCTTATTGAAATGAAAATTTTTTTGATATATATTTTTCCTGTATTTTATTCCCCGAGTCTGGGCTTCGCAGATAGCCTTGATAGCCCCGGATATACGCCTCTGTTTCACAGATTAAACAACTTTTTCTTATCGAGAGGTTGGCAACGCAGGGCAGGAGTCATCAGGCTTTCATGCCTTCCCTCCAAGGTCATAGCGACCGCGATTGTGTCGATGAAAAACACGGTCGGGATCGGTGCTGTCGCGGAAAACTACCCCTACAAGAGAACAGTATGTGTGCAAACGCGGTAAGTCTACACTTTTACAAAACAGTGTTGCCACAATATAAGGGCACAATTTCCCTTTCCAAGGAGCAAAATTTCCCTTTTTGGACCAATTTTTCCCTTCACCTAGGCAAATCATACAATAATAATAATACGTATAAGTAGTGGTAGTAGCATCAGCTGTAATTATTATTATTATTATTATTAGTGGTCCATGTCCGTGTGAATAAGAAATGTTAAATTTTTCACATACATGTCACTTTCATCGCTTCCTGACCAGATGTCCCACGTTTGGATCCTGGTAAGGGATCTATTAAATCGTTAATCCTCATCGTTAATATTATACGAAGGTGCAGAAAAGCGATGCACTTATCAGAAATATAAATAGATAAAGGCTATATTAAAGGAAGCAGAAAAACAACAGAAAAAATGAAAATGTGCATATGAAACTGGAACTTAACATATACTATAATAATGTAGCCAGATATCTTATAATTTCCCTGAAAATTGTGGTATTTTTCATCGAAATTCCTTTTTCCCTTTTGGCTAAAATTTCGGTCCGAATTTCCCTGCAAAAGGGAAATTTCCCTTTATGTGGCAACACTGCTACAGAACACACATGCAAGTGGGCTCCAGCCGATTTCAGAAGACTAGCTAGTGAGCCTACCAACAGCGTAGAGCACGAACATGAGGTTTAGAGATAGGTGCTGGGCAGAGATGACGTCAGCGGCTCGCTTGTTGATTGGTGCTCTCAGGAGTTATGACTCGCTTCCAAGCTGAAAATGCACAACAGCTACGGAAATAATCTCACTCTACCTGCGTACATAAATAGGGGTGCCAGAGGACTGCAAAAGGGTGCTTGGCACCCACTTCTTCTTTTGAGCCCTTCGAAACTTTTAAACGAAACAGAAATGTTTCGAATAATCTCATTTATACTTTAGTGAAGTCTCTTCTTTGACCATATCTTAAATCTACGATTGTCCTTATCCCTTGCACATTGTACAGTCACGGACACTGCCGGGTTGTAATGAATACATTGACTTTCAATGGAATCGTTACAAGCCGGCAGTGTCCGTGACTGTACCTCCCTGGCTATGTAGTGCCTGACGTTGTTGCCTTGTAATCAAGGGGTCGCCGGTCCTATCCCCGTAGGAGGAATATTGTACACTGTCTCGTATTTAGAATTTTTGTAATTTAAAGTAGCTTTTCTTCCACTTTTTGCTAATCGCGACGTTGAGGATGACTGGCGATTTATGAAATTGATGAAGGGCTGGGATTCGAACCCGGATCGAAAGCCCACAACTGAACGTGTACAGTGTTTCGGATCCAACTTAAAACTGTTGGTCCAGTCCCTATTAGCCTACCCAGTATGAAGTGGACATAAACACTTTTACCTTCCTGAATTGCTTAACAAGCTGTAGTGGCGATTATGGGGAGGGTCAGTTCCCCCCACCCCCCATTTTGCTACTTTTGCTTCGCACTAGGCTATACTTTATCTACAATGGAAAAGTAAACTGGCATTGCCCTTCCAGTTTTGGAACCCAATCCCCGTCACTGTAAACAACCATTGTAAAAACTCAGCCTAGAATCTACGTTAGACCAGAGCACGAATCCGAAACTCTGGCATATGCAGGTGAATATGCACAAGGCTTTTTCACGGACGAAGGTAGACCACGGTGAGGAGTACAAAAACGTACCAATTCCTTAAGTGCTACTCGAACCCAAAACCTCTGCTTTCTTAGTCTAGTACGATATAACGTTGCCAAAGTTTGCGTGTAATATACTGACAAGTTAGCCACCCCCTAAGCAATTTAAATACGGGAGATAATTCTATGAGAAAAAAACAAGATTTATTCCCGTATTTACGACCTCCTCTTCCCCCCCCCCCACGAGCCACCCTGACTCCTTTGTTCCTTATGGCCATATTATTACGCGAGGATGTCATCTATCTCAGAAGAGCCTCAAGATGAGAAACAGCATCCCTCGGCGGATCAATACCCGCCCCGGAGCGTATTCAGACTCACTAGCATTAAGAAAAAACCAACCCTCCCTCTTAACATTGCTAAAAAGGCAGTGTTGCAAGGGCACGCGAAAATTCCACACGTTGCATTGTTTTTTTCTTTTCAGATTCGCTTGAGGCGAACAGGGAGGGGGAGACGGCTGGTCGAAAGAAAGGAGTCTTGGGTTCGAGTCCCTATGCTCCCTAGTGAAATTATGATATAATAAAATCATAATTTGCGTTAATTTGCCTTCTCTTTGATGCCACTTTTTTCTAATCGCAGCGATTAGTGGTGATGTGATGAAGGGCACTTACAAAGAACACCTATGACCAGGCCGGGATTTCGGAACCCTTGATGTTGTAGCGCGTTGCGCTAACCACTACGCAACGGAGATCGACCAATATATAATTAACACCTTTTCTATAACTCACAAACTTGAGTGGCAGAGTGGTTAGTACCGCAAGCTACGACGCTAGGGGTACCAGGTTCGAATGCCGGCATGGGTAACTTTTGCGATTGTCTCTTCCTTAATTTCATCACTCATCATCATCTTCGCTATTAGCCAAAAGTGGAAGAATATCGAAGTAAAATAAACAAAATCGATCATCATTTACATGAATTTCCGACAACATTACAACGTCCTCCACCTTTAAAAGTTCACTCTATCTATCTATCTATCTATCTATATATATATATATATATATATATATACATATATATAAAAATGTATGTATGTGTTTGTGTGGGTGGGTGTGTATATTTGTTTGTTCCGGCATAACTCTCGAACGCCTTGAGCAATTTTAACCAAACTTGGTTCACGTATCACTTGCAATCTGGAAATAATATTTTGGGGTAAGATACCCCTGGCACCCCTAGGGGTGGGGTGGGAAGGGGTGACGTAAAAATAATCGAGAAGCACCGATATTAAATTTCGCACATACAGACATTCGTGACTCTACGCAATCCGCACAACGATATTGTTTCTCGGGTTGTCTAACATTCAGGCTGAGTTGCGAATAGAATCAATAGTTTTTGTGACGCTCCCAATGCGATTCAACTCCAACTTCATCACCTATCGGCAATGAGGGGGGGAGAGGGGGGTGAAAAATAAAATTCCACAAATGACCTAGATTACTGTCGAATCCATAGTTTTCGGAGTCGCTAAGCTGATTGGTGACATTCACGATCACATTTTAAATTAGTTACATTTTACACTATAGTTAGAATTCATTATTTTCCTGTTTAATACAAGGATAAATAAGTGCCCGGGCAACGCCGGGTAACCAGCTAGTAACACATAAATAATCGAAACACCGACAAGGTCTTTTCAAATGAAGTAGCGAATCAAAATCGGAGTTGGCAACACTGGAAGCCTGGAACTAGAGATACTAAATCGGTGGGAGGGTCATATCCGAGCTTCGCTGTCATGAAAAGAACATCCCACTGCCCAAGAAAGTGGAAGGAAAAATGAACATTTGTATCCACTGGCTTTGATGAATGCACAAATCACGTGACTGTTGTCATCCATATGGATGATTAGGTTAAAATAGAATTCATATGGCATGGCGTTACCCCATTAAGGTCTTCTTGAGGCTCGTGCAGGTCATTTGGAGTCCATGAATGTCCTATTGAATATGTGATCAATTAAGTGATTTCGCTCGAGTGTAATATGTGTAAGGGATTTGCCATAGAGGGACTGAAAACCAAATCTTTAGTAGAGGATTTCAAATGTTTACGTAAGATACTGTTTTCTCTATTATCGATTGTCACATCAATTGTTCTCCGCTGGAGATATTTTTCATGATTTGATCTTGTGGCGCCCCAGTCGAATCTGGTCGTGCTCACATTGTAAAACAGTACTGAAGCATCTGCGCGTGCATTTATCTGTGCCATACACGAAATACTAACATTCTGTAATGAATCTGCAACTCTGCAATCGTTTTAGATATCAAAATTTATATTGTAACCTCTCTTGGCATTTAAATATATGTATGTAATTTCCAACTTTTGGGGTAACCCAGCTGTTGCCAGTCACTGGTCCTAGAAAATGTCAGTAAAGAAGCAAATATTGGCAAATTTCTATTAAATATTGCCAACCGTAGACGAGAATTTATAGCATTTTTAAAGAAAGTCTGCTCCGTTAAAAGTTGCCGTAATAATTACAATATTTTACTGTTAAAATTTGACAGTATGCCTGTCAAAAATCAACAACGGGATTTAACAGTTTTTTTGTTTAAATTTGAAGACATGTTCTTATTATTCTATAACTGCAAGAATTAAACTTTCCCTAATGCATGCATAAAGATAGACAATGACTTCAAATTACAGTTTAAAATAAACATATTTTTTACAAACAGAACTAATTCTTTACAAACGATTTTAGTATCTTTTAGAAGTTGAATGTACCGGAAAATGACCGTTTTAGGCAGTTATTTCTCCCGTCAATTTTCTATAGTGTGAACGTGAATTTCGTTTAAACGTGTTCAAAAGTAAATGACGAAAAGTATTCTCGGTAAAGAACAATGCATCATAGAAATACTAAAGTTGAGTTTGGGTATGAACAGAAAATCGACTCAGAAACTGTAAAAATTTAGTTTTGAGGAAATTTCAGTCTTTCATTGTATGAAACTAAGCTCAAATAAATATAATTTTAATGTATTAACGTGTCAAAATGTGTTCAAGTATTATGTTGATA
The DNA here is from genome assembly GCF_977018435.1 of Lepisma saccharinum. Lineage (NCBI taxonomy): Eukaryota > Metazoa > Arthropoda > Insecta > Zygentoma > Lepismatidae > Lepisma > Lepisma saccharinum. Next base: position 45,394,928 of record NC_139255.1, on the reverse strand, counting down.
TAAAAATACTCTACGCGGCTCTTGTTGCGTCGTCCCTACATACATTTGTGATTGTCCCTTTATCCCGCTCATCTTATGACCATTCATCCTCATCTTCACGATTAGCCAAAAGTGGCAGAAAATCGAAGAAAAATAAATAGAATCAATAAATCAAGCCTATATTGAAGCCTGAAGTCTAGAGAATAAAATACAGGAGAAAAATCGATCAGCAATTGTAAATAATATTATATACCTGAATTCCTTTGATTTGGCAACCTGATTTCTTTTGAGTTGGCAACCTGATTTCCTTTGAGTTGGCAACCTGATTTCCTTTGAGTTGGCAACCTGATTTCTTAGGAGTTGGTAAATTTATTTCTATTCATAGCACAGGACCACGTGACAGTGAGATAGCCCTGATCTTGGACTCCGCATACGCCACTGAAATCAACATAGGATATGTCTAATTGAGCTCATACAAGATATTTGTGTTTCGTATATTTTTCTTATTTTTATACGGTTTCCGTTCTCCTTAGAGTAAATCACGATGAGGATGAATGATGATAATATACACCCATGCCCAGTCCGGGACTCGATTCGGGAAGCATTTGATGACTAGATCCTGAATTGTCTACTCCGTTGGCATGACAACAAAGGAAGCAACATGCAAGAGACTGCCGATATATCATGCGCAGAAGAAATAAAAAGAGTATATGGGAGGAACTTCCGCGCAACGTGATGCGCAGACTCGTGCGTCGTAAGCACCTGCGCATGCCCAGAAGCGCGACTGGGAGGAATCTGCCTGATACGTTATGAGCACAAATGTTAAAATAAACGAGGAAGCTCAATCTTCACATAATAAGCAATTAACATCCACTCGATGAAAAAATCGAAGCAAGGCCACGCGCCAACAAACCGATCGGCCTTGTATTTCATCTATCACTGGCATCTAAGACCATTACTAACTTGGACTGTTGACGCGATGAGATTCCTTGTGCCCTAATCCCATGAGTCAGTGGGTTAAAACGTATTTACCTTGCCATCAGCGAGTGTCCATCGGGATAATGCAATTTGGCTGCCTGATCCACTCTATTGATGCTCTGACATTAAGCCATTTCGAGCTTGTTTACATTTGGAATCCATGTTGCGTTGACATTCAGTATTTGCCTTCAGTCATCAGTCAGATGTAATGATTTCAGAGGGGAAAAACACTTGTGTACCTTGTGACCTTGGATACGAGACCTTGCGTTCGTAAAAGTTCATTGCCAACCATGTTAAGCCCGTAATGACGCTCACAATATTGATTGATTGATTTGTATAGCAATGCACAGAGCATTTATTCTCTACTAATTTTAAATGTGATCGTGAATGTCACCAATTAGCTTAGCGACTCCGAAATCTATGGATTCGACACTAATCTAGGTCATTTGTGGCATTTTATTTTTCACCTCCTCTCACCCCCCATGCTATAGGTGATGAACTTGGAGTTGAACCGCATTGGGAGTGTCAAGCAAACTATGGATTCCATTCGCAACACAGCCTGAATGTTAGACAACCCGAGAAACACTATCGTTGTGCGGATTGCATAGAGTCACGGATGTCTGTTTGTGCGGAATTTAATATCGGTGCTTCTAGAATATTTTTACATGTCACCCCTAGGGGTGCCAGTGGTGTCTTGCCCCCAAATATTATTTCCAGATTGCAAGTGATACGTGCACCAAGTGTGGTTGAAATTGCTCCAGGCATTCGAGAGTTATGCCGGAACAAACAAATACATATATACACACACACACGCACATACATCCATTTATATATATATAACCGTCCGTGGCGGAGCGGCTAGCACAGCGCGATTACCCAAAAGTGGCAGAACAAATAACTAAACCATATCAAGGAATCAATCAATCTTCGAGACTGGATCAATCGTTTTGTAGCCCTAATGGCTCGCTACTTGCTTAGCACATGTTCCCAAAAGGTCTGCGTAGAGGTACACACTTGATCAGATTAAATTGTCCTCGTATTTCGCAATTGCATTGCGTTCACCCCGGCAGTGACCGTACATTTACTTGAGAAACTCCTGTCTAATCATCTATGGGTTGCGAGACTCATACCTGCACTGATAGACCCACTTGGGGGAAGGGGGGTTATAATATGTTTATCTGTGGTTTATTTTCCTGTGAAGAAAGGTACATTCATGTAGTCACCTCTCTGTCCTGTGGCTAGAATGATATAAACATGCCATATTTTGGTGTTTTTCTCTTCGTCTATTTCGTAAACTGATAATCCTCAGCATTGCAATTAACCTAGGGAGGCCAGAAAACAACCAAAAACAACAAAGGCTGGTTCCCGTTTTACCTCAATATATTTACTTAGTGCATGACGTAGAGGTTAAGGCACTAATGGAAACTGATAGCTTTAGTACACATTTCCATGACAAAACAATAAGGTTCTGGTTTCAAACCCTACGAGAAGTGAAAGATTCTTACATATTATTGCCACTTTTCAACACTAATTGTTTGGTTGTTCGAGTTTGATTTTAAAATCCACTTTATGCACAGAAAGGCTAAACAGGACTGGACCTACAGTTTACAATGGGATCCGAACCACTATGTACCTCCACCGGGTATCGAACCCAAGATCCCTTGATTACAAGGCGAACAGTCTAATCAAAGAAGCGGAGACCTTCCACGTAGGCGTCCAAAAGTCAACCTCACTTCCACGAAGTATACCCTGGACTGAATTTTGCAGACGAACGAGACTCTGGCGACTGGCACTATGGCCAGTATAATTTTGTGTGTGTTGTCCTGTTCTTATGTGTGCTGAGTGCCCGTTTACAGCCTCAGCTTTTGACGGAAGTCAGAATATTTTAGGACTTTATTTATGCAACGTTAGAGTTGTTATTTGTAACGGTACGGGGCTGGACCCCGTATAATGTGACGGAAGCAAAATAGCCTAAGTGCTGACGCACCCAAAATTTTAAAATCAAAATAAATAAATCAAATAATCGAAGAAGCACAGGTAGAAGTACCAGAGTCTAGTCAAGTAGTTGGACTACCCTAAATGTATGCAACACTTCTTACAATTTTGTCGGCCTGGTTGCCTATTAAAGTTGCTGCTGAATGCAAACATTTCTTTTATCGACATGCTGAATTCATCTTCCGTCACTTCACTGTCTATTGTTCCGCAGTCAAGAGACACCAGGTTCGACTCACTGTAGGGGCAAATGAAAGAAAATTATCCGTATGTGATGCTTGCAGAAGTAAGAATAAGAGAATTCACGGTAGAGGACCTTAATAGATGAGTAAAGTGATGTCGGTCGCCAGGACCTCGTTAGGTTCTCAGAAAGCAATTTACTGAATGCACTGATAAGTAAACTTGTACAATACTAACGTCCCTAATTCTGCAATTGAGTAAATACAAAACTGTAGGCTTACCTGTGGCTAGAGTTGCTGGAAGCTACACTGTTATTGCTCCTAGACCGTCGACTCTTTAGGGAATCCCCTCGGTTGATGACTCCCTTCCCTGTTATACTGAAATGTCGGAGCCTGTAGTACTCTTCTTCGTTCCCCGTGTTCGGCATGCTAGCTACTCGGGATCTCTGTTGAGGCAGGCTTAGGTAGTTTGGCCTTTTCACCGTTTTCACCGATTGAGACCTGCTGTGATGAGGGCTTCCGTACTTCATCTCAAAGTCGTGAAGCTCCTGCGGAGTCAGTAGGTTCACCACGTCAGGCAAAACTGGCTGCTGCCTCACGCCCGTTGGGTTTATACCGCATCCCATCTCCACCGGTGGGTGGAGGGCCCCCTTCTGGTCTCCCCTCGCTCCCCCACCACCGGCACCTTCGTCATCGTCTTGGCCAGCATCCACTTCGGCGAAGAAGTCCACGCGGAGGTCCGGAGTGCTTCTTGGAACCGGTGAAATGACGACCTCCGGCTCGACGTCTGTCACAGTCACCACCGTCGTCGTCGTGGTGGAGCCCGTCACCACGGTCGTCGTCGTCGCGCTGCTCCCGCCACTCTTGGGTTCGAATCTCGGACACACCTCTTCCGAGATCTCGGGAGGGGCCGGTGGGGATGGGCTCTGAGCTATAACGGTAGGGGTCGGGATCTTCCCAGAAGACTTCATAATCTTCGGCGCGACATTCTCACCGTCCAAGCTCAACCGGGTCATCCCTCCTTTGGCCAGCCTGCCGATCTGTAAGAACAGGAATAAAGCAATAAGTTACTCTTTCCTAAACGACAGCTACATCATCAAAAAGACAAAATGACAAGTTAACAGTGCATGTAAACCAGAACGTACACAATTATGTATACTTTTATTTTCGCCACTAAATGTGTGTATACTTATACTCACAAACAATACTAAAGTGGGTCGATGCGCTTCTAAAAATATACACCTACTCTCCTGCCATCTATGCGCAACAAAAATAAACACCGTAAATCTGGCTTTTTTAACAGGCTGCTACTATTTTTAAAATGGAAAATGAAATGCTGAAAAGTTCGTTGTAGGTTTTTGTTTTCCTATGGTTTAATTTTTGCTCTAAGTACACGGTGTTTCTAAAGTCGTTCTACATATTTTTGACGCTTAAAGTAATATGAAACTGTCAAGAAATGCAAAAACGTAAAACTTGGAGCAAGGGGGTTATAGAGATGCTGGACAACAACAATACGTATAAGCAATACGAAACATAGCATCTCAGATAGCGTAGTGGTAACGTCGTCGCCTTGTAATCAAGGGGTCCCAAGTTAGATTTCTCAGTGTAGGCACATAGTTGTTAAGAACCCACTTAAAACTATAGGTCCAGTCCCGATTACCCTATCTGTGCATAAAGTGGACATAAAACAAAAACTCAAAGTAATACAAAACTAAACAAATTTAGGCAAGAGATGCTTTGGGCGTACCTACATTTCATCGAATATTCCGAAAAGATTCATATTTATGCCAGAGGTAATATATGCACATATATAATTACCTGCATATATTATGGTGTACAGAAATATATTTATGATTGTGTAATATCCTGTAGGGCTGAATGCGCTGCGGTAGGCAATTTCCCAATACAGATATAAATTGAATTAAGACCGTCAGCTGTTGAAAATCACAGTATGATTTTGTAATTGGCTGCAGCTTGCATACATGAAATTATGTCCGTTTATTTCGAGTGACGTCACTTGCAAAAGGATGCGGGTTTCGCAAAGAAGAGACCACACAGGGTTGCGCTAGGATTAGTGAAACATATGCTATGGTATTTCGTGGTAAATCCCACCAAGAAACATCCCGAATTGCTGTCTAAAGAAGGATAAATGAAGGTCAGCTAATTGTGTCCTCTGTATTCGTTCTGATCCCTCTTGTCGTGAGCACTTGCGGTAAACTTTCATTCGGTATAAAGTGGTAAGCTGGGGATTTAAATATTGCGACATAAAAGAAGTATGCTAAGGTATTAATTTTTCATGCATTACTATTAATAGTACTATTTCCAAGATGTTCCAGGGGATTGACCCCACCCCTTCGCGGGACGTCCCGTTGAGACTATTCTCATTATGCATTTTGAATGATTTTGCGGGGAATTTTAAGATTGTAGGTTCTTCTTGACTTACGTATTGTCAGGACAAATCTTGTTAGTAAAATATTTTGTAGCGCTTTTTAGCAGTAGCGGCTATCGAGTGCCAAGACTGTGACGGCGTGGGGGGGGGGCGCCACTGTTCTTTAGTATAACAAAGTAAGTGCTAAAGAAATAAGAAGTCTTATAATGACGATGTTTATTATTGATGTTATCGATTTGGTTTATTTTACTTCACTTTTCTGCCACTTTTGGCTAATCGCGAAGATGGGTATGAGTAAAGATGTGATGACACTTACAAAGAACACCCGTGTCCAAGCCGGGATTCGAACTCGGGACCCCTGGCGTCGTGGCGCGGTGTGATAACCGCTCCACTACGGAGGTCGGCTGGTTATATTTAGGTAGTGGAATAGCTAAGGAGTGTTTGTGTGGCGGAAGCCCCAAATAGGGAAGAAAAATCTAAAAATTAAACAAAACTATATCCTAAATAACAATTTTTGCGTGTGATGTTAAAACTTATTAGCAACTTTTAAAAAGATTCTCGTCTCACTCGATGGTAATTTTAGCACCATACCATTACAATATGTACAGACAGGCACATAAAGCAATGTGAATTCAGAACCACACATGATGTATTCATATATCAAATACGAGACTCTTGTTCCTAAAAATAAATACATCATGCATACATAGTAATCGAACCAGGGCATTTAAAAATCGGTTCTCGGAAGCGAGTCTATTATACTGTATCTCTATTATACTGAATAGGAACAAATTTCTCTATTTTGGCGTTCATTAGCACCGGCTATTATCATATTGCAGACACGCTCAATACAGTCTGTGGTCCTCAATTAAGCTTTATGATAGCGCCAGAGTTCAGGAGAATAAAGCACATTTGTCAAATTTCCTTCATTGTTGCAATATTTCCTTTCCTATTGTTGTGTAATTAGCGGAACTCTTTTCCTCCCATTGTTGGCAGAGAGAGTGCGACAGGAGTTCATTTCCTGTTAGTGGCTGTTGGGCTGTTTATGTTCGGAACCGCCGATGTGGAAGGGAGAAACGCTTCTCTGGTGACGGGACACAAACGGCTTCTGTGAACGAGACAAACAAACAGTCGTGGCTTTCGCGGAATTGCAATTTCGATGCAGTCCGTAATTGTGCTTGGTCACTGCGCTTGTCGCATGTGGCAGTACGAGAGCCTTTGTCTGTACCGTCAGCAGGAAAAGTTATCGACATTGTCTCTTTATAAGAACAATTATATATCCTGGAAGCCAGCAACCCACCTCACCCTCATGTGATGCTAAGTTGCGGTCACTTAATGGGTCACGAAGTTTTGAATCCATTTCTCAGTAGGGAGAAAATTGTCGTTGTTGTGGAATCATTAAAGTCAAGTTTTGTCAGAATAAGCTAATCGGAAACAGACCTACTACAGTACAAAGTGGAATCCAAAGCACTCTTCCCCCTCCCTTTATTTTCTTCTTTCTTTTTCTTTCCCCACTTTCGTTTTCTCTGTTTCCTTCCTTTCTACCTCTTTATTTTCTCTTTTTTTCTCAATTTATCTTCCTCTCTACCACTTTCTTTTTCTATCTTTTCTCTAATTCTTTTTATTTCTCCATCATTCTTTTCTATCTCTTTCTCTATTTATTTTCCTTTCTCTCTTTCTTTTTCTATCTTTTTCTCAATTTCTTTTCCTTTCTCCCTCCTTTTCTTTTTCTATCTTCTTCTCTATATCTTTTCCTTTCACCTCTTTCCTCTATTTCTTCTCCCCTCTTTCTTTCGTTTTCTATCGTTTTCTCTATTCCTTTTCCTTTCTCCCTCCTTTTCTTTTACTATCTTCTTCTCTATATCTTTTCCTTTCACCTCTTTCCTCTATTTCTTTTCCCTCTTTCTTTCCATTTCCATTATTTTCTCTATTTCTTTTCCTTTCTCCCCTCCTTTTCTTTTCCTATCTTTTTCGCGATTTCTTTTTCCATTTCTCCCTCTTTATTTCTTTCTCTATATCTTTTCCTTTCTTCTCTTTATTTCAAATTATTTTATCCCTCTTTCGTTCCTTTTCTATCTTTTGCCCTATTTCTTTTCCTTTCTCGCCCTTCTTTTCTTTTTCTATCTGTTTCTCTATTTGTTTTCCATTCTCCTTCTTTCTCTCTTTTTCATTATCTTTCTCTATTTATTTTCCTTTCTCCCTCCATTTCTTTTCTATCTTTTTCTCTATATCATTTCCTTTCTTCTCTTTCTCTCTTGTTCTCAATTTATTTTATCCCTCTTTCTTTCCTTTTCTATCTTTTTCCCTATTTCTTTTCCTTTCTCCCCCTTTCTTTTTCGCTATTTCTTTTCCTTTCTCCATCTTTCTTTTTCTCTACTTCCGTTCCTCTCTCCCACTTTATTTCTTTCCCTCTACGTCTTTGCCTCTCTCCTACTTTCTTCCATTTCCTCTATTTTCTCTACTTCTTTATCCCCAATGACTTCCAATGGGGTCGTTACATATTAACGAAACATGTGCAACAAACTGCCAGTTGTACAATCGTATTAGATCCACCTGGTAGATGCGTCTTCATCCCCAACCTTGCCTTTGCACATGCAGCGCTGGCTGCGTATCAACTTGGCACGACACGCACCCATGCCTCACGCAACCTCAGCGCAGAGAGACGGCTTGCAAATGCATGCGTAGGGGGACGAGGTATCGGTGTTGCCAACCTCCCGATAAGAAAAGTACTGTTTTAGATTCTTACATTAAGAAATGGGACTAAATTGTGTTAGGATCTATTATCCTATTATATATTATCTATTAATTTATCAATATAAATATATATTTTTCTGATAACTGTAGTTTTAAGCCCAATTTATGAATGTGTTCTGGAATTGTGAACTTATGTGTTTAGTCAAGCGTTGTACTCGAAAACCCTTGAGAAAAATCGGGGACTTAGAACAACGGCTCGCTTGTTTTACTTATGACCTCTTAAGTTCTAAAGATTTCCTTCCACAAAATGTTCCTCGCGAAATAATTGGGGATTTGATATTGATTAAATCGGTTTATATTACTTCGCTTTTATGCCAGTTTTGACTAATCGCGAAGATGAGGATGAGATGAAATTGATGAAGGGACACTCATGAAGAACACCAACAATTTAGTACAAGAACATTCCCTTTTTTTCTTCATCTAGTGTTTACTTTGGTTTGAGATTGTTGTTTAGTCCACTTTAGGAAGACTAATCGAGACAGGACTTACAGTTTAGAGTGAGATCCGAACCACTATGAGACTCCACCGGGTATAGAACCCGGGTTCCTTTCAATACAAGGGGACAACGTTACCACTACGCCATCTGGGAGGCATGATCTATTGTTTACAAGAATTATTGTCATAAAGATTGTACTCTTGTGTATGTACAGGGTGACAATTAATGAACTATATGAAATAAAACCGTCATAATTTCTGAACGGTTTGCGTGATGACGTCCAAACTGCGTGGCTGGCCACAGGGCATGATGGGAATTCGTATGCGTATGCGCAAGCAACGTGTTAATGTCGGCCATTTTCAAGTGAAAATGTCGTGGAGGAGTATTTTGGGGACCGCATTCTGGCTATGTTAAGGACAAGGTGTGCAGAAATAACCCCAAAACCATTGCCGAGCTGAAAACTGCCATTCAGGAGGTCATCGATTTTCGACACTTCAGCGGGTCATGCAGAATTTTGCTGTTCGTCTGCCCCACATCATCGCCAGAGATGGCAGACATATCGAACATGTCATAACCTAGATCCGAATGTCTGTAGTGCCGTTTACATGTGCAATACAGTTTGTGTACTACGTGGTTTGTCCCTAATTTCCGTTTTATTTCATATAGTTCATTAATTGTCACCCTGTATTAAATTAATAAAATGGATGTTCAATGTCGCAGCAGGAACGGCACCAAATTGATTTACCGGAACTCCGTTCCGGTGAATTCTGGCTCACGTTAAGCCTTGGTGCCAATGAAGTTCAAATTGTTACTAGGTTTAGCGCCATTATGCTAGGGTTGGCATCACTGTGAGGCATCCTCCCCACCACAATCCCACTCCTGCACGTATCGCCGGTGAGTTCTGGCTTCCGGAGAAAGTAGTCGCTACGTTCCTTCCCTCTAGCGCGGACTTCGTCACCGGGAAAAAGCAATCTCGTCACACACACGACGCCAACCACTACACATCTTCTCTTTGGCGCAACGAACCTGTCTGGGATCTGTGACGTAACCTTATCGACTTACTGGCCTTGGCTAGCTAGAACAGTCACGGAAAAAAATCGTAGCGATGAACCATCTTTGATGATTCACATGCTATCTCGAAACATCTTGCAACCTTCTCACTCACTTCACATTAATAGTAAAAGCATACATTAAAACAATTCTTTCTTAGCAGGCCCCCGTGAAGGAGTGGTTAGCACATCGCGCTACGACGCCAGGGGGTCTCGGGTTCGAATCCTGGCCTGGGCATGGATGTTTGTGAGTGTCCATTCATCAATTTCATCATATCATTCGCATCTTCGCAAATTACTAGGGGTGTGCGGGATCCCGAAAATTCGGGACCGGGATCGGGAAAACGAATTCCCCACTTTTCGGGATCCCGAGCAGTCGGGGAAAACCGAATGGTCATTTTCAAAAGTCGTTAATTCTCGACGTTTTCTGCATGGTAAATGTCTGGAAATTATCGAAAATTGTTCGTTTTTGTACCAGAAATGCGAAAACAATCGCTTAAAGTAAAAATGACGTGTAGAATTCGAGATTTCCAGCGCTTCGGGAAATTTCGAACATTTCCCGTCCCGAAAATTTCCCGACTTTGTCCCGAATGTCGGGACTTAAAAAATTTCCCGTCCCGACCCAAAAAATTCTGTCCCGCACACCCCTGCAAATTACCCAAGAGTGGCACAAAAGCGAAGTAAAATAAAGCAAATCAATCAATCAATCAAACAATTCTCGGCTGACGTAGTCAATATACACAAGATAATTCAAGAAGAAATATCGTAACAATCCCTAAGATTATATGTTTATTTTATTAAGTCTCTCTGAACGCTTCATGTTGACCAGGGCATTCACTTGTTTTTCTCAGCTGTCTCAAGCCTCTTAGGCATGTTTACAATGCATTGTGTTGTGCCATGCAAACCTCCTGAGCATTCAGGAACAGGTAATACTTCTGGTTATGGTGTCAGCGGTTTGCATGGTAGCAATTATGATAATCACACGATTCGGCGATTCGGCATCGAGGAAGAGCTCGATGGCCAGGGAATATAGAGGTGAGACAAGCTGGGAGGTGACTGACTTTGGAGATTGAGTGGAGAGAGAGAAGGTGGTCAGCAAGTCAGTAGGTGAGGAGTAGAACAACGCTCTGGTCGACAAATAGGAGAGAAGCTTACAGAGGACTTCGCTATTTTCATTCAGCTAAAGACTTCAGATAGACAGGTAATTATCCTACACCCAGCCATGATACAGGTTCAACGGTTCACAAAATCCAACGAGTGACCATTGTCTTTTCAGTAGTTTAATTCCTTTGTGTAATTTGTACCTTTCGCATGCCAAGCGATAACTCGTCATGTCAATGACTAGTGGTCTCATCAAGAGGATGAATGATGAGTAGTTTACATCACCCCATCAATTAACTGGTTAACCTGCTAGATACTCTTAAGATCCCACGAACTTTAAGGTTCGTTACGATATTACTAACATCACGAAAAATCGTAAAGATTTAAAATGTGAACCCTGTGTCGAGTGGCACATGTCCAGACCATTCTAGAGTTCTTCCGTTACACAGGACAAGACGTCTCGTACGGCTGTAACAATACACCGTTGTACCTTGGCAATTCTTTTGCCCTGGGTGGCACATACACAGCGCTCTTCGCATGCCCCAGATAAAAATCCATTCACTAACTCCAACACACAATAACTCTTACCCTGATCATTCGATGTTAACACACGTCTGTGGTGTGGCAACAGAACGCACATGTGAGTAACACACATCTTCACACATTGGTGTGAAGATGCACTGTTCGACCTAAGGCTTTTTGCCTTTGGGGAATGGCTGTTTGTGATTTCATTTTGGGGGCGTATTTTTTGGGGTATGAAAATTTGTATATACAGGGTGGCCCAAAAGTCCCGCTCCATAGGCATATGACGATAATTGTGAAATGTGTGTTTTCTTGCAGGTAAACCATGTTGACTACTGAAGAGCAAGACTTGATGACCCACATCCTGCGAGTGATTGGTTGGGCCTACAGTTGTGTTTTGACAATGGTGGCCAACAATATTGTAATACATACAGCCTGTGGTGCGGGACTTTTGGGCCACCCTGTATGATTAATTAATTGAATTAAAATTTGCGAGTGCATCCGCATTTTGCACGCGTCACATTACACGGGGCCCAGCCCCTTACCATAACTAAAATAAAATCGTGTCGGAGGACCAAAATAGCCCTACCTGGTTTAAAAACTTAGCCTGCAAAGGGCCACTCAGGACAAAACGAAGGACAACGCACACACAGCCCTACAGAAGATTATACTGGCCGTTGTCCTGGCGCCAGAGCCTCGTTACCTGGGTGTAAATAAGGTTGACATTTGAGTGCTGTGACTCTCAACCTTCGACAGGTCACAGCACGGTAAATGCTTCTTTAAAAGTCGATGTCCCGATCCTAACAATTTAAAAACTTCATACATTAATTAATATGTGCCCTTGAAATTAAATATCAAAAAGGAAATTATGGTATAATTATAAAGAGTAATAGCTTGATTATGTCTACATGAACATGAAAATTGCTGTGCAAACTAAAATGACAAATTTCAGAACTTTTCGCAGCCGATATAATCTAGAAACACTGTTCCAAGGACATCCCTTATACACTCGGAACATATTTGTGTTACAGTGCAAAGTATGACTATTACATTGTTAATGATGGGATAAAACCATTCCTGAAAAGGGTGAAAATTTACCCTTGTTACCAGGGAGATCCGGGTCCACATGGAGCATCCCTCCTCCTCTTGTCCTGTCGCAGAACAGACACATCATTACCAATGCTAAACATAGAAGCTGATGTTAATCGTTTCTAACAAGTTGCTTTAATCCTAGCTTCTCTGGAACACGTTAAAGAGGAGGAGAATTTTATGGGAAAAACGGATGGGGAGGCATTCAGGTAATCCAGGACTCTTTCGAAACCCATGAATCTTGATACCCTAATTTCCCATGAAATTTCTCTACGATGGAAATTCCACAGCCCCAATTCTCTTAACGTGGGGACCCATTATACCTTTCAATAGGGGCGAGTTCTAGGTGTCACTTAAATCACCCGCGCGAAATAAAACATCGTTTCCATTTAGGCCGCTAGATGGGAGGGCGGACGTGGATTTTATATCCTTTTGGATATTTTAGTCCTGATTCGCTTATCGATCGTACTCCTCCCATTCTTTTGCGGTCTCTTTGAAACGCGTCGTCTTCCTCCCAAAAGCAGGTCAATGGCCAGGTTTTAAAATTAACCGACTCCATGGCAAAAGTGCTCCCGCGAAGAATCCATTTCGATAAATGGATGAAAGAATCGATTATGTTTTCTCTTTCGGAGTTGATCGCGTGATGGTTTCGTTGTCACGTCGATTTTCTTCCTTTTCCCGCCTTTCTCTTCCCCACATCCTCGTCCTTCCGTAGTTCCAGATTAGGATTTCCCTAAGGACCAGTGGCTTTCTGACCGGGTCAGCGACTGGGGCTGTGGTTTCTTTGTGGCATCTTCAATACCACTGACGTAATTTTTTTCACGATGTGACATTATACTTAAAGTTCTCATGGAACTAGATTCTACGTCTCCTGTTTCGAAATACAACACCGATATCCCAAATTCTGATAAATTAGACATGCCTTAGAGTTGTTACAAGATTCTCCTTGTATATTTCTTGCCCTGTCTTCTAGATAGCAGTCTTACGCCACCATGAAACTAACTCTATTTTGTTGATTTGTTAATTTTTGTTATTTTGCGTCGCCTTTCTCCCACTTTTGGCTAATCGCGATAATGAGGATGAGTGAAATTGTTAAAGGGACGCCCACAAAGACCACCCATGTACAGCCCGGAATTTGAACCTCTGGGATGCCTGGGGTCGTAGCGCGGTCTTCTAAGCATTCCCCCACGGAGGTCGGTCTATTTTCATCACAACTCTTACATTATTCAAACTCCTGGCTTGAAAATTCAGAAATTGCAGATTCTTGTTCACTCAATGAATAGTTTCATGGAGATTTGCGACATTGAAGTCCAGCATGGTTTCAAATTTTGTTCATTTACCACGGAATAACTCTATATTATTTGATATTCAATAATTTCTCTAAAATTCTACTTCACGTCATATATTCGGCTGTGCACTCTGCTTCAATTGGCTGATGGCGTCATGTATAGTTTATATATATATAGTATAGTATAGTATATTGGTAAATTAGGGTGGATATACGTGAAGATATATTAGTTTCAAGCGCATGTCATCTGCCTTTCCTCCCTTATTTCTTTCTCTGTATTTATCATTCTCCTTCTTCAGCGCGAATCTTCTTCCTCTACTATGTGTATAGCATTTATCTCCTTGCATCCATATGCTTTCTTGAATTTATTCGGGTGGGCAAAGGCATTTTGGTGTGGGTTGTCGCACACCCCTGCCCATCTTTGGAGCTGTCCCTGCATGTACTCTAAACTTTTGTGCGTTTCTCACATATTTCATCGATAAGCCGGGTTAGTACCGTGATATAGCGGAGGACAGCTTCCATATTGATTTGTCTTCTTGTGTGGCTCGCTTCTACAGCTGCTTTCTATCCAGACAGCTGATGGACGTTGTCAAGATGTTTGCGGCCTTTGTGCATCACGCTATGCTCCACGGTCGGGGGTAGCCTTTCTTAACCAGTTCTAACAGCTGCACGTGGAATAATGGGCAAACTGTAAATGTGCGCAAGATGCCCCACTACGGAATAGATGCGAACGCGGATGTAATTGATCTAGAATGACTACAGAGCAATATAAGTTTGACAAACAAGCTTAATTGGATATTAGTAACTTTGACTCTTACAGCAATATTTTTCCAGGGAGCATATCTCCTGTTGTCTTCAGGAAAACAATTTTTTTTTGTGACCTGTGCGCTATTGCGACGATGGAATGAATGATGGTTAAATTAGATTGACGAAGGTGTATTCACGCCCAGGCCGGGATGATGATATTTTGAGTCGACCACTCCGTGCACTTGTCCACTGAGATGGCTCTTAGTGTTATCCACTGAATTTTGTGGCATTAATTTCGTTCTTATTTGGCTACTTTTAACCAGTTTCTTCATTACCTTGCATGCTTCTTCCGCCCTCCTATCCACTTTGCAGATGACTGTACTACACAACCCCGAGTTCTAGGTTCGAGTCCCGAGCACGTTATACCTACGTGTCTTCATCACCTATTGTTTTATCTTCGTCGCGATTAACTTAGTAATTAGAAAGCGGCTTCAAGTAAGAAAATAAAAGAAAATGTAGAATTCTACTATGTAAGCTCGTCATGTAAATTTGGCAGTTTCTCTTTTTAAATGAAAAATCAAGAAGACGTCCTAATGAAGATTCATTTTAACTAATATTCACACAATTATGAGTTGAAAGGTGCTTATTAAATTACAATGAAGAAGGATAAGCGATTAGAAATATTGTACCGCTTAGGGTGTCGCCATCTCTTATACTGGTCAGGAAACAACTCGTATAAGAATTGTGCCTTAAGGCTTAGGCATAATCTGATAAAGAGAATGCAGCTCCAGTATTGATTGGCTCAATTACCAGGAATGCAAAATCTTATGCACATCAAGGTTCGTACGTTTGTTATGTTACGTCGCATTTCAGCCACGTTCGGCTGATCGCGGCGTTGAGTGTGAGCAATGATTACATGAAATTGAACACACATACTATGCTGGTGAAAGTATTGTCCTTTTCTACCAGAAGGTTTAAAATGGGAAGAAATTAACCTGAATGTTTTGTCCATTTTCATCAGAAGGTTTAAAATGTAATAAATTCTATGTGAACTTGTGTATATTATATTGTTTTTGTCCAAGGCAGGTAACCCGCCAACTTTGCTGGCGAGATGGAAAGTCCAACACTTAATGCACTCAGTTCAGACACTCCTCTGACACAAGACTCCAAATATTAATCTCGTACACTTTGATATTTGGTTTAATAGCAATGTTCTCAATTTGCAGCGGACGGCGTACAAACCGCTGCAAATGCTACAAGCATTCTTACTTTCTAAGCCGCTTAGCGTGTCGCCATCTCTTACACTGGTCAGGAAATAACTCGTATAACAATTGTCCTCGAAATTCCTAGAGAAATCCTTTAAATACAGCGTTGTTATGTATGGAAAGTTTCTCACGGGCTATTCTGACACGGGTCTGTGGCGACTAGAGGAATCTTTTGAAGCAAATCGCAGCTTCTGTGGACACAGAGAATCCCTAGTATTCAAAGATTTTTCCTGCAGAACAATGCGGTTCCTCACAACCCAAGACAATTGAAGCTCTGTTCGCTGTGGTTGATTTAGCATAGGGAAGATAGAAACCCACAGATGGAGCCAAGTTATAATTTCATGGTTTTCAAAACCAGATTTTTGCTGTGGCTTCACTGATGCAGGGTTTCCCTTCAGGAATTTAATCTCAATGTTCTGTTTGTTCATTACTTCTAAAGTAATTTTTTCATTTTGAATTTTACTTCCTTGCAACATTTAATGTAAATGACAGCCTTATATTTCTAATATATTTGTATATATTAAAGTTTGAAAGTTAGAAGAATTTGAAATGAAGAAGTTACATTTGCTAATATGTTATTTTTGTTGTCATTACTCATTACCATTAATTATTAATAATATGTATATACGAGTAGTATTAATAATTTATGGTAATAGTAATAAGGATATATTATATATGTATATATTTTTAATGGTAATTACTAATACCAATAACATTATTATCAAACGTAACGCTATGGGAGACTTACTTATCCAGTGTAATTCATATTATTATTATTTAGGAAAAGTTGGATTTTGAGGATGTTTGTGAGAAATTAACAGGTACATGTGCAGTCAGGAGATACACATTTCTAACGTGCAGTGTAGTATAGGCTAACGTTGAATCATTGTTGTATTATATTTTGGGAATTAAATTAACTCTCCACGCTTAAAATACAAATCCCTAAAATAATTAATATTAATTCAGAAGAATTATTTTTGCAATAAAGTTCCTGAAAGGAAGGGCGCGGTGGATATTTTTCTGTTCATTTGTTCATATTCTTAGTAAAATAAAGATACGCACATCGCAGAACAAAGTATTTGAAATTTTCCAGCATATATCTGAAATTGCACTGAATATGATTGGTTATATATTTCTTGTTATGTGAAATAGAATCAAGACAGACAATAGTTGCAGAGTTTCACAAAGGCTCATATTTTACCATACAACTGAAGGAATGTTTATATGAGAAAAGATTAAACGACGTATCATGTACGAAATTGTGAAACGTTTGCTTTGTGCAGATGTCGTTTCGAGAATTTATCAAGGTGGCTTCTAGAAACGGGCTTTTATTTCAATATGTTTTTGTGTAACCCACGCCAGAGGTCTTCATAATAAAAGGACGGAAACACAAAGGAAACATTCATGCGCTTTGTATGTGTACTACCTCATCCTCCACCCCTGTGACTCTTTCATCTGCTTTCTGGTCCAAAGAGCTGTTGTCTTCTGTATGATTTTGTTAACTCTCATGTATACAGTGAAGCAGAGTATGGATTCTGCACGAGAAACCACGAGAGAAAACTTTTATAAGAAAAGCATGCAAAAAAGGCGATGAATACGGATGTAAGATGTACAGATCAGCAGAAGTGACTTTGCCTAAATATCACTTACAATGGAGTCTTGTGGCAGGCAATATTGCACTTTTACCAGTCTATTTGTCGGACCATAATTATTTGGCAGTGAGCACAGGTTGAAAGGATATTCTATTTTGAGTATTGTGACATCTATGAATCACATCAATATAGCGACCAAACACAGCCACTAAATTAAGAATGGACCGACTCGACTGACGCAGTCTTGTAAAAAGACGTCAGCCAGACTTGTCGAGACTACCCGAGACTCGGTTTTTTTCGAGACCTTTGTGTGATGTTTAAACAGTTACCTAAACCAAATTTGCTATGGGAGTGGCTGGAATTGTAAAAGTCCATAGCTGGGACGGAATCAGTGATCTGCCGTGCACTATAAGTTTACGTCTACATGCGTTGTCTACACGTAATCTACGCGTAGATTACATTCGGTTGTAGTTTACATAGACTACGTAGACAATCTAAAGTGCATTAAAATTAATTTTCAAAGCTTTCATGAAAGGAAACTGACATTTTCAATTATATAGGTTCCTAACGAACTGACAAGAATCCTATTAACAACAAAATTTCTCTTCTCTTCTATCATCAACTATGGAAGAAGTTAAATAGTATGCAAAAAAAAACAACAGATGGCAGTCGTGAGGCAAAATTAGTCTTTTTCCCATAAAACACTAGAATATTTCCTATGTTAGGTTTTTTCATAGGTGAGAAATTGTTTGAATTTGGAAGGAAGACCATGAAAAGTTCTCACACATCAGCAACTAATACGTAATATAATTTTGTTTTACTTCCAAGGGGCTCTTTGCTAAGTTATCATCTTTCGCCATGTCGTTCACTTATACGTCATCTATGTGTATAAAGTAGTCTACGTGTAGAATGTAGAATATCGCTGTTTACGCGTAGACGCACATCACTGGGCGGAATACATAATAAGCTATTTCGTCGTATTTACATTCCATGCTTTTGGATTCTGCCCACCAAAGCTAAATCCCTGTGTTCGATTCTGCCCCACCCCCAAGTCTGGACTCAAGTTACGCCCATGGTCATTAGTATCCGTTTCTTTCAATACGATACTAGATACATCAAGTGGATCTCTGAAGCCAGTGGCGTAGCAACATATCGCGAGGTCCCCATCCGTTCATTAAATTTGAAATCTCAATGTGAATCTATACAAAATCTTCAGCGCTACGTCAGCAAATTATCATATTTAAATAATAATGATATATTTAATAATTTCACTCACCCTAAAAATGTATTTGTTTTCCTGGAGCTGAAATCTGAAACTGTAGCAAGGATATTATCCATGTCCTCCTTGGGTTGAAAACAACGTAACCATTTAAACGTCTCACACTTGTTCATAAACGTCTCACACTTCTCACACTTGTTCATAAACGTCTCACACTTGCTTCGTGGCAGTTGGAGGTGCTTCATTGATTAAACATTTTTTGCGTAAATGATTCACATGAGAAATACGACAATCATTTTTACCTTTTTCGGTAAAGGTTCAGTTGCTGGTGTGTGAGAACTTTTCATACTCTTTCTTCCAAATTCTAACAATTTCTCACGTAGGAAGAAACCTAATATAGGAAATATTCTAGTGCTTTATGGGAAGAAGAATACTCTTTCCTCACGACTGCCATCTGTTGTTGTTTTTTGCATACTATTTATCTTCTTCCATAGTTGATAATAGAAGAGAAGAGAAATTTTGTTGTAAATAGGATTCTTTTCATTTCGTTAGGAACCAATATAGTTGAAAATGTCACTTTCCTTTCATGAAAGCCTTGAAAATTAATTTTAATGCACTTTAGATTGTCTACGTAGTCTATGTAAACTACAACCCAATGTAATCTACGCGTAGATTACGTGTAGACAACGCATTTAGACGTAAACTTATAGTCTACGGCACATCACTGCTTAGGGCCTGCCTGCCTTATATGACGTATGCAACGTTTAACTAGAATTTAAAGCCATATAAAAACAGAATATTGTAATTTTATTGGCTACATAAATTAGCATTTTTCATTTTTTCCTCACTTCTATCAATCCCATGGTTCGCCCACCCCTTAGTACGCCACTATCTGAAGCAATACTGGTACCGACCGCGATATTGCAACATCCGCAAACGAAAATCCGGGACAACGGTAAAAGTGTTTATTTTCACGTCAAACTAAGAAAAATATATATACACACACATGTGGAGCAGGTTCTTGGGACTCAGTTTTATAACAGAGGACCGCGCCGACAAGGAAAGTTTGGTTTCTGGTTTTTGCAAAGGGGAACGAGTGAGGCTGTCGGACCCTTTTCGGGGAAAACCCACTCCCCTCAGGTGATTATGCAAAAAACACTACCTGGCACACTGTGCCATGAGGTTAGCAGGAAATGATTACTCACTCGTACGAAGATGGAGTAGAATTGGAACGATGCCCCACGACGGCTGAGAAGAAAAACACAGGAGCCTCGGGAAATATAGAGATGATGCGATGCTTGCCTCTTTAGCCTCAGGTAAACAGAACATAGACACAGGTTAGATTTACAACGTAAACTGATCCACTTAAAGTGGGTGTCGCAATGTCGAGACTCCTGCAAAACCATTGCTGATCAGTGCTTTCAAATGCAAAGTAACTTGTTAAGAGGGATCCGTAAAGCAATTCTTAGTCATGCTTTCTATTACAAACCAACCTGTCAGGAGGGAACCGTAAAACAATTGTTTGTCAAGCTTTCTAATGGAAACCTGTTGTCAAGCTCTCAAATGCAAACAGGTTCGGAGGGAACCGTAAAACAATTGTTTGTCCAGCTCTCAAATGCAAACAGGTTCGGAGGGAACCGTAAAACAATTGTTTGTCAAGCTCTCAAATGCAAACAGGTTCGGAGGGAACCGTAAAACAATTGTTTGTCAAGCTCTCAAATGCAAACAGGTTCGAAGGGAATCGTAAAACAATTATTGTTTGTCAAGCTCTCAAATGCAAACAGGTTCGAAGGGAATCGTAAAACAATTATTGTTTGTCAAGCTCTCAAATTCAAACAGTTTCGAAGGGAACCGTAAAACAATTATTGGTCAGTGCTCTCAAATGCAAATTTGTTTTCATTGCAAACCTGTTCGGAGGGAGCTGTGAAACAATTGTTTGTCAAGCTCTCAAATGCAAACAGGTTCGGAGGGAACCGTAAAACAATTGTTTGTCAAGCTCTCAAATGCAAACAGGTTCGAAGGGAATCGTAAAACAATTATTGTTTGTCAAGCTCTCAAATGCAAACAGGTTCGGAGGGAACCGTAAAACAATTGTTTGTCAAGCTTTCAAATGCAAACAGGTTCGGAGGGAACCGTAAAACAATTGTTTGTCAAGCTCTCAAATGCAAACAGGTTCGGAGGGAACCGTAAAACAAAGCTGGTCAGTGCTCTCAGATGCAAATTTGTTAGGAGGGAACGTAAGACAATTGTTCGTCAAGCTTTCCAATGCAAACCTGTTCGGAGGGAACTGTAAAACAATTGCTGGCTATTGCTTCAAAATATAAACATATTAGGTGGGATCTGTAAGGAAAATATTGGCCAATGCTCTCAAATGTAAACGTGTTAGGAAGAAACTGTTAAACAATTGCTGGTCAATGCTTTTAAGTGTAGACTTGTTGGGCTTCTGTCGTGGAATGCTGCGGAGTACTGAAACATTGAGATTAACTTTTTCTTACCGTCAGAGCGAATTATACGGAAAACATTTTGCAACGTGTACTAATGGAACCGAAGCGAAAACTATCGCTTAAAAATCAAGAAGAAAACAAGACCTAACCAACCGAAGCCAGTCCAACCTTGACTTGCCTTTGTAAATGATGGCCAACATTTTATTTTAAATCGTTCTGAGATTTAGACTTTTCCCTAAAGATCCCTTAAGTTCTAGGCGAGAATGTGAAAGGATTTTGATACACGAGAGGAGACCTTGAACAGGGCATTTACAGTCTTTTGAGTACAAGACAAAACTTGTTTTTTTCACAAACGAGAAAACTTTGGAATAATGATAAGATAAAATTGGATTCGGAATTTTACCCAATACCCTGCTTTTTCCCCTTACAACGAAACCACAGTAGGATGAAGGAAACAACCTGTTACATTCACGGAGAGCAATTCCGTAAAACTGCCTTCGGGCGTCAATGAAAAGGGCCTTTTAAAACACCCCCACGGCGTTAAACCCAGATGCAAGACTTATAAATAGATCGAAATGATACCGGGTCCCATTTTAAAATCACATCAATCTATTTGGGTTCGAGCGGGAGAAAATAAATCAGTCCCTTCATTATTCAGAAATTTTTGCGGAAGTTTACATTCGCGCTTCGTTTAACTCCCCCCTTCCCGCTGTTGTTCCCGTCTTTATCCAATCCGTCGACGAGTCTTTCTGGCAACCCCCTGTTTACGAGGAAGGAAGAATATGGTACACAATGGTCTCCTAACACGTCACATATGCTTCGCGGTAGACATTTCCGCGAAACCACAGACAAGTCTTTTCAGCGTACCCAAAGGAGCGAGTCTGTATTCTCGTTTGGTCGGCTGTCGGTCATCGGAGCCTCACAAGGAACTCTCACACCCGACAACAAGACGTCGCTTCCAACAATAACAACAACAACAACACGGTTGTCCCCGGAAGAGGGAGTAACCTACTAAGCGAGAAAGTGCATTGAACTGCCACGATCGTTTGATGTAGGGAAGAACCGCAGAGCGTGGTTGGTCTCCGGCCAACTGGCCCTGGCTTGTTGCCTGCGGCATCCGCTGTTTCTTTGTATGCAGCTTGCACATCTGAGATTAAAGAAAGATAGGGTCGCGCTTTGTCCGCCAAGAGATTACTCGTGCTTTAATGTGCGTTGCAAGTGAACCGCACCAGCAAGAGAGGAAGTGGAACTGTGTTGCTGACGTTTTATCAGATTAGTACGTTCCACTGAGAAAATTCATGGATGGATTCATTTGGATTATTTTACTTCGCTTTTCTGCCACTTTTGGCAAATCGCGAAGATGAGGACTCACAAAGGACACTCACGCCCAGACCGGAATTCGAACTCGGTAGACCACGTGTCGTAGCGCGCTGTGCTAACAATTCCGCCACAGAAGGAGATAATTTATGTACCAATAACTTGGCGTTTATCGTTATCAGGGCCAGATGTGGTCATTTTCATTCAAGCTCCCTCACCCTCACGCTTGATCTCGCTCTCAACCTCACGACTCGGCCTCGCCATCACCCTCACACGCCCTCATCCTCACCCTCAAGGATCGAATTCGCCCACACCCTCACGAATCGACTTCGCCCACACCCTCACGAATCGATTTCGCCCTCACCCTCACGGATCGACTTCGCCCATACCCTCACCCTCACGGATCGACTTCACCCTCACCCTCACGAATCGACTTCGCTCTCACCCTCACGGATCATCTTCGGCCTTACCCTTACGACTCGCCTTTCGCCCTCACCCTCACACATCCTCACCCTCACAGATCGACTTCACCCTCACACGCCCTCACCCTCACGACTCGCCTTTCGCCCTCACACATCCTCACCCTCACGGATCGACTTCGCCCATACCCTCACCCTCACGGATTGAGTTCACTCTCACCCTCAGGAATCGACTTCGCTCTCACCCTCACACATCCTCACCCTCACGGATCGACTTCTCCCACACCCTCACACGCCCTCATTATCACGACTCGCATTTCGCCCTCACACATCCTCACCCTCACGGATCGACTTCGCCCACACCCTCACCCTCACGGATCGACTTTGCCTTCACCCTCACACACCCTCACCCGTCTTCGGAGGGTGAGGTCTGTCCTCATGAGGGTTGCCATCCGGAGTGTGACCACCTCTGACCAGTGTCAGTGATTTTGCCACACACCCACAAACCTTCCTAACACTCCCCCCCCAAAACGTTTCCGTAACCCCCTAAAACTTTACACAGACTCAATTTTTGGTCGTTTCGGCTCTAAATTTACTGCTACACCCCCTAAACATGAACTTACACCCGCAGATGGAAAATTCTAGATAAACTCCTGATTAGGGCACAGCCGATACCGCTTTGAACCGAAATCTATATTCTTACACACAGATTCCCACCGATACCAATGCTTGATAATTCTAACAATTAAAAGTCGTTCAAAGCACGGATTAATATTAGTGGGTGAATAATACACTTCAATTACAAGCAGCAATTTACCATAATTTGGCTTTTAAAATATTAAAAAAATATATCAGAATATAAAAATTCCTGCTAAGTAATCACAAAATACAGTTTTCACATAATATTGGTATAAAATCAACGAAATAGGTAAATTTTGCATAACGTCCAGGATAATTCGATTCCGAGAAAGTGTCGCTCGGTAATTTTGCAGACTCTGCCAACGATCAAAACGACGGAAAAGTATTGGCTGGTATCGATAAATAAAATACAACAGATACTTTCCGATCGGTAATCGCTTTGGATCTACATTTTTTGTATGGATACACCATATGCCATTTTGATATGACCCATTTTGAAACGCATATGTTAAAATACAAAGAAGATACAGAAAAGGTTTGTGAAATTCGTGAACAATAAATTTAAACTAAAGGGAATTCAAAATAATTCATCCCATTTTAAATGACCTTGCAACACCAGTGACAAATGATGCACCAATATAATTAAAAACTCATAGAGAAATTTATATCACACCATTAGATGCCACCCCTGCTCTTGAAGCATGGAATTCATGAGAAATGTCAAGTGATCAACAAGCATTTCCGCACAATCGAATTGGACAACTATATCATCAGACGTTAATTCATGTGACTAACGTTTTACTAGCTTAAATAGTATCTAAATGATTCATCTGATTTCAAATTGCCATATTTTTAGTTTCCTACTTTATAGTACATTTCGTATCGTTGCTTGCTTACTTGCCCTATGGAACTTCCCTTGGTAACAAGAGAAACCTCGAGTTGATAGCTAAGTTCATGTCACACACAGTCCAGCAGTAACAATGCAGTTTGTGAGTTCCTCCATTAATTGTGCATAATGGTGAAATGTACAGTATATACTGGCGATACATTGAAGATCCTGTATAGGAGGAACTCAAAAACTGCATTGTTTTTGCTGGACTGTGTGTGACAATAACTTGGCTATCAACTTGGCCCAGTGCGTCTAATAAGGAGCGCAACCGTAAGTGCTTCGGGGCGTCTAATTTGACATAGCGCCACCGAGGGACGGACAAACAAAAGCTATGGATGTTCTCCTCGTCAGAGGTATTAAAGCAAACTTTGATAACTAGGATCAAAAAGGAGATACATTTCTGAATTCATTTGCTCACTTATTAACTTTCCTAATTATTTCATATACGAGCATATTCTTAATTATCTTAATTGGATATATACAACATTTTATTCACTCCTTCTATAATTTTTATACTCTTCCTTTATATATTTTGCATTTACTATAATATATATAATCGCTCTTCTCCGCTCCTAGTTTCTACAATAAACTCTGCTTTTCTTTATATGGCGTGCTGCCATCTATCGTCGGTTTCGGGAAACATTTCTTCCTTGCATTTTTCATTGTGTCGTCGGAACTGGCACGTGACAAACAATTTCATGTATGGAAATTTCAATGTAAAAACTGATTGATATATGTTAGAATAGAATTTAAACTCAACAATCACTGCAAAATATTGCGTGGTTGTGTGGGCAGTGAGTGATAATCTGCTGTGATATATCTGTCTGTTTTGTTGATACTTCTACATATACTTGTCCAGATACTTGCTCTGATTTGATCTCGTGTAGTCGCGTTCTGTTACTGCAATCCACAATGCTCTATTTAAACTTTTAAGCTATTCTCAGCATTAAAGAAATTAATGACTAAGTGCCAATAATATCGATACCAATGCTAATTGACTAGATCTTACACTCTAAAAGGTCACTCTGAGTGCTATATTAAACAAAATAACTGAAAATTATATCCTATTTATTTGTGAAATAGAATATTGGAACTTAATGACTTCAACTGGATTGGATTGATTTGTTGTTTTAAGTCCACTTTATGCACAGTAAGGCTAATCGGGACTGGACCTACAGTTTAAAGTGGGATCCGAACCACTTGTGCCTCCACCGGTTATCGAACCCAGGACCCCTTGATTACAAGGCGACGACGCTACCACTGCGCCATCGGGGAGGCCCTTCAACTGTGAATAATGATAAGGCAGAGGGATTCCAATCCATCATCACAAACATTGATGTGGACAGTTCAGTGTTAGGTTCATGTGATATCCTTGCTTGAAAATCCTTCAAATTTGTGACATCAGGATGCGAGCAATGCAGTCCTAGGTTCGAGTCCCGGTGGAGGTACAAGTGATTTAAAACTGTAGGTCCAATCCCGATTATCCTTACTGTGCATAAAGCGGACTTGAAACACAAACTCAAAGCATCTAACATTAGTCAAGTAGACTAGAATCCAAACGGCAACTCTTAAAGATTGACGAAAGAGCTACAACCCTGCTAGCAGACATAATTTTGGAGCTAATAAGTTAGTTTTCTTGTTTCGTTCCATCAAAGAGTGCCGATCCAGTATCCTAACTTTTGGCATGTAGGGATTAGCGAACGCAGCATTTTCCTCCTACGTTGAGATTCTCCTCCTGTGTCAGGATTTCTTGAGTGCTGTTGACGGGGATCATATGGACGCACCAGGCGCCCTCTTAACCGAACCATGCAGTCGGGCTAATTGCGTTTTCTCAGCATCAAACGCTAGATGGCAGTGTGCCAAGTCATACACCAGCAAGCCAAAATCTGACGCAATGTCGTTCAAAGCATGATTCGTATAAACAATTAACAGGGCTAGAGCTTGTGTCAGGAAGTAGCAGAAGTGTTACAAACAGGAGGACACTGACTTCTGCAAAATAACCAATTTTCTCAACCTTCTCGGAGGCAAGTTGTTTAAGCGAGGTAAGATATTAGTGTCGCCGCCTCTGATATAGCGTGCAGGCAGTGGATGATGTTATTAGCTGTTGGTTATACGGTCGTAGATAACGAACAGTTAAGAAGTTCGTCTTTTGCCTACACCCTTCCATAAAGGCGTGCATGGTCCTGGGGGATAATCGAGTAGTGACGGGTTCAACAGGTAAGTTCGTAAGCAGCAACCGAGGTAAGTGATTATCTGTTCCGTGTCACATGTTTTCCCTCTTTAGATGTCCATTTTCGTGCAGACATCTTCTCGCGGCTGTAAATCAATAAAGGCACATTCTAGGATATGGCTTTTTCAGCGTTATCAGCAGTAAAACACATGTCAATGTCTTTCCTATTGTATTTCTCTAATTAATACGATAATGAAATAGATAAATTAAAAAATAAGAAATATATGAATATATGTGCATTCCTCTGCTTTGAATCTATTATTTTTGAGTTTCCATTACCATATGATATAAATTATGTCACTAAAAATCACATGTTCTCGTTATTTTCCCTCATCGTATCAGTTTACCAAAAATGTTGCAAAGCTGTGTAAAATAACCATGTATTAAAAAATGTCGTTATGAGAAGTGGTAAACTAATGAAAGGTCTTTTGAGTACAGTTAGGCTCATTCGTACTGTATCTACTATTAAAGTGAATACGAACTGCTGGAATTGAACTGGGATTCTATTTATGAAATGAAAGCGTTAACTAATAGGCTAGAGATAGTACTAGAAATTAAAAAGCGGACAGTATCTGATGAAAGTCGAACTGCATAACAAGGAGATCCATTTATAAATGAGTAGTTTATTTTTTTCTTTATAGAACTCAAAATTTCTGACATTCCATGTTGACAACAATTATTTCCTGATCCTGTTCAATGTGTAGTTCAGCCACATTCGTCCTGTTTATAACATTATACATTATTATTATATATCGTATTTGACTGTAATTTCTCATGGTTCAACACGGTTAATGTTCCTTTTCAACCATGCGTTAGTAGAACCTTGTTCATTACTTTCAATAATGAATCCGTATGTGTTCAGTGTTCACCCAGTACTGCGAAGACAGCTGCAGAAGTAACACTTGAAAGATATATATCTATATATATATATATCAAGAAAGCCAAGTTACTAAATGCGTTGAGCGCTCAATAAAAAAAAACAAAAAACTTGTCCGACCCTGGTCATCCATTCAGTGCAGCCACACGAAGGGAAATTTCCCCATTTGCAGGGAAATTTGGACCATATTTTAAGCGAAAAGGGAAATTTGAAGAAAAATGCCACTTTTGGCTAATCGCAACGATGAGGATGAACAATAATATGATGAACTTGATACAGGTACTCTCACAAAAAACACGCATACGCAGATCGGGATTCGAACTCGGAACCCCTGGCATCGTAGAGCGTTGTGCTATCCACTCCGCCACGGAGGACAGAAAAATGAGTGCTGGAAAAAACACAATCATTGATTGATTTGGTGTTTTAAGTCCACTTTATGCACAGTAAGGCTAATCGGGACTGAACCTACAGTTTAAAGTGGGATCCGAACCACTATGTGCCTCCACCGAATCGTCCATTCATGTCTAACCAGATTAGAACCTGGGATATCTGAGCCGGTAGTGAAAAGGCTGGCTATAAGTATGCATGTGATTAATTTGTTTAACATTTTCCACATGTACGAGCGGTCAACGAAAACATTACCACTACTACAATTACTTATCATTATTATAATGTGATTTCTTTAGATGAAGAGGGAAATTGGGGAAAGAGAAATTTTGTCGTTTGCAAAGGGAAATTGTGCCCTAGATTGTGGCAACACTGCAGCATAGCGCCAGCAAAGTTTAGTTTGACATCTTTACCTTGTTGCATGATCTTTGGTTATGAATATATTTTTAGAAGCTTCAAGTCGACGAATTTGGTCGCCCTTGATCGATCATTATAGCTGGAAGTCGGGTTTTTTCGTCTCAGGCTCTTTATCTATTTACAGGTTTCCAGCGTAGCTCTAATTGGTTTTCGCCAGAACGCTTCCGCCGGAGTGCTGAGTTTTGTTTACAGACACAGACGCCATTACGCAAGCTTTCGATTCTGATTTCTTCGAAAAAGAATTCATGCCCGGTGGACCAGACGCTCATCTCGTTTCCCCACCTTCTCCTTCTCTCGCTTTATCGCCGTCTCGTTCGTTCCGCTTCGTGGAACCTGCCGTAGCGTTTTCCCGAAGACCTTAGAGACGGGGATCCACCTTACATTTTCCGTGTTTTTGTCTACTGGTCCTCTGTTCGTGAGCTATGACTGGAAGCGGAGAGAGGAAAAGGGCCCCAATTGTACAGTAGTAGCGTAACGCAATGTTAAAACTGCGTTGGGATCGAACTAGAGAGCTTTAGATTGTATTGGGTGATGTAGTTAATCATCATTCATCTTTCAGATGGTTATCACTAGCTTAGCCTAAATGTGATATATGCGAGAGGTTACATTAAAAAATGGCAAAATAATTCACATGTACAATATTTGGATCTCTGTACTCTCCATGACTGAATCGATTATTGTCCTCCACTTCCACTCTCTCTCACGATCCGCGATCTTTTCTCTGTCTCGTATTCTCGCCAACTCTCAACTGTCCACCAACTGTCGTCGCTCCAGCACGATTCCAACGCTCATTCCACATACGCCTCTCAAGTCAATAACCTAACCTTGCCTGATTACTTATTCCGCATCCCTTTCTCTATTTCCTGCTATGCTAAGAATGACAGAAGACTTGTCCCTTCTTACCAAATACCTTGGGTACGATACAGTAGAACGAGAAATATTGTGCATATTTCAGAAGACTGGTTTCTGATCCTTTGCTGAATATGAACAGAGGTGTTCACCACCCAGAGGGCGACCCTCATGATGCAGGTCACATCCTCACACCCAACCTTCGGAAGACTTGTGAAGATTTTTTGACTGATCGATTGGATAGGTTTATTTATCTTTGCTTTTCTGCCACTTTTGGTCAATCGCGAAGTTGGGGATTAGTGATGATATGATGAAATTACACTCACCAAGAACACCCATGCCCAGGTGGGGATTCGAACCCGTATCTTCATCGGAGGACACAGAACTACAATTGTCTTGTGATGGTGCCATGCCATGGTGTGATGTGATGGTTCTCATGAGTAGTATGCAAAAATTTGGTACGAAATTTTACCTTTATTTTTTCCTGGAGTACACATTCAGAGGTATTCACCATGCGGAGGACAGACCTCACCCTTCAGAAGACGTGTGACGGTGAGAAAGGGCAAGGGATTGGATGAGTCCTGAGGGATGTTTATTTAAAATGAACACCTCTGCTGATCAACGGAGTAACTCTGGAGTTAAATCTATGCAAGGTGAGAGGTATTTTCATCTGTACAGAGGCAGTTTGCGTGGCTGATATCTCAGGATGCAGAGCAGCTAGAGAGGTGGAGGTTAGAACAGGAATGAAGAAATTGAATAATTTGCATGTCTGTGCAAAAGAATTGGCATTCAGAATGATGCTATTCACAGACGCTCGGAACATAACTTGAACAATGCTATTGGCTAGCAACAACCAAACATATTGCCATTCAGTTTAATTATTTGGGCCATCTAGTTAATTATACCGCTTGAGGAATAGATTGGAATGAAATACCAAAGCTCGGGGTATAGCGGGCAGCATCATATTGCGGTGTACCAGGACACCGTCGGTGAATCATCCGGGTGGATAATATCGTGATTAAAGGACTACCTCTTGATTAAACTCCACCCCAGCCCCTTCACGATCTCACCCCTAAGATGCTACCACCCAGTGTACATCATTCGCGATTTTTACCTTACTCCTCCTGCGCAATTCATCTCAGAAAAAGCAGTGTTTCCAACTCCAAGTTTACAAAACACCAAGAAAAACCACTAAATCGCTATCATTGTTTGTGTACATCATTCGCGGATTTTACCTTTCTCCTCCCCCTCAATCCATCTCAGGAAAAGCAGTGTTTCCAACTCCAAGTTTCAAAAACACCAAAGAAAAACATTAAATCTCTATCATTGTTTGTGTATATCATTCGCGGATTTTACCTTACTCCTCCCGCGCAATTCATCTTAGGAAAAGCAGTGTTTCCAACTCCAAGTTTAAAAAACACCAAAGACAAACACTAAATCTCTATCATTGTTTTATTGATGAAATTGAATTTTTTGAGTGCATTGATACATTAAGCCATTTTTTTCACCCTTTAATGTATACAGGGAAATATCCCTTTATCTAATATCCTTACCTGATAGTTAACAAAGAGCTGTGAAAGGACCCTTGACAATTGAGCAATTCATCTTGGGAAATTCAGTGTTTCCAATTCAAGGTTTAAAAGCATGAAGCAAAAAATACTAAATCTTTATCATTGTTTGACATGGCGCTAATTAAACTTATTCTTACTAGATATTATTTCTCATTAACCACTTGCGTGAATTTGCTCTAAATTTTCTTATATATTGTACAATGTTTTCTGTACAGTGCAACTGAGAGTAATGCCTTCCCGATGGCGCAGTGGTATCGTCGTCGCCTTGTAATCGAGGGGTCCCCGGTTCGATAGCCGGTGGAGGCACATAGTGGTTCGGATCCCACTTTAAACTGTAGGTCTAGTCCCGATTAGCCTTGCCGTGCATAAAGTGGAATTAAAACACCAACTCAATCAATCAAGCAAGCAACTGAGAGTATCAATTAGCAGATACAAGTGTACATAAGGGTGGATCCTTTTCTTGGTTTCCGGCCGAGGAGGAAGAAGAAGTCTTCCTCTCGTGAATCTGTGATGTAGATTTGATTTGATTTTCGTTTTTTACTTTTCTGCAACCTTTTGATAATCGCGACGATGAGGATGAGTGGTAATATGATAAATTTGATGAAGGGACAGCGACAAAGAACACCCATGCACAGGCCTGGATTCGAACCCAGAACCATGCGGTGTCGAAATCGTGAGTTTGTCGTTCAACAACCTAAGATTGGTTGGTTGAAATAACATTTTTGGGTGCGTCAACACTTGGGTCATTTTACCCCCATCACATTATACGGGAATCAGCCCGTCATCGTAACTAAGGCCAACACTTGTCTCTGAGGAAAGAAATCTCCTTATCCATGTTAAAAGCTGAGGCTGTAAAGGATCACTCAGCACATATGCGGACGACACAATCTTAGAGAGGATTATACTGTCCCTAGATCCAGATGCCAGAGCCTCGACCTGCAAAACTGAAATTTCCGGGGTGTATTATACAGGGTGTCCGAGAAGTCCCCGTGCACCTAGGTTTGAGTATCACAGAGAACAATGTCATTTTAATTTTAGTCGTGCTGCAACTAAAATCCTCATTATATGCAAAAGGTGGAACGAAACCGGCCTCATGTTATGATATGGGCCGGGATGACATCACGATACTTCTTCGGACTTGACGAACATGTGAATGTGCATTCTTATTTACACATGTTGCAAACGTGGTTAATACCTCAGCTGCAAGAGAAGGGAATCATGGATCGTGTGTGACTACAGCAGGACGGGGCTCCAGCCCATTTTGCTCTTCAGGTGCGTGATTTCCTTAATGAACAACTTCCAGGCCGCTGGATTCGGCGTGCATCTCCATCCCCATTGAAATGGCCCCCACGAAGCCCGGATCTAACACCACCAGACAACTCATGTGGGGAATAATCAAGTCACATGTCTCTCATCGTCGGCACAGGACAGATGAAGAATTGCGTGAAAGTGTTGAGGAAGCCTTTCGAAAGATAACTCCTCAGACGCTCCACAACATGTCAATGAGGACATGGACACGCATACATCTGTGTGTACAGCATGATGGAGCACATACAGTTCGGATTTGTAAGTACTGAACTATAGAATGTACTAAATTAATAAACTAAAATTGATTGATTTTGGGGCTTTCTTCAAAGGTCACGCCGTACACCCCAACCACAGACCTCAAATTACAGACTGGAGACGATGCTCTTTTGTTTGAAGCTGCATAGCTAGTTGGGTAGAAATATGGCGGAGGTGCGCATTAGAGCTTGTAATTGTTTTTATTTTTATGAAGAAACGTAGCTAGTAAACTTAAAAATTGCAATCTTGTGTGGTGCAATGACTCACAATCTTCAAAATATTTGTTACAAGCTGAAATACGAAGTTATGCTCGCCGCCATGTTAGTATCACCAGGCTTCGTAATTTTTGGATTCGTGCTGACCCATGTTAAAAGGCTTAAAAGTTTCCGGTCTGGTACCTGGAGGTCTGTGAGGTAACATTATAGTATAGGGGTGACGGATTTCTTCAAATTTACAGGAGAAAGTACTTACGCAAATCATTTTCTGTAGCGTTGTGGAAGTTCGTGAATGTAGTTTTGATCCATTTTAATAGGAATGCATGTTGTTTTCTGCGAAAATCTCACGACACGCTGTTTCTGCTGCCGCCATTTGCTTTCTGCACGAGACCACAATGTTCCGTGTGTTAGATGACGTAAACCCCGTAGTCAGTGTTTCAAACTCGCCGTGTTTTCACTATGACGTGTCGAGTATTTTCTTTTTTTTAACTATGCTTGCCTAACCTAACTTAACCTAACCTTACGGAAAATAGTTTTTGGGGCAAACGTGAATGTTTTTTGGGGCTAACGTGAATGTTTTTTGGGGCTAACGTCAATGGTTTTTGGGGCTAACGTCAATGGTTTTTGGGGCTAACGTCAATGGTTTTCGAGGTATTAGCATAATTTTAAATCTGGGCACGAAAGTAGGTATTTTCCGGTGAACGAGGTTGCAACACTACATGAATCGACAAAACACTCGCACAACGCGCCCTGAACCAGTACGCTATCGCCCGCCATAATGTGTTACAGAATCGAAATAACAAGTAACAGTAAGCATTATCTTAGAAATGCATTATTTCACCTTAGGAAATGTTCCGCATTCCAAAATAGTACGTTAGCAATGTAAAAAAGTGCGAAATATATTATTTATAGGTGTCACCCCCATACTATAATAGTACCGGTCTGTGATCCTAATTCCCGAAGAGGCTTACAAATCCTCTAGCTTTAGCAACTTGCCGCTGGAGTTGGCAACGCTGCTGGAAACACTGCACAAAGATTCACGGTGAGCAGCTTCAGAGATTGCGATGCGTTCACAATTTGATCTCGCTCAACAGAAGAGAGGAGGGAGGTTCGTGTCTCATTCCCAACCCTTGCTCGTCCAACTCCCCCAACTTTTCAGCCCGAAGAACAGCAAGCATCGAAACTTCCTTCCATTCCATCAGCTCTGTGCGAATATTGAATTTAATTAGGCTAATCTCAGCCCCTCCCATCCTTCCACTCTTCCAACAACCTCGTCTTCTTCATCCCGCGAGACTGATCAGCCCAAGTTTTCCGACGAGCATCCGGGAAGATACACCTGTGCATAGGAAAGAGGCTACGCTGTAATCTTCCCTAAGAGTTTGTACCGAACCATATAATCTTCCTTGCTCGTCCAATTTGGGAAGAATACAGCGCTAACTTGAAAACAGAGCTAGGTACAAGTAGGAACTAACTTTTACGATGCACTGAGAAATGTATTAAATCTGAAGAAATTTTAAAAAGAACATGTAGCCAACCTGGCATTAGTATGGCAGACAACTGCACTAAAAGTGTACTGATAACGTCGCTGCGTTGTAATCAAGGTGTGTGTGTGGCGGGGGGGAGGGTGTAAGGGGTGAACCTTCCACCCAGTACAGGGTCAACGAAGTTTGTAATAAGGTGTGTTTTATACAACGTATATTGATAGACTTGTAGATTGAATTGTATCATCTGCATATATGATGTATAAAGAAACAAACTGCTGGAGAACTATGTGAGGTGAATGTACACCCAATTGTCAATCTTACTTTCACATAGTACACCCAATTACCAACCTCACTTCCACGTAGTACACCATGTCAAAATATAAACATGTTAGGTGTGATCTGCAAAGAAAATATTGGCCAATTCTCTCAAATGCAAACGTGTTAGGAAGAAACTGTTAAACAATTGCTGGTCAATGCTTTAAGTGCACACTTGTTGGTCTTCTGTCGTGGAATAATGCGGAGTACTGAATCATTGAGATTAAGTTTTTGTCGTTATTACAATGCCACTGTTGCAGATCCTGCTGCATGGCTTGTGGCATAAGAAAGATAAATTCATAAGTTTTTTTCCCTTTTTACTAGGCAAAACCTGAGTTGTTATTTGAGGCGCTGCAATCGCTGGAACTGAAAATGGCGTCAGTGCATGAGAAAGCTCAGTGTGTTTTATGGTATCGTGATACCAAGTCACCGATTGCTGTACTGCGAAATGTTAGGAGGGAATATGGACAAGTTTAAGGAGACCGGAAGTGTGCTTTTCCGTCCGCCAACAGGGTGACCACCCGTCAGTGAAGAGAATGTTGACGCTACGAAGCCCTCCGAGTTGACTCGTCATGACTCTCGTGAACTTCCCGGTCATAGAATTTTCCACAAGCAACTTCACTTGTATGCGTATATAGCGTAGATACTGCAATCGCTGAAGCGAAATGACTGCCCCCGTCGTGAGCTTTCTCCTGCACTGACGCCATTTTCAGTTCCAGCGATTGCAGCGCCTCCTGTACCAACTCAGCTTCTATGAAGAACAAAGGAAAAAAACTTTATGAGTTTCTGTTTCGTTTGCCTCAAGCCATGCGGCTGTAACTGTAATAGTTTCTTTATAATAAACCTTTGGAAATACTTTGTGAATGCATCTTGAAATGAATTCTGCCAGTCAACTAATCGATTCGGCTCAAGGGGTGAAGTCTATTAAATCTTGTCTTTTTCGAACGTTGCGATCGAGTCAGCAAAGGCACACCGGATAGATACGAGGCTGCACAGAAGAGGACCGAACTTGAATTGTCCACCATCCAGGAGAATTATACAACATCCTGCAGAAAAGAAAACATTTGTTTGATTCCGAGAGTTGCCGCCGACTAAATTTCCTCCAATTCCGCAATTCCCCAACCGCGGCGGAACAGTGGTGAGCATTCTGTGTCCACAGACGCTCGAGATGGAACGAACAGCAAACCGCAGGACGATGTTTATCTAGCGTCAGAGCGACGCGTGGTCGTCACATGAACAAATCTTGCGGTCAATAAAGAAGTAGTAGGATTGAGGCGGCAATTCTATTTCTACCGAGGGACAATGATGTCGATTCTGTTCGCGTAAAGACTGGGCTTTTTTAAATGCCAGCCTCGACGAACCTTAGTTCAGTCCTCAAGTCAGCATCCAGGTCGAACTGGAAACTTCAATCGTCGATTTAGCGTCGAACAAGCTGAAATTTTGAAGAAATTATTGCCATGTTGACTAATGAGGAAATATCAATCATCCTCAAACGTCCTGAATTCAGGACGGGGAATTCCCGATGGTGTAGTGGTAACGTCGCCGCTTTCTAATCAAGAGGTCCCGTGTTCGACACCCGGTGGATGCACATAGTGCTCGGATTTTAATCTAGTCCCGATTAGCCTTCCTGTGCATAAAGAGAAATTCAAACAAAAACTCCAACTTAATTCAGAACTGACCATTAAACTGATAGTTTCGTGCAAGTTGTTAGTCTCTGTTCAGGACTGAGGACAGAACAGAAACTCTTGTGCAATTTTTACCACTTTCAATTCACGACTGAACACTAGTCCATCTGACTATTGTCACACTCAGTTCAGAACCGAATATCAGTTCTAAAATTTCCATGTGACTGTGTCCATCCTCAATTCAGGACTGAACATGAAAATCTAATTTCCATGCAATTTTACCACCTTGAATGCAGGACTGAACACCACACTGAAATTTCAATGTGACTGATTCCATCCTCAATTCAGAACTGAACACGTGACTGAAACTTCGACTGAAATTTCTATGCGACTGATTCCATCCTCAATTCAGAACTGAACATGTGACTGAAACTTCCATGCGATTTGAACAACCCTCTGGTAAGGACTGAACACCAGACTGAAATTTCTATGTGACTGATTCCATCCTCAATTCAGAACTGAACATGTGACTGAAACTTCCATGCAATTTGAACAACCCTCTGGTGAGGACTGAACACCAGACTGAAATTTCTATGCGACTGATTCCATCCTCAATTCAGAACTAAACATGTGACTGAAACTTCCATGCAATTTGAACAACCCTCTGGTGAGGACTGAACACCAGACTAAAATTTCTATGCGACTGATTCCATCCTCAATTCAGAACTGAACATGTGACTGAAACTTCCATGCAATTTGAACAACCCTCTGGTGAGGACTGAAGACCAGACTGAAATTTCTATGCGACTGATTCCATCCTCAATTCAGAACTGAACATGTGACTGAAACTTCCATGCAATTTGAACAACCCTCTGGTGAGGACTGAACACCAGACTAAAATTTCTATGCGACTGATTCCATCCTCAATTCAGAACTGAACATGTGACTGAAACTTCTATGCAATTTGAACAACCCTCTGGTCAGTACTGAACACCAGATTGAAATTTCTATGTGACTCATTCCATCCTCAATTCAGAACTGAACATGTGACTGAAACTTCCATGCAATTTGAACAGCCCTCTGGTGAGGACTGAACACCAGATTGAAATTTCTATGCGAGTGATTCCATCCTCAATTCAGAACTGAACATGTGACTGAAACTTCCATGCAATTTGATCAACCCTCTGGTGAGGACTGAACACCAGACTGAAATTTCTATGTGACTGATTCCATCCTCAATTCAGAACTGAACATGTGACTGAAACTTCCATGCAATTTGAACAACCCTCTGGTGAGGACTGAACACCAGACTGAAATTTCTATGTGACTGATTCCATCCTCAATTCAGAACTAAACATGTGACTGAAACTTCCATGCAATTTGAACAACCCTCTGGTGAGTACTGAACACCAGACTGAAATTTCTATGTGACTGATTCCATCCTCAATTCAGAACTGAACATGTGACTGAAACTTCCATGCAATTTGAACAACCCTCTGGTGAGGACTGAACACCAGACTAAAATTTCTATGTGACTGATTCCATCCTCAATTCAGAACTGAACATGTGACTGAAACTTCCATGCAATTTGAACAACCCTCTGGTGAGGACTGAACACCAGACTGAAATTTCTATGCGACTGATTCCATCCTCAATTCAGAACTAAACATGTGACTGAAACTTCCATGCAATTTGAACAACCCTCTGGTGAGGACTGAACACCAGACTAAAATTTCTATGCGACTGATTCCATCCTCAATTCAGAACTGAACATGTGACCGAAACTTCCATGCAATTAGAACCACCCTCCGGTCAGGACTGAACACCAGACTGAAATTCCCATGCAAGTTTTAAAACCCTGAATTGAAGACTGAAGTTCAGATTTAAACTTCTATGAAATATTTATCATTCGTATATCATCAGACTGAAATTCCCTTACAATTTTTAACATCCTCATTTCAGCACTGAATATTACGATGCAATTTTTATCATCCTTAATTCAGGACTGACCATCAGACTGAGAGTTCCGTACCATTTTGGTACTCTGAACTTAAATTGCCATGTGATTGTTGCCATCCTCATTTCAAGATGAAACTTTCTCTGTTGTCGAATGTATATGCCTTTGAAGTCTTTCGAATTTGAAACCAGTTTTAAAAATTACAATTCTTAATAAAAAATGTCCCCAAAAATTAATTACTGTGTGTTGGCCGCGCATCAACGACGCAGAAGGAAATTGAAGTGCATTTCATTTTCTGAAGCTTTACGAAGGGTTTTCGCTCTTCATTTGAACACAGACAGAAAAAGCCAATAACAAGAAAAGGCAAGGGGTTACTTTCCTTGATTACTGCAAGAGCTCAGGGTACGCAGGCTTCCGCTGGTCGAAATCGGAAGAAGCAGAAGGTGAAATGAAATAGGGAGGAAGAAGAGATGCCCGAATTAGAAGCAATAGCTTTGTTCAGCGACAATCCATGTGCGACAAACATCCGTTCACTCAGGCTTCAAGCAAACTAGGCCCCTGAGACGGGATGTGGAGAAGCACAGAGAAGCACGTTCCAGACCAGTCGTGGGAAATCACATCACATACGTAAGAGAAGAGAATGAAATTGGCATACAGAGATGTCTAAAGTACCAGAAGAAGCCATTGTTTCAAACAGGACTCCTGTGCACCATAACCAGAACATTCCATTACTCCTTTCATGCATATACAGAGTGTGAGAAAGAACGCATAATGTTTGAACTGTACACATTCTCGTCTTACTTTAGAGTTGAAATAAAGTTATACCATTCCTGAGTCTGTGGCAAACGAACAATGAAGGAAACGTATTTCCGAGGAATTATACAGAGTGTCCGGAAAAGATTGTGTATATATAGGGTAAGGCAGTCGAACGGGAAGATTTTAAAAATTCACAAAAAATAGAGAGAGCAAATATTAGTTAATTTTTTGAACATGAATGTTGAAATTACTACTGTACCTCAACAATGTTCATTTTTTGAATATGGTGTCAGTATATGGCGTCCTTGGTTTTGCACACATTGTCGGAGTCTCAGAGTAAATCCGCCCATGACGCTTCGTAGCATCTCCAACGGAATGTTGTGGATCTCTTGCCGAATTCGCTCCTTCAAATTATCCCTGGTTCTTGGGAGGGTTGTCCTTGAATACTTTGGATTTGAGGTAACCCCAAAGGAAAAAGTCAGGAGAGGTCAAATCGGGTGAACTGGTAGGGCACGGAATATCGCCGAATGTGCTGATGAGACGACCATGAATGCGAGTCTAAGCACATCCGTACACACTCTGGCAGTATGGCTAGTTGCATCCTCTTGCTGGAAGAGTGCTTCTTCATCTGGGTCATAGTCATCGACGACAGGCAGGAAAAAGGTTACCAATATGGCAGCATAACGTCATGGGCGGATTTACTCTGAGACTCCGACAATGTGTGCAAAACCAAGGACGCCATCTTACTGACACCATATTAAAAAAATAACATTTTTCAGGTACAGTAGTAATTTCAGCTCATGTACAGTACATTCATGTTCAAAAATTACCCAACATTTGCTTTCTCTATATTTTGTATTTTTTTAAAATCTTCACGTTTGACTGCCTTACCCGATATTTCATGGCTTATGAACTGGAGAAACGCCAGCATCTCAGAGCAATATAATCAGTAGATGCATCTTACCATAGTTACGGGTCAAATTTATCGTAACATTCCTATTTGCCGCGGCATTGGAAAAGTAACCTTCACAGAAGCAACACTGGCGCCGCAACCAAACTCGTATTTATGAATCTGAAACTTTGCAGGTCTCCACGTGTGATACCTATGCACAACCTGTTCAGGCCACTTGACAGGGAATGAATGACCTGTATGCAATATTATGTATTTAAAGTGTTCGGCATATTCTTATTGAATTTGATGATTTTACTATCTTCAGACAAACTTCTAATCTTCCAAACTGTTTATGTTTGGATATTATGACAGTGTTATAACAAATGTTTATGAGAAGAACGGACCTATTACACTGCTTCTGAGGAAGCTTTCAGCTATCCTTACCGTGTTAATATACTGTGTAAGCCCTGTGTATATGAGTTTACAACCCTTGCATTTTTAACCCTTCTCACGGGACTCTTTACCCCCTTTTTCAGTTTAAGGTGAGGGTTGTAGATAAGCGAACTTTCCTCGTACATTTTGAAGGGTGCATATGTGCCGATGGGACTCCAACATTGCAATTTATTAATGAAAAATATTTACCTTTATAAAGGGTGTTTCATAATATGCGCTGTTTTTGAAAATGCAATAACTCAGCCAAAGTTGCATGAAAGTTGACATTTTGTTTTTTTTTATTATTTTACACATTCACTACGATTTAATAATTTAAAAGTGAAAAAGTGTCCGGCATATGCCCGTATGTGATTTAAAAGTGAAAAATGATGTCTGGCATATGTCCACCTCCGTTTTGTAAGCAAGCAGTAACTCGATCTGTGAAGTTCACCATGACTCTTGTGCAGACGTCTCTGTCGATTGAACCAATTACCCGTCGGATTTCCATCTTCAATTAGGGGATTGTTTGTGATTTTGGTGAGGAGGTGTGATTAGCCCCCCCCCCCCTTTTTTTAAAGATGGGAACGAAAATGCAGTTACGGTAAACGGTCCTCGTTATTGGAACATGATCAGAAATTTTGTGTTTCTTGCTCTGGATGAACTGGATACCGTGAGTATGTGGTTTCAGCAGGACGGGCTACCTGTCACACATCCAACGACACAATAACCTTACTGCAAGAAAAGTTTCCTAGCCGCGTGATCTCACTTCATGGTGACCAGGAGTGACCTCCGAGGTCTTGTGACCTCACCCCATGTGATTTCTTTTTATGGGGTTATGTGAAGTCACAAATGTACATGAACAATCCTCAAACAATCCCCGAATTGAAGAGGGAAATCCAACGGGTAATTGGTTCAATCGACAGAGACGTCTGCTCAAGAGTCATGGTGAACTTCACAGATCGAGTTACTGCTTGCTTACAAAACGGAGGTGGACATATGGCAGACATCATTTTTCACTTTTAAATCGCATACGGGCATATACCGGACACTTTTTCTCTTTTAAATTATTAAATCGTAGTGAATGTGTAAAATAATAAAAAACAATATGTCAGCTTTCATGCAATTTTGGCTGAGTTATTGAATTTTCAAAAACTGCCCACTTTATGAAACACCCTTTACAAAGTTAAACCAAAAGTTCCCTGTTAATTTTTTTTTTGCATATCCATTGATTGATTGATTTGGTTTACTTTACTTTGCTTTTCTGCCACTTTTGGCTAGTCGCGAAGATGAGGATGTGATGAATTAGATGAAAGGACGCCTGGCCTCGTATCGCGCTGTGATAACCACTCCACCACGGTTCCGTTTTTGCTTATCAAATGGATGTGTGCTTGTGAGTGTAGAATATTGGAAACAGAAAGGTAATGTATTTATTGCAAGAACACGCACAGCCGGAAACGTCAAATCGGGGTTTCACTGTACTTACTCTCAGTTAATTTACCATTCTATCCTAGTCGCTTAGCACGTAGAGTTAACACTTTAGCGGAGTCGGGGAATGCGCGCAGTGACCCAGAGCCAACAAACTGGTTCCTAGAATCGTTAGATGCAGCAAGTAGTGGTACGATTAGATTACAACAATTAGCGCGTTCATTTCCGAGAAACACGCAAAAGGTACATTCCCCCTGGTATGAGAGCGTACAGGCTACATATATAGGTATACCAACGATCGTGTATCGGCAACATGATGTCCCAAATAAGCTGTAGAAAGCATTGTTCATAAATATAGCCTTTACGAGGCCAAAAGTATCGATTCTCAGTTGTTTGTCGAGTTCAGTATGTGTTTCACAGCTCGCATGCGATTTAATAAACTATGATTCCGCATGCACATGCTTATATATGAGTACAGGGGCGTGTTTGTATGTACACGTCGTGTGTCCCAACACGAATAGAGCCAGTATTTTTTATCTTTACATCTGTATAATCTGGTTTCTGGTACTAAAGAGACAATACACGCAAACAATACTTAACCAACGGTCGGGTAAACTGTGGAAATATTGAAACCTTACACATTTGCAAAGTTACACTTCGATATAGGTACGTTGTAAGTAAATACAGGGCCATCCAGCGAAGGGTTTCGAAAAAATCGTTATAGTTAAACGATACAGAAACATATAATAAATCATACAATAATTGAAAGACAAAATACCCAAAATTTCTGTGACGTTGCGCCGACGAGATCGACCACAAGGAAAAAAACCTTGAACGGAAAGTCCTCGTGCAGCTTTCCCTTCTTCCGTTCAGCTCGGGCCATAAGGAAGCATGGTCCACTCTCCCCCTCCCCTCATCGCGGGAGTACGGTGCACAGGAGTCGCGGGTCTGCACAGGTTCTATGCTTGTGGTTCCACTATACAACAGACACAGCTGTGGCGGCGACCAGACTGGGGAACCAACTTGCACTATTCCACTGGCCACCAAAGTCACCGGACTTGAACCCATGCGGTTCAAGAATCATGTCTATGCACCATCAATACCACAGGGCCTTCATGACTTGCGACAATTCCAAGACTAAACATGCTTTTCTTTCAGTCAAGTTGCAAGCAAACGGATTGGAGTAGTTGTACTCTGCATGAGTAGTTTCCCCAGCATTTGGTCATCTTTCTAAAAAAATGTCCCTTTTCTTTTCAAATGCTTCTAAATTTCTCTAGCACTTTGGAAATTTACCCCAATTTCCCCTTTCCTCTTAATGTTGAGTTGGTGTTTTAAGTCGCCTTTATGCACAGTAAGGCTAATCGGGACTGGACCTACAGTTTAAAGTGGGATCCGAACCAAAGTGTAAACCAACGAATCTCAATTCACGTAACCCAACTAATAAACAATTGCCATATCACTAGACCTAGTAGCTATACAGGGTGTCTCAAAAGTAATTGCGCAAACTGACACAGGTGAAAGTATACGATAATAGAAGCAAAAAAGTCTCAGTAAACATGGGTCTGCAAACGAGCCGTTTTCGAGATAATCGCGAATGTGTGATTACAAGCCACCACTGACTTCATTGTTTGTAAACGTCGTCGTAGTTGGAAGGACGACACTTTGAACACCTCCTTTAACACGTACGAGTGTACAGTAATTGTAACGTAGAACATACTAAAGTAGTGCTGTATTCCTTGTTAAAGTAAGTAGAATGTTCAATAAAAGCAATTAGATCTCCTGATGTTTCATACCGTATTATTACGGTATTTTACCAACAAGGACGACGCTTACAAACACTGAAGTCCGTGACGGCTTGTACCCACACATTCTTAGCATTTTATCAACAAGGACGACGTTTACAAACAATGAAGTCAGTCGCGGCTTGTAATCACACATTCGCGATTATCTCGAAAACGGCTCGTTTGCAGACCCATGTTTACTGAGACTTTTTTGCTTCTATTATCGTATACTTTCACCTGTGTCAGTTTGCGCAATTACTTTTGAGACACCCTAGTAGTATAAAAGTATATAGGGACAGCGCGAGAAAGTACGAACCCCCCTCAAGCAGATTTGGCTACACTTAAAACAGGCTCAACATGCCCATATGAGCTTTTTGCTCAAGTGTGGAATCTTGTCTAATCCAAGATTTTTGTAAAAATGCCCTCATGGATTCCATGAGAAAGTACGACCCCCCTCAGATTGATTTGTTCACACTTACAAAAGGCACTTCTGTGAGATTGTTGTCCATAAACTTGTCAAAAATATGCCCCTCTTGAGGCTACACTTAAAACTAGGCTACACACCTACCCACACACATACATGGTTTAAGTTTAATTGGATACCAGGTTCACTAATATTAAAACAATGTAATTCTTCTAGAATTGCTCCGTGACTCTCTCATTTCTTACATCATAAACATATGATTTTTCACCTATGAGAATGACACTACAAATGGTGTCATCTGGTAATGTCTCCTGGAATTCACAGATAATTTTAATGTTTGTCCTGTCATTAACCACAACTTGTTTTCTTTTTGAAGTGTTGATTACAAACATGGGTCTATGTACTTTGAATTCATCTGGTGTGTAATACATGTCAGTATTGCCTGTAGTGACTCTTTTGAAAGCCGAAAAAGCCTCATATAATTTGAGAAAATCATTCTTGGACATGTCTAAATTATAATTTTCTCTAGGAAATACCTCATTTCTGCCATTTTTAAGATATATGTTCTTGATGTTGCAGTTATCAAATTTACTTGAATTTTTTTCCTGATTGTTGTGTCTTCCAGTCTGAAACAGTACCACTACAAAATCAGGCATGTCGTATTGTATGCTGGA
Organism: Lepisma saccharinum; assembly: GCF_977018435.1. Classification (NCBI taxonomy): domain Eukaryota; kingdom Metazoa; phylum Arthropoda; class Insecta; order Zygentoma; family Lepismatidae; genus Lepisma; species Lepisma saccharinum. The sequence goes on along the minus strand of NC_139255.1, from coordinate 45,350,767 downwards.
GAATGAATTTGTAGCATCAAACTCATAATAAGACCCAGATGCAGGCTTCTGTACAGATTGATATGTATAAAATTGCAGAGGAATTTGTGGATTTTTTAGGATATCAGCTTTGTATTTAAGAGCATAACTGGCCTCATATTCAACAACAGGGATTCTTAGCTCCAAAGTTTGAATAATGCATTTGCCTTCATCAGGTAAGGTATTAGGCAGAGCTTCTCCTGTAGGGTTTAATGTGCTGTACCTCATCAATGCATTATTATCATTTGCAGCTCTTCTAAATGTAATTCTTAACCCGCCCTTCCACATAATTTCTTTGTAATCCGAGAAGAATCCTGGCAACAGGCGCATGGGGAACAGCACTGTGTGGCTCTTGGTTAATATTTTATCACCAGCCTCAAATCCACCGATTCTGTAGTAAGAAGCCTCGGTTTTGGATAATTTTAGTGTGGCCAAAGCTGTGGAGGTAATGCCGGGATAATCTATTCTGTTTATAACAACGCCATGTTTTCTGATCTCAATTTCAGAGAACAGATGCGGCACAAAATTGTCCACCAATCTTATATTTGAATTTGCCGGATAATCTGTTCCATCGAGCTTTACAACATCAAATTTGATGTATAGATCTGCTCTGTGGGGGTGTATAAATCCATCCCCTACATCAAGATCAATCTCAATTTCTGTGTTGGGTTGATTTAAATTTGCAAATGTCCTCCTGTTTGGAGGGAATGATTGTAGCTCATAACTCTCAATATTTTCCATTGTATGTATTTTTATTTAAATGTTAATCTCTATGATAGCAGTTGTTGTGGCTCCAGCAAAATCAACTAATTCTTCTTTTTCATTAGTGACCATCAATTCAATATAATCTATTCTATTATGGCACACAGGAAAATATAATGTTGGGGATGGATTGTAGATGATTGGCTCCATAAATTCGGAATTAGGTTTGAATGTTGCAATGATGCCGGTTTGTTTGTGAGTGCCTATGCCATTTGATTTGGTGATCATACCCTCGGCCACATTGCAGTGAATATTCAGAGTCTCTATGGCTAAGAATTTAGGTATATTCATAGCAGTGTGTTTGATAGCGGCTTCAAGTTTCGTGTTGTTCTCAAATCCTAACAGCTCTCCTATAGTACCCAGATCCACTGTTTCTGTAGCAGATACAATCTCTACTCTGTGAGTGACAGAATTTTGACTTAACACTACACCTCTGGGTAACTGAGCATTTAGAGTGGATAGATTATATTGCCCTGGAGTGATGACAATTTTTTGATCCCCTACTGCAATTGTATTGTTGTGGTGCGTAATATTAGGAATCAAGTACATGCCGTAAAATGCTCTGAGAGCTATTGTTTTGGGATACACTATGTCATCATGCAATTTGAGTTTCAATATTGAATTTTGGCTGGTGAGATGGAATACCCCCATGATGTTTCAAATACCACAAGGCCTTTTGAAAATTTTCAATTGATGGTTTATTTATTTGAGACATATATCTGAGAACAGATAAACACAAATGTCCGCAATTAACATCTTTGAAGTTTTGAACACGGGCATTATTGTAATAAAGATTAGGTGATTTTAGATATTTTATTAAATTTTCAGGTGGAACACCTCCAAATGAATCAAACACAAATGCCTTATTGTTTAAATATTTAAGATAGCAAATCCAGTGAGTGCCCTGATTTTTGTACTCATCCAAATTAACAATGCCACACTCTTTGTTGAGTGGTTGTTCTGGCAAAGAATCAGACATGTACACACCTCTAAAATGTTTGATGCCCAGTGGCTTGATTAAAGCTTCAATATCTTGGTTTGTAAGCGGCTCTTGTTTTTTTTAAACTTATTCATGGCTCTCTTAACACCTTTGCCTTTTTTCTCCATGGCCAGGTTATGGCGCCTCTGCTCATCTAATTCTGCCCTATTTTTCTTGGCATCTATTACTGTTTTTGCTATGGCAGCTGATCCCCCGGCCAAGCTCCCCACAGCCCCGAGAGCAGCTAAGATGGCCGGGATAGTAAATATGAAACCCCCTGTATGCAATTTTTTCCTTGATTGCTGTAATTTTTTTAATTGGGGGGTGCTAAGCAACAATTTCATACCATGCCCCTTTGCAAGACAAGAGCTTTTTTTCTTGCGCTGCTTTTTGGTTAAAAGGCTATCAATAGTTTTAAGAGATTTGAGACCTGCATAAGGTATTTGATACATAACACCCTTGGCCTTCATTGTAGGTTTATTATATTCACAAACCCCACCCCAGTTTTTGTTTGGTGCTCATAGCTATGGTGGTCCCCAATGCTGATATTCTCTCACTCAAAGAAGCATCTTTGCTTACAAATCTACCAAATGCAGCCTCTTCTAATTTCTTGTCTGCAACATGTCTCTTGTCAAGATCAGAATGTGTGTTGTATGCTATGTCATGGTCTCTACAAGCAGCATCTAGGGGATTAACACCAGGATCACCTCTGTTTAATCTATGCTCCAATTTTGTGCCTGGACCACAATACTGATAGCCTGGAATGTGTAGTTCAAATGGCAGCTTGTTTATAATGTCATTAACCAGACCCCGACCCTCAGAAATATTCCAAAATTTAGGTGGTAGAGTATTAATAATTTTTATGAGATATCCAATCCCCTTAGTGTCATTCACTATAAAATTAGATAATTTGGTGCTTATCATGTCCATAATTCCAACCTTTTCATTGTAAAAATTGTTGTTGCCAGCATTTTCCTCCCCAGCTATCACCAATAACCTATCTACAAGTTTCCTGACATCATCAACCCACACAAATTCTTTGGGCAGGGTGTTGTATTGTTTGATTCCACTGCCAGTCTTGATCTGTGACCATATGGGCTTGATTAAATTATTGTATTTTGCCCCACTGCTAGACTTGACTCTTTTTTGTGTAGGATCATTGTTCTGGTATAGAGCATCTGATTTTATTAATATTTCTTTGTAGTGCTCATAATCTTGATCTGTATAGCTGCCAGGCCTTTTCCTAGTCATCAGTTCCCACAATCCAGGTGTGCCGGGATACTTAACAAAACCACCTTTTTCTCCGAGACGAGATTCTGAATAAACAATCAGATCATCTCCCATAAATGTTACTCTGAAATTGCCAATTCTATGTATGATGCTACCATCAAGCTCTGTGTCAGCATATAAGCCAAAGACCTCATCTTTGTTGTCTTTAGGTGTGGTTAAATATTTTTGAGCAAGAAGACCCAATTCAATAGGATCCTGTGTAGCTTCAATTCTTCTAGGAGCAACAGGACTAGGTGTATGAATACTGGAAAGTGGGGTGAATGGATAATCTAATATGTTCCTAGCAGCAACAGGTACAAGCTCTGTGATCAAATCTTGATTTTGCTCTGTAACAGTTTTGATATTCTTACCTAAATTATTAATAGCATCAATTACAGGCTGTTCTGTTTGTTTGTGTTTTTCATAAATTCCCCGGTTCTCTGATTTCCATCCCTTAAATCTTTTTACAAGATAATCTCTTAACTTAAGATCATCAAAGATTGGTCGTTTCATGGTTGTTTATATATGTTTCAACGTCTAGAAAATCGTTGATTTTACTTCTGTATTTGCCACTATTGGGTGTTCTTGTCATATCAATTGTGACAAACCCATAACTGTCCTGGTTCCAGCACCTACTGCAAAACTTGGAAAAATCATTGTAGCTCAAGTCCCCACCTACATATTCATCATGTATGTGTTTGAGGTTGGTATGATCTTGATGAAACACACATATAAAATTGCTGTTGTCTCGGATCAGCTGCTTCGGTATTTTTGAAAAAGTCTGTGCCAGGTAGAAGCAATCAATGTTTTTGTGTCGGCCCTGTGTAAAGAAATTTCTAACCTTGTTTTGATTATCCAGTATAATATCATCAAACACAACAACAGAATTATCGAGACATTCATGGAGTGGCTTAACATCTGGTTCAAAAGTGGCAATATCCAATCCATCATATAGCTTCATCAGCTGCTGATATTTTAATTGTTCCAAGCTCTTAGAGAAGACATACAAGTGCCTGTTTTTCCAGTCTAACCAGTTGGGTGCCAATAAAAAATTATCAACCATTAGTGTAGTTTTACCACAAGCTGATGGCCCAACAATAAGACATCTAATATTATCAGGCAGCAAGTTGCCATTTCTCTTATTCTGTTGTTCAGGTTCTGGCAGCCTCTTTATAACATCCCAGGTGCTCATATTATCACTTTGTCTGCATCGATCCAGCTGTTTTCCGGATGACCCAGCCATTTGACAAGTAACTTGTTATCTTTTCTGCGGATGATTTTTTCTATGAGATATGTGTCAGGCTGTTTAGTTTTGCTGAGCTCTTGTTCATAGAATCTGCCTTTGAGAATTTCTCCTCGGTGATCTTTTATTATATATGTGTTAAGGGTCCCGGGTTTAACTTGAACCACTGTAAATAATTCAGTGCTCCAGTTTCTTGTAAAGCCTCTTTTGAATAAGTGCTTATATTTGCTGATTCTTACTTGATCACCCACCCTGAATTTGGGTTTTTTTGCTGTTGGCTGGTATCTAGGATAATAAACAGTCCTGATCAATTTTTGCTCATCAGATGAAGTTACTTCAGAGGGTTTCATGTTGATTGTGGAATGGACTGAGTTGTTATATTTATGTAGAAGTTCTGGAAGAATATTAATCCATTTATAATTACCTTGAAGTGTAAATTGTTTATACATAAGATTTTTTAAGGTTCTGTTGAATCTCTCTACAATTGAGGCCTTGAGATCACTGTAACTCGAGTAATATTTTATTGCCTGGCTTTTAATAAATTGTTGAAACACTGAATTATAAAATTCTTTGCCATTATCTGTTTGCAAATAGCGCGGTGATCTTCCTGAATGATTGATGATTGTCCTGATGGCTTCTGTAACACATTTTCCAGTCTTGGATTTGAGTGGCACAGCCCATGCAAATTTTGAAAATGTGTCTATGACAGTAAGTAGATACTTGTAGCCCTTGTTGATTTTGTCTAAGTTTTTCAACTGTCCAGTTGCCATTTCAATCAAGTCGCTTTGCCATAAATCATCTATGCCCTTTGTGACTACTGGGAGTCTCTTATAATTATGTCTGGCTTGTCTGTGTAATTCATCAACAATAATTTGTCTAGACATAATATGTAAACAAGAATATTGCAACTATGGGGTGTTCAGCAGCTGATACTGCAGGATTTTCTAAATATAATTTGTCCCCTATTTGTATTTTAAATTCCAGAGAGCCATCATCTTCAACATAGGCTGTTTCTAATGTATTGGGATCTGTAAAATCCTCCAATTCTACACTGGTGATTTTTGGTTTGTTGTCAGCATTTGTTATTGATAAGGTAGGGTAGTGGTGTGCCTGTGGCTGAAGCCAATATTTGATCTTGATTGGTCTCAATATGCCCCCAACAAAAAACTGGTAATAAAATTGTGCAGGGGACAGCATATATATTTTGCCACCTGGTGTAAATGGTGAATCATATTCTTTGTCGGGGATGCTGTACAATTCAAGAATTACTGTATGTTTTGGATTCTCGATTATGCCTGTTATTTCTTTTTCGGCTGTAAGCAATCTGCTTGTTACAGATTCAAGATGCTCATTGATGGTCCTAACAACATCATCGTGGCCTGGCTTGATCTTTATGTCCACAATAAGTTTCTTGTATTGTTGCACAATCTCTTGAAGCTGGGTGGCAAAAACAGACAGAGCATTTGCTTGATTGGATTCCATGGTCCCTAGCTGTTGCTTGATGTTGGCTACAATTTGCTGTAAATTTTCAACAACTGCCAATTTTGAATTTTGAGCAGTAAGATCATGGACTTGTCTTCTGATATCCTCAAACAGGGCATGCAGTTCATTAATATGTTGATTAGTTGGAAGAGTGGCCACTGTCTGAGTGAGTTGTTTGATCTCTGTCTGGATATTCTTGATATCTTCTGATTTCAATATGCGATTCACAGCTCTCTTAATATTTTTAAGTTCCTGTGATGTGGGAAGATTTGATACTGTATTTTGCAAAAATTCAAGTGCCAATTTCACATTGTTTAATTCAGAAGCATCAGCCACATTTTGCATAGCATTTTGGAGCAGGGCTATATCTGCCTGAGAGGGTGTTGATTGTTGTAAAATTTCAAGCTTTGTTTGAATATCATCGATCAAGTGATGAAAATGTGATAGTTCAGATTCAGTGTTGAGGTTTTCAAGCTTTGTGATTTGGTGCTGGACACTGACAAGAGTGTCTACAATACCGGGCAGGCGAGTTTCTTGTAGATTTGCCAAATCACTTTGCACTGCTGCTATGGTACCTTCAAGATGGGTTATGGTACTTTGAATTTTTCCAAAATCTTCATATGTTTCAAGTTGCAGCTTAATGTTTGCAACACTCCGAGTTATTGCATTCAAAGCATCAGAAGATGGCAAATTGTTCATAAAATTTTCAAGTGTCTCAATTTTTTCTTTAACCTCGGCTATGGCATTGTGCAGAGGATCCAGATTAGGTATTTGGAGTGATTGAATCTGTTCCTTTAGAGTGGAAATCACTAGATCAAAATCTTCTTGTGATTTTATGCTTTTGACAATTGTTTGGAGCTGTGCCTGGACATTATTTATCTGCTCTTCCAATTGTTGTTTCAATTGCTCCGAGTTGTTAGCCTGGGTCTTAAATTTGGCTTGAAGAGCTGCTACAGCTTCTTCCAAACTTTGAAAATTATCTAATGTTGCCAGATCAGTATATTTCTGAAGCAGCACTTTGAGTTCTGAGTCAATTTTAAGAAGGGGGTCCATGCATTGTGATTGCAAATTTGTAATTTCTAGTTGAAGACTGGCATTGAGTGTGGTTTGTAAAGCTTGTAAATCACTTCTTAATTTCTTGACTCTGACATCAAGCATCAGAATCTCATCACTGTGATCCTCATGTCTTGTATGGCCAAATATATCATTAGGCATTTTTGTTTTAGTGGTTATTTATTATAGAGTATCTGATTCTTAATTCTATAAAAAAGGGTATAAGCTTGTCATATGACCCAGGGACCTCAATATATAAGCAGTCACCAGCAGAAACAGTATATACAGTGCCAGAAATCATGTTTGAGTGCTTAATTCTATAAATATTTCTCCCTATTGAAATCTTGACATCGCCCTCGGGAGTTGTAATAAATTGCAATTGCCCACCTACAGGTAATTGGTAGTGGTTTAAATTATTGTTAAATATGTACAATGTTTTACCTGTTTGATCATCAACATCTGTAAGTATGCTGTTCAGATGAATAATTAACAAGCCACTCAGTTTAGACAGCATATCAGGAGAGGGTTGTGGTGTCGGCAGGTCCATAATAGCCTGTTTTTTGAACCCAAATAAGTTCATAGGCATGTTTATTTATTTCAAATCATGCTCTGTAATTAGGCATTGTTTGCCACTTCTCAAATCACAATGCCCCCATGGTAAAGTATGTATGCCACATGATAAAATGCATCTCTTATCATCATGTGGGTCCAGAGCCACTTTTGTTACAATATTTGAAGTCAGCAAGTGATCCTCACTCTGAATTCTATTTTCTGATGTTTTGATTGAATTCTGGGATTTGATGCAATTTTCATAATCTTCAAATACAAGATCTTTGTCAACAGTTACTTTGCCAATGCCCTTGGCTTTTTTGACAACAGCACTACATGTTTTAAAAGTGTACATCTTGGCACTTAACCCAGCAAATGCCACAATAACATCACCAAGTGTCTCATCTTTTAACTTGCCAGGCACCTTTTTGTTGTGGGGTTGAATTATTGTATGTTCACTAGTATCAAAGTATTGAAACAATTCAGGCTGGGACATATCTTGATAAACATCTTCTGTTTGAATATCAAGAATAAAACTATCCGTGTCCATGTACAATAATTTTACACGATCACCATAAAAAGGTTTCAACACGTCATAATACAATGTTAACATATGTAATTTGGACAATTCCAATATCACAGCCCCTACATAAATAGGTTTATCAAACTTCATCTTTGTTTTTTTCATGTTGAAAAGTGCCATGTGCTCATCATAAATTCTTCTGTAATTGAAGTTGGGCTTTGCAACCAATTTTTTGCTCCGGCTGGGGTCAGTAATTATTTTAACATCGGTATGTTTTCTGACATTTTCAATTGTTTTGCCATACACTGAATTCACCATCAATTTAAACAAGGTCTTATCAAATTGGCTCTTTGCAGATGTTCGAAGCTCCGTGTTTGTATCAATGTATGGTTTCAACCATTCTGAGTGCCTGAACCTCAAAACTTTGCCAACTTTGGTCACTTCAACACCATGATTCATCAGGAACTGGAGGTTTTTGTAATATATAACATAACCCTGTTTCGGCTCCAGTGTCATCATGAGCTTCTTCTGTTTAGAGCCAGGTGAGCACTGAACCTCGGAAATTGGGGGCAGATCAGAAAATTTATTGTGCAAATCATCAGGAATTGTCAGATCAACCTCTAAGAACAGGCCATAGTGACTGTCATCAAAGTCCTGAAGATCCTCAATGTTGAAATCTTCAACCCATTCAAGCCCTGCATATGGTAGTTTTTGCATCATGGCATGACCATAGAGGCTGTTTGCATCTACATACAGTATATAATTTGATGGCCGTGCTGGATCATAATCAGGCATATGCTTGTTATTTGCTCTGGCATATCTCTGGGAACATTGCACCATCCCTCCTCTTATAAATTGCTCCATAAACAGATACATATCTTGATCGTGGATTAGATCCAATTGCATTTTGGTGTTCAAAAACGTTGCGGCCCATGCTAGGCCCGGGGCACTGAAAAAATACACTGGGTCCAGTCTATAATTTTGCATAGAAGATTTTCTGAATGCTTGCAATATATCAGCTAAGAGGGTGACATCAAGTTTCAAATATGCCATGTGATAATCACCAAATGTCTTGCATTTTAACTTGTTCCACATCAACTGAGCATGGTGATAATCATCATCAGTGATTCCAGATCCTCTGATTCTGCTGTAAAACTCTTCTTGTGGTGGCAGAGAACACTCATCAAATTTAGAAAAATCTGTAACATAATCATATGGATATACACCCTTCCGCCTAATTAATTTCAGGTCCTGATTTGGAAACAATGCACGTGTGATTTTCAAGTGATCATCAGGTAATTGAGTGGCCAGTGTAGCCAGGCTAGCCGATAAAAATCTGTAAGAATCAAGAAATCTTATGTGAATAGGAACACCATCAACTTTAATTATCTTGCTAATAGATATATATTTCTCATCATTTTCAGCTAAAATATTTAAATTCTGCTTGTCAAACCCCCCGTACCTGATCAGATGATGGAAATCATAATTGGAACCACCATGGAAAAATACAGGGATAAATCTTGGTCTCTTGATCTGAATATTACAGCTATTACACAGGGCCATTTTGAATTTACCATCTGCATGAGAATGGTGATGAACCTTGATATTTGTATCTGAAAATTCAGAATCACATACCAGGCATTTTTCTGCATTGTTGAAATCTTCAATCTGTTCCTCTGTTAAAGGCAACATAGGCTTTGATTTTAATAAGATGTTAGATGCTATGTCACGGCACTCATTTTCTATTCTATGTTCAAATATTTTGATGGCATTTGGTCCCATGTATAAGCGCGGCTCACTAGCTACACCATCCCGTATAACTGTATAACAAAAACTGGAAGGTTCATGTTGTTGGTATGGTGTACTTGAAGATTCTTCAGGATCTGGATTGCAGAATGCAATAGGTTTGACGTTCGATTCGAAATCACAGACAATATATGCTGGGTGTTCCAACGAGGCTTCATACTTTTTGAATTTGCAATTTTCACTTGGATTGGGCATCACCATATGAACAGGTTTATGATTCCCACAGTATTTCAGATGCTCAATTAACTTATTTTTTGCAATTTCTGCATTCACTTCCCGAACCCCATTTATTATTTTTTTACCATCAAATTCAGTTAAACATCTTCTGCACGACTTGAATATTGTATTGGATTTGCCTTGTTGTTTTCTGACTAAAGCTTCAAGACTGTGTATCAGAGTATAATGATATGTGCCATCCCCTTCAATTAAGAGCAGATCAATCGGAATAGCAGATTCATCATCAAGTGTACTGATTCTGAGAGGTGCTATCAAGCAATTGCCAGTGGAACAAATAAATACATTAATAGATAATTGCTTGCCATTGATATGCCTGGCCCTTTTTTCAAATTTATCAATATTCTGAATAGACATTGGATATTCTAAACCCTTCATTGCATCGTCAAAAAGATGTTCATGCTGTTTGTAATAACTTATTCTCTGAGGATCCCTTGAAACTGGATACAGAGCAGCTAATATACACCACAAAAAGCATTTCTGGTCGGTATTTTTTATATTGACCACGGCTCTTTTGTTTTTGATATTAGCAGGTAATGGCAGATATGTAGAACCTTTTAATGGGCTGAATTCAGAAATATTAACATATAACTTGTGCGGAGAGCCACATAGGCTCCATCCGGACTCTTTTGCCGCAAATTCAGAGTGTTTGATTTTCAATTGATCTATCAACCTGCTTATTATTCTGTCCAAATTTGCATTTGAATATACCGGTACAGTTTCTGTTATGTGGGGCTGTATAAATTTTGTGTCATCTGGCTTCTTATATTGTGTATACAATTTGAGGGAGAGCTTATAAGAGCCATTTTGTGCATTTAGAATTGCCTGCACATCAGGATTTACACTGTTCAAGAAATTCTCAATGTCACATCTTGGCTCTGATACAAACCGGTGATCCCTTAATTGGGCATTAAAACTGCTACGGATAGGTTCATAGCGTGGCTGCTTTGCTGCTCTGGCATTAAGAGGTGCTTCGTGCCTTCTTTTCAGACCAGAAGTAGATGGTTGTGTTGATGATTGTGCAGAGCAAGTATCTTTATGTTTATATGTGAAATATTCCATGTTATATTCTCTATGGCATTTGGGGCAAATTATTGTGGGAGTTCTGTATTTGTCTGGGTTACAAATCTTTTGGTGCTTGGCCCAATTGGAGCTGGATATATTTTTATTGCACTGATTACAATATTTTTGATTCGGCATTTTTGTTGTTGTTTATTATATTCAATTTCCTGGGATTCAAATCAATATTCTATGCTTAATAAAAAATATCAGCTGGGTTCAACACTGTGCTTTGTGTGTGTGTGTGTGTGTGTATGTGTGTATACACTTAATATTTTTGGCTTTGGTATTTATATACAATTTCTTGGGGTTCAAATCAAAACTCTATGCTTAATCAGTTGGGTTCAGTGCAGACAAAAAAACTGCATAGCTCTATGTCAATTAGTTCTTGAGTTTTGTATTTAGGAACCACTTTGGCCCCCCTGCCAAAAATTGGCTTTTATTGTATCAGTGTATATTGTCTCTATGACCTTACTTGGGTTATTCCAGTGCAGACAAAAAAAACTGCATAGCTCTATGTCAATTAGTTCTTGAGATATTAATTATTTTGTATTTAGGAACCACTTTGGCCCCCCTGCCAAAAATTGGCTTTTATTGTATCAGTATATATTGTCTCTATGACCTTACTTGGGTTATTCCAGTGCAGACAAAAAAAACTGCATAGCTCTATGTCAATTAGTTCTTGAGATATTAATTATTTTGTATTTAGGAACCACTTTGGCCCCCCTGCCAAAAATTGGCTTTTATTGTATCAGTATATATTGTCTCTATGACCTTACTTGGGTTATTCCGCCAAATTATATGCTTCAAGTCTCCTATACTTTGGTGGAGCCTTTTCAGGTTCTATCCCCCGCGATGTGGGTTCCACTGCCGATCCAGCAATGGTGAAGAATCTGCACTGTGCCCTGGCTTATATAGATTTACAGAGCCAATAGAAACACTGCTTATTTAAACGTAACACATAATCGCATTATGTCATAAGCAACCAATCAGAAAACACCACATCAGCACATTATGTCATAACCATTTAATCAATTAATATTGCACAACATGATGCAATAGAAATGTGCCTGGAAGTAAATATGTATGGATGTGGGTGGGTGGGTGTGGGTGGGTGGGGGTGGGTAGGTGTGGGTGTGGGTGTGTGGGGGTAGGGGTGGGTGGGGGTGGGGGTTCATCTTGGCTTAGTTTTAAGTGCTGTGTTCAAAATAAAAATATAGTGGCTGGTAGCTATATCCAAGCCCTATTATAATTTTTGTTTCTCCATTCTGTCACTAATTTTGATCCTAGGACAATTATATTTATAGGAGTGAGTCTGCATGGCCCCCAGAGCAACATACTGAAATTTTGAAAAAATCGATTATTTTATTTTTGCAATTTTCACTAGTTTTGATCCTAGGCCAGTAATATTTTATGGGGTGACTCTGCATGTTCCCCAGAGCAACATACTCAAATTTTGAAAAAATCGATAATTTTTTGGATTTTGATTATCTCTGGAACCATAAATCCTAGAGACATGGGGTTTGTTGCTTTGGCCTGGGCATGGCAAGATGCAACTTTTTGATTTCTATACTTTTTCAAAAATCTCTTGCTGTTCTCTAGATCTTGAATAACTTGCCTATTTTTCAAGATAGGAGCATGGGGGTTGCATATTTGAAGTTTAGAAGTTTTGTGAAAAAATCGATAATTTTTTGGATTTTGATTATCTCTGGAACCATTAATCCTAGAGACATGGGGTTTGTTGCTTTGGACTCAGCACGGCAAGATGCAACTTTTTGGTCTCTATAAATTTTCAAAAATCTCTTGTTGTTCTCTAGATCTTGAATAACTTGCCTATTTTTCAAGATAGGAGCATGGGGGTTGCATATTTGAAATCTAGAGGCTGTTTAGAAGTTTTGTTAAAAAATCGATAATTTTTTGAATTTGAGATTTTTCAAAAACTATCAGTACTGGAGACTTGAAATTTTGTAGGCATATTCTAGGCATGATTCTCTACATTTTTTGTCTCTATAATTTTCCTGATATATGAAATATTTAAGCTGTAAATGCCTAATTTTTATAAATAGAATTTTCTGAAAAATGCAATATTAACAAAATTGTTAATATTTTGAAATCTATACATGCTGGGGCACTATAGCAGTCACTATACTTAAGATATCATACAATATCAAGAGGGGCATATTTTTGACAAGTTTATGGACAACAATCTCACAGAAGTGCCTTTTGTAAGTGTGAACAAATCAATCTGAGGGGGGTCGTACTTTCTCATGGAATCCATGAGGGCATTTTTACAAAAATCTTGGATTAGACAAGATTCCACACTTGAGCAAAAAGCTCATATGGGCATGTTGAGCCTGTTTTAAGTGTAGCCAAATCTGCTTGAGGGGGGTTCGTACTTTCTCGCGCTGTCCCTATATACTTTTATACTACTCACCCTGTATATTCATTTAATTGCTACCCTCACAACATATTTACAACTGCTCTGGATCCCTGAATGGCTTTATTTTAGTTACTTACTGGCAACTCCCCCCCCCCCACCCAAGAATAAAATATGAAACATAACATAAAATAACATACATACAATAATTAACCAAATTCCAAACTATCCATATGCTAATAACAGAGACGACTTGTTCTGGATACCAAAATAAGTCTTGATATTAATACACATTTAACTATTATAACATAAAACATATAACCAAATCATGTGTGTCACATTGTTTCATTTCGTTTCTCTTCTTTTGTATATTGTAAATAAAGAGTTTAAAGATAGGAAAAGTGGGGGAACTGATAATTTGAGAGCAACTGACGTCCTGGTTTATTTAAAGGCACCAGGACATAAGAGCATACCCTCGAATATATGCGGGTGGAGGCGGGCCAACTTCCGGGATACCCCACCCCTTTCCCCCCTTCATAATGCTTCAAAAATCCCCTATGGCGAGTAAACTTTCCCTCCAATTTCCCTTTTTTGCTTCATAATGCTTCAAAAATTCCCTCCGACGAGGACATTTTCCCTCAAATTTATCTTTCCTCTTCAAAAAATCCCTCCGGCGAGGAAAATTCCCCTCAATTTTCCCTTTCCCCTTCACAAATCCCCTCCGGCAAGGAAATTTTCCCTCCATTTTCACTTTCCCCTTCAAAAATTCCGTCCGGCGAGGAAACTTTCCCTCAATTTTCCCTTTCCCCTTCAAAAATTCCCTGCTAGGAGGGAAATTTCCCTCAAAGCATGGGCAGTTTCAATATGTCCTACATCAGAATCGAAGTGCACATGGAGTTATTGATACGCCAACTCCCAACCCGTCCACTTCTCTCGGTTCAATAAATTATCCCCATTTTTCCACGACAATTTCCCTCCGTTTGTTAATCCCCCCACTTAGTCTTCCTTTTACGAGCAGGTACTCATTAATATCGATTCTTTCCAACTCGAGAGGCCAGTACGGGAAATATCGATAACCATTTATTACCCCCTCTTGTTGTTCTGTCTCTGTTTTCAGCATGGCTTGATGAATGGTCCTTTCGTGTCTCGTGGGTACTGATGTTTACTTAGGGTTAGTCGAAGGAATCTGATGGTTAATAAGTGCAAATAGTCGAAGAATGGGTACGAGACGGTAAAAGGTAGGAAACAAGGCCAGTGGAACGGTGTGTATGACACAATTTTTGTTTTGTTTCATCCATGTTCGAGACTATTTCCTATCGCACTTATCGTCGATGGAATAACCGAAAAGCTTAGCTAAAAATAGCAGTTTATAGCATTTCAGGAGCTCTTCCGATCGCTATACCCATGGACAGCGAAGAATTCAGTACACGCGCTGAGTGGCTGAGTGGTTAGTTCAGCGCGTTACGATGTCAGGGCTCCCGCGTTTGAATGCAGCTTGATCTTTGGCATTCTTTGTGAGTGTCACTTCGTCAATTTCATCATATCATCACCAGTGATGTGCCGTAGACTATAAGTGTACGTCTACATGCGCTGTCCACGCGTAATCTACACGAAGATTACATTGGCTTATAGTTTACATAGTAAAGAATGCATACAACAGGGAAGACAGAAATCCCAGTGGTCCTTGAAAGAGAAAGTAATTTTTTCTTCAAACATGTCGACAATCCGGGCCTATAACTAGGGACCTTGAATTTTCGGGATGCGCGAAATCGCGAAAATTGAAAAAAAGATGCAATTTTGAACATTCTGCACGTAACTACACCCCCAATGATGAAATATGCATGAGCTTTATTCGCGAAGTAATGCGAAATTTGTGCTTTTCCACGAAATGAACGCTTTTTCACGAAATAACCGTGAAATATCATCAAATTAAGTAGGAAACACGCAAAAACCGGCAATCGAGGTTGTGCGCGAAAACTGTCGATTTGTAACGAAACGTTTGCCAAAAGTTTCCTACCACTAGCAGCTGAAGAACGTTTTATCTTTGATCACACCAGGAAGACGCTGCAAATTGGGATTTCCCATGCACATAATCTCAATTCGAAAACTTCGCTCCCTGTCAAGCTGCATTCCTTTCTTCCCCCGAATGTCTACTCAACTTCCACTTTCATTGAACTTGCTAGCTGTAGCAGCGATAAGATTAGTCTGTTTCCGCACATCAAGGGAAACAATGGTGTTATTTATGTTCAGTCGTGAATGAATTTTGTTTATCATCATGTGATTTTCAACATGTGTTTGTGTATGTGCAGTGGTGATTATTTTATTTGTTGGACAGTAAGGATATCCTTTAAATACATACAATGAATAAATCACTTGCGATGTGCAATTTAGAAATGAAGTGATTTTGTGTTGATGTTTTCTTTTTGGTTGGACAGCTAAGTACTTGTGCATGTGTACAGTATATAAAAATGAAGTAGTTTATCAATTTATAGCTCTTTTGTATGTTGTTTCCTCTCATAATGAAAAAATGTGTTCCAATTTTTTTTCCACCGCTGGTATATACCGCTGATCTAACATTTTATTTACCGCTCTCCTCAGTTTTTATTATATATATTTAATGAATGTTGTAACAGAGTAGGCGATTGTGGCCGAACCGTCGACCTAGGCGAAAAACCAAGATAGCCAAGTGGGGGGCTACCATAGGAAACGTGGGATTGCCTTTGAAACTAGGCCCCGCAGGGGCCCCCCCTGCCCCCGGCAGGGGTCCTCGATTTTGGGCATTTTTGCCGATTTTTCGAGCCTAGGCCGAGTGTCATGGATCAAAATGGCGTCCATTTTGGGAAAGTTCGAACGTTGGTCCACAACGCCAGGGTAGATTTTCGGTCGAGGTTGCCGTGGCAAAGGGGGGGCGGGCCCCCCAAAAAGTGGCCTTTTGAGTGTGGATTTCGGAAACGCACTGACCGATTTTCGCAAAAATGGCGGCGTTCGAAAGGGAACCTCGAAAAAGTGAGAAATATCGAGTATGAACAGAATCGGCCCAGGGGCCCCCCCGCAGGATCCCGAAATGTCCGAAAAAGTGACTTTTCCAAGCGAACATGGGTACCGAAAACATGGGTCCATTCGGGAATTTTTGACGGCCGAACCGTAGAAAATTTTACAATTTAGCCTTGCACTTTCGGAAAGAGGAGGTTCCGGGCTACCACGTGGTATTTTATGTTTTTCTTAACCGACCGAAACTAAGGAAACGGCGCCATCTTGAAATTGGCATTTTCGAAATTTGCAAGTCACGTGACCTGCAAGCCATTCGTGCCCCCCTCGAGGCCAAGTGTCTTTCCCCGGCGAAGCCGGGCATTGTCGGCGGTGAGGCCCCGTGCCAGCCCCTCCAAACGCGCGTTTCGAAATTTCAAGATGGCGGCCCCACGCGGGCGCCGGAGGCGCCTAATCCGGTACGTGCGCGCCTCCAGAATGCAAGGGGAAGATAGGTGGCGCCACGAACCGGCAACCTGAGCGGATCGGGACCGGTACCACGCGGTAGCCCACCTAGGGTTCCCTATGCGAGGGAAAAAGCGTGGGGCCCCGGGGCCCGCAGGGTGACCTCCAGCGGGGGCCAAAAATTCGTCGCGGACCCCATTTTTGGAAACGTGCATCTCGGGCATAGTTCGGAGGGAAGGTTTGCCGAATGCGGTTCCGAGCAGTGTGGATGGTCCCCTTTCGACCGGCTATCTCGATTTTTCGAAACGGCTGCCATCTTGGATTTTGAAGGGGTGCGAACTTTTCGAGGTTTTCTCAACTTTTCTGCCACCCTGTAGATTGGGGGACCGAAAGGGGTGCAAGGCGGCGTTACTCCATGGGGTGCGAAGCCTCGTGATCGAGCAAGTCCGGGGCCCCCAAACACATGGGGCTAGAGGGGCCCCAACACGTCCGTGCCCGTGGAGGACCAATCGGGTGTCGAGGATGGCGGAAAAACTCAGGATGCTCTTCGGGGGTCGCGTCCCTATAGGGCAGGGTGTAAAAGTTGACGAAAAAGCGCCACCTGCAGCCTCCAGGGCGCCATTTTGGAAATCTCAAAAAACCAACATGGCGGCCACATTTGTCGAGGTAGCGATTTCGAGTTTGTTTCGTTTTTCAGGTGACGTCCGTTCGAGGCCAGCGCACGTGGTCCGACGTCGGGGCCACTCGCGGGGTTGCCTACCGGCAGCCATCTTGGTTTCCGGTACCCCTTTGCAGAGGTGTGTTTGTTGTGTACCGGAGCGGCCCGGAGGCCGCGGAGGCAAATTCCGGGCAGTGTGAGGTTCAGTGGAAGGTACCGACTCGAGGTCCAAATAGGTGGCGCTCACGTCGCGTGCATCACGTGACGTCACGGGCGGACCGAACTTACCCATGCGGAATATGGCGATTTTTCATTTGGGGGTCGTGCCCCCTTAAATTCGATTTTTGCACAAGTTACATATTCCGTCGATAGGATTCCGGGTGGGGTGTCGCCGCGTGCAAGTTTCGCCATTTCAGTGATGCCAGGTTAGCCGCCATAACGGATTACCTAAAATAAACAATGGTTTATTTTGATCCAGGGATCCCTCCTCAGGGTCAACCGTGAGATGTAGAGGGAAACGGACGTCGCCATCACGTAGGGAAAGGATGTACGAGGCGCCATCAGAAGTCCAAACTTCGAATTTCGTTACGGTTTTGCATCTACAGCGTTTTCAATATGACGCATTTTCCATGCTTGAAATGTTGCACTTTCGCACAATTTAACGCCAACAGCGCCCCCTTTGCGTGGTTTTTGAAAGATGGCGATTATTGGACGTCACTTTCTATGGATACAACTATTGATTGATACATGTTTTCAATTTCCACCTTTTTGAGTTTGGTCGCCATTTTGAAATTTTGCCATTTTCATTCGAAATTCCGAATTTCGGAATTTTTGGCGGGAATACGGATAAAGATAGCTATAGGGAAAGGGGGGTGGGGAAGGTTGCCCGACATGTCTCCTGCATGGTGAATTTTTTTTGCTTGCTCCAGTGTCCACCGTGAGGCGCTCAGGTCGTTTTGATATATAGCTTGCAGGTTGAGGTGATGACGTCACCATGCGGTTCGCGTGCCCCCATGGAAATTCGGTGATGCTTGGAGGCCGCCATTTTGATTTGGGGTGGTAGGGTGCAATTTTCTGCTCACGCTCGCAAAATTTCCAATCTTCAGGTTTGATAGTGCAGTTGCAGTTCGTGATTTAGTGAAGCTCTGCGAAAAGTTAAAAATCGCATCTTTTTAGTTGCATATACGAGTGACGTCACAGCGTCCTCGGGTGGCGTAAGACAGTAGCGTAATCAGTGCTATGTACGAAAAAACTGAGATAGCCATTTTTTACGGTGTTAGAAAGTTGGGGGGAAATGTCGAAATTTTCGGTTGGGGGGCGCACCCCTGGCGTCCAGGACGGATCCAAATATCAGCCATTTTGAATTTTTTTACGTAGCCCTATTGGGAGGAAAGTCGGATTTCTTTATGGATTCCGAAAGCAGGTTGGAAGTTGTCGACGCACAAAAATTGGGGAGGGCGTTGGAGCTCTGTTGGCGGCCACAGCACACTTTCAAGAAAATGAAAGTTACGAGGAAAGTGGGAAACATGGCCTCCAGGGATCCCTCCTCAGGGTCAACCGTGAGATGTAGAGCGAAATGGACGTCGCCATCACGTAGGGAAAGGATGTACGAGGCGCCATCAGAAGTCCAAACTTCGAATTTCGTTACGGTTTTGCATCTACAGTGTTTTCAAAATGGCCGATTTTCCATGCTTGAAATGTTGCACTTTCGCACATTTTAACGCCAACAGCGCCCAATTTGGTTGGTTTTTTGAAGATGTCGGTTATTGGACGTCGCTTATTATGGACAGACCTCTTGACTGATACATGTTTTCAATTTCCACCTTTTTTAGTTTGGCCTCCATTTTGAAATTTTGCCATTTTTACTCGAAATTCCGAGTTTGGGAATTTTTTGGCGGGAGAACAGTTGAAGATAGGTATACAGAAAGTGCGGTGGGAAATGTTGGCCAACATGTCCCCTGCATGGATGAAATTTTTTTGGTTGCTCCAGTGTCCACCGCGAGGCGCTCAGGTCGTTTTGATATATAGCTTGCAGGTTGAGGTGATGACGTCACAATGCGGTTCGCGGGCCACCATGGGAAATCGGTGATGCGTGGAGGCAGCCATTTTGATTTGAGGTCGTAGGGTGCACCCTCCTGCGCACGCCTACAAAATTTTCCATCTTCAGCTTTGATAGTGTACTTGCAGTTCGTGATTTAGTTAAGCACTGCAAATAGTTTCAAAATTGCATAATTTTTGTTGTATATGGGAGTGACGTCACAGCGTCCTCGGGTGGCGTAACACAGTAGCGTAATCTGTGCTATGTACGAAAAAACTGAGATAGCCATTTTTTACGGAGTGTTAGAAAGTTGAGGGGAAATGTCGAAATTTTCGTTCGGGGGGCGCGCCCCTGCCCCCCACGGCGGTTTGAAGTTTCAGATATTTTGATTTTTTTCCGGAGACTTTATGAGAGGGAAGTCGGATTTCTACATGGATTCTGAGAGCAGGTTGGAAGTTGTCTACGCACAAAAATTGGGGAGGGCGTTGGAGCTCTGTTGGCGGCCACAGCACACTTTCAAGAAAATGAAAGTTACGAGGAAACTGGGAAACATGGCCTCCAGGGATCCCTCCTCAGGGTGAACTGTGAGATGTAGAGGGAAATGGACGTCGCCATCACGTAGGGAAAGGATGTACGAGGCGCCATCAGAAGTCCAAACTTCGAATTTCGTTACGGTTTTGCATCTACAGCGTTTTCAAAATGACGCTTTTCCATGCTTGAAATGTTGCACTTTCGCACAATTTAACGCCAACAGCGCCCTCTTTGCGTGGCTTTTGAAAGATGGCGATTATTGGACGTCACTTTCTATGGATACAACTATTGATTGATACATGTTTTCAATTTCCACCTTTTTGAGTTTGGTCGCCATTTTGAAATTTTGCCATTTTCATTCGAAATTCCGAATTTCGGAATTTTTGGCGGGAATACGGATAAAGATAGCTATAGGGGAAGGGGGGTGGGGAAGGTTGCCCGACATGTCTCCTGCATGGTGAATTTTTTTTGCTTGCTCCAGTGTCCACCGTGAGGCGCTCAGGTCGTTTTGATATATAGCTTGCAGGTTGAGGTGATGACGTCACCATGCGGTTCGCGTGCCCCCATGGAAATTCGGTGATGCTTGGAGGCCGCCATTTTGATTTGGGGTGGTAGGGTGCAATTTTCTGCTCACGCTCGCAAAATTTCCAATCTTCAGGTTTGATAGTGCAGTTGCAGTTCGTGATTTAGTGAAGCTCTGCGAAAAGTTAAAAATCGCATCTTTTTAGTTGCATATACGAGTGACGTCACAGCGTCCTCGGGTGGCGTAAGACAGTAGCGTAATCTGTGCTATGTATGAAAAAACTGAGATAGCCATTTTTTACGGAGCGTTAGAAAGTTGGGGGGAAATGTCGAAATTTTTGGTCGGAAAGCCCCACGAACCATTCACGGCAAGGTTCAGTTAGGTTAGGCAACATAGTTAAATTATTTTTTAAAATTAGAAAAAAAGCACGGATAGACCCACGAACCATTCACGGCAAGGTTAGGTTAGGTTGAGTTAGGTTAGGCAACATAGTTAAATTCGTTTTTTAAAATTAGAAAAAAAGCACGGATAGCCCCACGAACCATTCACGCAAGGTTAGGTTAGGTTGAATTAGGTTAGGCAACAAAGTTAAATTCGTTTTTTAAAATTGGAAAAATGCACGGATAGCCCCACGAACCATTCACGGCAAGGTTAGGTTAGGTTCAGTTAGGTTAGGCAACATAGTTAAATTCGTTTTTAAAAATTAGAAATGAATGCACGGATAGGCCCACGAACCATTCACGACAAGGTTAGGTTAGGTTGAGTTAGGTTAGGCAACATAGTTAAATTAGTTTATAAAATTAGAAAAAAGAACGGATAGCCCCACGAACCATTCACGACAATGTTAGGTTAGGTTGAGTTAGGTTAGGCAACATAGTTAAATTCGTTTTTTAAAATTAGAAAGGAAAGCACGTATAGCCCCACGAACCATTCACGGCAAGGTTAGGTTAGGTTGAGTTAGGTTAGGCAACATAGTTAAATTCGTTTATAAAATTACAAAAAAGCACGGATAGTCCCACGAAACATTTACGGCAAGGTTAGGTTAGGTTGACTTAGGTTAGGCAACATAGTTAAATTCGTTTTTTAAAATTAGAAAAATGCACGGATAGCCCCACGAACCATTCACGTCAAGGTTAGGTTAGGTTGAGTTAGGTTAGGCAACATAGTTAAATTAGTTTATAAAATTAGAAAAAAGAACGGATAGTCCCACGAACCATTCACGACAATGTTAGGTTAGGTTGAGTTAGGTTAGGCAACATAGTTAAATTCGTTTTTTAAAATTAGAAAGGAAAGCACGTATAGCCCCATGAACCATTCACGGCAAGGTTAGGTTAGGTTGAGTTAGGTTAGGCAACATAGTAAAATTCGTTCATAAAATTAGAAAAAAGCACGGATAGCCCCACGAACCGTTCACGGCAAGCTTAAGTTAGGTTGAGTTAGGTTAGGCAACATAGTTAAATTCGTTTATAAAATTACAAAAAGCACGGATATTCCCACGAAACATTTACGGCAAGGTTAGGTTAGGTTGACTTAGGTTAGGCAACATAGTTAAATTCGTTTTTTAAAATTAGAAAAATGCACGAATAGCCCAACGAACCATTCCCGCAAGCTTAAGTTAGGTTGAGTTAGGTTAGGCAACATAGTTAAATTCGTTTATAAAAAAAAAGCACGGATAGTCCCACGAACCATTCACGGCAAGGTTAGGTTAGGTTGAGTTAGGTTAGGCAACATAGTTAAATTCGTCTTTAAAAATTAGAAATGAATGCACGGATAGGCCCACGAACCATTCACGACAAGGTTAGGTTAGGTTGAGTTAGGTTAGGCAACATAGTTAAATTAGTTTATAAAATTAGAAAAAAGAACGGATAGCCCCACGAACCATTCACGACAATGTTAGGTTAGGTTGAGTTAGGTTAGGCAACATAGTTAAATTCGTTTATAAAATTAGAAAAAAAGCAAGGATAGCCCCACGAACCATTCACGACAAGGTTAGGTTAGGTTGAGTTAGGTTAGGCAACATAGTTAAATTCGTTTTTAAAAATTAGAAAAATGCAAGGATAGCCCACGAACCATTCACGACAAAGTTAGGTTAGGTTGAGTTAGGTTAAGTAACAGTTAAATTCCTTTATAAAATTAGAAAAAATCACGGATAGCCCCACGAGCCATTCACGGCAAGCTTACGTTAGGTTGTGTTAGGTTAGGCAACATAGTTAAATTCCTCTATAAAATTAGAAAAAAGCACCGATAGGGCGACGAACCATTCACGGCAAGGTTAGGTTAGGTTGAGTTAGGTTTCGCAACATAGTTACATTCGTTCATAAAATTAGAAAAAAACACGGATAGCCCCACGAACCATTCACGGCAATGTTAGCTTAGGTTGAGGTTTGGCAACATAGTTAAATTCGTTTATAAAATTAGAAAAAAGTACGGAGAGGCCCACAAACCATTCACGAAAAGGTTAGGTTAGGTTGAGTTAGGTTAGGCAACATAGTTAAATTCGTTTTGAAAAATTAGAAAAATGCACGGATAGCCCCACGAACCATTCACGACAAAGTTAGGTTAGGTTGAGTTAGGTTAAGCAACATAGTTAAATTCGTTTATAAAATTACAAAAAAGCACGGATAGTCCCACGAAACATTTACGGCAAGGTTAGGTTAGGCAACATAGTTAAATTCGTTTTTTAAAATTAGAAAAATGCACGGATAGCCCCACGAACCATTCACAACAAGGTTAGGTTAGGTTGAGTTAGGTTAGGCAACATAGTTAAATTCGTTATTAAAAATTAGAAAGGAATGCACGGATAGCCCCACGAACCATTCAAGACAAGGTTAGGTTAGGTTGATTTAGGTTAGGGAACATAGTTAAATTCGTTTTTTTCAAATTAAAAAAATGCACGGATAGCTGCACGAACCATTCACGGCAAGGTTAGGTTGAGTTATGTTAGGCAACATAGTTAAATTCGTTTTTTAAAATTAGAAAAAATCACGGATAGCCCCACGAATTATTCACGGCAAGGTTAGGTTAGGTTGAGTTAGGTAAGGCAACATAGTTAAATTCGTTTATGAAAATTAGAAAAATGCACGGATAGCCCCACGAACCATTCACGACAAGGTTAGGTTAGGTTGAGTTAGGTTAGGCAACATAGTTAAATTCGTCTTTTAAAATTAGAAAAATGCACGGATAGTCCCGCCAACCATACACGTCAAGGTTAGGTTAGGTAGATTTAGGATAGGCAACATAGTGAAATTCGTTTTTATAAATTAGAAAAATGCACGGATAGCCCCACGAACCATTCACGCCAAGGTTAGGTTAGGTTGAGTTAGGTTAGGCAACATAGTTAAATTAGTTTTTAAAAATTACTGAAAAGCACGAATAACCCCACGAAACTTTCACGACAAGGTTAGGTTAGGTTGAGTTAGGTTAGGCAACATAGTGATAATCGTTTTTTAAAAGTAGAAAAATGCACGGATAGCCCCGCGAACCATTCACGTCAAGGTTAGGTTAGGTTGAGTTAGGTTAGGCAACATAGTGAAATTAGTTTATAAAATTAGAAAAAAGGACGGATAGCCCCACGAACCATTCACGACAAGGTTAGGTTAGGTTGAGTTAGGTTAGGCAACATAGTTAAATTCGTTTTTAAAACTAGAAGAAATGCTCGGATAGCTCCACGAACCATGCACGACAAGGTTAGGTTAGGTTGAGTTAGGTTAGGCAACATAGTTAAATTCGTTTCTAAAAATTAGTAAAATGCATGGACAGCCCCACGAACCATTCACGGCAAGGTTAGGTATCGTTGTGGTAGGTGAGTTGAGGTGAGAAACGGCTTCCATTCAAGAACAATGAAATTCTGAAATGAGCGGCGAAAATGCGCCTTTTACAAATATCCATCGGCACACATTCTACGAAATTAACATGGGCGCAAGTAGACTTCAACCTGACAACTTGAAACTCCTGGATCTGAAATTTTAATATTCGTTTATACTTTTGTGCATGCACCGGTATGTTGTTGTTCATTATTTGCAACACACAAAATTCTAAATGAAATGAAAATATTCCATATCTAAATCTTTGATGTAGCAAAAAAATATGCAGCGTTCTTTTCTGCCCCTACTTTTATTTAATATGTTAACGTTTATTTGTAGACGACTTTCCACACTGTTTTCCGTCGTGGGCTGAAACTGCCAACACGTGATGGGAAAGAAGAAAAATATCTAAACGTCATTTGTATTGAACGACTGCGAATGATCTTCAATGCACAACAACGCGATATCAATTTGTTTCGAAAACAATCAGGCTGTAAATAATTACCTTCATTACAAATAAAGGTGTATGTACAAGAATTATAAAGTTTAAATTTAGAAACATTCATGCGTACAGACGCTGCGAAACTCTCATCACGTAGAACGCATTACCATTAAATAACAAATATAAACTACTACACATTTCTCAAGAATGGGACATGACTTTGAACACTGATTGCCCAATGGGCTGAAACTGCCATTACTGAATCTAAAACAAATAATAATCTCCCGACCACTGCAAATGATCTCCAATGCACAACGCCAAACGAAAACAATGAAATCAAATGTATCTTACCCAATGCAAATGATTACGAATAAATGTCCTCTTATAAAAATGTAAACACTAAACTCCTGACCACCTGCAACAGGCATGACTCTGCACACTGATTGGTTTATGAGCTGAAATTGCCATCACTAAATCTGAATGAATAAATTTCTCTCAAGACCACTGCAATCCATCTACAATGCACAACGCCAAATAAATTATATAAAATATTGCTTATGCAAGATAAAGCAATACAAATAAATGTCAATAAAGACAATTTTAATTTTAAAAATTGTTGCAGACCTGCAACAACTATAATATCTGGTTTACTATAAATTTGTCTCCCTACCTATAACCAAGTTATCGAATTATAACGCGGGGAAGAGGGACTACCGGAAGAAAAACAAATGACAGTCGCGTTGAAAACTGGTATTATTTACATCAACCAAAGGGAAGGCTAAAAATATTTTTCTTGTCTTATTACTGTATAGGAAAAGTGCATAAAGCAGATTTTTCCACGTGTGAAATAGTGGAAATAGAAGTATAACAAATACTGTCATTCTACGGACATCGCATTTTTTGGGGTATGTCGCGACAAGTTTATTTTGCTATTCAATGAATACCTAGTGAATTGGTTGAACGTAAATTAATACTTAAAACACTTATTTCTGGACAGTGGAATACTTCACGCTCTCTATGCCCACCTGCTGATGCTGGTTGCTGCTTCAGGACTTCCCGGATGGCGCAGTGGTAGCGTCGCTGCCTTGTAATCAAGGGGTCCCGGGTTCGATACCCGGTGGAGGCACATAGTGGTTCGGATTCCACTTTAAACTGTAGGTCCAGTCCCGATTAGCCTTTCTGTTGACTTAAAACAACAATCAATTGTTGCTGCTTCTAGAGTCGTTTTCACGTTCAGAAGACACAACGGCGCTTATGGAGAAACCGCACAGTGTTGCCAATACAGCGCTAGCTCATGTCGCCGGGAAATGATGACCTTCTTTCACAATGAAGGTGTTACATATTTTGTATATATAATGATAATTATATGTAATTATTAATATTATACTATGAACGTTACAGTTACCCTTTTTACTATGATCCATTGCGATCACTACACACGCGAGTGTAATGCACGAATATGACACTTCAGAAATCACTTAAAAAAGTAAAAATCACTGAGAGCTCACCCAACTGAAAACACTTTTTCGGGAGAGGGAAAAAGTCTAAACAGACCAAAGCAGATCTCTCACTCAAGTAAGGGGAACCTGGCACATGGGTTAGATTAAGTTGCAACCCAAACAAACAAATGAGTTATGGCCCACGTGAACTGATAAGACGTGAATGACTCAAGCAAGGCATGTCATATTTCTATCTTGAAGCCCCATATTTTGTCACGTGTTGGAAAGCCTTTCAAAGGTTAATATTGTGTCTATGAATTTATGTGTACGTTGGAAACTGAAAGGTGATCTGCATTTCAGTATTAATGTCGACAGTAATGTAAACGAAAACAACGTGTATTTGCGACAGCACTAATGTTGATCACAACAGCAGCATTGGAAATAATTGTCAATTATTAAATTTAAGTAATTTCAATTCTATTATAACAAACAGCATGAAGTTCATATTTTTACTGAATGGAAAGAAAATAACTCGAAAACTTGGTGGTGATTAGCCGGAATGCTGCGGCGAGTCAGCTCAAGATGGCCAGACAACGTCTCCTTACTTCGCGCGCGGTTCGGGTTAAAAAGAAACTCCAAATGCATGGAAGTAATATTTCTGGGAACCTTTGAGTGGTTATAAAAAATAATTTCATTATTTTCTCCACAACTTTGTCGCTGGAAGTTTTTACTTGGAATTACAGAACAAAAAATGGCCAACGACGACATTTTCTACTGCACGAATATAAAAAATCTCCACATACTTTATTTGAATATTTTTTAATGCAAATATGCTTTAAAGTATTGATAAATTCTGAGTACTACCGTCACCTATGACAATTAAAAAACAGTGTCAATTTTTTTCATAATGAAAGCTTCAATTTTACGGCATGTTTCAACGGTAGGAATGAAAACAATGTAAAAATTGTGTTTTCACAGAAAATTTGCGTTTTTAATTTATCTAAAATTATGTAAGCAAGTTACCAGTTTTTTGTGTTCACCATGGTATTCTCTACAAAATTTCCTGCAAAACTGCAGGTACCGATTTTACTTAAGCTAAATTTGTAAATCCAGAAATTTGACAACAGCGCGCTCGTATCTCCCATAAGAAAAGCATTGCCCATAAGAGCCCATTGTGTCTTCTGAACGTGAAAACGACTCTAGAACGATGTGCGTGCCTTGCACGGAGAGCGCCATGTTGTCTACGTTGATTACATAGTCTACATTGTCTACACGTACACGTTGTTTACGCGTAGACGCAAATCACTGAACATCACTCAGCTTCATGTGGCCGAAATGCGAGGTAAAATATACCAATTAATCAATCAACACACACACCTTGATTTATAGTGGCACATACACCAACACATACAGTGACTGCGAGACGCTCGACTGGACCTATGACAGCGGAAAGGGCGATTTTTTTAAAATTTTCCTCTCCATTCGGGAACCATCTTTGATATTCCAACATATGGAAAATTACATTTGCTTAGAATTAATTCTAGGCCATTTACGTGAACTTTCGTCTAGATTGCTTTGACTGTTATCTAGATATTATCAATAGTTTAATAGACTTATGTAATCGCGAAACTTTTGAGAATCTCTCTATAACAGTGAAAGCAAACTACACGACAATTCACGTCAATGCTCTAGACGAAATTCTAACCAGATGCCATTTGTCATATTTTGGAATATCACAACGGTTTTTGGAATAAAGAGGAATATTTGAAAAAAAAATCGCCCATTTGGCTGCCAAAGTTACAGTCGGGCCTTAAGGGAGCAAGGAGGGCAGTTGTCCCACTACCCCCAGATTTAGCACCCAATCTCCGCCACTGCACCCACACCGTCATTGGGATAACCAAAGGCGCAACTAGGTAAATGATTGATTTGCTTTATTTTACTTCGCTTTTCTGCCACTTTTGGCAAATCGCGAAGATGAGGATGCGTAATGATATGACGAAAGTGATAAACAGACACTCACAAAGAACGCCAATGAAAAGGCCAGGATTCGAACCCGGGGATCCTGGCGTCGTAGCGCGGTGTGCTACCCACTCCGTCACGTTCCTCAAATACGAATGTTAATTTTCCACCTCCGCCTAAGCTGAGGTTTGTACAAATAGTTGGTTAACGGAACATAAAAGAAGTGATGGAAGCGCCAGAAGCGCGTTGCTGAGGGTAATTTTGCCACTAAACTGCAGGTAGTTCATATAAGTAAACTCAAAAACCACTTACAAACCTTGATTTGTTCCGGCTGAAGTTTCTAACCGCACCGAAATAAGGAATAACGGGCGCCACTCATGGGTGTCCACAGGATTTTTTCCAGATGGTGCAAACAAGGCACATCCCCCCCCCTAATAGTGTTGTGTCCTCCAAAAACATTGCTTCAATATGAATGTTTCATGTTCATGCAATAATTAACACATACCGGGTGACCAGAATTAAAGTTACCGAACTCAGAGCCCTCTGTAGCCTGTTTGAGGCATCGTAGAACTCTGAAATTTGGCGAATCCACTATGCAGACCATGGGATAAAGGATGGCTATTAAAAAAAAAATTGTTTAATTTTCCGCCACCAGGTTGAAATGTGGCGTTCTAATAAGGAATATTGAAAAACATAAGTCAGGTGTACAAATCCTTATTTGTTGGTTTCTGACCAGTACAGCAGTGTTCAATATGCGTGCCAGTGGTGTGAATGGCCGCTCTGATAAAACAACTTCACCAGCAATGCACGTTCTTTCTTATTTAATGGCATGGTGATCACTTCCGAACTTTTGTTCAGCACTCACGTTAAGTGATTTAGCTGAGTTATTAATTAGAAAGACATTTGTTAGTGGCTGGAAGTTGAGAGAAAATAATATCTCGTTTATTGCAAGATTGCAAGGTAAAGGCAAATCCATAACCAATTGGAGCGGTTTACGTCATTACTACAACCCATCACGAAAGTACAGCGCCACATTTCAACCTGGTGGCGGTAAATTGAAGTATTATTTATCGCCATCCTCTTCCCCGCGGTCTGCATAGTGGATTCACCAAATTTCAGAGTTCCACGATGCCTCAAACAGGCTACAGAGGGCTCTGAGATGGGTAACTTTAATTCTGGCCACCCGGTGGCTGAAATGAAACTATGTGTGTGAAATATATAACTTTTGGTTGACTTTCATTTTCTAGGTGGGAGCGCCGCCCCCCTTGTCCCCCCTTCCGGACGTTCATGGCGCCACTCCAGTTCCTTAGACGCTTGCCACTGCGCAATTGTTTACAACTGGATAACGTCAAGGAAGGAGAGGTGCACGAACTCAGTGGTTCTAAGGTGGGAATAACCGCTTTAGTACCAACAGGGCCCATAAGGAGAAACTTGAACATTGAAACTTCCGTCCGAATTCCCAACCGCATCAGAAAATTACACAGGAAAAAAGGATATTGGTGGTACATTTTGCTCTATCAAATTTTTCAGCGGACATGCAGTACTACATCATAAAATGATGAATCCTACTTGTACACCTTACAAGTTCTATAGAGCTCCAATGTTAGTATTTCCATCTTTGGTGCGAGTGGTCCTGGGTTCGACCCCGACAGAGGTCGATGTGTTAACGGTTAATGGAGTTTAGTGGTGCGGGTTCCTCTTTAAACTGTAGCTCCAGTCTTAATTAATGCATTTGTGCATAAAATGAGACTTTAGAAAACACAAAAACTCGCAACTCAAATATGAAATTAGGTTTGTGTTATTTGTCAACAACTTTCAGCAGAACCTTTCGCAGCCCAGTATAGTTGATACGAGGGCCCGGCGGTTGAGAAACAATGCACTAGAGTACTTTACCAAATTGACTTATCTATTTTGAACTAATGTGCTTCCATGCGCTGCCTGTTTCAAACGAAATCAGTCCCTTCACACATGGCCAAAGATAAGGCTCTTTACATGATGTTGAAGGCAAATTACAGCCCCTAACTGCTCCCACAAACTTTATAAAGCCAAAATAATGTTGTGTTTAAATCTTAAAACACTGTACATATCGATACTTTATTATATCAACAACTTAGAGGTTCAAAAATGTTGTAAATTTCCGGTTGGTCTCTCTTCTAGAGTTCAAATATAGCTCGTTGGGGTGTAGCATTCACTGCGCATGCGCGAGCAACAAACTGACGCGACACGATGCACGGTATTGAGAAAACGGACCAGTTCCAGTGTTGCCACATGAAGGGAAATTTCCCTTTTGCAGGGAAATTTGGACCGAAATTTTATCTAAAAGGGATAAGCTAATTTCGATGAAAAATGCCACAATTTCAGGGAAATTTTAAGATATCTGACTCTACATTATAACATTATATGTTAAGTTCCAGTTTCATATCCATATTTTTATTTTTTCTGTTTGTTCTTATTTCTGCTCCCTTGAATACAAGCCTGTATTTACTTATATTTATTTTATGTTTATTGCACGTCGCTTTTCTGTATACCTTCGAATTGTAACGATGAGAATTAACGATTTAGTGGATCTGGGCATTTGACCAGAAAGCGATGTAACTGACATGTATGTGAGAATTTTGTTTCATTTTTTATTCATACGAGCATGGACCAACGGAAATATTACTACTACTGCTGCTGTTTCTGCTACTACTACTACTGCTAATAATAATAATAATTATTATTATTATATTTGTTTAGGTGAAGGGAAACATTGGTCCAAAAAGGGAAATTTAGCCCTTTGGAAAGAGAAATTGTGCCCTCAGATTGTGGCAACACTGACCAGTTCGAGTGACACGCAAGCGGCAACCGACACGCGTAGCTGCAGCTTGTCCCTGTCGCGTGTCGCTTCGGTGTGGCATCTCCCTAATAGAAACATCGGTTTTTGAAAACATGAAAATTCACAAAATCAGAAAATAGTTTTAGGTTTACCAAACCGATTTTCGGTTTACAAAAACCGCTATTTTTTAAAAACAGTGTGGAAAAGTGGCAGGATGGGGAGCAAGAGGAACGTTCCGAGGCCCTTATCCAAACCAGGTCTTTGACATGAGCCCCCCCCCCCCGGCACATCGAGGGGGCTGAGGGGCGGAGAACGTGAAAGTGATTTCCGAATGAAGAACCGCGGGGTGGGCAGATGCCGCGATCGATGCAAAAGGCATTATTTCCCGAACCGCTTTTCATTCATATTTCAGTCCCCACCAACCAGAAAGTGGGATAACACGCGATTCCCCAAGGTAGACTTCGAAACGGCCTTATAAGCGGGTGGAGGCATGAATAAATAAGTTTCACAGTAAGCTCCGAACATGCCTCCCACTTATGTACCCAAGCTCTTCGGGATTTGTCGCTTCCACCTCGGGGGAGAGAATTTGCTGGTCCCAATCCTTTTGCTGTACCGCCTCGAGTTATATAGTGAATCGAATTCTTAACTTTCAAGTCCTGGCAACCATGTCAAAACATGGGACAGGAAGTTGTTGATATACAGTTAAGCTAATATAAATTAAATAAGGATGAACATAATATCAGAGATATTGCAGCGTGCTACGACGCTATAGCTCTTTTCAGTTCTTACGGCGGGCGCTCTAGAAGCTGACAGGGGAAGTGGGGAGCGGGGAAGCGACCAATCCAGCACGATAAGAAACATAGCGGCCAGTAGAACGAGTTTCACGTAGTACTTTTTCCGGCCGCATCGTGTCTCTCGGCGCCACTGCTGTCTGGTTAGTCTGTTGCGTAATCTCCGCTCCCCACTTCTCCTGCCAGCTTCTAGAGCGCCTGCCGTAAGAACTCAAAAGAGCTATAGCAGCTGTTTGCAACAGCCGGCATTGCTTTGCTCCGTCTACTCGCTTTCTCCCCTCTTCTACCGTTATGCCCACACCCCCACAGGCTTCTAAGACGTAGTATGGAGGTCATCAAGGCAAAAAACTTTTTTTAAATCAAGTTTTATTCTCAATTAAAGCCTAGTTTCAACCATGCACAGAAAAGAGAAATTTTCTCCTCAATGTATGCAACGGCGCCGCACACGTTCACCCATTGATTCATTGACTTGGTGTTTTAAGTCCACTTTATGAACAGTAAGGCTAATTGGGACTGGACCTACAGTTTGAAGTGGGATCCGAACCACTATGTGCCTCCACCGTATCGAACCCGGGACCCCTTGATAAAAAGGCGACGATGTTACCACTGCGGCATCGTAGCCCCCCCTTGATTACCTTCCTAGGTTCAACAAATATTCAGGGTATGTCTACATAGGGAGAGACAAGGTGGTTCGGTGAGTAAGGCGTCTGACTGCCACGCGGGAAACCTGGGTTCGATTCCCGGCTGCGTAATATCGAGTGGGAATGTTTCTGTATGAAGGGGCTTTGGAGTTCTCTTAGCGTTTAATAAATGGGTACCTGGTGACGGAAAAGGCGACCGGAGCATGGTGTTGTTCACATCAATGTGCATGGGGTAGCTTTACTATTTTATATAAAATAAGTCGCATAATACTTTTTTTCTCATACACCTTACATTTATATTTTACCAAAGACAGTAATTTTCGTTTCATCTCGATTTTAGAAAGACCTGTATCGATTTTGGTGTCTTCTCGACCACTTTTGAAAGGTCTGATCTCTATTCGTGTGTCGATTATTAAAAAGGCTTTTCGTTTTTTGAGTTTCTTGTTTCAAGTCCACTAGATTCTTTTTGTGCGAGCCATAGGCTGTACGCACTACATAGTTTTGATTTTTCTACAATATTTTGTTACATTTAGTTTTATTTTAAGCTGTCTCTTACTTTGTCCCCTGTATACTCATTCTTCCCCTCCCTCGACAGTTCTTCTTCCAGTCTTTCTTCCTTCTTCCTAGCCCCACTTCTCTTTTCCTGCACTCTAACCAAAAAAAAGCATACGTACTACTTTACACACACTTACACCATACAGATGACTCGTCTGGAGCATGATCACTCATTTCTCTGCCTTATCTAATAGCTTTCCCCCGCCGTTCTCTTACTTCTCCCAGGTATTTCCCCACTTGCTGCCCCGCTTCCTTTATCTTTATTCTGTCGTCTACCACTTCTATCACCTCCCTCCCTGTTAAGTTTTTCATCCATTTGTCCCTTAGGTCACGTGTAGAAGGGCAGCTCAGTAGGATATGCTCGTCCCTCTCCTCCCCCTCGCACAAAGAACATATCGTTTCCCCTGCTTCGTTTCTTTTTCTTAGTTGTTTCCATCCCCCTAATCTGAACCATGCCAGCGCGCCTCTTTCATTTCTTCCCACAACCTGGATATATTTCGCTTTCCCCCATTCTCTTACTCTGCACGGTAGGCTAATCAGGACTGGACCTACAGTTTAAAGTGAGATCTGAACCTCCATGTGTTTCCACCGTATCGAAACCGGGACCCCTTCATTACCATCCCTACTACCAGCCTTTGCAGCAGCTTGCATTGCTTCGCTCCGCACACTCGCTTTCTCTTCCGTTATGCGTGGTCTTGCCCCAGATATTCCCGGGATAGGGTATAGATAAGGGAACAAATAAAAGTGAACGTCCACGTCTCACCTAGGATTCGAACCTAGGTGTCTAGCACGTTACTGAACCACAGAGGCTGGCCATGAGGAATTCGCACTTGTAGTATCCATCTGTTAAAAAAAAGTAGCTGGCAACCCTGCATTGGTATTCGAGTTGCTTCGACGCAAGATGAAAATTGAGTTTTTCGAGTTCTTGTAGCGGTGAAAGCATACGCGCGCGAGAGAAAAAATGCTTATTAGAAACGTTTTTCAACTAGTCGTTTTCACGTTCAGAAGACACAATGGACTCTTATGGGCAATGCTTTTCTTATGGGAGATACGAGCGGGCTGTTGTCAAATTTCTGGATTTACAAATTTAGCTTAAGTAAAATCGGTACCTGCAGTTTTGCAGGAAATTTTGTAGAGAATACGATGGTGAACACAAAAAACTGCTAACTTGCTTACATAACTTTAGATAAATTAAAAACGCAAATTTTCTGTGAAAACACAATTTTTACATTGTTTTCATTCCTACCGTTGAAACATGCCGTAAAATTGAAGCTTTCATTATGAAAAAAATTGACACTGTTTTTTAATTCTCATAGGTGACGGTAGTACTCAGAATTTATCAATACTTTAAAGCATATTTGCATTAAAAAATATTCAAATAAAGTATGTGGAAATTTTTTATATTCGTGCAGTAGAAAATGTCGTCGCTGGCCATTTCTTGCTCTGTAATTCCAAGTAAAAACTTCCAGCGACAAAGTTGTGGAGAAAATAATGAAATTATTTTTTATAACCACTCAAAGGTTCCCAAAAATATTACTTCCATGCATTTGGAGTTTCTTTTTAACCCGAACCGCGCGCGAAGTAAGGAGACGTTGTCTGGCCATCTTGAGCTGACTCACCGCAGCATTCCGGCTAATCACCACCAAGTTTTCGAGTAATTTTATTTCCATTCAGTAAAAATATGAACTTCATGCTGTTTGTTATAATAGAATTGAAATTACTTAAATTTAATAATTGACAATTATTTCCAATGCTGCTGTTGTGATCAACATTAGTGCTGTCGCAAATACACGTTGTTTTCGTTTACATTACTGTCGACATTAATACTGAAATGAAGATCACCTTTCAGTTTCCAACGTACACATCAATTCATAGACACCATATTAACCCTTGAAAGGCTTTCCAACACGTGACAAAATATGGGGCTTCAAGATAGAAATATGACATGCCTTGCTTGAGTCATTCACGTCTTATCAGTTCACGTGGGCCATAACTCATTTGTTTGTTTGGGTTGCAACTTAATCTAATCCATGTGCCATGTTCCCCTTACTTGAGTGAGAGATCTGCTTTGGTCTGTTTAGACTTTTTCCCTCTCCCGAAAAAGTGTTTTCAGTTGCGTGAGCTCTCAGTGATTTTTACTTTTTTAAGTGATTTCTGAAGTGTCATATTCGTGCATTACACTCGCGTGTGTAGTGATCGCAATGGATCATAGTAAAAAGGGTAACTGTAACGTTCACAGTATAATATTAATATTAATAATTACATATAATTATCATTATATATACAAAATATGTAACACCTTCATTGTGAAGGAAGGTCATCATTTCCCAGCGACATGAGCTAGCGCTGTATTGGCAACACTGTGCGGTTTCTCCATAAGCGCCGTTGTGTCTTCTTAACGTGAAAACGACCTCAGCTCGTGGTGACGATCTTTTACAGACTCTTCATTATCGTGCTCATTCATCTCGTTTCATGGAACATGATGCGGAAGCAGAGCTACGGCCTACAGTATAGTGCAATTTATGAACCATTCGCCATTTCAAACAAGTACCGTACTCGTACACTTGAGGAGAATATCCGGTGTCCTATTATGCGAACGATAAATGTTGTTTCAAGAGGCAACTCATAGATGTCGCCCCAGGCTGGGCTTCGCTTAATATGGAATAGACTTTTCACAACTTCTTGCACAGTATTATAACCTATGAGCAGTTTTCAGGATAGTGGAGAAAGAATAAATGAACCTACAAAGGGATAAAAGAAACTGAGGCATAGGATAAAGGTAAAGGTAAAGTGCTCCCCTGTGCTTAGCACCACGCCATGAAGGCGTATAGGGGGTGTGGGGGTAACGCCCCACACTTTCTTGATCCGGTCGTGAGTGGGGGTGATGTGATCAGCATCACGCCCCTGACCGCCTTTACCCCCCAGGGTTTCCCCCAGGTACCCATGTTATTCGACGCTGGGTGGGCGCCGGGGCCGCTTCCATCGTTAGAAAAGTTTCCGGATTTGAACTGGCCGGGGATCGAACCCGGGACCTTTAGCATGGTAGTCAGACGCGTTACCGACTGAGCCACCGCGGCCATAGGATAGGAAAGCATATAGAGCAAGATAGATAAATATACAGTAATAATTGAGAAAAAGAGGAGGAAAGAAATTAGAAACAGATGAAGAAAAGATGAAAAGAAAGATAGAGATAAAAAGAGATAGAGGAACAGAAGAAGCAAAAATATAGAAAGAAATAGAGCAAAAGATGAACAAAGAAGATAGAAAGGAAATTGAAGTAAAGAAGAGATACCCCAAGGGAGAGAAAGGGGTAGAAATACTTGTAGAAATAGAGCAAAAAGGAAAAATGAGTGAGGAACCGAGGTAGAAAGAAAGATACAGATCCAGAAAATGGAAAGGTTGAAAGAGATATAAAGAGAGATAGAAGAAAGAAGGAAGAGATAAAGAAGCAAACAGACAGAAAGAAAGAAGTGTGGAGAAACAGATGAAGCGAAAAGAAAGAAAGAAGTGTGGAGAAACAGATGAAGCAAAAAGATAGAAACAAAGAAGTGGAGAAACAGATGAAGCAAAAGATATAAACAAAGAAATGGAGAAACAGATGAAGGAAAGATATAGAAAGAAAGAAGTGGAGAAACAGATGAAGGAAATATATAGAAAGAATGAAATGGAGAAACAGGTGAAATTAAAAAGTAGAAACAAAGATGTGGAAAACAAATGAAGCAAAAAATATAGAAAGAAAGAAGAGAGGAGAGTGAAAATGGGATAGAAATAAAGAGAATCTCATAAGTCGTGCATATGGAAGCAGAACTCCTTGAAAATGTTTGTTCCACTATTAACCCCCCCAAACAAAAGTCTGTTGACGCCACTAGAGCAACTAACAGAACAAAGGATTTGAATAATGGCGTCATGATAAACGAACTATGGGATACATATTTTGCATATATCCGGGACGAAGACAAAGGCTTGTATTGGGATCGGATCTTCCTAACAAAAACAGACTGCATATTTATCTCGCATTAACGTAAATAAGCCATAATGAGAAGAATCGAAAACAATGTTGCATGTACTTTTTATAAGTAAGCATTTATGAAACATATTTGCTGCATTTTATTTAAATACTTTTTGATTACTTCTTGTAACCGATTTGTTTAATAGTACACAGTTCAATTTGAAGCATTAAAAATTTGCCAGAAAGTGTTCTAATATTACTGTCTTTAATGTGATCATTGTCTTATTGTATCAAAATTCATGATTATTAATTTTCTAGTGCCATCTAGCGTTTGTAAACTCAAGTGCGGTTTAAAGTTGTAGGATGTTAATGTGCAATACAAGCTACATGACGTGTGCACTGTTCTACAACTAATCAAGGTTTCTTTTCGTCAGCAACACGAAGCGTTAGCAATCCAAGCAGAGCTCACAGGTGGTGCAAAAAACTAAAGCTTCCAGCAAAGCGGATCGAGCAATCATTACCTTCGGAAGATGAAGAATGTCATCTTCAGTCCACGAGTCTGAAGATCCGGATGTGGTGGCGCTGATATCGCAGCGTGGATTGTGTTCATAGTAATAGAAGTAATCGCTGAAACTGTCGCTGTACGAGGAATCCAGGTGATAGCTTTCGGTGTCACTTGTGGTGGCCGACAAGTCTGCGTAGCTTCGGGTCCAAGAATCTTCGCTGCTCCCAGCCCCGGAAAAGTCTGCTTCGCTGGAAAGTTCATACTCGCAGCTGGATATCCGAGACAGCTCCGGATCGGACCACCACCTTCTCTTCCGGTTCTCCCCGCTGGATAGGGACATCGTCCCTAGCACCTATCCCGAGGCAGGGTGTTCCCGAACTAAGAAACTTCCCGAACAGGTGATCGGCCAGCGGACTTCTTCTTCCGAATCATTGGGTTGCGTGATCAGGGAATTATCTAGTCCCCCTCTTCTCCCTCGCACACAACCGTTCTTCCGGCCATGTCCCCGCTTCACTGAACCTTCCCGGCGATGTTTTCGGATGCTTGTGCGTGAGTGTGTGTGTGTGTTGGGGATGTAGGACGGTGCGAGTGTGTCGCTTTCGCCTCGGTTTCGGCGCGGTGGGGGAGGTTTTGGAGGAACGGTGGATTCTTGCCGGCGGGAGGGGTCGGGTCAATATATCGAGCGATTTGGATGGGAGAGCGCCACCATTGAGTTCCACGGGTAACGAACCCAGTGTTGCCAGATCTACACGCAGAGCACGTGGCTTTTTTATTCTCTCAATACTCTTAATGTTAGTGACAATGGTTAAGAACATGAAATGTTAATCGTACATTATCCATTGGCTAGTGCAAATATGCTCCCTCTATTATAATAATTCCCATTATTACATTACATTACATATTGAATTTGCATTATCATATAATTATAGACAATTATCAACCATAAGCAACCAATATACACGTATTACAACTATTCAATACATGTAATAAGGAAGGGGGACCCCCGAAGTAAGCCCGCCTCCTCCCGCATACATTCGAGGGTATGCTCTTATTGTCCTGGTTCCTAAAAATATACCAGGACGTCAGCTGCTCCGAATTTGACGGTTCCCCCGACTTTATTTTCTCTATTTATTACTATTTGATTGCATTTTAAAATAGGTATAATGATAAATTGTAATGCTATACAAAGGAATATATACATGACATATTTGATGTATACAATACTTTACGTGATATTATGAGTGACATAACATTACATGTACACATTTTTTTTTGTTAATTGTGAATAGTGTGAATATAACATTTTCCATTATTGTACTGTTTCTGATTTCGATTCTTATGTTACATGGTAGGATAGTATTAACAATATTAATAATAATATTTTTAATAACATTATCAATAACATTCTCAATAACGTTCCCCGGGCGCGTATTTCACATATGCACATTGAAATAGAGACTGGGGGCGTGGCTTGTAATGGATAAGTTTCTGGTTGGCTGGTCTATATTTTCTTTATTGAGTATTCCTATGGCGTGCCTAACAATTGACTACAGGCTTGAACTTGTTGAATGATGTAAACCACTTATATTTTCCTTTTCCATCTATTTTCTACTTTTTATACATTGGTTTGATCTTTTCTACATCCGTCTATTGTAGTTCACTTTCACTAAATCCACAGTTATCCTCCAGCGATTTATTTATATTCCTTCACCTTGTGCTGCCATCTACTTGTCTTTTTTGAAACTCTTCTCTTTTCATCTTGTGTTATTGTTTCCAGTATGTAATTTCTGGTTTGTAACAACTTCTTACAAAACAAATATCCGCGCGCTTATATAGTCGAAATTAAGGGTTTGGCGCTACTCAAGGTTTTGACAGATTTTTTAAAGTAATAATTAAAAATGATCCTTGCTTGCATCTGACGAAAAGCGGAAAATGACCCAATATACGAGTCTCGTATTAAATAATTGTAGCTATAAGAATTTTCATCCAACGCAACATTTTAAAAATAATTGCCTCTTTTATTTCCAATAAGAAAGTCTATTCGCTTTTCGAGTATTGATTACTATCAGATTGCGTTGTATTTTTCCCACTAGATGGTTCTGTTTGTAGTCTGTGGTTTACAGAAAGTGTTCGCACAAGTCAATGAAATAAATGTCAGTGTCCTATCCTATATCATTGAGGCAGTCTGCTGGCCAATAGGGAGTATTCATACACAAACCACGCCCTCAATCTCTATTTCAATGTGCACATGTGAAATACGCTCCCCGGGCAGTGAGACAGGCATGCATAATCTCGGAGTCGCAGTGGATTCCGTTCCGGCATTCCAGAGCGGTTTGTTATACAAGATTATTTTCTTCATCAAACTCACAGAACCCAACTCACAAGTCGTGAACCCCAGTCTGGCATACCAGAGCAGGGAGCCCAAAAGAAGGCCGCATACCTCTATTCAGAAAATATGTATAGTAGTATAAATGGGGCATTACAGAGCGCTATTTTGCCAGT
Source organism: Lepisma saccharinum (assembly GCF_977018435.1). Taxonomy (NCBI): domain Eukaryota; kingdom Metazoa; phylum Arthropoda; class Insecta; order Zygentoma; family Lepismatidae; genus Lepisma; species Lepisma saccharinum. The sequence continues at coordinate 45,310,830 of NC_139255.1, read as the reverse complement.
TTTGGTTAACCGCCACCCTAAGGATAGAGTGATAATGTGAACACATGAAGGGAGACGCACAACTCTCGAATCCGTAGCCCGCTGTGTTAACCACTCCGTCACGAAAGTTGGTGTGGAGTACTTGGTTAATGTCCTGTAAAATTACTGATCTGTCTTAGGTTCGATTCCCACCACCGGCAAAATAAATTTCACCTGAAGACGGGAGAAGGGGTATTAGAGGCTTTTTGGCTCGATCGTCTAATAGTTCGCACGGATAACGCTAGATGGCTTACGGAATGGACAGTTTCTTTGCTCGAGCGTTATTCGCTCGAAAGCGAAACGATCGGTAGTACAATTGATTTCAGAACGTTACAAATTTATTTCTTCTCCCTTCCCCTATTGTTGTAAACAAGTTCACCTGTGTGCACACGTGTTCACAAATGTTATAAACAAGTTTGACACGTGGTGAATAGAAGTGGATGGTGAATAAATTATGTTCTTTTGTTATTAAAAAAGAACGATTGCAAAAGTATATTAAAATAATATTTTTGTGTATAACAAAATAACGTAATTTCTTCACCCTCCAGTTCTATTCACTACAGCCCGATTGTATAAAGCAGTTGATCCTCGATTAACCAGAAAAAAATGATCTGCAGTCACGCTGAACTCCGATTTTGTGTTGTTTAAAAGTTGAACTGAGATTAGGTCCCTGCGATCTACGGTCAAAGTTGACCCTCGATTTTTCTCCGATCAGCAGACGTTGACCGTAGTTCAGCTGTTGAAACATGACTGAACTAACGAATATTTGCTTGTAAAATGTGTTGCAAGTGAACGTATGCGGCAAGACGGGAGAATCAATTCATAAAATCCTGTTTCCATAATAATAAAGAATAAGCATGCACAACGAGGTGAACAATGATAAATGTTTCTTCCATTTTTCTTTCTTTCCATATATCGTGTGTCATTGTTATTTACTGATTGAAATACCATGTATTTTTTTCTTGCAATTTGCCTTAAATGACTGCAAGAGAATATTGTTTGATTTCACGATCAGAGAATTGTAACTTGAGAACAATCAAGTGTTGATTGATACAAACAGAAAATATGACCCGCTTACGTTTTCTTGTTGATACCATTGTAAAACTTGCATTGGGATGAAGAGGGGGGCCAAGTTCACGGACGTTAAAAATATTACAATTTCACTTCACTGCTTCCAGCCAAGTGTCATTGCAATTCAATTTTGTCCGCAGAATGGAACAGAGCATGTAACTTTGGCTGTATTGTATATATCTACATCTTTATGAACATCTGTAACACGTTATCATGTAATCACAAAATAAATATAATAAACATCTCCTGACATCAACAATGGTTCCAAATCCGAGTATAAGAAAGTTGTTATATCTATTTTTAGCATTAAAAAGAAATACAGATTTTTTTTAAAAAAATCCATTTATGCAAGCATACTTTCTCCCCTTTGCAACCGAGAACCGATAGTAGCTTTCGTTGGCAATGACAAATCATCCATGTGGAACTCACACAAGCAATAAATGGCCGTTTAGTATCTAATTTACGTGATTTTACTAAATTTGCAAATATTTAGTACGTCCAGCACCTCACATTTATTCTTTATTCAAATATTAAATACATGCATTTTCCGAAACCGACTTTAAAATGTTTGCTGCTCAGTGTTGGACAATTGGCAACATCGCAGGCACACTAGCGACATACATGTCTGGATTTGCCACGTTGCCAAACGTATTTCTTTGACCGAAGATCAGAATTTGATCTAAGATCGACAAATCGACAGTTAGCTTTATACAACATGATAGAAGCTTGAACTTAGTTCATTCCCGGATCGTAGGTCAAACCTGATCTCCAGTTAGTGATGTTTATACAACTGGCCATTCATGTCAAACTTGTTTACAACTTTTGTGAACACCTGCACACCGGAGAACAATAGAATTTGTAAGTTCTGAAATCAATTCTACTACTATCCAATATGAACATCATGTCTGTAATGTTTGCTATTAAAATAATTAACATAATTAACTGCTGTAATATTGCATTATTCTACTTGCTGCTTTTCTTCGAATAGCTTAGATATACAGTATTGGCCAAATGATTGGACTCATTAGTTGAAAAAATTAAACACAGATGAACTCGCTTTATTTACAGAAATTTGACAAGATTTAATGTTTTGTGATACACGTTGCATTCTTATACACACTGCAAGTACTGTCAGTACTTCGTATGACCACCTTTGGCTCCTTTTGGGCCCATTTTGATCGCTGCTTCTGTACAATTTCTTTATCACTCTTATTTCAAAACTTCAAACCATGGTTTATGAAATTACATGTTGCTCCGGATATAGAAGTAAAGAACTCCCTTACAACAATCAGAATTAATTTTATTCCTTTATTATAACCTAACAAATAGCATAAATAACACGGTAAACAATGTACGTATTGTTCCAGGCATTTTTGCAAATATGCAAAGAATCGTGCTGCCACCTATCTTGAGACAAAATAAAAGAAAGGATTGTGGGTAACAAGATTACATCGAAGCAGACAAAAAGATTAATCCCATAAAAAATTAAAACTATCGTCAAATATATTTAGTGAGAACACTTTCAAAACAATAATTTGGCCAATACAGTATATTTATATATAAACACAAACACATTACTCTGGTTTCTATATGATGAGAGAAATGTGTGCACTCGAAGCGTTGGAAGTAAACTGAACAACAGAATGCATATTCAGTTGAACCTGGCAACACTTGTCATGCAGAAAAATGTCCGAATCAGTTCTATATATTGCCTACCTTAAAGTCATCATTCATCACTAATTTGCAGCGGAACATAACCTTCACTATTGATTGAATATTTGATTTCCTATTAAGATTAATGGTCGATGTGTAATATTACTTCTGTTGTAAAAACATAAGTTGAGGCAGAAATTTGCTGCTTCCAGAAACCACTTTTCTCGTAACCAGAGAGACCTAAAGATGTGAGTCATTAGCCGTTAAAGAAATCACCTGATTTAAAACCCGATACCCGGTTCGTCCAAGCTTCGTTAAATTTTAAAGACTCAATAAATCGACTTATCGCTACATTTACACATCCAGGTTTTCTTCCAACCTTCGTTAAGACGAGGGGAGCTTTAACATCGTTAGAAGGATTATCAGGCTCCAAGTCAGGAGCGTCGTCACCGGAAGGGGGGGGGGCACTAGTCCACCCAAATAGGCTACATGAAACATTTTCAGAAACATTTCGAGCAGAGGAAGAATCGCTCTCAGATGAATAAAGAGATAAAATGTAAGAGAGAACAAACGATAGAGAGAGAGTGAGAGATAGAGAAAATGATAGAGGTAGAGGATGAAAGAAAGAACCAGGCAGAGAGAGAGAAATTAAAGCTAGAATGAAAGAAAAACAGTAAAATGAAGCAAAGGGGCGACTAAGGGAGAGAAACGCGGAAAGAGAGATTGCAAGAAATATAGGAACATAGAAAGAAAGAGATTACGGAATGTAGTAACGTGGTAAGAAGAAGAAGGAAATACAGCAACGTGCATAGAAAGGGAGAGAAACGTGAAAAGATATAAAAGTGCAACGAAAGAGAGAGAAAGAAGTATAGAAACGTGGAAAAACGACTGAATAAGAAATATTAAAACGTCTAAAGAAAAAGAGAGAGAAAGAAATATTAAAACGTGTAAAGAAAAAGAGAGAGTAAGAAATATTAAAACGTGTAAAGAAAAAGAGAGAGTAAGAAATATTAAAACGTGTAAAGAAAAAGAGACAGTGAGAAATATAAAAACGTGGAAAGAAAGAGTAAGAATACAGAAACGGAAAAAAAGAGAGGAATAAGAAAAATAGAAATGTAGAAACAAAGAGTAAGAAATTTAAAAATGTGGAAAGGAGGAAAGAGTAAGAAATGTAGGAACGTTGGCACAAAAGAGTAATAAATATGGAAACTTGAAAAAAAGAAATAAAAGACAAAAAAGGTAGAAACATCCAAGGAAATAGAGACAAATAAAAATAGAAGGGTGAAAAAAAGAGAAATGGGAACAGAGAAAAGGGGAATCTTAGCACCCATGACTACCGACAGAGTCGATCTGAAATTGCCTCGTCCATCTCGAGCTTCCCTCCTTCCCGAACGCAATTCTGCGGTTACGCCACTGCTGTTAGTAGCAAGAAAGATGGCAGGAATGCGTTGACCTTGTTCATATCTGAAATTTCTAATGATGTAGATGAAGTTCGGTTACGTTATCTCAAATCAGAAACTCGGTTTCGGAGTTGTGCACACGTTAACTCTGATCATGTCACTGAAACACAAAGATTCAGGTTACATGTACATTATCCACATGAGGATATTTACGTAAGATTAATTATCACCTGTACTATAAGGTTGCTTCGGTGCATACTTGAAAATTGTTTGATTCGAGTCACCACGTGATCACAGATGAGGGATGTGGTTGGATGCTCAGTGGAGGAGTATCCTTGTAACATGTATTTCTAGTCAGTGAGACTGGTTTCAAGTGAGAAGCAAAGATAAAGATTATATCACACACAAGATTACACTTCACGTAATACTTTGTCATTTCTCGTGGAGTACTCTTCGTTACCTTATACTATTATGTTCACCAATGCAAACAAACAATGGTCATGTTCCAACAGGTTTTTCTTTATAAATTAGTTTCATTTTAGGATAACACCATGTTTTCATTGTTTCTATCGAATATTAATAGTTTGGGTATATAAAGCAAATAAATACCTGGTTATTTAAAGAAAATATGTAAAACTGGATTATTTTGCTTTATTCTGGGTCAGTAAGATGTTTCATCTGCATCTGGCAGCTATTTGCCAATTTCAAGGCAGCCTCTGATCTTAATCAATCAGTAATCGAGTCAAAGTACGAGAACATTAGGAATACATAGTACCCCGCCTGTGGCAGGGAGTTAGTTGGTCCTGTTGTTCAATTATATAAAAATAACATTTTTAATGTTTGACGAACAAAAAAAAATATAACGTAAGCTTAATTTTTATTGGGATGTTAGCTACCCTGCTGTTAAAAATGTATTAAGCAAGTTTGAAAGAACCAGAAAAGATTGAACTGCAAGTGTGAGTCATTAGCTCTCGAGCGTTTGTGGTTGTTTCCCGAAATAACCTGATGAGCGCCAAGATAATTGAAGATGTGAGTCATTAGCTCTCGAGAGCTTGAGGTTGTTGCCCGAAATCACCTGATGAGCGCCAAGATAATTGAAGATGCGAGTCATTTGCTCTTGAACGCTTGTGGTTGTTTCCCGAAAACACCTGAGAAGCGCCAAGAAAATTGAAGATGTGAGTCATTTGCTCTCGAACGCTTCTGGTTGTTTCCCGAAATCACCTGATGAGCGCAAAGATAAGAGTCATTAGCTCTCGAGCGCTTGTGATTGTTTCCCGAAATCACCTGATGATAGCCAAGATAATTGAGTCATTAGCTCTCGAGAACTTGTGGTTGTTTTCCGAATTCACCTGATAAGCGCCAAGATAATTGAAGATGTGAATAATTAGCTCTCGAACGCTTGTGGTTGTTTCCCGAAATTACCTGATGAGCGTCAAGATAATTGAAGATGGGAGTCATTACCTCTCAAGAGCTTGTGGTTGTTTCCAGAAATCACCTGATGAGCGCCAAGATAATTGAAGATGTGAGTCATTAGCTGTCGAATGCTTGTGGTTGTTTCCCGAAATCACCTGATAAGCGGCAAGATAATTGAAGATGTGAGTCATTTGCTCTCGAACGCTTGTGGTTGTTTCCCGAAATCACCTGATGAGCGCCAAGATAATTGAAGATGTGAGTCATTAGCTCTCGAGAGCTTGAGGTTGTTGACCGAAATAACCAGATGAGCGCCAAGATAATTGAAGATGCGAGTCATTTGCTCTTGAATACTTGTGGTTGTTTCCCGAAATCACCTGAGAAGCGACAAGATAATTGAAGATGTGAGTCATTTGCTCTCGAACGCTTCTGGTTGTTTCCCGAAATCACCTGATGAGCGCCAAGATAAGAGTCATTAGCTCTCGAGCGCTTGTGATTGTTTCCCGAAATCACCTGATGAGCGCCAAGATAATTGAGTCATTAGCTCTCGAGAACTTGTGGTTGTTTTCCGAATTCACCTGATAAACGCCAAGATAATTGAAGATGTGAATAATTAGCTCTCGAACGCTTGTGGTTGTTTCCCGAAATTACCTGATGAGCGTCAAGATAATTGAAGATGTGAGTCATTAGCTGTCGAATGCTTGTGGTTGTTTCCCGAAATCACCTGAGAAGCGCCAGGATAATTGAAGATGTGAGTCATTTGCTCTTGAACGCTTGTGCTTGTTTTCCGAAATAACCTGATGAGCGCCAAGATAAGAGTCATTAGCTCTCGAGCGCTTGTGATTGTTTCCCGAAATCACCTGATGAGCGCCAAGATAATTGAGTCATTAGCTCTCGAGAACTTGTGGTTGTTTTCCGAAATCATCTGATGAGCGCCAAGATAATTGAAGATGTGAGTCATTAGCTCTCGAACTCTTGAGGTTGTTACCCGAAATCACCTGATCAGTGCCAATATAATTGAAGATGTGAATAATTAGCTCTCGAACGCTTGTGGTTGTTTCCCGAAATTACCTGATGAGCGTCAAGATAATTGAAGATGGGAGTCATTACCTCTCGAGAGCTTGTGGTTGTTTCCAGAAATCACCTGATGAGCGCCAAGATAATTGAAGATGTGAGTCATTAGCTGTCGAATGCTTGTGGTTGTTTCCCGAAATCACCTGATAAGCGGCAAGATAATTGAAGATGTGAGTCATTTGCTCTCGAACGCTTGTGGTTGTTTCCCGAAATCACCTGATGAGCGCCAAGATAATTGAAGATGTGAGTCATTAGCTCTCGAGAGCATGAGGTTGTTGCCCGAAATCACCTGATGAGCGCCAAGATAATTGAAGATGCGAGTCATTTGCTCTTGAACGCTTGTGGTTGTTTCCCGAAATCACCTGAGAAGCGCCAAGATAATTGAAGATGTGAGTCATTTGCTCTCGAACGCTTGTGGTTGTTTCCCGAAATCACCTGATGAGCGCCAAGATAATTGAAGATGTGAGTCATTAGCTCTCGAGAGCTTGAGGTTGTTGCCCGAAATCACCTGATGAGCGCCAAGATAATTGAAGATGTGAGTCATTAGCTCTCGAGAGCTTGAGGTTGTTGCCCGAAAGCACCTGAGAAGCGCCTAGATAATTGAAGATGTGAGTCATTTGCTCTTGAACGCTTGTGGTTGTTTCCCGAAATCACCTGATGAGCGCCAAGATAAGTCATTAGCTCTCGAGCGCTTGTGATTGTTTCCCGAAATCACCTGATGATAGCCAAGATAATTGAGTCATTAGCTCTCGAGAACTTGTGGTTGTTTTCCGAAATCATCTGATGAGCGCCAAGATAATTGAAGATGTGAGTCATTAGCTCTCGAACGCTTGAGGTTGTTACCCGAAATCACCTGATCAGTGCCAAGATAATTGAAGATGCGAGTAATTATTAGCTCTCGAACGCTTGAGGTTGTCTCCCGAAATCACCTGATGAGCGTCAAGATAATTGAAGATGCGAGTCATTTGCTCTTGAACGCTTGTTGTTGTTTTCCGAAATCACCTGATGAGCGCCAAGATAATTGAAGATGTGAGTCATTAGCTCTCGAACGCTTGAGGTTGTTGGCCGAAATCACCTGACTGAGCGCCAAGATAAATAGCTCTCGAACGCTTAACGTTAATTCAAGAAATCACCTGATTGGTAACCCGAGTGTTTGCTTGAGATTTCGTTGATGATTCTTTTGAACAGAAGACACAGTGTCGTTGGTTCATCAAACAATGAGTCGTTTTCAGAAGCTCTCAACACGAAATAAACAACAATCTGCCTAAATGTCTGTAAATCCACAGAAGTAATAGAAACATCTTAACGAATTCTGACGTAACTTCGGGAGCAGTAGTTACATGACTGCAGATGTACAGCACAGAAGAAGAAAAAGGAGCGCTCAGAGAGACGAACACAAGCCGTCCCCTTTCAGTGAAAGCTTCCAGTGTTCCAGGAGCGGGTGGCTGGAGGGAGAGTCTATTCGCGGGAAGGAACCGAGAAACATCTGGCGAAGAGAGCTTTAATCCGGCTAAATTCCCGACGAAAAAGCTCCTCCAAAAGGGGGATCAATCCCCGCCTTCCCCAAGCGATCCCCGGGAACGGGAAATGAGACAGGAGGCGTCCCGGCGCGAGAGGAAATCGAGGCGGGATACATCGGGATATCAATCAATTTATCCCGCCTGCTTCACCTACTCTTTTCTCTGCGTCAATTAGTAATAAGGAGCTGAAGGTAAGCGATGAGGAGGGGCAAACAAGTTTAAACCAAGGCAAGAAGAGGCGCTTATCGAACATGTGATATAAAGTCGCGAGAAAATACTTCGAGAATGTGCAAACGCTTCTCTTAGAAAGGTACAAAACTTTTCTCTAGAGATGAACATTGTTCCCAAGCATGTTTGTTACAGCTCGAAGAAAATGAGAAAAACTCAGACAAGTTCGCAAAATAAAGTGGGCAGTCATTTGTTTTCACTTCCCTTCGCTTGATTGGCACCGAATATACATAGTTAGCGACTAGGGTCCTGCATACTACGACTTTCATTTTCTCCCATCCTCGAGCGTTCTATGCCAAGACCATCTTGAGGTTCAGGCCGCAGCGCTCAGTTATGACGTCATCATCTGGAGGCGATCGTCTTAACACTGCAAACCTTTATACATTTGCGTTTATTTACACTTCACTTAAACTCCATGCATTACAATTCCAGATTCACTAAAAAGGTCCAACATTGATTTCCAACAAACATATCAAACATGGCGACTTTCTCGCCTCCAGATGCTGACGTTAGTCACGTGACCAGAACAAGCCATTAGGTTTCCAGATAGAGAAGGTAATGTCTATGCTCAAGCATATACGATGAAATATTGCTTTAATGTGACAATAATCGTAGACATATAAATGTAATATATCCGCCATGGTAGTTTCAGCCCACAATCATCTATTTCGTTTTCATGCATCACTGTGTATTGGTAAGATAGACTGAACTACATTTCCACATGGAGATGATGACTACGTATGTTCACTTAAGTTACAATTTCCGTGCGTCTTTGACTTCACTATCCGTATTTGAGGGCCCACTACTGCAGACAAATTATGATTATACGTGTACTACTAAAGTGTAAATCACCAACCCCGAGACCTTCTGTAAACAAACCATCTCACCGATTCGATGTATCACTGAACACGGAGACCTTCCCGCACGAATAGAACTCGCCATGTTGAAAGTGGCACTACTTCCTTGCTGTTCACATGATTATTTTTACAAAATAACCAATGTTATAAAATATCATTATCTACACAAATCTCTAAGCTCATTGAAAGTTACAATGCATATTCCTACAAAATGTTCACACTTATCTTGCCTTGCCATGTCACCAAGTTATTTTACGAAGTGCACTATATTTGGCGGAACAAAAATTGTTATTAGGATGCTTGTCAAAGTTTCCAACCGCAATAAATTTACGAACTTTCTTTGTCTTGTTTTGGTCATCATCATCAATATATTTATTGGACTTACAACATTGCATATGGCTGTTTATGCCCATTATATATTTTATTTACATTAAGATACAATTTACAAACAAATTTCAAATACACTCCTATCTATATCAAACTATATCATTTTGTCTAAAAAAATGTAAGTAAAATATATTCAATTCGCATGCAAGAAAGAAGTCAAATGTATGGGAAATGATTACTGGTGCAAAGAGTTAACCATAAAGGTGAAGCAATAAGTTCAAAATAAAGAGCATTGGGTTTAAAGTGAGACGTCATTTGCGGCAGCGTATCCCATACCACAAATTAGCCGTTGTTTTACCTTACGTAATGAATCCTGTAACAACGCTGGATTTTCGTGTGGATTATTTTATTTCTATGAGTTTGCAATGCATTCTGCATGTACGTGGTTTTTTTTCACAGAAGGTCTCAGGGTTGGTTATTTGAACTTTAGGCTTCGAGCGTATACCGCCCGTTTTGCCTGTTCGAAACGTTATTCGCTCGACCGAAGAAGCTCTCGGTTCCGTACTCTATCTAGCGTCGTCCGCGCGAACTATTTGACGATCGACCGAAATCCTCTCTTCCTACAGCACTCTTAGTAACGACGATATGTTGTGCACTTGTTCAGGTGTTATAGCTTCCTTTCCTTAATCCTGTTCATGTTTCTTCCTTTCATGCTTAATCAAGTTCACGGTTATTTCCTTCGCGCATATTCCTTGACTTCGTTGTAGATACCATTTGGGGTTGTTCCTTTCGATATTATTCCGGATTCGTCCTTCCCTTAGCCTTTATTCCTGTTTGCTCTTATTTCTCTTACGATTCATCCTGGGTTGACTTTCTCTTTTGATCTCTCTCGCACTTGTGCCTCCACCCCTTTCAATTCACTCTCATTGCCAACCAGATATTTTGTGGTATCAACTTCGAACTTTCCGTTAACCCTGCGTTGGTCGCGCATGGTCTCTGGTTGGTGTGTGGTTTTAACGTCGCCATTTATTAATGATTATTTTGTCAACACCCTCCCTCTGTCTAGCTGAGTTTCTCACCTTCCTCTATTACACCACGACTCATTTCTCAGAGTTAGACAGATCCTCGAGCCATTAGGGGGCTTAGAGGGGGAGTAAGTAGTTTCTATCTGAAAATCCGGTTTGACGTTCCGTATCTTTTTTGTTTGTCTGTGTTGCGATTTCTATTAAACAATGATACTTGTGCAATAACTGAACAACTGTTGTAATAAGATGATAACTTGCTGTTGATCAGTGGCGACGGCGATTGTGTTCCAACACTGGGGGGGCAAAGACAGTATTTCCCTTTTTAGATAAGGTTTAGCATAGTGCGGCTGGAAAAGTGGCGAAAAGCGGGTGGGCAACTGGCCCCTCGCCCCTCGCCCCCCTAATCGCCGCCACTGCTGTTGATATATATATATATATATATATATATATATATATATATATATATATATATGTTGCAAAGTTATATAATATAGAAATGTAAAAACCAAAGTGTTTAGCTACTTTTGTATTATATAAATTGTGTTACTAATGCATAATATTAAAAAGTAAGACATGTTAATACGATTCCTCGTGATGTTTTCCGTGTTACCCGTCCCTTTTATCACGAACAAAGGACAACCCCTACTGTCTTCCTCCCTTTGCATTCACGTAATTCTTTGTTGTTGTTGCGGCAGAGGGAACAGGTCGGCGACCTGAGAACTTCCCTATCGCTTTACTGCGTCAACCTCCTTCAGCGCTTTGCAAAAGAGAGATTGTCATCGCAGATTGAGAGTTTTGCTTGGCATATGCCGAGCAGAAATTATCTTCGGAGACTGGCGGCTGCCTTTGAAGTGCCTGCCACCTTTACGGATGACGGCAACACGTGATCAGAGTCTTCCCAGGCGTGTTTTCCAATGGTCAAAAAGTTTCTGCGGTAATGGGAGAAGGGGGAGCAGGGAGGAAAGTACCATGTCTCGAGCAAGAAGATTCGCAAGTGTTGCCACCTCAAAGAGTATTTACCAAAATTTACGGATATTGAATTGGTGTTTTAAGTCCACTTGATGCACAGAGAGGCTAAAACTACAGTTCTAAAGTGGGATCCGAACCAATGTGCGGCCTTCACCAGGTATCGAACCCGGGACCCCTTGTTTACAAGGCGACGACGTTACCAGTACGCCATCGGTAGTATTATAGTACAGAGGTTCTCAAACCTTTCCGTTTCACGGCGGCCCTTAGTATTTCAAGATTTTTCAGCGGCGCCCAAGTCAGAATGTAGGCATATGTAAAACTTGCAATGCTCACCACACTATCCAGAATCCACCGGTGGGTGCGCTGGTGCACCGCGCTTCGGCTTTCCGTATTTCACCGGTGCGCACCAGAACTTTCACCAGGTTAAACCATGACGTCAACAATTTACACCAGCCTCAAGAGCTGGTGCGGCTGGTGAATCAAAATGGCGTCGTCTGCACTGAAACGTGTTCTGTTTCATGATATACTTTCTGTACGCAGTAGTACGGAATGTCACACCGATTTTGTTGCACGGAAGGCGAATATACTGGTTGCAAGCAGTGGCGTCTCGTCCCTTGGGGCTTCCGGGGTTTAGCCACTAAAGAAAAACGGACGTATTCACGTAATTATCAATCACCATAACGCATAACTATCATAGTCTTTTAAAAAGCGATTTTTACCCACGTAAATTCATCGTCTGTTGCAATGGATGCGACAGCGCTCCTAGCGGCATTGATGTCAATTATCGCTTTCCGGGGCACGTCGCAAAGGAAGGCGTGCCCTACACCCACCTATTCTACAGTGAAGGTCACATGCTAGCAGAGAGAGGAGGGGAGAGTGCAATGGATTTGAGAACTGATTCGGGGCTAGCTCCGTTGCGTCGCGTTCGATCTCGCGTGTTGTTCTGTAGTGTTTTGGTGGCTTTCATTCGCTATGTTTGAGTGAGTTTGGCAGGGTTGATGTTCGAACACAAATTGATGCAGGACATAGGCTGTCAATTACAAGACACAATGAATTTGTCCGGAAAAATAGGCATATATTAAATAGAATTATCGATTGCTTAAAATTCTGTGGTCGACATGAACTTCCTCTACGAAGACAATGAAAGAGAACTATCTTTAAACAGAGGCAACTTCCCAGATTTATTACCCCTTCATAGAAGAGGTAACTTCGTGTTCTTTATTGTAGTGATGAGTTGAAAAACATAAACTCTATCAGTAGATTGCATTCATTTTTTATTTAAAATTATTTAGAGTGTACCTTTTCAGAAACAGTAAAAATGACAAACATAGTTTTAATAACTCCAGTGGCAACAGCTGAATCTGAACGATGTTTCAGCACATTGAAGCGCATTAAAACCTTCTTAAGAAATGCAATGGGACAAGACAGACCAAATGCCTTGGCACTTGCTTACAATAGAGAAAGAATACATTTCAAACATAGAGGGCTTCATCGAAAAAGTAATAACAAAATTTGCTGAACAGAAGAACAGGAGTCAACGTTCGTAGAAAGGTATGTTTCACAACAATACCAGTTTCTTTTGTAATCATGTGAATTGTCATTATATTTTTAATTCTTTAAAAAAATAAGTTCAGTTTTGTAGTTTAGAAGAAGATAAATGCCAGTTTTTTTGTAATTCATGTAATTTGTCATTACATTTTAAATACTTTCAAAAAAGTAGGACCAGTTTTGTAGTCTAGAAGAAAAAAATACCTATTTTTTGTAATTCATGTGAATTGTCATTATATTTTAAATTCTTTAAAAAATAAGCCCCGGCCAAATTTGAGGCCACGAGACGCCACTGGTTGCAAGTATAAACTGTCGACATTTTTAATACTACCGCTCCTTCACTTGCACGCAAAGTGAAATAATGTATGCCGATGCATCAAAACGTGCGTCCGACTTCTGCTGCAACATGCAGGAAAGCATCTATTGGCAATATTCGACATTTTTACAAAAGAATACTACTGAATTTCGTAGTGCACGTGCAAAATGAGATGTTGTTAAGTGAAAATGTATAATATTTATGAAATATCTTCTGTGATTTAGTCACCATCAGTGATTTTTCCTAATAAACGTGAATATGCGCGCGCATTCCGAATCGAGCTTTCATTTGCTGCAACATGAAGCTTTCCGTATTTGTCCCGGATGAGACGTCATTTTTGGTGCACCAGTCTGATGCACGCTGGTGAATTCTGGAAAGCGCGGTCACTTGGTGTGGTTAGGTTGCTTGCCTTAAGTTAAAAATAAACACATATTTCAAATTCAGAAACATTTTACTTGTAAGAAAGTACTAAATAAGCACACATTTGGAACAATCATATGATTGATTGAATTTCAGTGAAAATATTGGACCATTCCACTTTGGGAAACACAACTATAGTGTCTTTGTGCTTTTCTTCTTCTAACGGACGCCTGTGAATAGCGGACGCTTTCAATTAAGTGACATTTCGTAATTCCACGGCAGAAGTATGGAGATTTACGGAGAGCTTACAAAATAACGAACATCCTCAATAACGGACACAGACCCATGGCTGTGTACTTTTGAATATACCTCAGGAGCGAGCGTATATTCTAGGCTAGCTAGGCTATCTGCGAAGCATGAAGGCTAGAGAATAAAATACAGGAGAAAAATCGATCAGAAATTGTAAATTATATTATTCATATCAGTGAGATGATGATGCTGATTCTGGAGTTGGCAACCTGATTTCCTATGACTTGGCAACCTGATTTCTTATGACTTGGCAACCTGATTTCTTATGAGTTAGCAACCTGATTTCTTATGAGTAGGCAACCTGAATTCCTATGAGTAGGCAACCTGATTTCTTATGAGTTGGCAACCTGATTTCCTATGAGTAGGCAACCTGATTTCCTATGAGTTGGGAACCTGATTTCTTATGAGTTGGCAACCTGATTTCTTATAAGTTGGCAACCTGATTTCTTATGAGTTGGCAACCTGATTTCTTATGAGTTGGCAACCTGATTTCTTATGAGTTGGCAACCTGATTTCTTATGGGTTGGCAACTTGATTTCTTATGAGTTGGTAAATTTATTTCTGTTCATAACCTAGGACCACGTGACATAGTGACATAGCCCAGATCTTGGACTCAGTACACGCCACTGATATACCTATAACAAGTACAATGAAATTTGAGTCAGCACAAAAAAAAAAATTACACCAGTACAAGGAAGTTTCGTCACTGCAAGGATAATTCCGTACGAGGAATCATTTAACATGTTCAGATTCACGTTGCACCATTTCCAATTCTTGCACTATTAAGCAGGTACACTGAAATAAACCACTGGTGCAGACAGTGTGCTAGGAGGTTCACGCCACATATGGGTCAATCAAGGTGGATTGACTAAAATCAGCTGATTATTAAATTTAAAAAATCACTGATTTATATCACTTTAAATAAATAATTTATATAATAATGTACATAAGGATTGTAGAAATCAGAATCACTTTTGGTGAAGGTACATTAATCTTGCAATCATTTAATGGTGATTATTAGGTTCTAAGAAAGGAAAATAAATGAAATAAAATACATATACTGATGGTGTGAAGCTCATACGAAGCGAAATGTAAACACATTTCTCTCGATTTAAAATTCAATAATTTTTGTAGGCGAAAATAGAAGTGTGTGTAGAAAAATATACAAAATACTAAACATGTTAAACCATAAATAGTGTCATTATCATTAAATTGTAAATAAACATGATAGCTGACGTTTTTCAAACTACCATTTAAAAAAAACCTCCAAAATTAAGCTACGAAATCTATAAAAATATTTAAGTTAATATTACCAAGAATGTTTTATTTTAACTGGAAGAAGAGTTATTGAAATTATTATAGTTTCAATAACACACTCAGCAAATATTTCCATGATAGGTACAGTATCTTAATTAGAAAAATGTATATTAACATAATTTTTTTAATTGCTTCAATCAAACTGTTCACACATTTTACAGAGTCGTTTACTAGAAAAAAAAATTTCTACAAAACATATATGAATGGTGCCAAAAAACACGCGAGCAATTTAAGCCTGTTTTTTAATTAATAAAAAAATCAAATTTAAATAAAAAATCATGAGTTTAATTCACCTTGGGTCAATGTTTATCTTCATTTATGTTAAATTAACACATAAATATTTGTAATCACACCATAGAGGTTAACGTTGACCAATATGTGGTATGAACCTCCTAGAAACATTGTTTGTGTCGCTTTAACACCAATGTTTTTTATCTCTCTACATTCTGCCAGTTCCAATCC
Organism: Lepisma saccharinum; assembly: GCF_977018435.1. Classification (NCBI taxonomy): domain Eukaryota; kingdom Metazoa; phylum Arthropoda; class Insecta; order Zygentoma; family Lepismatidae; genus Lepisma; species Lepisma saccharinum. The sequence goes on along the minus strand of NC_139255.1, from coordinate 45,294,966 downwards.
GTTCAGACCTCCCCGATATAGCAGTAGTAGGTAGCGTAGTCGCCTTGTAATCAAGGGGTCCCGGGTTCGATAGCCGGTGGTGGTTCGGATCCCACTTTGTACTGTAGGTCCAGTTCCGATTAGATTACTGTATAAAGTGAACTTAATCTTTTGATTACCAAGTCCATTTTGCCAGGTAAGCTCCCCAGTACAGGGCCAATTTTAAGCAAAATGAAGAGTTTCATTTAGATGACCATAGATCGGAGGCTAATTACCCTAGACAGACGAATCAAGTACCCGTTATACGTGGAATGAACCATAGATTCGGAGTGCATACAATTTATGCACATTGAGTGTATATATGGATGCGGGGGGAGAGGAGGAACCGGAAAATTCCGAAATTTCTGAAGAAAAATGTCCCTTCCCTCCTCCGCCCGTGGACAACAAAGTACAGGACATTGTCAAAATACACATGGAAATGATCGCTGGCATGTCTGGAACAAGAAAATAATTGCACTATTATCATACGAGCAATAGAACACGACTTGTACCCCCCAAACGACATGTCTATGCGCCACTGACTCAATTTCAAAGGAAGCCGCCATTTCCTCCTCTTTTTATGGAAGAACAAGAGTCTTTACGGTGCAGTATATGTGTTAACAATAATATAAAAGAAGAAAATCTCAATTCCAGCGAAAAATAGCGGCATTATGACGTAAAAACTACGAACATGACAAGGTATATTTTAAGAGATACCCCGGGGGTTACTTGAACCTATGTTTTTAAAGATAGGTGGTAAACAAGAGGTTAAAACACCAAATCAATCAATCGATTCCAATCCGCTCAGCTGAAAGTTGGAAAGATTCTAAACCTGAAGGTTGGCAACACTGAGACGTACATCTCATACCAGGAAGCTGCACAGGGTAATGCTCCTTCAGATCTAGGGCACTAAATAGAGTCCAAAAGGGTCAAGTTATGATGGACGAGTGATGAGAGATATAATGTGACGTATCTGGGTGTCCGCGTGTCTCATGACACTACAGCCATCTTGTTTTTTCTCTTTTTCCGAAAGCTACAGATCGGCGAGCACACAAACGTTGATGAGCAGTAAGTGACAGATCCTTTACTCACCTGCCAAGCGAGGCTCGATTTCAAGATATTTCTTGACCAAGTTGCTTCCGTGTAAATAACCACTTCTCTTCTCCTCTTGTTAATGGAAAATATACTTCTCCTGTGTCACTCACAACTCGAGTTTCTCGTCACATTTCGTACAAAAGCATTCGTGCTCTAGAAGCGACCCTTATCTCTCAATTTATTGAACACCCAACGGCAAAATAAATAATAAGTCAATTGTCCACGGACATTTTCATTCAGTCTGTTTTCCACGCTGTGATCCTTAGGGAGAGGATTTTAATGTAAAAACATAATTTTGTTGTTGCTTCAGAAGTTGGCCATACTCAGTAAGAGTGCCAACCATACTGCTACAATGTAATATGCTAAGTATTATTTCACATAAAAATGCATTTTACCTATAACGCATAAAGCACATATTTCAAGGGAAATAACATAAAATGTACATACATACATATTTTAGACATTCCAGACCAAATAAAGTTTCCAAATTCTTTGTGTGTATGCATATTTTGGAGTTAATACATAAAATAGACAAAATATGCGGTAAATTAGTAATTTAATGGCCTCTTCGGGACTGCATAACACATCACACCGTGTTTTGTCAAGCACCTGGCAAGACAATAAAGCAGAACAGCGTTCTCAACTCACCCAGCATTTGTCAGAAAACAAGCATTGCAATGTAGCTTTACATGTACATTCATGACAAGTGCTAAGAGGAGCCCCAATATGTTGAAATGAAGGACGTTCTAAGTGTTCGCGATATTATTTAGATTTAAGTAGAGCATTTGTTGCAGTAGATATCCTACCAAAGAAAATAAACAATCTGATGACAATGCAACCTGTCAACCCGCTCTCAAGACTGCAAAATAATTTATCTCCTATTCTACCATTGTTAACTGCAAAACATCCAACTTCTAGTTGGTGAAACATGGAAACAAATGGAAGATGAAGTGGCGTGGAAACATTGGATGTTTTGAAGGAGATGGCGTTGAATTTATAAGCATGCTAAAAATGAATTGCATTGCGTATTTGGGTGTGCAAGTGCGAATGTGCACATCTGCAGAAACCGCCACTGCTTGCGGCGTCTTTTGCTGCCTGATCTCCTCTTGTGGCAATGGAAGAACATTTTGTCTCAACAGGGATGGAAACAGCTAAGGTGAGTAATTTCGGCTCTCCAGTGTTGGAATTTATGCACAAAGTGGCATTATTTCATTTCAACGTGCGGCGACAAATTCCAACTCCAAAGATAACAATTTTTCGTAGCCGTGTGTTTACTCTGGGGGGTGGAGAGCTGGTGAGGCTTTGCCCCCAAATGCTGCACCGTGCCTCGAGGAAATGCTAACGAAGCTAATTTCCAAAGCCACGATGTTTGCTCAGGCACTCATCACTGCTTGCAAAAGACGCACCCCAGCGTTGCCAACTAGACCTGAATTTCAAGCTGTGGAGTCGTCTCTTGTTGTGTATGCACAGGGAATATTTTCTGGTGGATTCATCTTCAGTTAATTCCTCTCTTGCCTCTTTTCGGTTTCATTTGTTCCGCCCCTACGTCGCCGTCCTCTTCTCTGCGTCCTTGTTTACTTATACTTCTCTGTTTATCTCTGTCCTTCCTCTTCTCCGTCTCTCCTTCTATCTCTTCGACATCTCTCTCTCTTTCTTTCGTTATTGATTTCTCTATTACTCTTTTCTATTTCTTTTCTCGTTCTGTTTTGCCCCATTTCCCATATATATATAGGAGAAGGTCTAAATATGGGCGAACGTTTAAATATGGGTTTTGGAGTTATCAGCGCTCCCCGGTGCTGCAGCCTGGCAGAGGCTATTGGAACTGGTTATCTGTCAAGGACAAAGGTTGATTTTGAAATTAGACCACAATTTTGAAATACATCATTTTACCATTTTTTGGAAATTTCTTTTTTTTTTTTAATAAAATGGAGACCTTCTGTACTTTAGCATGCTATTACATTTAAGTATATATTTCATAGATATGCATTTTAAAAGCAGGTGCTTAATATATTATTTTTTTTCCTCCGAATATAACAACACAACATAAGGAGGGGGGCCCATATTTAGACTTTTTCCTCTCTCTCTCTTTCCGCTTTTCGTTCGTTGTCCCTTTTCTCTATCTTTATATATTTCTTTAGTTTTCTTCTTTTCATCTATCTATCTATATCCTCTTTCGTTCTGTTTTATCTCTTTCTCCTTCTAATATTTTATTTCTCTGTTTCCCTTTCTCTCTCTCTCTCTCTCTCTCTCTATCCCTCTCTCTCTGCGTAATTGTAGCTCTACTGAAACGATTAATCAATAATATCATTTAGGCTCTTTATGTGCACAGATATGGTTCGACATTTTCACACTGGAATAAAGCCAACCCAGGTTCACCTGATGCGAATGGTCATTTCAACATGTTTGATTTTTTTTTATTTATATCGTCAAACCTTTACATTCAGGAGTCTGTTAAATAGGAGTACAACAAAGAAGATTCAGTTTTATAATACCAAGATTTGACATTTTGTACAACCAGTAAAAATGAACACCTCTTTTCAGAGGTACACTTGTGTTGTGAAGGCAAATTAGTTTCGCCTTATTGCGTTTTCACCTCCCCCAATACAATTTCGCGTGATTTATGTGACACTAACTTTCTAAGGCGAAACGGGACATTCCATTTCGCCTTATCCTGTTACACAAAAAATTTTCCACCAGGGAATATTATCGACATGAAGGGTCATTATTAATAATGTATTATTAACCTAACCTAACCTAACCGACAGGACAATGGGAGCCAAGGTAGGCAACATCACAAGCTCTGCGCTCCAGTTATGAATTACCCTTCAAGTCGATAATATTCCCAGGTTGGAAATTTTTTGTGTGTAAGGCGAAACAGGATAAGGGATGTCCCGTTTCGCCTTAGAAAGTTCATGTCACATAAATCATTTGAAATTCTATTGGGGGAGGTGAAAACGCAATAAGGCGAAACGGGAGGACACGAACATTCCACATTAAAAATGAAGTTACACAGTTTTTAGTATCAAATACCTCAACTTAAGAAACCTTATGGCACAAAGTTAAAAGCAAATTCATTTTCAACTCTTCAAAAAGTTACACTTTCCGTAAAGTCTATTTCTATCCCACCACTGCCCGAGCCAGAGTATGTATGTATCTGCTCACGTTTTAGCCAATTAAGGCTAGAAAATACACTGTGAAAGCTCAATATTTTCCCACTGAATTCTTCAAAATTAAAAGGTAATCTGCTCTTATCTTGAAGCATTACAGCAATATGTAATCGTTTTTGAAGATATTCATTTTTAATCCATAAAGTTTCATATCAATTGAGCATGCAGTGTTTCCTTAGAGTGGAGATATAATACCACTCGATTTAGACTGAAGATACGCCATCTCTGTGAAGTATCCAGAATTACATAAGCGACAAGTAAAGAATGTATTTTAATAATACTGTGACACCTTTCCAGCAGATTTATGTTTTTTTTTGTTTGTTTTTTAATAAAAACGTTACTGAAGTTTCCATGACTTCTGCAGAAAGTGCGAGTTGTTAGTTCCGGTGATAACTTATGAACTTTGGAAATTTTACATCTGTACTATGACCTCGTACACAAACATCTTGAGAAGTAAAAATGTAAAACAAATGCATTAGTTCTTCAAACACAATGCGTAACGTATCAAAGGACACACTCGTAAACTTATTTCAATCGTGTATTTCTTTCCGATTTGTCCTAGGAATTTTACTTGTAATTTCCCATGTCTTGTCAGAAATTTCTACATTACAATAAAAAGAGTGAAACAAGCGACAAACGGAAAATATAGATGGCACGAGAAAGCAATATCATCACTAACCAATTTTAAAAAATGAATTATTAAAGTGGAAAAATATTAACAGTGGTTATAGATAGCAATATATTTTAAAACTTACGGACTACAGAAAGGAAATACCGGGCGGCCAGAATTAATGTTACCCAACTCAGAGCCCTCTGTAGCATGTTTGAGGTATCGTAGAACTCTGAAATTTGATGAGTCCACTATGCAGACCATGGGGAAGAGGATGGCGATGGAAAAAAATAGTTCAATTTTCCGCCACCAGGTTGAAATGTGGCGCTGTACTTCCATGATGGGTTGTAATAATGACGTAAACTGCTCTAATTGGTTATGGATTTGCCTTTACCTTGCAATCTTGCAATAAACGAGAGATAATTTTCTCGCAACTTCCAGCTACTAACAAATGTCTTTCTAATTAATAACTCAGCTAAATCACTTAACGTGATTATTTGTACAACCCATCATGGAAGTACAGCGCCACATTTTAACCTGGTGGCGGAAAATTGAACTATTATTTTTTCCATCCTCTTCCCCATGGTCTGCATAGTGGAATCACCAAATTTCAGAGTTCTACGATGTCTCAAACAGGCTACAGGGGGATCTGAGTTGGGTAACTTTAATTCTGGCCATCCGGAAATTAATTAATAGTACATTCACTTATGTGTAACTTATATACAACACGGAATGCTGAAGCAATGGAATACGAATTTGAATACTGCAGTTCTTATAAAAGGTTCTTAAAAGTTTCTCAAATAGTCTGCCGTGGCCCTTGTTAAATTTTCAAAGAGTGTTACCCTCTTTTTTAATAGTTTCAAGTATTACAAATATAACATTATTTTGCATATTCAATGTTCTGATTAAAAGGGGTTTGATGTGGAAGATCTGAAGCGTAAATGCTATCAAATGGTCCTCTGTTTTGTCAAAGATATCATGGTCATAGGCGCCGACTCCATGGGGCTTGGGGGCTCGAGCCCCCCCAGTCTTAACGAAGTGGGGGCAGAGCCCCCAAATAATGTTGCTTTAGAGGATCTAATGTATTATTTTGCTTCTCTTCTAAAGTTTACTCTGAATTGTGACACATGAACTTAACTTTAAATACACATTTGAAATGTTGTAGACCATCAATTTGTGAGGCTGAGACCGCTAAACCATCAACTTGGGGGGGAGGGGGCTATGACCAGAGACAGCAAAACACATTACTTATTACTATATACTAAGTATATAATTATAGGTATTGTTAACATTTTTACTAAAAAGAGTTTCAAAAGAAGATGTGCATGAACTAGGAGAGTGGATGGGACGTTCGGGCTTCAAATGGCTCTCACATGATATTCAGAACGAGATCATTGATATATTAGGGAGATCTGTTTTGCGCTCCGTGGTATTAAAAGTCGGGAATATTTTGCTATTATGGTTGACGAAACTTGTGACATATCCATCCGTGGACAATTAATATTCTGCATTCGAACTGTGTAAACATTTTGATATTTTTGAGGAATTCATGGGCTTTTATGAGATTCCGAACACTGAGGCCAAAACTTAAAAAAGGGAAAGAGTGAGTCATTCATTAATTTATTTCAGTGATCAGACCCCCCCCCAAATAATTTTGACAAGTCGGCGCCCCTGTGGTCCATAATAGCCTAGTGGTCGAACCTGTTGCACTGCAATGTGAACGCCGCTTTAAAAAAGTGTTTACAAAGCCGTTTACCTTGCGGATCAAGTTACAATTAGCCCATCTGAAACAAGCTAGATCAGGTATCACTCTTTTGAGAATTTCAACACGCACATTCATATGTGAAATGCCTCCAGATACTTTCGAGACGAACCACAGAGGTGGGAGTGAAATATAAATCTGTGTCTTTGAAGAGATGTGTTTATAGACAATGTTCACCATAACGTTATGCACTTTTGACGTCCCAAGCTTGAACATTTTTGAAAAACAAAAATACTTAACCTATAGGGAGGTGAGATGAGGGAAGGGAAGATAAAGAGATGCATATATATATATATAGAGAGAGATTCAGTAGGCAGTACTGAACAGCAGCATATGGACCCATATATGGGTAACCCATACGTTTGCTCGTCTGTTTGAATTGAAGCGTATAAGTCTAATTTATGCACAGAAAGGCTAATTGGTACTGGGTCTACAGTTTAAAGTTGGATCCAAACCACTGTCCCATATGCCTCAACCAGATATCGAACACGGAAGCCCTTGATTACAAGGCGACGACTGTAGCACTACAGAATGGGAAGGCCCGGGCATAAGCCATAAGTCAAAACTCGATGCAGACATCAATACACTCGACTCCATATGTTTACAGTTTACCAAGGCAACACACGTAATGCCTTACAGGGAAGCTAGTAATTAGGATCTAAGGGTTCCTCTTTTATTGCCGGTGAGTGTACCTTTAAAGTAAATCATGCATGTTTGAAGTATAAACATGACACGAAATCTGATAGGATAACCGACAGGTTCATTTACAAGTAACGGCGCGCGTTTTTGTTATGATACACAGTAAACCAGGGTTGTTAAAGTTCCAGGAATTTTAAATAAATTCAGTTCCGGTCCAGGAGAGAAAATCAGCAAGCGTAAATGGGTTCTGGACCGTAAAGAACCTTCTTATCTGTAAAGTACTTCAATTCGGTCCAGGAACCTTTTTCCCCGATCAATTTAAATACGGTCCGGGAACCTTTTGTTCCGAATCAATTTAAATAGGGTCCAAGTTCCGGATTGAAATGAAACAATACACAACTTAGATCGAATACGGACCTCACGATACACAATAATCCACTTGTGAGCATGAAAGACTAATCCAGGAGCTGGCTGTCTCGAGAATCTAAGGTACAAGGTAGAAATGGGCGAAACGCAAACGCTGCAGTCACGTTACAACTCTCCATGTAGCGCCATTCTCTCGCGCGCGTTCCTTCACTTGGTTGTAGCAGCACTGCCGTTCCCTGTTCTAATATCTGCTGGGAACACAGCAGCCTCACGTTACCTCATCGACGGCTCCTATTGGCTGCGGTTCCTGGATCGGATGCCAGAGCAACACGTGACGGGTTTGCTTGAACTCAATGTGACGCCATATAGTCCATTGCGTTACGTACAGTAACTCTTCGACAAGGGAGTTTTTGAACCTGGCCCACGACAGAACAAAGCGTTTTGACTTATTCCCTGCGCTACGTTTTCTACAACCGCAGTGTGACATTCCAATGTAAAACGTACTCGCGGGCATTTTTGGAAGGCAACTTTTAATCGGTCAAGCCTGGTCTGTAATTGTAAATAAATTCAATCCCGGACTGGGAGAGAAAATCAGCAAACGTAAATGAGTTCTAGACATGAATAACCTTTAAATCATTTAAATTCGGTCCAGGAACCTTTCTTCCGGATGAATTTAAATTAGGTCCAGGAACCTTTTTCCAGAAGGAATTTCAATTCGGTCCAGGAACCTTCTCCAGAATGAATTTCAATTCGGTCCAGGAATCTCTTTTACGGAAAAAATTCAATTCGGTCCAGGAACCTTTTACGCTCACTGATTTTCTCTCCTGGACCGGAAATGAATTTATTTAAAATTCCTGGACCTTCAACAACCCTGCTTGAAGAGGAATCCAGGAAAGCGATAAGCTGAAAAAACAGCTGTGTCAAAGCGATACAAAGGTCCCTACTACGTTTTGGTCAATGTTAAACCTCACTAGTGTTAAAAAGGTTTTGACTACATTCATTTATTTGTGTAATTTCCATCTGTATAAAGTTAATGAGGTTTTGAGAAAAACTGAAAACCTGCGTGTTGCTACAACGAAAGCAGGAAAGCAATTCTTCATTAATGGACCTTTTTTGTTGTACACTGAGGTTAAACGATGGACTAAGTGTGGCGTGGACCTCCTGGGACCACTCTCTGTGTGACTGTAACACCAAAATTTTGTAGTGTATATAGCACGGTAACGTAAAATCGAGGTTGCACTGTATAACTCTTGCCAAAATGCTCGTGGAGACTCATTTGAAGCAGGCAATAATTAGCCCCCAAAGAAGAAGAGTACGGTCACAAAATCAATGGCAGAGCCTCCGATGAGGGACATTTCGCTACTTGCTCCCTTTTCAGCTACGTTTCGCGGAACAGCCACGTCCTGAATAACTCACCCGTCCCACGTTAACCTTTTGGCCGAAAGATCCACTTACGGTGGAAGATTGGGTTTTCTATCTTCTTGCCAACTCAGCTTCGTCAACCGGTTTCTCTCCATGTAAGAAGATCTTCCTCTTCTTCGCTAACCGAATGGAAATTTGCCGTTTCGATTGGTTCCCCGAACGAGCTTCGGCGAAACTACACGATCGCGGAATTCGGTCGTTCTTACGGAAAATGGGATTCGGACCACATCACGATCTTCTAGATAGACCATGGTTCTCCGTGCAGCTGAGTTGCGTCACTATTATGATTTCTCTCTCTCTCTCTCTCTCTCACCAGTCTGTAAAGTATAAAAGTAAAGTGCTCCCCTGTGCTTTGCACCACGCCATGAAGGCGAATAGGGGGTGTGGAGTTAGGGTCCCACACCTTCATGATCAGGGTGAGAAACATTGAAAACTGGTGGGGGGAGAAAGTTCTTAATCTAGAAACCCCCTCCCCCACAAACATATGTGTAAATTATACGATTTATATATATTTGCAATGTTTAAAGTAAAAATAGATTACTAAATTTAAAATATATTATTATTATTAATTACATAAAGGAAATTGATTTGTTACTTTTATACATATCAGATATTGCAAAGCAGCTAACTAATTCCTTTACTAACCGGTTAAAGATGTTAATAAATTATGAAATAGTTGAAGTGGTTTTATTTTGTGTAAGTTTTTGTTTAGTTTGTGCTTTATGTTAATATAAATCAATTAGATTTCATAGTTATTATTTTCTTGTTTTAATTTTATTCTGCGTATTGATGTAGATTTGTTACTGATCTCTTGAGAGAGAGAGAAAGCATTCACAACTACACTAATTTGTGTGTGTTTACGATATTATTCTTACAAGGGAGGTTATCTAAGTGTCCCCCTCCGATTTCCATGAAACTTGGCAGGTGTATAGAGGGGCCCAAAGGAAGACATACGTGTTATTTCTTCTTCGGCTAAAACTGTTTTAGGGGGTAAAACCCGCCTCAAATGTCAAGACGAGGACAAATTGACGTGGGGATCTGACCCCTGTGTCCCCCCTCCGATTTCCATGAAATTTGGAAGGTGTATAGAGGGACCCTATGCTCCCTGTTTCTTCCTATGCCATATTTACGTGGTTTCGGTGTCAGATCCCCACTTCAATATCTCCTCATCTTGACATTTGAGCGGGGGGGAGGGGTTGTCCCCTAAAACCGTTTTTCAACTGAAACACAAAAAGATGTACTTCTTCCTTTAGGCCCCTCTATACACCTGCCAAATTTCATTGAAATCGGAGAGGGACACTTAGATAACCTCCCTTGTTAGTAAAGTATATTTGAAATTAAAAGTAATTGCTTATCTTTTGTTTGTTATAGCAAAAACTCTCCCCCGCCGGATTTTTTTGTGGGTGGGTTTGAGGCCAAGATTGTTGGTGGGGGAAATCCCCCCCCCCAGGATTTCGCACCCTGTAATCTCGATTACGGCCGAAGGTGGTGGTGATGTGATCAGCACCACACCCCTGGCCGCCTTTGTCCCCAAGAGTTTCCTCCAGATACCCACTTAGCAGCATGTGCTATTGTTTTCATGTACCCGATATGAGTCGCAATTGAAAACGAAAAGCAACTATATATCCCTCTAATCACGGATAGCGAGGCACGCTACTATCCTGGAAAATGAATATGAATCTGAAATTATATATTGCATACCATGCACGCCCAGAAGCGGGGGAAAGGAGGGTCATGGCTCTCTCTAAAAACAAATGCCAACCTAAAATTGTATATTTCAAACGTATTATTTTTTTTTCAATCACAGGATTTGTGTTAATTATTAGTAGGGCGATGCAGGAACATGCTAATTTCAGCTGAACGAGTGTTTTTTTGAGGTCCTCAGCAATATTAATAGGGGGATATGCCCCGTTTGTTTCCCCGGAAAATTGCGGACATCCATGTTTAGGCTTACCATACGTCCGGGATTACCCCGGACAGTCCTGTTTTTTTAGAGCTGTTCGGGGTGATGTCCGGGATTGTAAAATATCCGGGGTTTTGAGAATCTGAACTTGAAAATAGCTACCGGTATAGAATATTCATGACCAAAATTTATGACTGGCAAGGATCGATTATATCTTTTCTGATTTACAAGAGAGTGCACAAGTTATTAATGCAATTTTAAAAGATGCCGTAAATATTGATGACCTATTTGATGAACAAGGTAATTCAAAACCAAAAGGTAGGTTGTGGTTCAAGTTCTGAAAAAGTACCAGGTACTATTGAAGAGAAGTGGCAAGCAATTTTTAAGGTGTTTCAAAAGACTGATATTTCACGTAACAACATTTCTAGAATGTTTGTGTTTGCTATGTCTTTGGCTGAAACATCTGCTCCAGTTGAGAGAGTATTTTCAATTATGGGGAATATTTGGTCTGCAAAAAGCGGTAGACTTCTAGTATCTACTGTTAAATATCTGCTGAAAGTTAAAATTAATTTAGAACTTTCATGTTGTGAATTTTATGATGTTATTAAAACAAACAAGCCATTTCTGAAAAAAGTCATGTCTAGTGAAAATTAGAACCGAGTCAACTAACAGATAATGCTACCTAGAACAGAGAGGTTTCCTAAATATCAGAAAATGTATTATTCAATTACACATTTGAAAATTAATTGATTGATTTTAGTAAATAATGTTAATATTTGTTTGTACAATTTATAGTTTAATGTTCCAATAAAATGTTAAGGCTTTTAAGTCATTTCAATTTATTTTTGTAAAAAAGAACCCTGACATTCAGCAGTAACGAGTTGATCGCGAATATGTCCTGGGTTGGACCAAAAAAAAATATGGTAAGCCTATCCATGTTACATACATATAATTTCATTTCAGTCACATTAATTTGAAGGGCCAGGGGGAAAAACGATGAATGTCGATTTTTCGCCCATTTTGAGATCGCAACGCCATCTGATAGTTCAGAAGCTGTACTATAAGAATGAGAACGGCCTTGGTTGGGAAACGATGAGAAGTGCCTGAAAAACGCATTATTATTTTGGCATATATTAACGTTCTTATGGAAAGAAATACTTTGTTTTTCATTTCCTGGCAAATTGTCTCGAATGAACATTCATCGTTTTCCCCCCTGGCCCTTCATTTGTGTTAACAGAATAGCGGTGATCCCGTCAGAAGGGCGCTTAGGAGAGTCAGGTTAGATTACAGATGTGGGTGATTCCAGATGAGAATTTTTCCAGTACTAATGTCCTTACATGAAGAGGCTCTGGAGTTCACCCAGCCTCAAAAAAATTGGAAATTTGGGGTAAAGGCGACTCTTCGTTACATCACCTCCGTAAACGGCTTAAATTCTGAATATGTAGCCTCTACCTCACACCCCCTCTATGCCTTGATGGCAGTGGCGACGATTATGCGGGGGGGGGCGTTCCCCCCACTTTTGCGCTTAACCTGATGTACCAAGGAAAAATAAACAGTCCTTGCACCACCCTCCAGTTTTGGAACCCAATCGCCGCCACTGTTTCATAGCATACTGCAATACGCAGGGGATCAATCTTCTATTAGACAGAAAAATAATGAATTTTAAGTATAGTGTAAAACGAACTTGGAGTTGAACGGCATTTGGAGTGTCACTATTCATCTTATCGACCCCGAAAAGTATGGATTCCACACTAATATCGGTCGTTTTCGATTATATTTACATGCCACCCCCTTCCCACCTCACCCCTAGAGGTGCCAGAGGTGTCATGGAGTTGAACGGCATTGGGACTGTCACTATTCAACTTAGCGATCCCGAAAAATATAGATTCCACACTAATATCGGTCGTTTTCGATTATTTTTACATGTCACCCCCTTCCCACCCCCACTCCTAGGGCTGTCTTGGAGTTGAACGGCATTGGGAGTGTCACTATTCATCTTAGCGACCCCAAAAACTATGTATTTCACACTAATATAGGTTGTTTTCGATTATTTTTACATGTCACCCTTCCCACCCCTAGGGGTGCCAGGGGTGTATTTCTCCTACAGTATTTCTTTTCAGGTTGCAAGTGATACTCGTACCAAGTTTGGTTGAAATCGCTCCAGGCGTTCGAGAGTTGTGCCGGAACATACACACACACATATATACACACATACATCCATTTTTATAGATAGAGAGATTGATAATTAAGTTAAATGCTATAGGTTCACTATAGGAAACTAACGATTGTTTTTGAGGTCAAGTGTTTTAACTAGTGTTTTGAGGGACCATGGTTAAAGAAATGCCATGGTGCCCCTTTAAAAAAATGCTTTCTTTGCTCTGTCCGGGAAAAAAAATCCTGCTGACGTCCATGCCTCTAACTGAAGCTGTTAAGAAGCAAAGGTTCCATAAGACATATATATATAAGTTACAAGGTGAAAGAACGTTTGAATTGTTTTATTTTTTAATGTTTTTAATGTAAAGTTGCCTCGAAGGGAGCTCCAACCCCTACTGGAATCAGTATATCCTAGTTACGCCACATAACGAAAGATTGAAGTATTGATATTTATGCGTTTGAATTTGAATATAGCGTTTTAAAAGCAGTACTTAGTTTCAGCGCTCCTAGTGTTAGAAGTTTGAAGTAAACGAATTTGCTGCATTTCGAATTTTAAAGAAACTAATGCAGCGTATTGGCACTTTCATTGCATGACAAATGTTACCCTAATGTTATATTGATATACATACACCACAAACGTATACAGTATGTAACATTCTTATTTGTACACACTGATTTTCAAAGAAAATACTTTAATAAATGAAAGGAAATACACTCTATTGAAATTGTCTCTTTACAATTCAATAACTAATATCATTAGGAACATAAAATCTTACCCAAATTCTGTATAACCAATGACAATAATAAATTAAATGAAACTGAAAGAGAAACATGCCATTTTTTGTACAACTTTTCCATTCTTACACTTAACAATATAAAAGAAAAAAGTATATTCAGAGCAAATTGACTGACAGTTCTAATACTTTGATGCGTATCCTTTGGCTTTAATTACTGCTTGACACTTGTTCTTCATAGAATTAACCAGTTTTCGACATGTTTCAGAGCATATTTTATTCCACTCGGCTTTCACAACAGTTTTCAACTCTTGTTTGGACTTGACGCCTGCTTTATGGACTCGCCTCTTCAAAATTGCCCATAAATGCTCAATGGGATTTAAGTCTGGACTTTGAGCTGGTGTTTGTAGTAGTTTGGGCACATTCCATATTAGCCAATTCATGTTAACTTTGCGCCTTATGCCTACAGTCATTGTCTCGTTGGAATCTGTAGATAGGCGGCATGTGCATTTCTTGTGCACTCTGCTTTACATTGTTCTTCAATATGTCCAAATAGACATATGCATCCATGATACCATCAATAAACTGGATGGTACCAACACCTTTGGACGACATACCTACAGCCCCAAATCTTTAATGACCCACCACCGTGTTTAACTGTTGGAAGTGTGTTAATGTGATCATTGTCTTTATTTGATTTTCTCCAGACCCTATTTATCCCATCTGACCCGTATATATTAATATTGGACTCGTCTGACCATATGACACTATCCCAAAATTCCTGGTCCTTGTGGATGTGCTCTTTCGCGAATGAAAGATTCCTGCGATTCACCTTATTTACATATGGCCTCTTTCGTGGTATTCTGCCATGATATCCATGCTTCCACGAGCAGGCACGTATCCAGAAATTCTTTTCGGGGGGGGCTAAACATCATTTTTTTACAGGGGTATAGATAGAACCTCACAAGGTTTAAGGCCGATGGTGGAGAATCAGTTCCAAAACGGTGGGGGGGGGGGGGCAAGAAAAGTTTACTTTCTCTTGGTAGACAAAGGTTAGCATTAAAAAGCCATAGTGCGGGGTCAAAAATGGAGAGCAACTGTCTCCTAAATCTGCCACTGTTTAAGCTACTGTTTTTTTTCTTTTTTTCTTTTTTTTTCAGAACGTGATATCGGGACATTTTTTATCTCTCGACTCCTCTGTTGCAATGTACGAACGTTGTGTTTGTGCCGAAACGATCTCAGTATGTGTATGTGTCCGTTTCACGAAGCTGTTATGTAATGGACAATCCATTCGAATGTTTTGATTTGATTTATTTTATTTTACTTCGCGTTTTGTGCCTCTTGGCTAATTTGCGAAGATGGGGATGAGTGATGAAATGATGAAATTGATGAATGGACATTCACAAACAACCATGCCCGAGCAGGATTCGAACCCGGGACCCTTTGGCGTCGCAGCGCGATGTGATAACCACTCAGCCACAGGGTCCGGCCCATTCGAATGTGTTCTCCCAGGTATAGATATGATCCTTTATGGTATTGCCGCCTGCCTTCGAAACGTAACCTTAACAAAAATCCTAATATTCCATCCTTGTGACTTGGATCTTCAAGATTTAGGAAGAATTCAGACCGAAGGCACACACACGTCGTTTGCAATGAGTGACCCAATAAACAGAGACTTTTCACATCGTAGCGGCACGACAGGCTGCACAAGCCTGTGTTCGATTTGTGAAATCCTCAAGCGACACATATAGCTTGTAGCTTTGGTGTGAAACCTGGTGGGTCAATCTCATTGTCACCTTGAAACGGCAGCCCGTGTTGACCACAGAAGAAAAATATCTTGTCAACCGGTGGTAATGTGCCTTAGTTTCATTCTATCTTCTTTTTCTGTACTTGTTAATTAAACAGGCAACATCTTACGGTTGGGCATACACCAGAGATGTGCATGCACAAATTTTAGCGGAAAATGCAGGCTCCACCAGGCATACTGTGCCATTGCTCTACAGCGACAGGAAAAGATCAAGCGAAGCCAAGGGTGACTCGGTAGCTCACTTGGTAGAACAAAGAATGGCACCAGAGACCCTGGTTTTCGAGTCATGGTCGAGCTTGCTTTTTTCCGCTAAAATTTCCACATATGCAACATCTTCTTGCTTTCTCTTCTCGACATTCATAAAATTTTCGGCCTTCATGGCTGCCCCTTTGTGGTAGTTAGTGTTTGAGTGTTTTTCCAAAACAGTTGACTTAAAAGTCCTTTTTTAACCCACGAAATTCTCGGACTGCATACAGGAAACTTTGTCCGGTCACTAATAAATCGTCACTCAAAACTTAGATTTTCAGTCGATCTGTGCAGCTTATTTCCTTTTTTTAAAAAAAATGATGCTCCAATGCCCATTACTGCTGAAATATTTACTTTAGAGACCTTCGATCTCTTCGGGTCATGACCCGAAACTATAGTGCAGGAGGCCTTAGAAAGATCGCTTCGCGGGCTTACAGCAGACGACAATATCGGGGTGTGCCTGCGAGAACCAACCAGGTCCGCGAATCAGCGAGCCCGGTTGCCACAGCTAGCTCGCTGCACCCTTCTGGAAGGGTGAGTGACCTCTGCCTCTTGCTACCTCGGTCTGTTTGTTCGGCTGAGGAGCAGACGACACAAGAGTATCGGCAATAGTGTGCGAGCGACGTCTGCTGTTAGCCCGCGAAACGCTCGTTCTAAGGCCCCCTGTACTATAGCACTACACTGTCGGCAATGTCTTCAGCTTTGGACCCGAACTTGTAATAGTGGCAGACTTCCGCACTTTCCAGCAAAATGTGTCACTAGTTCTCCCCCCCCCCCTAATCTCTACATAGTATAAAACTGTCAATGGACACTGACTGATCACTAACCGACTGTCACACTTACTCCTGAAACCTTATTGAATGATTCTGTTGTACAGACCAACCGTGAAATTGAATCCGCGTATTTATATCCATATTATATTCTGGAATATTCCGCACATAAAATGTTTTGTAGTTCGACTCCACCTCCTATTCACTTTTCAGAGAATTAGTAATCAAACGAATCACCCGACTGCCTTCAACAGTGCTTTCTTGTGCAACTTCCAAATGCTGACAAATCTTTAAATAATGCTCAAGTTCGTTGCGACAACACCGAGCAAGAAAAGTTTACATACAATATTATCAGTAACAGGTTATCCCTCAGGGTTCTAGAACATTCTCCGCTTTTCCTCGATCTCTTTAATTTATAATCACAATATTTTATTTCACACACACAAGCCAAAAACCTCATTTTATCTAGTGTAAATCGAAAAATTTCGGAGGGGCTCGAGCCCCCTCAACCCCCCTCTGGATACGTGCCTGTCCGCGAGGCACGTCGAACAGTTTGATCGGACATCATCTTGCCAGCAAAATTTTCTACTAACGGTCGTAACTGAGGAACACTTAGTCGGGGGTTTTCTCGCACTCTTTTTAAAATAAAGCGTTCATCACATTTATTCAACAGTCTCTCTTTTTTGGTTTTCTCGGCACATTCTGTGTTGAACCTTCCTCTCTAAATTTGTTTGAACTGTGGAGTGCGATTTATTAACAATTTTTCTTAATGAATAACCTCTATGGGCCAAATTTATAATAACATCCTTCAGATCGGATTGGAACTACGTTCCTTCACCTTGCCCATTTCGAACACTCTGATAGATAGACGATAGGCCTACAACAATACCTACGCCATCATTCCGCTTGACGGGGAGCGCGCCTGCATGTTCAAACTTGTTACGAAGTTGCAAACTGCACGAAATCGCCCGAATAGAGGTGGCGCTGTATGCGAGGAAGATTGAAACTCTTGTCTGTACGAATAACAATATTGCATGAAACAGCGTGTTCTTCTCTTTTCACACAAATTATATGCTCTGTTTATACACTTTGAACATACATTTTTATTGACATTTGTTGGTGAAACCTTCATTAACATTAATTTCCGGGTACATATGAAAATAATTATATTTACTAGTAGATATGACATTTTTTCCTCGGAAATTCTATGTGTACGAATAACAATGTTACATACTGTATTAATCACGACGAAAGATCACTAATTTTTGTATATGTAAATGTTAATTAATTAACTTTCAGAATGTTTATACTTTGCATATCATTGTTATTTATAGTGTTGTCATCTCTTATTTGCAAACTAAATCTTGTGCTCCTAAAGCATACTTCAAAAAATTCAGAATTGTTGTATACGTTTCATATTTAACCTAAACAGAAAGGAACATGTATCTCCCTATTTAAAGAAACTTTCTTGGCTAAACATTAACAATAGAAGAAAATACTTAACACTCACTTTGACGCAAGAAGTACAATCTAAAAATCCACAAACATAAAACCGCCACATATAACAAGTCCTTCATTGTTACAGTGATCAGGGAATGGAACAAACTGCATGCACCATTGATTAACATTATTTGCCATCAAAGTTTTAAGAAAAAGCTGAAGAACTTACTATTGTCCCAACAACTTCATTAACCTTCAGATGTTAAGAATTGCACCTGTACTTATACATCATATAATGAATACCTAACCTACACCCCCCCCCCCGCACACACACTGAACTACTGAAGACTTATTACTTATCTTTACTCCACAGGATATACTCTAATCTATTCAATGTATTATTTTATCATTGTATTATCTATCTTTATTGTATTATCATGATCATTATGTGTTTCTTTTCTTTTTGTTTTTATTCATTTATTGTATCTTTGACAAGGGTTGGTTGTAAAAACGGCCCACGAGGCCTGCTTAAATAAAGACCATTCTATTCTATTCTATTCATTATTTGAAAGATTTCCCAAAAAATCCATGCTATTGGACAATTATTATATATCGTGAATATGCTACAGAATGTGCTTGTATGTATGTAGACTATATAGGTCCTTCTTTGTGGACTCTGAAACAGCACACTCTGATTAGCTGCTCTCTTAGTGGCGGAACTCATGTCGAAACACAAATTAGGGATCCCGAGGCAATCCCACACACTGAGCCGCCGCGATATCGCACCCAAATAGCAAGATCAACTCTGCATTATGTAAAGTTTAGTCTGTTGCCACCTGCTAGTTCCCCCACTCTCCGCACTGGCGCTACGATCGTTATCTGTCAACCGTTCCCAAGGGAATCCGATTGCAGAAGCTTTCATCGCACCCACTTGGCGTGTAATGGAATTCAATGGGGGTTGCCAGGTCATATACAATTTTATCTCCCACGACGCACACGATTTTCCACTGGGTCAAGCTGTTTATGATTGTGCGTTCGTCGTTTGGATCCGAAAACAAACCCTCTTCGAAGCGGCAGCATCGATGTGAAAAATAGCGCGGAACACTTTTTTATAGGCAGTAAAATGGCAGCTGGAGTCAGACTGTGGGAAGTTGTCAGGTGATGTGCGGAAAGATGTTAAAAAATGATGGAATGTAAACAAACCTTGACCTTTTGGTGCTCGGGGAATGTATCACGGTTCAATGCCATTCCTTCCACAAATCCTTCGAAATGTACCTACAGGCACAGGCCTAGACGTCTAAAGTGCGTGAGAGAGAGAGAGAGAGAGAGAGTGAGTGAGTGAGAGAGAGCGAGTGAGTCAGTGAGTGAGCGAGAGAGAGAGAGTGAGAGAGGGAGGGAGAGAGAATGAGTGAGGGAGGGAGGGAGGGAGAGAGAGAGGGAGGAGAGAGTGAGTGAAGGACTGTGTGTGAGAGAGAGTGAGTGAATGAGGGAGGGAGGGAGGGAGAGAGGGAGGGAGGGAGAGAGGGAGGGAGGGAGAGAGAGAACGAGTGAGGAAGGGAGAGATTGAGTGAGGGAGAGAGAGTGTGAGTGAATGTGTGTGAGAGATAGAGAGGGAGAAAGAGAGAAATATAGGGACTGTGTGTGTGAAAGATAGAGGGAGAATGAGAGAGAGAGAGTGAGACAGGGAGAGAGAGAGAGAGAATGAGAGAAAGGGAGACAGAGAAAGTGTGTGGAAGAGAAAGAGAGAGAGGGTGAGTGAGTGAGTTAGTGAGTGAGAGAGTGAGTGAGTGAGAATGTGAGAGTGAGTGAGAGTGTGTTAGAGAGAGTGAGAGAATGTGTGTGTGTGTGTGTGTGTGTGTGAGAGAGAGAGAGTTCCATTATTCATTATCATAAATGATATAACAATAGCACATACCCATCATCTAAATATCCTACAAAACAAACAATAATGGTGAAAAGAGAAAATAACAGCAAAGAAAGGAAAGAATAAACACATTAAAGAGAAAGAGACAAAAGAAAAAGTGACCTGAATGTACTGAAAGATTTGATTTGTTTTTTATTAGCGTCGCTTTTCTGCCACTTATGGCTAATCGCGACGATGAGGATGATTGGTGATATGATAAAAAGACACTCACAAAGAACACTAATGCTAAGGTTGGGATTCAAACCCGGGACCTATGTCCTCGTAGTGCGCTGTGATATCCACTTCGCCACATAGGTAGGTAGAAGATCTCAGCTTATAGATAATATTAAAGTAAGTGCATCCTGCGCAGACATGAAGCTCAAGGTGCAAGATCGTAGAGGGTGGGGGTTGCAGTGAAAAACCTGCGAGATTTGTTAAAAGTCCAGGAATTGTAAATAAATTCGATTCCGGTCCGGGAGAGAAAATCAGAAAGCGTAAATGGGTTATGGACCGTAAAGAACCCTTTTATCTGTAAAGTAAATTCGGTCCAGAAGCCATTTTCCGGATCAATTTAAATACGGTCCAGGAACCTTTTTTCAAGGGAAGAATACGCAACTTGGACCGAATTTAAATTGTGCGAGAAAAAAGGTTCCGGTCCTGCAACAGAACCCAATAGAACCCATTAGAATTTTTGGGTCCCTGGACCTTCAGCAACCCTGAAACCTGCCCATTAGAACAGAGAAAAATGAATGATTGAATGGCTGACTTTCGTTATGTTTCAGAAACATTACACCCTTAAAAAAAATTGCAGTATAAAGCCTGCATCACACGGAACTGGATAACCAGTAGGTATGACCTAGTTGGCGCTGGACTGGCTACCCATTTGCTAGTTTTCGCCTCACACGATACTTATCAACGTACTTGTCGATAGACTTTTGTTCCCATACGAGGGAAGTTGTAATGGCGGCCGCGTGAGATGTAAACAATGTATCACTTCACATTTTTAAAAGCCGATAACTATTCAACCGAGAGGAATAACGTTTCGTATAAAACGTTATTAGATACAAAACAATGGCGCTGCTTAAATACATACTTTACAACGTTTACTGTACACGCATGGAATAATATTTTAGTTGTTTCAATTGTGAACACCGTGCACTCATCATAGATGGTGTAACTCGACGTGTCTTTCATGCTGTATACGTTATACATTGATGGAGTAACACTCGGAAACCACAGACAGAAACGCTTCTTTGCACACTCAAAGATTATCTTCACATGGCGAATCTTTGCTCTGATTGGCTGTTCCACAGAATCCAGTCGAGGAAAGCAAGTAGCAATTAGAACATGTCCTATTCCTCCAAACCAGTCAAGCAGTCAGCCAGGCGGCCATGATTGCTACCTAGAAAGTCAGTTCAGCGCCAACTAGGGCATTCTTACTAGAATTTCAGTTCCGTGTGATAGGGGCTTTAGCCCTAATTGTTACTGTTGGGTTGCTAACTGGGGGGGGGGAGGATCTGAAAACAAGGAGGGTTCACAAGAAACCAGTGTTGTTAAAGGTCCGGGAGCACATAAATTCCGGAAACTTTTGTTTCGCACAATCTAAATTCGGTACAAGTTGCGTATTGTTTCATTGAAGAAAGGTTCCAGGACCGTATTCAAATTGATCCGGGAAAAAGGTTCCTGGACCGAATTGAAATACTTTAGAGATAAAAAGGTTCTTTACGGTCCAGAACCCATTTACGCTTGCTGATTTTCTCTCCTGGACTGGAATTCAATTTATTTATAATTCCTAGACCTTTTACAACCCTGCACAAAATCCCTCGACCGTCCCCCTGTGCCATCTATGCTCTCAAATCACTGTCTACCTGAAAGAAGACAGTGATATTGGCAGCCTTTCATTTCAGTGCATCCAGACTGGACATCTACCGCCCCCCACTAGTAAATCCCCCGGGACTAGGGACTCGATTGAATCCAATCTGTCGAATCGGTTTAAGCCCCGACGTGTTTACACAAACGGATTCCATGCGTGAGTCAATCGACGCAGCTGGCCACTTGGCAGTGGACCATGTTACACGGCATAGCAACAGCTGAACAATTATGCAGGGACTCACCACGCGACACTTTCAGCGCACGAAGAGGGGATCAAGTGGAACTACTTTTCGAATTTTGCTTGTTTGTACACAGAGGCGTCTCGTGAAGGCATGCGCCAATTGTGGGAAAAAATACAGCTAGCTCTGCGACGACATTAATGAGCATTTCTACATTCTAATTTCTTCATATAGAAGAAGTATTTATTTATTTTACACGAGAGCGCTCAACTAAGCTTATATTACATTTCTTGGATCTGAAGTGAAAGAAAGTAATAATTATTTTCCCACAATTGAAGCAGTCCTCAAAATTTAATGTTCGAACTCTCTGCACTACAGAAATTCCTTGACAACCTAAGATTTAACACTTTATCAAAAGCTTCCTATCTCCCCCCCTAAATTAAATACTCAATCCTACCACCATGATTTCCAAGCCAATTTTAGAGTGGATATTGCAGAGGCGTCTCCTGAACGCATGCTGAGCATGCGTCAACTGTGGGAAAAAGGACAGCTTTCTCTGCGACGACATTAATGAGCATTTCTACATTGTAATTTCTTCATATAGGAGAAGTATTTATTTCAGACAAGAGCTCTCAACTACGCTTATATTACATTTCTTGGATCTGAAGTGAAACAAAGTAATAATTATTTTCCCACAATTGACGCATGCGTCACTTCAGATCGAAGAAATGTAATATAATCTTTGTTGAACGTTGTCGTGTAAAATAAATACTTCTCCTATATAAAGAAATTAGAATGCAGAGATGCTCATTAATGTCGTCGCAGAGCAAGCTGTATTTTTTCCCACAATTGACGACCTAAAAATTATATAATTCACACATAATTTCATTTCAATCACAGTAATTTATATTAATTATTATAAATTCGTTGAAGAAACATGATAATTTTAGACTGAAACAGTATTTTTTGAGGGGGCATCACTATTTTGGAGGAAAATATGTGTCCTTTACCCCCCTGGAAAAAATTACCTTGCTTGCCCCTCCCTGGAAAAAAATCCTGCGGACGTCCATGTTACTACCTATATGGTTTGAGTGTGCGAATAATATAATTTGGGGGGGACGCATGAAATGATTTTGGTGAGGATTGCGCCATTGGCCTTGGGGGAAATGGCACCCCTGAGCGGGGGAATGGTACGGATTCCTCCCCCCAATTTTTTTAACCCCGGCGGAAGATTTTTTTAAAAAAATCCCTGTCAGGGGTGTTTCACTCCCCCCTAAAGAAGATGGGATTTAAAACATATAGTATACCATGTCTTAACTGTAAAACAAGCATCACGGAAAGCAGTTATTTAACCTTTAAAACAATTGCATTCTATAGAGCGACCACAAGGAAACAAACCTTGGACGAAAAATTCCCACGCAGCTTCCCCTTCTTTCGTTCAGCTCGGCCCATAAGGAAGCATGCTCCACTCTGCCCCTCCCCTCCATGCGAGAGTACGGTGCACAGGTGTCGCGGCTCTGCGCAGGTTTCTTTGCTTGTGGTTCGACTATACTTCGCATCAGAGGTTGTACAAAGAGCTCCCAGACTAGATCAGTTGATCTATTTCATTGTTACACCTACGAAAACTTGCCACCATGGCAAGTTGATATCGTCAGCTTTATACGTTGGAGGAAGAACACATTTCTCGCCGCACGCCGTCAATGAGTTGAACGATCAATAGAAATTTGATCAACGTTACTAGTTCAAAATCTATTTTTGTGCATGCGTTTTGGTTTTCTTGTAGTATGTACAGGGTGAGTCGAATGTCCCTGACCACCCCTTATAAAATGAAAGTGAGTGGAGATTGCAGAAATTGGTCATGGTAGTATTATGTTAGGTCTAAGGGGGGAGACTTTTTGGTGCATATCATGACAACGTCCGCCATCTTGGTGACCGCCCTCTTGGATCCAACTTCATTTCTTTAAATGGGGAGGGGGGCATGTTGGGTATGGTTTTGGGCTAAAATTTCACCAGGAATTCAGTGGTGAAGTCGGATTTCTGAAAACCTTAATGATAAGGAAGTTATGGGCATATGAAATTGATAATTACGTATCATTTACAGGTGCTGAACTATGCCCGTGCTATAGCTCGTGATTTCAACGAACGGAACCCAGTGTCGCACGTTACAGTGTCCCAATTGCTGAATAGGTTCGAAGAGACCGGTACAGCCGGCAGCCAACGAGAAGATCGCTGAATGAAGGGAGACGGGGCACAGAGGGAAAAGGAGGGTCAGGTTCATTTGCAGAATTTAGGGGTGGTTGGGGGCTGGTCGGGGAGAAGGAAGTCTTGTTTTCTTCTTGGCGGGTCATTGTCAAGCTGACGAGAAGAGTTCTGGCGGAAGAGCACCTCCCCCACGCGAAAGAGTGGAGTCGCCTGGCAGTACGTCACACCTCTTCTGTCAGCGCTCTTCTCGTCGGCTGCCAGCTGTACAGTCCAGGACGGGCCACGATCTGGTAGGCTCAGAACTACCACTGACGTAGGAACAGCTACGGCAGCGCTAGCATCGTTTGCCAAAATCTCCGCAGCGCAGCACAGTCGAATATCTGAAGCAATCTGGTGTCAGCCGGAGTTCCATTTGCAGGGTGTTAAAGATAGTTAAGTGGCACCGGTGCAAGCAGCAGCACCATCTCTTTAAGATGACAGAATCCCCTCATATTTTCAGCAAGATGAGGCACCACCTCATTATGGGTGACACATCACTATATGGCCAGTGGAATGGCCTCCCCGATCACCAGATTTGTCCCCACTCGATTTTTACCTGAGGGGTCATTTGAAGTCAATCGTGTATGCCGAAAAGATTCGTTCGGGATGTGGGTCACTTGGAGCAACGGATACTGGATGCCTGTGCACAAATCACACCTGAGATATTGCTTCGTATCCGCACAGCATGGGAGAACCGTCCCAACATGTGCATAGCACAAGAACACATTGTGTAACTTCCATATGCCCATAACTTCCTTATCATTAAAGTTTTCATAAATCTGACTTCAGAACTGAATTCCTGGTGAAATTCTAGCCCAAAACCATACCCCACATGCCCCCTCAACATTTAAAGAAATGAAGTTGGATCCAAGATGGCGGACATTGTCATGACATGCATCAAAAAGTTTTCCCCTAGGCCTAACATATTACTACCATGACCAATTTCTGCAATCTACACTCCCTTTCATTTTATAAGGGGTGGTCAGGGACTTTTGACTCATCCTGTAAATACACCAAGCGTTTCTAAATTACGTGTAAATGTTATCACAAGACTTAATGTCACAGGTTAGAACTACTCGCAAGCCAATAGTTTGGTTTACTAAAAGGTAACATATCCAAATTTGAATGCCCACACAAACAAACTCCCAAAATAAAATCACAAATACGCCAAAAAGCTTAATTTGCACACTGAATATATTTATTTTCTGTTCACAGTGTAGATGATTGTCTAGTTTTGAAAAAAAAACCTGAAAAAATTAATCCATTAAACTGGAACAATTTCTATGCTCGTTTTTTAGCGTTTTATGTACGTAAATGTAAAAATAAAACAAAGGAACACAGTCATGCAATCACTCATATTCCTGTAAAACTGTTCTTGAACGAATAAAAAGATGGCGTACTTGTAACGCTATCGGCTTAAACACAAGAGGTTCTAAGCATAAATTGGACTAAAAAATTAACTTGGACTAACATTTTTACCAGTTTAATATGACATTAAATATGCACACCCTACGGGCCGTTTTCTATGCTCACAAAATAGCAAGTATTCATTTGTTTTCCATTGTACAGTGGGATCCATTGTGTTGACATTAATTTTTCTCTTACATTCTGTGTTTTTAATAGTGATGTGCGTCTACGTGTAAACAACGATAGTCTACATTCTACACGTAGACTATTTTATACGCGTAGATTACGTAATCTATGTAAACAATATAGCGAAAGGTGATAAGTTAGCAAAGGGCGCCCTGGAATTAAAATAAAATTATACTGCGTATCAGTTGCTGATGTGTAAGGATAACTTTTCATACTCTTTCTTCCAAATTCGAATAATTTATCACCTAGGAAGAAACCTAATATAGGAAATATTCTAATGTTTTATGGGGAAAAGACCACTCTTGACTCATAACTGCCATCTGTTGTTTTTTTTTTGCATACTATTATCTTCTTCCATAGTTGATGATGGAAGAGAAGAGTAATTTTGTTGTAAATGGGATTCTTTTCAGTTCGTTATTAACCAATATAGTTAAAAATGTCATTTTCCTTTCATGAAAGCCTTGAAAATTAATTTTAATGCAATTTAGATTGTCTACGTAGTCTATGTAAACTACAACCCAATGTAATATACGCGTAGATTACGTGTAGACAACGGATGTAGACGTAAACTTATAGTCTATGGCACATCACTGGTTTTTAAGCATGGATTTTTATGTATGTTGGTGCAGATTTTGTCAACAGCTTGTTTTGAGTTTTCTTTCAATTCTTGAAGCTCTTATTGGGCCTAATAAAATGCACGAACATGCACGGTAATATTCATGGATCTCACTGTACGTGTGCTTGTAAATTAACAGGGACTCGCTGAATTCAAGAACGCTGTATCAATGTCAATATTTTAAAGTTGCTGATTTCGATTCGTTTTTGTATTCCAGAAAGGATTAATTTATTGTAATATTTTATGTTTAAATGCATGTTGAGTTTGTGACGGATCATTTCAAGACAAAATAATATCTTAACAAGTATAAATTGTGTTTTAATTCTTCAATGGAACAGAACTTGTAAAATATTAAGTTGAACGCTAAGTTGAGCGAAGTTTAACTTTTAAGTTATATAAAAGTCTGCTCAACCTTTGTGTGTTGTGTAAACTAGAAATTCAGTCTAATGTACAGTGGGACGCATTATCATCAAGCAAAATGACCATCACCATGTTTATTGTTTTACACAATGAGATATTCAAGAACGGACAAAATGCCAAGCACGAGCACACGTGAAAAATCCATTCCTTAAAATCATGTAAGATGCAGGAGAAAAATTAATGAAAATAGTCATGGACTATTTGCACTGTACAGCGTATTGGGAGTAATGTGGCGAAATGAATACCATATGTCCCTAAACATTAGGATAGGAACTCAAATATGGAATAGTAATGTAATGTCAATAAGCGTCTGAGGGAAGGCACCGAGAAAGGGATACCTCTCCCGCGGGAATGCGTCCTTCCCGGGGGGGGATACGTGCCCCCCCCCCCATTACCGTCCGCCAGGGTTCAGGAGGAAGCGCCGTGAGGGGCTGGTCACGTGACACGCGAGGGTTCTAGAGTTGATCTTGCCGTGCTTAGGGTGATCTCCGCTGGATGGGGAAGAAACTGTGTGAAAGGGACCAGATGTTCCTTGGGAGAGAGGCAGATGTCGCCTCGAGCGATCACTAAAACAAGGAACGGGGATAAGGAGCAGACGAAGGAATCGATGGACATGGACCGTGTTCCTGATACCGAATCGTTTCAATTTTCCCGGTACTCCAAAGAGCCTTGATCTTATGAAAATGCCTAATTGTTCATAACCAAAGCGTTACACTTTTCAGAGAAATATAGAATCAATGATGAGCAATATGGAAGAAAATAGAGCGGGAAAGAAGGAAGAAATTATGATAAAAGAAGGAAGATACACATGTGGAGAGAAAAGGGAGAGGGAAGATGAAAAGAAAGAA
Source organism: Lepisma saccharinum (assembly GCF_977018435.1). Classification (NCBI taxonomy): domain Eukaryota; kingdom Metazoa; phylum Arthropoda; class Insecta; order Zygentoma; family Lepismatidae; genus Lepisma; species Lepisma saccharinum. The sequence goes on along the minus strand of NC_139255.1, from coordinate 45,267,161 downwards.
TGATAAGAGAATGAAGCAAGGAAGATAAAAATGTGGAGAGCAAAGGGAGAGAGAGGATGAAAAGAAAGAATGAAGCAAGGAAGATAAAAATGTGAACGAAAAGGGAGATGGAAGATGAAAAGAAAGAATGATAAGAGAATGAAGCAAGGAAGATAAAAATGTGGAGAGAAAAGGGAGAGGGAGGATGAAAAGAAAGAATGATAAGAGAATGAAGCAAGGAAGATAAAGATGTAGAGAGCAAAGGAAGAGAGAGGATGAAAAAGAAAGATTGATAAGAGAATGAAGCAAGGAAGATAAAAATGTGGAGAGAAAAGGGACAGAGAGGATGAAAAAGAAAGAATAAGAGAATGAAGCAAGGAAGATAAAAATGTGGAGAGAAAAGGGAGAGATAGGACGAAAAAGATAAGAAAAGGAAGCGAGAAAGATACAAATGTGGAGAGAAAGGATAAAAAACAAAAAATGGTAAAAAAAGAAAACAAGGAAAAAAGAACAAAATAAGGAAAATGTAAGAGAAATGAGAAGAGATAAAAATAGAGAGAAAAGAAGGAAGAAATAAACAAGAACAAGATACTGAAACAGAGAATAAATAAATGCGGAGAAGAACAAGAGAAGGAAAGAAGGAAGAGAGAAACATGGAGGATGTAAAAGTGTAGAGAGATGAAGAAATAAGGACAAGCAAGGGAAGCAAAGAAAGAACATGGACAGATTAAAGAAGAAGAAATAGGTTTATTTAAAAAAAATGAGTAACCTTGAAATGACCATCAAAATGGCAGCCTACTAAAACATGTAATGGCATTTACCCTTTCGCTTAAAGTCAATTAACTTTTAATTGAAACTCTTCTTTCGAAAACATTTCATTTGTAAGATATTTTGAGTTATCTACTTAAAAGGTCCACCCCATATATATAGTATATGTTAGTGTTTGTTTTTGTTATTCAAAGTAGACACAGGCGTCATAATACTTCTCACAGAGAGGTGACGTCATGTATGCGCTTACACTCACGAATAAAACGGTCATCTCGTTTTTGTAAATTAACAGGCAAACTGTTAAATTTTAACGGTAGAATACCGTAAACTTTACGGCAACTTTTAACAGTGCAGAAAGAAAGCATGGATTGAGCAGGAATTAATACATGTATAGTGTAATACATGTATAGTGTCAAAATGGACGGAAAACAACACAAATTAATGTTTTTCTCGAGCCGATCAATACCCCATGAACTAACACGAAAACTAAGCACGGTATTAAATAAAAATTAACTTTCGCATATCAAGGCTGTGCCGAAAGTTAGCCTTCCTGAAACACAGGTCCATTGTACCCCGTGACCCACCGTGCTTACCTCCACAGGAATTTCCAATAAATGCACGAGCTCCCTCTTCCTGTGGGAAACCACCAATGGTAAACGCTGACCTGCTTTGTTGATTCGAGCTCCCAGTAATGAATAGGGGATTAAGCGAGGCGCGAGTCTGCAGAGAGGCAGGTGGATGAAAAGCCTCTCTCATTGTTGTGGAGGAGGGTTCGTATTTTTAACCACCCCCTTTTTTGTTTGAAAAGGTTACCAGGACGGTGGAAAATAGAAAACTGTCATGGTCTGGGTGGGAAGGTGGGTGATGAGGTAATAAGGGTTTGCCACCCCAATAGACGGCGATTTGGACTACAATGAGTTGAAATCACTTATTGGGCTCTCGCGTAGCCAAGTGGTTAGCGCTCTCGCCTTTGGTGCTGGAGGTTCCGGGTTCGATCCCACGAAATTTCGATGTTGATGCAGCATCGTGAGGGCTACGGCCTCGTCAGCGGTAATTATGCGATAAGGCCCGAACACCTCTCACTTGTTTATTTTCTTAATTTTAGCATCGATACTTACCTATTCTGCATTACGGAAGATTCTTTAAGGTGAAATTATGCCTTTTTCCATAAAATAGTGTCAACTTTTCATATTACGAGTCATTATTTGTATTCCTTGTTTCCGCTTGGGTAACAGACAATATGGCGTGCACTCGTCATGGATCATCGCGCGTCGTGCATGTGTTTTGTCGATTTGCAGTGGGTATGCACTGTTTCAACCTTCTTCACCGAAAAATACCTACTTTCGTGTTCATTATGTCATCACAAACCACTCACGATACCCCCAAAAGCCATTGACGATAGCCCCAAAAACCATTGACGGATAGCCCCACGAACCATTGACGGATAGCCCCAAAAACCATTCACGATAGCCCCACGGACCATTTCCGGCAATGTTAGGCTAGCTTGGGTTAGGTTAGGTAAGCATAGTAAAAAAAATCTCGTAAAAAAAGGCACGTTTGGAAACACTGGCGAGACCGCGTGACTTTCGACGCTCGCGCCATTTGCAGGTACATAATGGAAACAACCTCATAATGTCAGAAAATGCAAGTTCCTTACATAAAAAGTGATTATTTCTCGTTCTGCAGCATTCTATGGTGAAGTTTTCAGTTTCCGTAAAAGAAAATACCTCCAAGAACTTCGACAATGCTACAGAAACTGATTTCAGTAAGTAGTTTCTCCTGTAAATTTGAAGAAATCCGTTCGGGCGATATCGCATATTTACCTCGAAAGCCAGAAAACAGCAGCGATGGGACTTGATGCACTTGCCACGCGTCACCCAATGAAGAAACCACTTGGCAGGCCCTGACAAGATGGCTGTTGTGCTAAGGAGTTTAGTTTCAGAATAATTTCTTCACAGTGTTTATAAGGTTACATTACTGATCCGCTCTGGAAGGTTATCATTTTAGACAGTAATTCAGTTCCCGTTCCCTTTAAAAGTAACTATTCTCCATTTCATGTAAGAACTAACTTAATGTGAATGGAAACTTTGCAAAGTAACTCCTTTCATATTGGTTCTGGTTTTATTTGGCCCATGAGTTTCTTGGTCATAGCTGTACATACTTATATACGTAATATAAGGTCTCACAACTTCAATATGGCAGCGACGTTGAGTGGTATGGTTTCATCACATGAACTATAATCCTGTTCGACAATTATGGAGGAGGAAATAGTGAACTGCAATGAGAAGACAGGAAAATAATCAATTGTGATGATGACTATGAGGACTATGATATCAGATCTTGTACGAGCATAAGGGTTTGAACTGTAGAAGACAAGAACATGTACACCGAACGCCACGACTCTTTAATTGTTCACACTTTATACATCTCCTTTAATACTGCTAACCGAATGGTTGCATCCACAAGCTCGTTTCGTTAAACCACGTAGGAAATATTTTTCATTTGCTACCAACGAGTGATCCTTCTCTTCCAAACTCTCATCCGTGTTCTTTTTCTATTTTTTATTAATGTTTTGAATTCCGTCTCGCGTGTGCAAATAATCCGCAACTCTTGTGGCAGGCATCGTGGGAAAGAATAAAAAAGAAAAATATATATGCTCCTCTCCCTTTCCACGCTTTTCAACAACGAACGTATTGCGGTGCGGTTATGAGAGAATCGCGTTTTTCAGTTACTTTTTCAAAACTCCACCCAGAGATGGCAGCATTCTCGCCTGATTGAATCTCAATATCTTTCTGCTTCTCGATGCCAACCACCTGACACCAGAAGGACGTCTAGATTTCTCTGATATTCTCCCCCTTCCTATCAGACCGAAGCAACCTACAATCGCCCCCCAAACCATCCCTTCCCTTCTCCTCAGATCCCCATCTCTCGGCGCAGTACTTGATGCCTCGAAGCATATAGTCTCCTCTCTTCCTTTTGCTCGCTACCTCTCCTCTTCCTCACTAACACGCTGAGTCCTTCATTGGAAGCAGGAGTCTGAAGTGCAGTGAGAGACAAGAGAGAGAGGTGTGTGTGTGTGTGTGTGTGTGTGTGCCCACGCATAAGAGAGCGTGTGTCTGGTTGTGCGAGTGAGCGCACGCATAAAGGAGAGAGAGAGTGTGTGTGTTTGTGTGTGTGACGAAAATTCCACCACATTGGAGTGTTTGTGAGCACCCATCCTCACTCCATCCTTTCTCTCCTAGCTGGAAAATGAAATTCCGGACGACAAAAGAAAAGACCGAAATTCGATAAGTGATCCTACAAGGGACAATCGTTTAATTCAAGGAACGGACCGAGGCCATTGTTTTACGTTGTCAACACTGGGCGTTTCTATTCTCCATTCTTAAAGCTTACAGAGGGTGCATGGGTAACAGGGTACTCTGAACAACTTTCGCAATGAAATTGATGATCTTGTAAAAACCCTCTTCAAGTTCTTCAAGTTAGACAATTTACATGTTATACTGATATTTCTGCAGCAGTTAAACTCTATTATATCAGTTATCGATAGATGAATGCAACGTTCTCAAAACTGATCGTCATTATATAGAATTATATCGGAAGTTGTAAACTGATTTGTGTCCATCCAGACCACAGACTTAATGTTAAAGACGATACTCCTCGAGTCGATGTTCAGCCATATAATTGTTATAAGCGCCTATTTCCTATACAACCTACCTACAGCCGGACTTGCTTCACGTTTGTTTTTTGTCAGTTCAGTGGGATATATTTCTTCAAATAATCGAAATCGTATTTTTAGATCTCAAGATGAGGAGAATATCAAGTATTGATCAAAATTCAATCTTGAATGATATCTACGATTGTATATATATCTCAACCAACATGAGAAAAATCCCGTCAACTTGCGAAATTTGATTTTCCTCGCTTTCTCTTTGCTTATGCCTGAGCGCTGCTTATATAACCCCCTCCCCTTTTGATTCGTTGTCCCCCCCTCAAAACTTCAACATTACATATTCCTTCTCTACTTTCCCTGTGCATGATCTACCCCTTCATAATGATACAAACACTTGGCTGACTAAAGATAACGACGATGTGTTGAAGAACACTCTACATTTTGGCAACGCGAGGGAAGGATTACATGGTAAACAGCTGATTCCATCGCTCTCTGTTCGCTTAGGCCAGCCGCACACCGGATCTGACATGGCAAGTCATTTTGCTTCTGCCAAAACGAAACAAATATTAATTATTGTTATAAGTGTTTTTTCTGGAAAGAAAGTTTTCGGTACAAGTTGGTTTGTTGATATTATTTGTTATTGTGTTTATCTTAAGAACTGTTCTAAATATTGTGGTATATAAATGATCATGCATACATGTACTCACACACACACACACACACACACACACACACACACACACACACACACACACACGGTACGGCGTGCTGTTGCGTACCACCTGAAAAAACACTGCTTATATTATTGTTGCATCCAAAGTAAATGTATAAACACAAGATCTATGACATCTTTCATTTCAGGAAATTAGGTTCTCATTTGCACCTTAAAGGAATAGCACTCACCGAAATATATTATTTTTTTCTACATTTCCACCGACAAGAGACAAATTTAGAACTTTCTTTTTTCCCTTTCATCATTCTTTACAAGAATTAATGTAACGAAGAATGTACTTTTGTATGGTGCATTAAAAAAAGAAAATGGATCTCCAATGTCGCAGTATTGGTTTTCTTGTACAATTTACGATATGTTTTGTACATTACAAGATAATTTCTAATAAGCCTATTTCTTTCACGTAATGTACGTAATTGTAATGTAATTCATCTCCTATGCCACTTCATTCCATGGCGCATCAATTTTGTCATTATTGTGCTCAGTCGATGAAGAATCGCTTGCACAAGAACGATTAGCTGTTCTGGATCAAGCTCTATTTCTAACCTTCACCGCACTGTCAAACTTACCTATATGTGCTGTCAAGCAATACAGTGATGAGTCACATTATAATCCTGTACGTCTCTTATTTCCCCTTTATAAATAATAGAGAAGTGAGACGTGGATTATATTATCAGCGCAGTGGAAGTTAATTATCTTTCAGTAGGTAATTAAACTATTTAATGTAAAGCTTAATGTTCGTTCAACCATAATATTTATTAACAAATCATATCAGTAAATATACTTTCCAAATTTATATATGTATATATGTATTCAAAACCCGTATAAACACCAAAGAACAACATTTTAGTTTATTCAACAATAATGACCATGTATAATCTCCACATTAAATTTTAACAGTCCGTCCAATTTTATCGTCAAAAGTCAGTACGTAACGGCTATATGAGTGTACTGCAACCCCGCCCAAAACCCCCACAGCCTACATGACCAGGAGCAATCCACCTTCAAAAATTAACTATCTTCTTTAGCATTTTCAAATGGTAGATATAACTATATAAACGTTAGGAACATTACACCAGGCCATGCAGGTCCAGAAAGGGTGATACACGGATATACAGTATACTCAGCCTGTGTCCAGTTAGTCCTACGTCTCCCCCAGTCGGCAAGGATCTGCCACGCAAAACTCCTCGCTCACCCAGCGCAGAAGCCTAGCCAATGGCATACCCTACATTCGTCACATGTATATTGCATCTTCAATACGTTACCAATGAGCTATAGTACACTATGGGCTTACAACATGCACGTGGTGCGCCGAGAAGAAAGGATTCGCACATGCGCAGAGCGTTTTGTCGCATCGTGCTCCTCCGAGACAAAATTCCCGGGACCTTCACTATTTTGTCACAAACCGTCGCATCGTGACTCGAGTCAAATGTTTCGTCCGGTATGCGGCGGCTCATAAGAGCCCCATGTTAAACGTTCTCCGAGTCGGTTTGCAACAAAAATGACTCATCGTGTCGGATCCGGAGCGCGGGTGGTCTTATGGTTGAAAATTCGACGAGAACGTCAAAGGGTTATTCTCATCTTGGTCGAGCTGTACTACATATGAGAGACATCTATTAGTGGAAAATACATACATTCATTCAGTTAGTCTTTCTCATAAAAAATTCTTCTATTGCTTACCACTTTAGTAGTTAATACTCACTCCAACTTATCTAAAGCCCCTATCACACGGAACTGGATTTCTAGTAGGAATGCCTTGTTGGCGCAGAACTAACTTTCTAGGTAGCAATCATGGCCGCCTGGATGACTGCTTGACTGGTTTGGAGGAATAGGACATGTTCTAATTGTTACTTGCTTTCCTCGACTGGATTCTGTGGAACAGCCAATCAGAGCAAAGTTTCGCCATGTGAAGATAATCTGTGAGTGTGCAAAGGAGCTTTTTTGTCTGTGATTTCCGAGTGTTACTCCAGCAATGTATAACGTATACAGCACGAAAGGCGCGTTGAGTTACACCAGCTATGTTGAGTGCACGGTGTTTACATTTGAAACAACTAAAATATTCTTCCATACGTGTACAGTGAACGTTGTAAAGTATGTATTTAAGCAGTGCCATTACCTTTGTATCTAATAACGTTTTATACGAGACGTTATTCCTCTCGGTTGAATAGTTATCGGCTTTTAAAAATGTGAAGTGATACATTGTTTACATCTCACGCGGCCGCCATTACAACTTCCCTCGTATGGGAACAAAAGTCTATCGAGAAGTACGATGATAAGTATTGTGTAAGGCGAAAACTAGCAAATTGGTAGCCAGTCCAGCGCCAACTAGGGCATACCTACTGGAAATCCAGTTCCGTGTGATGCGGGCTTAACTTATCTTCCAAGTGGCTAAGTTAGGAACAGGGAAAAACATGTTTGTTCTAAGCTAAAATCTTGAATTTGAATTTGATTTTAAAATTTTAGGTGCGTCAGCACTAAGGCTATTTTGCACCCGTCACACTATACGGGGTCCAGCCCCTTACCTTTACACATAACAACTCGAACGTTGCTTAATTAAAATCATAAAATATTAAAATGTTCTGACTTTCGTTAAAAGCCGAGGCTGCAAAGATCACTCAGCACAAATAAGGACAAAACACAGGACAACACAAACAAAATTATACTGGCCGTGGAGCCAGTCGCCAGAGCCTTGTTAGTCTGCAGTCCAGGGTGTACTAACGTGGAAGTGAGGTTGACATTTGGGTGTACTATGTGGAAGGTCACCCCTTACACCCCTAAAATCTTGCTCAAACAAATGTTGAAACTGATGTTTTGTAGGAGCATTTTTGCAGGAACGTCAGAAGGTACCTATGTGACTATTCTGAGGACATATGCCCTGTATTTTTTCTGCGACCCTTATTGGAATGTTAAAGAAAGGTATGTTTATCATGACATAGTTTTAAACGTGTGCTGCTTGTGGATTAAAGGAAAATAGTTTCTTCGTTTAACATGTACCTGGTGGCCACAATTAAGTTCCCCTACTTAGAGCCATCTGGAGCCCGTTCGAAACATCCGATTGCAATGAAACTTTGCAGAGAGACTATTGAAACCATGGGAAAGGGAATGCTGAGGCAAAATAGTTTAAATATTCACCAGCAGGTGAAAATGTGGCGCTGAAACACCCTAAAAATGCTTCGTGGTTCTGATTGCTGTTATTTTAGCGCCACATTTCCACCTGGTGGTGAAAATTTGAAGTTTTTCTGTTGACATTCGCTTCTCTGTGGTCCCCATAACTTCTACACTAAGTGTCACCGTAATTCGATGCTTCGGACGGGCTCCAGATGACGCTGAGTAGGGAAATTTAACAACATTAAGTACACACAGTCCAAGTACTTTTGAGTCACACCTTACCTCAAGCGAATATATTTTTTTTGTTTCTTTCGTTTCGCACATCATTTCAGCAACCATCTACCCTAAATTGATTTAAAATCAAGTTTAATTTTCTTAGAAAATCACTTATCAACTTCTCTTCATCTCTCGTTCCTTTCCAGTTATTGTTCACAGGAGCGTATTTACATCAAGACGAATAAAAGGTTCGTTAAAATTCTATTACAAAATAACTTTGCTTGTCAGATGTTTGCAGATATTTCCTGCGACAGTTAAGAGTTTATCGTGCTTTTCCAGCAGTTTATTTTCTATTTCGCAGAAAAGGAAAGAGTTTAATCTCGCGTTTGAGATGAAAGGAAAGCAGACAAACTTAAGGTTTATTTACGAGACAAGAACTCATCTGTTTTTCTTAAGATTTTCCTCATCCTTATTCTCTCTTCTTTAGATTTTCTTTTCAGTTTGACGGAAGTGAATGAAAACGTAATTAAATAAGAGATAAAGTTCCCTTAAAAGGTTTTCTCTGGGATAATGATTGGAAAATTTTGCCAGAACTTCATGTGAAATTATTTGCTAACTATCCACCCGTTCTTCAAGCGATGCTCTACCTAACTCACTCATTTGTGACTCTTAGGGAGAATTCACGACACGACAAGTGTCGCTTGAAGATTTCACCAATCGAACACAGCTTGTCATCCCAATACGGTGTCAAACGTTGGGTTCGTTCCCAAGCAATATGTGTCTCGTGTCGCCTCGGTGTGAAGGCCTCTTGAGTCTGTAAGAAACCATTCATCGCGCATGCGCGAGCAACAAACCAAGCTGACAAGATGCATGCCAGTGAGAAAATGGTCCAGCGATACACAAGCTACAAGCGACACGTGCAGCTTGTCGCGTCTCTTCGGTTGTGAAGTTTTCATGAGGGTTCGTGTTCAAGCGACGCGTATATTGCTTGTTGCTTCAGCCTGGAAGCTTCCTTAGGGAGATTTCGCACCGAAGCGGCACGCGAGACGTGGCTCGAGGATTTCACCAATCAAACACATGCATTTACATTATTATTAGTGAGTGTTAGCTTCTAAGCGACACGTGTCATTTGTAACTTAACTGTCACTTGTGTCTGAAAGCTCCTTGGCTTTCTTTACCACAGAGAGAAAATGCGAAGCAAGAGAGAGAGAGAGAGAGAAAGAGAGAGAACCAACCAAAGTTATCTGGAAATATCACACTTTGTTTGCAAAACGACGAACTCAATTCCGACTAATTAATTTCCTCCAATCTTATTTAACGTTAATAAACAACGAGACTTAATTGGAAACATAATCAATTTCATTAACGTAATCATTAATCTAATAAATTAATTAATTTAAATAGCATTACACACCGTGTCAATTAATAACAACATACATTCAATACATAAATGTAAATTATACTAACTACAAAATAACAGATTATTCCAAATCAGAATCATGGCACACTTCTGCCATCTATACGTCGTAGACTGCATAATGCACACGGTTTACGAAACAGCAAATTTATAGCGCGACAAAGCCGGCTAATGGTTAATGAAGTGTACTGATGCAAATGCGCCGGGCAAAATCAAGGCACGTAATCCGAATTCAATTAACAGACTTCCATAATAACCGGGATGAAAGTCGATTGTCACGTGATGTTACATTGCGTTTATTGGTTCCGACATTTTCATCTATCCTGATTATCTTCTCACGATAAACTACCTGAAAGTTTGAAAATGATAGCTGTTGTATTTTACTAATAATCTCTGCGACATTGCTGTTGCAAATTTGTGTAAATAAAACAAATATGTCCGCCATATTGTTTTATTTATGTACTATAATCCAATTTTGGAATGTGAAGGCTAATTGAGACTTATAAAACATTTAGCCTCAAAATTAAATCGTAAACCCCACTCGCTACCACTGGCGTAAGCAGATTTGTTTTCGGGAGGGGCTGGATTTGTAAATGTGGATAGTACATAGATGCTTTCTGGGAATATTGAGGGGGTTTGGCATTTTTCACTCTGGTTTCTTCCAGAGTTCTTCACAGCTTTTATTTGAAAATGTTGATTTCTTTTAAATTTTGGAGGGGGCTGTAGCCTCTGAGTACAACAGTGCTTGCTACAAACAACTGAACGCATCACCTCCAGAAAGGCAGAGTTCGACAATATCTGGATCCCTATCTCCACACCCTCTATTTGCCTTCATGCATAGAGGAAAGCTTTACCTTTTCTTTTAATTCTCAATTGTTAATTTGTTAAATTATGTATATATTATGTCACGTGCCTAGTTGGCCGAACCCAATCATTTACATGGAATGAACTAGTTAGCGGAAGCGACAACAGGTGGCAGTGCGACAAGAAGGTGGAAAGAAAGTTGATTAACGAAATTGGAGGAGGCAAAAGATGATTTTATTGATTAAAACAAACAAAAGATAAATGAGTACGGATTAAAAAATTGTATACAAAGGATAGGAAACATAAATTGAAAAGGAAATTATAATGATTAATACTATACACATAGTCTGAATGTATAGAAAAGTCAAGAAGTCGGGATGTCATTTCGAAACCGTGTCTTTAGTGAGTGGGTCTATAATTTTCCTTGGAATTATATTAAATCTTGGGGGGTATGGAAATTGATCGAATTTGTTTCTTCGGTTACCTCTGGCGAGGAGCATATCGCTAGATTTTGGTTGATTTGACCTTGGTGGCGCTATGGTTATCTTTAGCCGCCCCAAAGCACTACGGTTGCGCTAGATACTTTAGACGCACTGGGCCACAGGTAGCGCTTTTCCTTAGCGATCCTGGGTTTTCCCTTGTTGGTTTGATATAGGAGGTGGCGCTATATCCAGATTTGTCGCCCCTGAATACATTTGAGCTTTTCTTCAGGTCTTCACACCTATGGAAATAGCACAAGAAGAAATAAAAAGTAGATGATCCATTCTTCAGAAGAAATAGATAATTGCAGTAAATAGAGGAAATAAGAAGTAGATGATTCGTCCTTCAGAAGAAGGAAGAATAAGTTGACCAATTTTCCATCCTTGGAAGAAAGAAGAAGAAGGCAACCAGGTTACTAGAAAAAGAAAGAAGAAAAAGCCAATTTTCCTTCCATCTAACAAGAATCTAACCTATATTTACGTATATATATATATATATATATATATAATCCTCATATATAATCTCTGTAAACTGTGAAGATTTTCAGAATATAGATCCTCATTTCTTATATCCTTTGGCATATCTCTGCTTCTTTGATTTACATTCTCAAAGAAAGAACCTATTACCCTGATGATATTGCAGCCGTGGTATATTAATTTTAGCAGCGCACACAAGGCACGTAGCAATATATATGTAAAATTTTCCTAATGTAGCGTCACTTTTGACCAATGGCGACGATGAGATTAAATTAATAAGGGAACAGTTACAAATAACACTTTTACATAGGTCGAGACCTGAACCCGGGAAAGGTCGAAAGTTGACCTCCTTACGCGCTCAGCCAGCGAGCCGTCATAGCCGGATGGTTAACGCTCTTGCCAATGGGGAGCGCAGCCCCGGGCTCGAATACTGGAAGAAGTCGTAATGAAATTTTCGTCTTTCGGTAATTTTTCACAAAGTTTACATTTTGTTATTACTCTTATTTTTTGTTATTCTCTCACATATCTCACATTCTAGTATTTTCATACATAAATTTCCTCTATGGATTGATGTAAATAATAATTCATTAAGCTTGGTGATCAAAATTTTAATTTTTCTTTGGTGAAGGGAAAAATTGTGTGAAAACGGAAATTTTGTACACGGGAAAGGATAATTATGTTTACTGTTGTGGCAACATTGACTTAGCCCCTCGTAAGTACGCTAATCGGATGAACCGCTATTACAAGTCTCTTCCTTTGCAATTTTTGTCTAGTTTAACGAAATATGTTTCTTAATTATATAAATATCTACTACAGCCTACCTTACACTTTTACCACATCATCTGGCAATGCTATCTGCTTAACAAGCGACTGTAAACGACGGGATGCAGTAACACTTACCTGGAAAGATAGAAAAGTTATAGGTTTTTAGTTCAGCGGTTATCAAGTAAGTACTACACTGTTATGACTTATGATCATTAACTTTTAATGAAACTCCGGTGTTACATGTGTACTCTCAATACAAAGACTCATGAACATACGCAAACTCATACTTTTTGTTAGGTGCTTTGGATGCTACGGGAAGAATTCCTTGAAGATCACTCAAAGCTGTTGGGTGCTCTGGATGCGCTTCACGCTATTCTCCCAGCAGCATCCAAAGCACCCAACATTTCGGTAGAAGTTTTCCTATGTAGCATTCTAATTTACACAGTGCCAGTTTCGCTCAAACAAACTTGGTTTCAAGTCCACTTTATTCTCTAATAGGCTAATCGAGACTGGATTTACAGTTTAAAATGCTCTTGGACAGAATATCTCACAAGTCCGTCTAGGTAGTTCAACAACGTTATTGTATGACTTCACATGAAGCCCTTCCACTTTCTGAAAAATAACTGCATGATTTTAACAACTATACATACACGTTAAGTAAAGGAAATGCAATATGAAGACTACAGGGAAAGGAAGTGCTTTGTCCATTTTTAGTGAAATTGAGGTAAAGGTACTATCAGCATTCGCGTCATATGACGAGCAGGACTCTCATGAACCTGTTATGACAAATAAGTCGTATAGCAAGCTCAGCTCGCAATGCTACACTGCTTGATAGAAATGCACGTAGTTCAGTGTGTAGCTCATGGATGTCACTTGTATTCATTCTATAACGAAGTCCAGATATGTGATGTTCGAAATTCCTTCAGTGTGGCGCCACTCGATGTGTTTGTGTGGAGTAAGAAAAGAACATTTCTTAATTGTACGCCGCTTTCCTCAGCTGCCATTATGGCATCAAAATTTCGCATTTTCCTCAGTTTAGTAACCAATTTAAATTTATAAGTCATTTTCAATTTTTTTAGCCTCTCAAAACGCATATAATCTGTTATTTTGACACTAGGATCAAAACTCGATTTCTCGTGGAATCTTGTGTTCAATACTAATATTCCTTTAAAACTAGTTTTCTACACATCCCAAACCAGAGATAATTTTCAGAAAAATATTGGATTATTACACAGTTCTGAGCCCATAAAGCTTATATATTCTCACATTTCAACCCTTTGATCCAAAGTTTGGTTTTTATGTAATATTTAGAAAACTTAATATTTTCAACTTTTATGTAGGCAATTTTTTAAAATGTATTTTTGCACTCCAAAATACTACGGAATTTAAATACGATTTATTGGTCAACTCCAAAGGTATTTAAGCATGACTTCAATGGGTTAAGGGTCTTTCTACCTAAGTGTTCAAGAATAGAACGTGATTTTTTCATTCATTACACAGAGGGTTTGATTGTTTACACAGGGAAATAACGTGCTCATGACCATGTGAACAGGAAAATAACACGCTCTCCTGCAAAATCAATAAAATTTGGAATTGTCGTTTTGTGCAAGCTTGTGACGGCCTCCAATCTCTTATACCCGGAAATTCCCAAACATAGAAGAGTCCAGTGAGTTCATCTGTACAATTTCAACCTTGATAAAAATGTGTATTACACAGTTTCAGAACTAAGATAATTCTTTGGCCATCACCAGCAAATTCATTTTCAAAATTTACTCGTCTTTCAAAAAACCGCTGTTGTATTTCAAACTCTGAAAAAGTAGTTCTTTCAGAAAACATTCAAGCCAATCTTCGTGCTGCGTGCTTTCCTGTTGTTTAGATATCTGTGATAGATTCTAGGTTTACAACACAACTATCTAGAGAACACCGAAATGTAACTGTCTCACCTAACTAACTAACTAACTAACTCTCTGGCCTTCTTAAACCCGAAGGTTCATGGCTGCAGCAACACATCTTGGCCTTCCTACAGGTCTCTTACCATCAGGTTTCCCAACAAGAATCTTGTAAACTCCTCTTTCCTCTCCCATTCGTGCTACATGGCCTGCCCACTTAAGTCTTCTTGATTTAATTATTCTAATAATATCTGGACATGAATACAAATTATGTAGTTCTAAATTATGTAACCTTCTCCACTCACCTGTCTCCTCATCCCTTTCAGGTTCAAAGATTTTCCTGAGGACCTTATTTTCAAATACTCTCAATTTATGTTCCTCTTTCAATGTAAGGGATCAAGTTTCACATCTATAAAATACTACAGGCAAAATTACTGTTTTGTATATTTTAACTTTTAGTTTCTTAGATATTAAACGAGAAGACAAAAGTTTATGAAGAGAGAAGTAACATGCATTTCCTGAATTAAGCCTACTTTTTATTTCCTCGTTAATATAATTTTCATTTGTTAATATTACTCCTAAGTATTTGAATTTGGAAACTGGTTCAAACGAGTTGTTGTCAATAATTAGATTTTGATTATTACCTAACACTTGGTTTCGGCCTGTAAGCATATATTTAGTTTTCTCTTTGTTAACTTCCAAACCTATCTCTTTAGTAGTTTTGAAAAATATTTTAGCATTTTTCTTAATTGTCTATACATCATCCCCTAATAAGTCTACATCATCTGCATATGCTAACAACTGAGTCATGCCATTTAATTTTAGTCCTTCTTTAGTTTCTTTTACCATCCTAACAGCATATTCTAAGGCAAAATTTGAAAAGAGCAAGGAACTGTTCCAGATACTTTATGATTGAGACAAAACTGAAGGCCTTGTCCCAAAAGTAAAGAACCTCAGGTTTTGATCCAAATTTTCTAAACAAAATTTTGAAACGCCGGTTACACAAATAATAGGAAGATATTCAATTTCCGGTGAAGTATTATACAGTGGTTCGAATCGAACTTTAAACTGAAGTAGGAGCATTGATGTGCCTTTAAGCGTAAATAACGATAGTCTACGTTCTACACGTAGACTATTTAATACACGTAGATGACGTAATCTATGTAAACAACATGGCGAGAGGTGATAACTTAGCAAAGGGCGCCGTGAAATTAAAACAAAATTATACTGTGTATCAGTTGCTGATGTGCGAGGAGAACATTTCATACGCTCCTTTCCAAATTCGAACTATTTATCACCTAGGAAGAAACCTAATATAGGAAATATTCTATCGTTTTATGGGGAAAAGACCAATTTTGCCTCACAACTGCCATCTGTTGTTTTTTTGCATACTATTTATCATCTTCCATAGTTGATGATAGAAGAGAAGATAAATTTTGTTGTAAATGGGATTCCTTTTAGTTCGTTAGGAACCAATATAGTTGAAAATGTCACTTTCCTTTCATGAAAGCGTTGATAATTAAATTTAATGCAATTTAGATTGTCTACATAGTCTATGTAAACTACAACCCAATACAATCTACGCGTAGATTACGTGTAGACAACGCATGTAGACGTAAACTTATAGTGTACGGCACATCACTGAGTAGGAGTCCCGATTACCCTAACTGAGCATAAAATAAACTTAAAACTATTACCATATTTTTTGTGGTCACTGAATCAGGATTAGTTTATCTGAAACGCAGAGCGGACTTAAAGAACAAAAGGAAAGCGTAAATACGAGAATTTGTTTGCCGTTGATACGCTATAATTTCAACCTTGCAAGAAATTAGGCTCTCCAACAAAAGCGACCGTATCACGGGGTACTTCCAATCCATGTTGAAGTTTTAAAAGCACCGTTTCTACTGATTAGGTTGCCATTCCCGAAAGTGGGTCATTTCATTCGCGTCTCCCTTTGCTGTGTAAGGTATTTTAGTGCTGTAGAAGATTGTTTCGTGGGTTTGCTGAGGCTGTTCGGAGTACGTGTGTGTCCGTTCCACAGGGAGTGAGGCCCAGGGGAACCCGACGCTGGAGCTAAAGGGGTTACGAAGCATTAAAAGCTTGGGTCAGCGCAATTTACCGCGGTCTGCACCAATTGAGTTTAAATTAGCATGCACAGCCAACGAACGAAGTTTTAGTGTTCAGTAATTGACATAAATCAGCCAGTGCTGAAGTACCCGCCCCATCTCCCCCTTCTGCTCTCCGTATTTCCATGTGCGCAGTTCTTTTGTGTGGTGGATAAGAGTATAAGCGAGCAGAACAACTGAACAATGTAAAATACCGCATTACAAACCTGCTTTCATCAGGAAACTGGCACACAATAGAATAGCCCCGTCCAGTTCACTGCACTTTTCGACACTGGGTGTAGTGTAGGTATATCTCGGTATCAGGCTGGTGCAAGGAAATGTTGAACCAAGTAGACGGATAGCAGTAGGGGTGTGCGGGATCCCGAAAAGTAGGGACCGGGATCGGAAAAAGAAATCCCGTTAAGATCCCGACTTTTCGGGATTTTATGGACATTTTAGAAAGTCGTTAATTATCGACGTTTTCTTGATTGTAATTGTCTGGAACTTATCGGAAATTGTTAGATTTAATTCCTGAAATGCGAAACGAAAAATCACGAAAGTTGGAAATGACGTGTAGAATTTGATATTTCCAGAGCTTCGGGAAATTTCGAACATTTTCCGTCCCGACCCAAAAAATTCTGTCCTGCACACAGTGATGTGCGTCTACGCGTAAACAACGATAGTCTACATTCTACACGTAGACTATTCTATATACGTAGATTACGTAATCTATGTGAACAACATGGGAAAAGGTGATAACTTAACAAAGGGCGCAGTGGAAGTAAAACAAAATTATACTGCGTATCAGTTGCTGATGTGTGAGGAGAACTTTTCATACTCTTTCTTCCAAATTCGAACAATTTCTCACCTAGGAAAAACCTAATATAGGAAATATTCTAGTGTTTTATGGGGAAAAGAGCACTCTTGCCTCACGACTGTCATCTATTGTTGTTTTTTGCATACTATTTATCTTCTTCCATAGTTGATACGAGATGAGAAGAGAAATTTTGTTGTAAATAGGATTCTTTTCATTTCGTTAGGAACCAATATAGTTGAAAATGTCACTTTCCTTTCATGAAACCCTTGAAAATTATTTGTAATGCACTTTAGATTGTCTACGTAGTCTATGTAAACTACAACCCAATATAATCTACGTGTAGATTACGTGCAGACAACGCATGTAGAAGTAAACTTATAGTCTATGGCACATCACTGCCCGCACACCCCTAGATAGTGGTGTCCAAGTTCAACAGATTCAACAAATGCCTGTCTGCTGCTTTAAACGTTCGTTTGATTAGTTAGCACGCAGCACGTGATCATACACCACGCATTACACCGCTCCAGAAAGTAGACACCAAATCAAGGAAATAGACGAGTCTATGTTGCACCGTGTAACCAAACAGACGCGCTAGTGCAGAGAGAGTAAAAAGTTGTAGCGAACTAGATATATACTGTGACATCAACTGGGAACATGTGTATATGCTCAAAGTTTTATCTTGAAGTGTAAGAGATGACCGTCTATGAAGGAACCCAAAAGATAACATGAGTCTTGCAGACTAACGAGGCTCTGGCGCCTATTATCCTCTGTGCGACTTGCGTTGTGTGCTGTCTATGTGTTTTTGTGACTGCCCTCTCATCCATCTTATTTTATCAACTTTTCTCACCCTAATTTTCGCGATTCGACAAAAGGGGCATTAAATAACTAAATCAATAAACATATATGTTTACGAAATGTTTACGGTTCATCATAAGACCGTTTTTGAAAGAGAGAGAAATATATACATAAATTATATATATTCTATATATTGTATATATATATATATATATATATATATGTGTGTGACAGAGAAAAAGAGAAATAAAAGACAGAGGGATAGATATAAAATAAGTATATTAGAAGAGATAAAGAGAAATACAAGATGATATGGTATGAAAGAGAGAAAGAGTGATAGATAGAAATACAAGAAGATACTATATATATATATATATATAGGATAGATAGATAGATAGATAGGGTTGGCAGACGTCCCGTATATACGAGATTGTCCCCTTTTTTAAAGAAATGTCCCGGTATCCCGGAAAATGTTCACGGGCCACCCATTAGGACAGTCCTCCAACAAAAGTTCAAAATGCATAGTTCCTCTTATTTATTTATTTATTCGTTCAATGCTGTACTTTAGAATGTGAGCAGATTGAATACAATTATAAAGGCATACAGAGCACCATTACAATAATAAAGAGCAATTTGAAAAAAAAATGATTCATATTCTTTACATAAAAAAATATATTTTGCTATAAGTGACTTTATTAATGAATCTGAGAATATTTTGTTTTATTTTATATTTTATTTTGAATAATTGTTATGTCTCGAAATGCAACAGTAGTACATACGTGTTCGAGGAGGGGAATGTGGAGATAGCGTCACACGCATTCACAATCTCGGCCATTTACGGATGTAATGTGATCAGCACACACACACACTTACAGACGAAAATACATTCGTTCCTTTGTCACTACACAATTGCAGATCGAATTAGTTTACTGTTATGAGATTTATTACATCCATTCTAAACCCAATTATTACTTTGCGTATATATTCGGAATTTCAGCTTGTACACCACCCCGTTCAAGAGAATTTGTTCTTGTTGCTTAACAAATCATAATGCTTTTGTGTGCTCCTACAAAGAAACATTCCCTTCAAAATAAATGGAACCCTTGTGTGTTTTCTGTACGAGTGTGTACAGTAGTTCTGTGCTGAAGCGCGAGATGGCAGCACTGAGACTCTGTGTGTACTTGGCTGTCAGCTTCTTTTGCTGATCGCCTTCCTCAACACCTCGTAAGGTAGGTGTGGGAAGGACTCCGTGTGTAAACCTTGCGACGTGATTCCCGCCATGTCCGAAAGGAAGAAAGAGTCTGGGAAGCCGAGAAATATGCAAGGTCATATATGCAATTCCAAGTGACGTAAGTAAGAAGACTTTAAATATCGTCTAACCTTTACCGAAGACGCCCAAAATGTGCATATCGCTTCTAAAAGTAGCTCCAAAGATTCCTGAAGACTTTCGAAGTGTTTTGGAGCATCTTCAGGACCAAAACAGCTACTTCTCGTATAGTCAGAAGCAGAAATGTGTTGAGATACATATATAGAGTGTCCCAAAATAGAGTTTAGACTCTTTGAACGTTAATAATGAGAACACTAATAACAGCAAGTATGAACTTTTTTGCGTGTCACATACCTTAAAGTTATAGATGTTCACTGGCGGCAATGCTTTGCCTGCAATGCTATAGAACAGATCTACAAATCAACACACAGCAGATATAGTTTCAACAGGAAGGGAAGTACAGGTAGTGTCAGTCGCATGTTTCATGTCATCCAGTGACCATTGCTTTGTGGGGTACACATCATTCTTCAGTTTTCCAGAGGTAGAAATCTAAATTGGGAGATCTCGGTGCTTATTTGATACTTCTTACATTGCTGAAAATAAAATTTGCTCACCTCTGCCACATTGGGTACACTAATTCCTACCACCTGGTGGGCTGTGATGGAACTACACACGCTCACACACACACAATGTAGGCATTGCCGCTTCAAATACAAGAAGTCCAGTTAAATTATATTTAACAGTTTCTCTGTTATTAACATTCAAGGAGTGTGAACATTACTTTGGAACACACTGTATAAAGAAGCAAGGAAGCGTAAGCTGCAACTATAGATTAGCATAGACAGTGTTTGTGTGTGTGTGTGTGTGTGTGTGTGTGTGTGTGTGTGTATAAAGTCTCGTTAGATAGGCTATGGGAATAGACCTACAATTTACAATGAGATCCGAACCAGTATATGCCTAAAACCGGGAATCGAACCAGGGATCACCTGATTACAAGCCGACGACGTTACACCATCGGGAGACCTTCACACACACATACAAGGGCTTCCTCGATGGCGTAGTTGTAACGTTGTCGCCCTTTGAAAAAGTGGTTCCCGGGTTCGATCCCGCAGGAGGCACCTTGAACAGTATTTCGTATCCCACTTTGAATTGTAGGTCCAGTCCCTATTAACCTCTCTGTGCATAAAATTGACTTGAAACTAATGGCTTTAATATACGTATATTAAAGTATACAGGGTGTCTCAAAAGTAATAGCGCAAACTGACACTCGTGAAAGTACGCGATAATAGAAGCAAAAAAGTCTCAGTAAACATTGGTCTGCAAACGAGCCTTTTTCGAGATAATCGCGAATTTGTGATTACAAGCCGCCACTGACTTCATTGTTTGTAAACGTCGTCCTAGTTCGTAAAATGCTAATAATGTGTGCGAATGTGTGGGTACAAGACGGCTTGTAATATTTTATTACAACGCCACCTCTCGGAAATGTTCTGTTTTGTAAACAAAGAGCAAACCTCGGAAGGCGCAAGGAGTGAAGCACTCGGTGTTTGCAAAATGCAAACAGTGACGGCTTCTAACCACAGATTCGCACACATTATAAGCATTTTACCAACTAGGACGACGTTTACAAACAATGAAGTCAGTGGCGGATTGTAGTCACACATTCGCGATTATCGGCTCGTTTGCAGACACATGTCTACTGAGACTTTCTTGCTTCTATTATCGTGTACTTTCACCTGTGTCAGTTTGCGCTATTACTTATGAGACACCCTGTATACATGCACCTTATGACAAATCCAACACTGTGAATTGAAGAAGTATAAATTAGATGTAGTAGCTGTCCAGGAAGTTAGATGGCCAGGAGAAGGGAATTGTAAAACTAAAAATTATACTTTTTTCTATGGTGGTACTGAAAATCATAATTTTGGAACAGGCTTTTTCATAAATAATAGAATTATCTCGGCTCTTAAAACAGTAGAATTTATTAATGATAGGATATCATATGCAGTTTTACATGGTAGGTGGTGTAAAATTATTTTAATAAACATACATGCACCAACGGAAGATAAAGATTATAATACTAAAGATGATTTTTGTACAGAGTTAGAACAGGTCTTTGATAAATTTTCTCAGTATGATATGAAAATTCTGTTAGGTGACTGTAATGCACAGATTGGCAAAGAAGATACATTTAAACCCACGATTGGTAAAGAAAGTCTTCATGAATTAAGTAATGATAATGGTATAAGATTGATTACTTTTGCAACCTCAAAGAATTTAATTGTGAAAAGTACCACTTTTAAACATAAAGATATCCATAAATATACCTGGTCTTCTCCAGATGGTAAAACTCATAATCAGATAGATCATATTCTCATTGATAAGAGAAGGCATACTAGTATAATTGACGTTCGTACACATAGAGGTGCTGACTGTGCCAGTGATCATTATTTAGTAATTGCTAAATTAAGAGAAAGACTCTCAGTGATAAATCATAAGCAACAAAATCTAAAAGTTATAAAATTTGATACAGGAAAGTTTACTGATGAAAGCATATAGAAAGATTACCAAATTAAACTGTCAAATAGATTTGATGATTTGCAGGATTTAAATGATGATGAAAATATAAATGAAACAGATGTAAATAAGAATTGGGAGCACATACGTAATGCAATAGAATCAGCAGCTAAAGAAAGTATAGGATACCATAAACCGAGAAAATGTAAGCCATGGTTTGATAATGAATGTCATAATCTAATAGAAATAAGAAATCAGGCTAGACTTAGGTGGTTAAATAACTCTAATGATACAAATCTAAACAATTATAATAGAATAAAGCGAGAAGTTAACCGCACGTTTAGAAGTAAAAAAAAGAGATTACTTGAAAAGCAAAATTAACGAAATTGAAACAAACAGCAAAAGTAAAAATATCAGAGATTTATATAAAGGTGTAAATGAGTTTAGAAAGGGGTGGAAACCTAAAGTAAACTTGATAAAAGATTAAGACGGTGATTTTCTAGCTGACCCAAGCGAAATTCTAAATAGATGGAAGAACTACTTTAATGACCTTTTAAATGTCCATGTGGGATATAAATCAGAAGTGAATGAAGTCCACACAGCAGAACCTTTAGTTCCAGAACCTAACTTGACTGAAGTTAAAGATGCTATTAAAAGGCTAAAGAATAACAAAGCACCTGGCATTGATTTAATACCAGCTGAGTTAATTAAATATGGTGGAAATTCATTAATATGTCAAATTCATAAATTAATTTGTTTAATATGGAATAAAGAAGAAATCCCTCAACAGTGGAAAGAATCCATAATTGTTCCTGTGTTTAAAAAAGGTGATAAAATGAACTGCAATAATTACCGTGGAATTTTTCTACTCTCAACAACATATAAAATATTATCTAACATTCTTTTAACAAGAATAATCCCATATGCTAATGAAATTATAGGTGATTATCAATGTGGATTTAAACGTAACAGATCAACTACAGATCAATTTTTTCACATCAGACAGACACTTGAAAAAAAGTGGGAATATAATGAAAATGTCCATCAGCTATTCATTGATTTCAAAAAAGCATATGATTCTGTCAAAAGAGATAAATTATATAATATATTAGTAGAGTTTGGAATACCTAAGAAGCTTGTTAGTATGATAAAAATATGCACCAGTGAAACAGAAAGTAAAATTCGTGTGGGTATTAACATGTCTGACAAATTTACAATTCATGATGGGTTAAAACAAGGAGATGCATTATCTCCATTGCTCTTTAATTTTGCCTTAGAATATGCTGTTAGGAAGATAAAAGAAACTAAAGAAGGACTAAAATTAAATGGTGTGACTCAGTTGTTAGCATATGCAGATGATGTAGACTTACTGGGGGATGATGTGAATACAATTAAGAATAATGCTAAAATATTTTTCAAAACTGCTAAAGAGATAGGTTTGGAAGTTAACAAAGAGAAAACTAAATATATGCTTACAGGCCGAAACCAAGTGTTAGGTAATAATCAAAATCTATTTATTGATAACAACTCGTTTGAACCAGTTTCCAAATTCAAATACTTAGGAGTAATATTAACAAATGAAAATTATATTAAAGAGGAAATAAAAAGTAGGCTTAATTCAGGAAATGCATGTCACTTCTCTCTTCATAAACTTTTGTCTTCTCGTTTAATATCTAAGAAACTAAAAGTTAAAATATACAAAACAGTAATTTTGCCTGTAGCATTATATGGATGCGAAACTTGGTCCCTTACATTGAAAGAGGAACATAAATTGAGAGTATTTGAAAATAAGATCCTTAGGAAAATCTTTGGACCTAAAAGAGATGAGGAGACAGGTGAGTGGAGAAGGTTACATAATTTAGAACTACATAATTTGTATTCATGTCCAGATATTATTAGAATAATTAAATCAAGAAGACTTAGGTGGGCAGGCCATGTGGCACGAATGGGAGAGGAAATAGGAGTTTACAGGATTCTTGTTGGGAAACCTGATGGTAAGAGATCTGTAGGAAGGCCAAGACGAAGATGGAGGGACAACGTTGAAGTGGACCTAAGGGAAATCGGTAGGGATGGAAAAGAATATATAGATCTTGCTCAAGATAGGGAAAGATGGAAGGCCTGTGTTGCTGCAGCCATGAACCTTCGGGTTTAAGAAGGCTAAAGAGTTAGTTAGTTAGTGAATTGAATAATAATTATATACTGTAAACAGTATATTTATCTACTTATTTCAAGTAGAATTATTAACTTAAAGGGACACTTGGATACTTTAAAGTGAATTAGACTGGAGTGCAGATAGTGAGAATTAGTTACAACTACAGGTGTACTAGTTTGAATAGTAATTATAACACCATTAAGTCTTTTTTCCATGATATGAAAAACTCAATATGCTAACCAAGGCAGAAATTTATTTTATTATAAAACAAACTTAACGTAACGTTTCCACCTTCTTGCAAGGTCTTCTTCAGACTCTGTACCAAGTACAATGATGGGATGAGGCAGATAGGAAGGGAGAAGAGAATACTAGTGAGAAAATTTAATGGAGGTCAAGGAAATAGAGAAGAAAGATGAAGAAGACACAATGAACTGGAATGGGGGACTGAAGATAAACAAAGAATGGAAGAAGGTGTTAGAAAGAGTGGAAAGAACAAGAGAGAAAGAGGAGAGAAGAAGGAAGAAGAATGAAGAAGCGTGAGATAAAGAGTCCAACCACATCCTAAATGAAAGAAAATATGTTTAGCCTTTTAGGTGAAAGTGCAGTTGACAAGGGAAAGCCACCTGCTAGAATGTTCCAGAATAACTTTCTAATAGTCTGGAGGGGAGTAATGTTTTTGTATATATATCGTCCTATTTTGTACTTTGTTACATTTGTACTTGGTGCAGAGTCTGAAGAAGACCTTGCTAGAAGGTTGAAACGTTACGTTTAGTTTATGTTTTATAATAAAATAATTTCTGCATACTGAGTTTTTCATAGTTAGAATAGTTTTAACTGAACACCTGATTTAGTCCTAGTTTTCAATAATTACAACTATCTGTAGCATTATTCGATATTTAACGGTAACACGTTTATATTCACGGTGATTCAAAAGTCTCTGACATCTTAATGAAAAAGCATTTTATTGACAAAATTGATTTTACTGCTGAAAATCACTATAATAGAAGTCAAAGTCACTACATTTCAATATGGTGGCCCTGTAAGTCTAGGCATAGCACCCACCTCTCTTGCGTAGACAGGAACACATGTTCCAACATTGCTGGCGTGATCTCCCCTGTTCCTGCAGCTATTCGCTGTGTCAGTTGTTACGTGGTGTTCATCTTTACTTGGTACACACTAGACTTAATGGAACCCCAGGCAAAAAAAGTCTACGATAATCAGGTCTGGCGAGTGAACCACCTATCGGGAAGGTGTCAGCGAGGTAGTCCCGAAAGATTCTGGCGAAATCGGGTGGTGCACTATCTTGCTGGAAAACAAGTGTATTTTATCCCATCCTGAAAATGATTCATTGGCGATATAAGGAAAATGTCAAGAGACTTTTTGAATGACCCTGTATATATGTATGCGATTGTTATTAATTCCGTTTCAATAGAAAGTTGTCCTGCTCCACTGGGATGCTGGAGTAGTCCCGTTTTTTGATTGACGTAAAATTTAATTAGAACTCTCGAGTGGAAGTGACTAATGGATTCCCACCCATCAGGTTCACGAACTGAAGTTTAGAATCCAAGGGCAGAAGGAGAGATCCATCCGCGTGTTTTTATTCCGGTTTAAATTCATTGTTCCATGAATTCCATTCTTTCCATTCGATCTCCCTAATTCCCATTGTTGCCGTAATTGATGTTTTCAGGTGGATTGTCCTGCGCGCGGATACCTTAACAATGGCAATTATTCAACATTGGGAGGATGTCCTCCAAAGAAAATTTCTAATTGTTGTAAAATGTACATGGTGCGAGCATGTAGGCTAGGAAATGGATTGAGACCACAATGAAACCATGTCCTGTGAGCAATTCCCCTTTACATTTCCTGTGAGAGAGTATCTGAAAATAAAATCCTTAGAAAAATATTTGGACCTAAGAGGGAGTGGAGAAGGTTGCATAATTTAGAGCTGCACAATTTTTATTCCTGTCCAGATATTAGAAAAAATTAAATCAAGAAGACTTAGGTGGGCAGGCCATGTGGCACGAATGGGAGAGGAAAGAGAGTTTACAGGATTCTTGTTGGGAAACCTGATGGTAAGAGACCAGTAGGAAGGCCAAGGCGAGATGGAGGAATAGCGTTGAGATGTACCTAAAGGATATCGGTAAGGATGGGAAAGAGTATATAGATCTTGCACGGATAGAGACAGATGGAAGGGCTGTGTTGCTTAAACCTTCGGGTTTAAGAAGGCTAGAGAGTTAGGTAGTTAGTGAGAGATGAAGAAGTGGAAGACAGATATAGGAGGATGAAAGACATACATGAACAAGAAGGGATTTTAAGTCCACTTTATGCACAGATAGGCTAATTGGGATTGGACCAACAGTTTAAATTAAGATCCGAACCGGTATGTGCCTTAGCCGCACAGTGGCAAGTGATCTGTACCACAATGCTGTGTGTATATATACATGATCATGCGTAGAATTGGAGCTTTTGTTTTGGGGGGGCAGACTCTGGGAGAAGCATATGATGTATGTACCTGAGGGTTATTGAATATCCCCTAGTTTATAAGGGATCCGGAGGCCTTTCCCCGGAAATTTAAAAAAAAAACAACTTAAAAACACTGAGTTCTATGCCTTGTCAGTTTTAAAAGAAGCAAGACAGTGCGATTATTGCATTTTGCATTTCATTACTTTAAAAAGTTAAGGTACAATAGTAAGCTTCAGAAATTTTAGAGAAATTAAATTGAAAAGTTCTTTTGATGCCTCAGCAGTAACTGTTGACTCAACACAAAGTCATTTTACGTTTTTTTTTCTTCAAACTGAACACATCAATCAAATCGTCTAAGTCCCGCTATTGCGGCGCAATTACCGCACATGCCATCATGCCAAACGTCAAGATTTGCGGTATGGCTTAATAACAAAAATGTAGTAACTGAACTTAATCATGTGTTCTTTTTTAATCTTTTTTCAAATTGGGGGACCAGGCCCCCCTTGGCCCCTCCAGAACTCCGCCTATGTACATGATAGAAAATGCAGTTTCAGTTTCTTGAGGGCTCGTAGCTTCGAAAGGAAGCTTCAATGAACATAAACGCTACCCAGAAAAAGTTGTTTGTCTGGATGTCCGCTGTGCACGTTAAGAGGAGTTGTATAGCGATACCCTGCAAGTATTTACGTATTTCCTTCCCCTCTCCTTCTGTGTGTGTGTGTGTGTGTGTGTGTGTGTGAGAGAGAGAGAGAGAGAGAGAGATGGTGATGGTGTATATATGTGTGTGTGTGTGCGCGCGCGCGGATGTGTGAATTCCCCGATGGAGTAGTCGTTATGTGGTCTCCTCGAATTAAAAAAACATTCGGGTTCGACACCCGGTGGAGACACATAGTGCTTCGGATCCCACTTTAAACTGTGGGTCCAGCCCCAATTGGCCTATCTGTGCATAAAGCAAGGGCGCCCGCAGAGACAAGCACTTGCCCCTCCCCCCATCCCATGAGATATCTGGAGAAAACTTCATGTAATTCGAAGATGAAATTGTAGCGTGAAAGCAAGCACATTATTTGAGGAAAAAACCAGCGGTTAACCAAAAGTGACAGAAAAGCGAAGTACAATAAACGAAACTAATCAATGAATACAAAGAGAGGGAGAGGGGGAGGATGGAATTTACCAAAAATAACTAATTTCTTATAAGTGAAGCAAAGTATGCCAGTATCTAAATCGGCCAGATTGTGAACACTTCAAACTACCCTATCACACACTGAGAACGTCTGCAAGCTACAATCCCTCCAAACATCTCCCAGCTCGCATGAACCAATGTATAAACCCTTAATAACATCCTTCACACATTATTACTTCATCAGCCGGAGACAATGGAACTCCTGTGTTCCGTAACAGGATATTAACTCCATTTTCCTGACTACAAGCATCCCCCTCTTTTTTGCTAACTCCATTAGCTCCTGCTATAACGTCCAGGGCGACATTTTGTTACAAAAGAAATTCCGCCTGCTCAATATTAAATTGTGTCACGCTTCATTCTCCCGAAGTTAACGAAGGAATCTAATTTCGCATGAGGATTGATCAGTGACTCCTCCCCAACCCCCACTCACCCCTTTTCTTGTCAAATATCATTAGCCCGGCGGTGGAGTCACTAACGTGAGGACGTTTATGGAACACTAACTCCATAATCATGTCACTGATTGCGTCTATTAGTGCCTTTCGTCGTCCGGAACACTTCTAGATTACGTGCAAGAAGATTTCTGAATGTAGGTGGAAGTAGGATTATACAATCTTAACACGTTCGATGCTGAACGTAGACAATCGGTTGGATGCTAAATGTAGAAAATCGACGCTCTGTTTGATGCTGAATATGGAGAATTGACGCTTTCTTTAATGCTGAATGTGGAGAATCGATGCTTTTTTGGATTTCAGAATCGGCGCTTCGTTTAATCCTGAATGTGGGGATTTGACGCTTGTTGGATGCTCAATATAGAGAATAGACGTTTGTTGGATTCTGAATGTAGAGAATAGACTCTTGATGGATGCTGAATGTAGGGAATAGACGTTTGTTGGATGCTGAATGTAGAGAATAGACGCTTGTTGGATGCTGAATATAGAGAATAGACGCTTGTTGGATGCTGAATATAGAGAATAGACTCTTGATGGATGCTGAATATAGAGAATAGACGCTTGTTGGATGCTGAATATAGAGACTAGACACTTTTTGGATGCTGAATATAGAGAATAGGAGCTTGTGGGATGCTGAATGCAAAGAATCAACGCTTTATTTGATTCTGAATGTAGATATTCGACGTCTTCTTGGGTGCTGAACATAGAGAATCGATATTTTGTTGGATGCTGAATGTGGGGAATCAGCGCTTTGTTGGATGCTGAATATAGAGAGAATCGACGCTCGGTTGGATGCTGAATGTGAAGAATGGACGCTTTTGGGATTCTGAATGTGGAAAGTCGACGCTTTGATTCTGAATGAAGAGAATGGACGCCTGTTAGATGCTGAATGTAGATAAATCGATGCTTGCTTGGATGCTATGTAGAAAATGGACGTTTTGTTGGATGCTGAATGTGGAGAATCGATGCCTTGAGATTGTTATTGACCCAGCCATTGTTCTTGTTCAGGTGTTTCATAGCTGCATATTACGACACTGTCGTTTCATCGTTTCACATGCTAATGCTACATTAATTTTGCCGCCAGTACGTCATTACGCACAACAAACTTAAAGTGTCAACTTGTAGATGGACATGGGATGATTCTGCGTTCAGTTTGCAGTTATCTGTAAGAGTTCCGTGGTGCCGTTATCCAATTATCTATCACAGAAATCTAGACAAAACCATACGCAAACCACATGAAAATGACATGAATGCTTTATAATGAATTCTAAGTAGATGTAATTTTCTAGAACATGGAATATCACGACGGATTTTTCAAAAGGAGAAAATTTTTCGAGTTCTTTTCTAAGACAGGCCAAAAGTCAAGTATCCTTTGAATCACGACCTACTTTATTCGGATTCTCCCATCTTGCAAATCATCATAATAATGAGATTCGTAAGGAAAAGCTTGAATTTATTTTCTTTTTTAAAAAAATGAGAAAAATAAGTTTATAGGGAATAGCCAAGGCGGCAAATAAATTTCTTCTCTCGCCATAAACTTGGAAAAGTTTCTTGCATATTCCTCCTGTAGCTATTTATCATCCGTTCGTCGTCCATTGTAATCTTGCTGGGACACTCGAAGGAGATTCCACTCTCAGAGGGTGTAGTGATTTATAGCATGGCCAAGGGTCTTGCGGAACCTAACTTTGTGAACTTTATATGAATTGGAACCTGCGGTCAACCAGCTACAATAATTTTCTCTCCCTAAGTCTCGAGCTGTAGAAATTAATTGCTGGCTACCTGAGATCTTGCTTAATTCATTTCTCACCCTGCTGGTTGATAGAGAGCAAGGGCGTGCTTGTGGTCAGAGGAGAGAGGGATATTGCTACAATGCCTCATCAGTACAATTCTCTACCACCCCAAATTATCAGAGCAGTGGATGCAGAATTTTCAGTGGTTGACACCAAGATGTGCTTAGAGAATGTCTTCATTAATTCACTCCAAAGATATTTAACGCGTAAACTGAGACACTATCTGAAGTGTTCACAAAGTTACTCTGAAATGCATTTGACGTATCAGGTGAAACGTATGATGCTTTACAAAGGATATTAGTGGTCCCGGGTTCGAATCCTGACCTGGGCATGGATATTTGTGAGTGTCCATTCATCAAGTTTATCATATCATCACTCATCCCCATCTTCGCAAATAGGCCAAAAGTGGCACAAAAAGCGAAGTAAAATAAAGCAAATCACAAAGGATATTAATTGGAGGGTTCGGGTGTAAAACATGATAAGTGACATTTGGTCATTATTGAGTTTAATAAGAAAAATGGTTATTAGAAACTTTTCGTGTTGTGTTTACCAATTTCAGTAGCGTCCATTGACTAAATTGCATGACATGGAAATTACACGCGAAAATTGAAGAATGGTTCTTTTCACGTTGTAACTATAATGACGAAAATGTCACTAACCATGTTTTACCCTGAGCCCTTCATTTTGACCTGACGTCTCTGTCGAATGCCTCGCGTTATCCTAGGTATGGGCAGCATTTCCACATACCTCTGTGCAGAGGTTATACGGAAGGTGACGAAACTACACCTCACCGATAGAGGACATGAGTAATAACCTCTATAGACTGTCTCAACCTTAAAAGTCAGTATGGAAGTAAATGGAGTACTTCCCTTTCTCTCTAATACACGAGTTTTCCCAATAGCTCTGTCATTCTCTACTACCGCTGCGTTGCCAGATGTTACAAAATTCACAAAATGTAAAAGTCATAAATTTCAAACAGTGAAATCATAATCCTGTAGTTTTTATGCTCTATTTACTGACGGCATTATACAGCGTTATTCATATGTCAGTGTCACATTTGGGGAACATCGTGTGCGTGATGTATGAGACATGCGAGTCCGAATCATGTACGTATGGAATCAGAAACTCTCTAAGTTTGTGTCACGTGAACAGCGCATGTTGTGGTGACGCGGTTGGCCGCTAGGCGGCAGCAGTGTACAGTATGGCATTCTCAGGTAACGAGAGATCATTTTGCGTGATACAGTTTGCGAAAACAGAGGTTACTGTGACCGTTCAGCGGCGATTTCGCACTCGTTTTCAGAAGGATCCACCAGATAGCAGGACCATCAAGAAGTGGTAAGAAACTTTTGAGCGCACAGGGTGTCTGTGTCTACCCAAACGACCTGGAAGGCCGGGACCGTCAGGCGCCACTGTTGAAAGTGTTCGTGAGTTGTTTGCGCGCAGCCCTCGGAAATCGTGCAAGTGTGCAGCTGGGAATGTCTCAGTCGACTGTGTGACGTAATGTTCGCAAGTAACTGATGATGAT
Source organism: Lepisma saccharinum (assembly GCF_977018435.1). NCBI lineage: Eukaryota > Metazoa > Arthropoda > Insecta > Zygentoma > Lepismatidae > Lepisma > Lepisma saccharinum. The sequence continues at coordinate 45,235,805 of NC_139255.1, read as the reverse complement.
GATGACTCGTGCGTACGTACCTGAACAAGAACTTACCGCGAAGATGGATTGGACGCATTACTGACTATGACATCGCATTGTTTCGGTGGCCGCCAAGATCCCCAGACTTCACACCTTGTGATTTCTTTCTCTGGGGATATGTGAAGGACAGGGTGTTAATTCCACTGCTTCCAGCTGATTTGAACGACCTCCGAGTTTGCATTACAGCAGCGATAGCAACGATAGACCGTGACATGCTGGTGCGGGTGTGGGCAGAATTGGACTATCGCCTGATGTCTCCCGTGTAACCAAAGGTTCACACATTGAGCACTTGTAAGGTATGGCAAACAAAGTTTTTGAGATTGTCTTTCTTTTTTTATATCATTCATGCTGATATGTCATGTACTTATTTCACAATAAAACTCCGAAATGTGACATTGACTTATGAATAACCCGTATAACCTGTCATAAATTCATGTGATCTGAATTTTTCATAATTATGCAATTTTGCAAAACGCTTAAATTTTTTCTAGTAAATACTTCAAAACCCATAAATATCAAACATCTTGATCAACTTCGCCAGTTTTTTTTTCTATGGGATCTATGGTGTTTGTAGATATGATATTCTTCGCCTGAATGAATTAATTTGCTTACGAAGAAAGTTATATATATATATATATATATATATATATATATATATACGTCGTTCGGAAAGTAAGTTCCACTGATGAATGCCGTGGCGTTGCAAGCGGGGCAGTGTGAATGCGCATGCGCCTTGTGTAGCCACAACCTTGATGAAGTCCAGACGTCAGTCTGAGGCAAGTTGGTCAGGAAAGTAGTGCGTAGTGCGTTGTTGTTATGTTTCGGACAATCCAAACTCCCGCCAAGCGTGAGGTACGGTCCGTGATCCGTTTTCTGGATGCACGTAATGTTCCAGTTACGGATATCCACCGTCAGATTTGTGAGGTGTATGGAGAAGGAATAATGAGTGCTTGACGGGTTAGTGTTCATGATGAAGAACGAAGTGGTCGACCGTCTGTTGTGAATCCCAATTTGGTTCGTTTAGTGGAAGAGCAGATTAGGGAGAACAGACGATTCACTTTGTCTGAGCTGTCATGAGAGTTTCCACAAATCTCCAGAACTGTGCTGTATGAAATTGTAACAGTAAATTTGAAATTTGAATTGTGTGACCGTTGGGTCCCTCACCAGCTCTCCGAAAATCCCAAAAACATTATGGTACTGACGAAGAACTGAAACTTGCAGTTTCCTAATGGTGACGCGGTGGTTATCCATTCAGGCGGAAACGTTTTATGATAGGGGTATAACGAACTTGGTATCTCGCTGTGATGCGTGCTTGAATTCTTATGGCGATTATGTGTGAATGTTGTACCATGTATATATTCTCACCCCTATAAAGATCATGATATTACTATTTATATTTTTCATTTTATTGCATGATGGAACTTACTTTCCGAACGACGTATATATACATATATACATTCTATATTTTGTATAAATCAAAAGACCTTAACACGAAAAAGTTGGTTAGCGAGAAACTTTTCGGTTTGTCGCGATACACGTGCAGACCAAGCGAGAAAAGTGTTGACCATTGTTTGAAGTTATTTTTAGAATGCATTGTTACTCCACAGCACCATTATTTATGGCACAATCGTAGTTTGTTTACGCTGGCTGTCTCGCGTATCAAATTCATTGCGCGCCGGCGAGGTTAAAATTCAGTTGCAGGCAGGTGCCCCGTTTCGTAGGAAGTGCAGTGTGCTGTGTTATAATTGTGGATTGCATGTAAGTTACATTCTTTGTTTAATAATGGATAGAGAAGATGGAAGAAGACACAGTGTTGGTAAACTTCGAGGTAAAGAACGCATAATAGTTACACATATAATGGAAATGTAAAATAGTACTAAATAGTTACGGCGAAATATAAACTTTTACATGTAAATCTTGAGGTAACTATAGTTTTTTCCGAAAATGCATCAAATACATAGATTTTGAAGATTTCCTGTACGATATTAAGAAAGTAAATTTGTCGCAATCATTAGCGATTAATAGCGACTCGATGCGCCTCCGTTTGTTGATCTGGCAACGCCGCGCTCCATTTAACCCATACTGACTTTTAAGGTTGAGACGCACTATAGTCCGAGAGCAGTATAAAACATGAAGTCCGGAAGGAGTATGGGTCAGAGTCGATGTACGAACTCTGACAACAGCTATGGACACGGCCTGTGAGATGGGTCCAGGACAGAACTCAGCGCGAACATCAGACAGGTATGATACATGTGGAGAGAGCATTTCACTCAGTTATATCTAATATCTCCTTTCATTGACCGGGGCGGACCCTTTACAGTCATTATGAACTTTAAACATCTCGTTTTGTTATTTTCTGTATCTCAGTAACTCTTAGATCCATAATGATAATCCAAGTCACACTTCAATATATATTATTTATACATTGAATGAGACATACGAAGATATACAAAATGTTATATTATTTTTCTCTAAAGGGTATTTTGATATTAAGTGATACATAAGATATTCTATTCCTTCAGTTCAGACAGAAACGATAAGGGAATTCACACCGAAGTGACAAGCGACATGGTCTCTTCAGTCTGCGGGAGCTTTCAGGCCGAAGCAACAAGCATTTGTCTCTTGGAAACCTACCTACAGAAATAAACAAAACCTTTCGAACCGAAGCGACACAACTATCTGCACGTGTCGCTTGCCTTTCTCTCGTACTGGGTCGTATTTTCAATACCGTGTTTCTTGTCGCCTGGGTCTGTTGTTCGCGCATGCGCGCTGAATGGTTTGCTACTAAAGAGTCCGTATCGCTCATCGCTTCCATTCGAAACGTTGCATTGCCAAGCGACACGTGCCGCTTATAACCTGTCGCTTTGGTCTGAAAGCTCTCTTTAGTGTTATTGATTTATTAAGTGAAAGAGAGAGAGAGAGAGCTTTCTGGACTTACCGATTCACAGGAAAAGCATTGATTGTGCAACAATTCCAATAGAATATTATATCTTGTTACATCCAGAAGAAATTTCTATATCATAAGCTCAGAAATGCTTCTATCCTGAACTCAAAGGTTGGGCCTTTCACAGTATATTGGCCACGTCTCGTGCGCTCGCCGACGTGGTTCGCTTATTTGAAAAGTTTGGAACATAACGTTACGTGTGTATGGGCTCTAATATGGTACAAATAATATAAATATTATTGTCTGTTTTCTTAATAATAAGCTGGGTAAGCAATATCCGTTTCAAGATAGTTACTTGGATGTTTTATATAAACGAATTCTTTAGATGGAAAAGCAATATTTACATCTTTTGTCATTTTCACATTTTTGAACGTAATTCAAAAATAATTTGGTTTCGGTCATTCCCATCAAATTCCTACCTCTCCTCTGTAATAAATTCTGATGCTCATATTTTGAAATTTGAAAAGTTTAGCTTAATGTACTTACATTAGTTTTCGAGGTGAAAAGAAACCTTCTTTAAGTTCCCTAGCAACGTTCGCTTCCATGGACAACGACAAGCTCTAAAGAATTGTTCGTTATTATAACTCTGAACATTTAGTTAAAACAAGCACGATGTAGATCTGTTCGCATTGAGTATACCAACATCTAATTGTATCTGGACTGAATCCTTATTATGTAGATGTCACCCTTGTTTGAAGCCCCTTTTCTAACCAGGAGTTGATTCATCTGTGTGTTATTGATCTGTGAGAAATAATGTAGCTTGACAATTAAGAATTGAAGGAAACCATGTGCGCTGCAAGAAATGCCCGTGGCATCAAGTTGCTAAGGACATGAAAAAGGGCATTTTCATCCTTAAAGAAGACTAAAGTGAGCGATTTTTTAATTTTCTCAGCCTTTTGGGACAATTTCATGGGGGGTCGGAATCGGACATTTTTGCCTCCGGGGCTTCCTTCATGGAAAACATTTATGTCAGTGAGTGGTGGGATTGTCTCTCTCTCTCTCTCTCTCTCTCTATATATATATATATATATATATATATATTGGACTCGTAAATACGAGGGGAAGTCAAAAATTATCCTCACTTTTACCATAACTTTCTTTAGGTTGGTCACACTGCCTTCAGCGCTCGGGTGCTGACAGGTGGCACTCTTGTGGTTACGTGGTCGTTCATATTAATCGCTCCATTTTTCTTTGTGCAGAAGGCAGTGTGGCCAACCTAAAGAAAGTTATGGTGAAAGTGCGGATAATTTTTGCCTTCCCTAGTACATTAAACATTCCCTAAAATTAATCGTCTAAAATATTAACATTGCCACGTAGTTTATGAACAGAATTAACGGATCCTGCATTTTATTATTGAATTTTATTACTTGATATCAATATTTGGGAAATTGAAGAACTAATTGATCGATTGAAGAACAATATCGATATGATGACCCTAGAGCGATTAGAATGTGAAGTTTGGACACTGATTTAGTAAGTGATTAAACAGTAGTATGTAGTATGCATGGACATGACGAAGGAATTAGATAACGCCCTCGCACCTTCAAGGTATATAAGGAAGAAATGTTGTTTCAGTGACCTTTAAGACAACATTTGAAAGGTTCTCTTGAAGTATAGTGGCAGGCGTTTGTAAGGTAACAGTCTAATTAAAAGCAGGAGGGGGAGGGGGAGGGGAGGGGACTGTCGAACTCGACTAATTGCTACTATATCCGTATCATGGTAGAACAGAGAAGAAAAGTGCACAGTAGAGAGCTCGTCAGTGAATAGTTTGCAGCTGAATACACTTCCTCCATATACGTTCGCGTGCAAACGAGTGTGTAATTGGTCCTTTTCAGATATTGGAGTGGGTTGTCAGTATTTCTCAGTTTTCAATCGAACTGAAGCTAAGTTACGAAGAAAAAAAGAATCCACCTTCATTAAAGTGCAATTACACATAAAATTATCATCATTAGTTTCTTCAGAACACTTTTTAATTAACGACTGCGAATGGATGAAAGGAATCCTCCCGCCCCTACACACTCACCCTCCATTTCTCACCCCCATCTCCATTTACTTTATATGGAAGATGGTGGAAAGGACGTTGCGCAGTTACCATCAACAAATATTTGTATGTCGCCTACTTCATCAAAGATTTGGTGTAGTGCATGGAAGTGAGGTTAACGTTTGGGTGCCTCCTCTCAAGGTAAAGCCTTACACTCCTTCTGTGAGACTTGTGTTGTCTCCGTATGCTTGTGTGACGGTCGAAAGCCGAAAAATTAACGACCAGCGGGATGCTTTACGGAAATGAGAATACAGTAACGGACAACGGTATGATATTTGTAAGTCGAATAAATTAACGGGAAACGGTATCATATTTGGAAGTCGAAAAAATCAACAGACAACGGGATGCTTTACGGAAATAAGAATACAGTAACGGACAAAGGTATGATATTTGGAGTCGAATAAATTAACGGGAAACGTTATGATATTTGGAAGTCGCATAAATTAAAGGACAACGGGATGCTTTACGGAAATGAGAATACAGTAACGGACAACGGTATGATATTTGGAAGTCGAATAAATTAACAGAGATCGGGTGGATGCTTTACTGAAATAAGAATACAGTAACGGACAACGGTATGATATTTGGAAGTCGAATAAATTAATGGACAACGGGATGCTTTACGAAAATAAGAATATAGTAACGGACAACGGTATGATATTTGGTAGTCGAATAAATTAACAGACAACGGGTGGATGCTTTACGGAAATAAGAATACAGTAACTAACAACGGTATGATATTTGGAAGTCGAATAAATTAAAGGACAACGAGTGGATGCTTTACGCAAATAAGAATACAGTAACTAACAACGGTATGATATTTGGAAGTCGAATAAATTAACAGATAACGGGATGCTTTACGGAAATGAAAATACAGTAACGGACAACGGTATGATATTTGGAAGTCGAATAAATTAACGGACAACAGGACCCTTTATGGAAATGAGAATACAGTAACGGACAACGGTATGAAATTGGAGTGGAATAAATTAACGGGAAACGGTATGATATTTGGAAGTCGAATAAATTAAAGGACAACGGGATGCTTTACGCAAATAAGAATACAGTAGCTGACAATGGTATGATATTTGAACTCGAATAAATTAACAGATAACGGGATGCTTTACGGAAATGAGAATACAGTAACGGACAACGGTATGATATTTGAAAGTCGAATAAATTAACGGACAACAGGATGCTTTATGGAAATGAGAATACAGTAACGGACAACGGTATGAAATTGGAGTCGAAAAAATTAACGGGAAACGGTATGATATTTGGAAGTCGAATAAATTAAAGGACAACGGGATGCTTTACGCAAATAAGAATACAGTAGCTGACAATGGTATGATATTTGAAATCGAATTAATTAACAGACAACGGGATGCTTTACGGAAATGAGAATACAGTAACGGACAACGGTATGATATTTGAAAGTCGAATAAATCAACAGACAATGGGATGCTTTACGGAAATGAGAATACAGTAACTGACAACGGTATGATATTTGGAAGTCGAAAAAATCAACAGACAACGGGATGCTTTACGGAAATGAGAATACAGTAACGGACAACGGCATGATATTTGGAAGTCGAATAAATTAACGGACAACGGGATGATTTACGGAAATGAGAATACAGTAACTGACAACGGTATGATATTTGGAAGTCGAATAAATTAAAGGACAACGGGATGCTTTACGGAAATGAGACTACAGTAACAGACAACGGTATGATATTTGGTAGTCGAATAAATTAACAGACAACGGGTGGATGCTTTACGGAAATAAGAATACAGTAACGGACAACGGTATGAAATTGGAGTCGAAAAAATTAACGGGAAACGGTATGATATTTGGAAGTCGAATAAATTAAAGGACAACGGGATGCTTTACGCAAATAAGAATACAGTAGCTGACAATGGTATGATATTTGAAATCGAATTAATTAACAGACAACGGGATGCTTTACGGAAATGAGAATACAGTAACGGACAACGGTATGATATTTGAAAGTCGAATAAATCAACAGACAATGGGATGCTTTACGGAAATGAGAATACAGTAACTGACAACGGTATGATATTTGGAAGTCGAAAAAATCAACAGACAACGGGATGCTTTACGGAAATGAGAATACAGTAACGGACAACGGCATGATATTTGGAAGTCGAATAAATTAACGGACAACGGGATGATTTACGGAAATGAGAATACAGTAACTGACAACGGTATGATATTTGGAAGTCGAATAAATTAAAGGACAACGGGATGCTTTACGGAAATGAGACTACAGTAACAGACAACGGTATGATATTTGGTAGTCGAATAAATTAACAGACAACGGGTGGATGCTTTACGGAAATAAGAATACAGTAACGGACAACGGTATGATATTTGGAAGTCGATTAAATTAACGGACAACAGGATGCTTTACGAGAATAAAAATACAGTAACGGACAGCAGTATGATATTTGGTAGTCGAATAAATTAACAGACAACGGGTGGATGCTTTACGGAAATAAGAATACAGTAACGGACAACGGTATGATATTTGGAAGTCGAATAAATCAACAGACAACGGGATGCTTTACAGAAATAAGAATACAGTAACGGACAACGGTATGGTATTTGGAAGTTGAATAAATCAAAAGACAACGGGATGCTTTACGGAAATAAGAATACAGTAACGGACAAGGGTATGATATTTGGAGTCGAATAAATTAACGGGCAACGGTATGATATTTGGAAGTCGAATAAATTAACGGAAAACGGAATGCTTTACGGAAATAAGAATACAGTAACTTACAACGGCATGATATTTGGAAGTCGAATAAATTGACAGACAACGGGATGCTTTACGGAAATAAAAATACAGTAACGGACAACGGTATGATATTTGGAGTCGAATAAATTAAAGGACAACGGGATGCTTTACGGAAATGAGACTACAGTAACAGACAACGGTATGATATTTGGAGTCGAATAAATTAAAGGACAACGGGATGCTTTACGGAAATAAGACTACAGTAACAGACAACGGTATGATATTTGGAAGTCTAATAAATTAACGGACAACGGGATATGCTATTCGGAAAGGCGAATAAATTAACGGGGAACGGGATGCGTTTTGGAAGCCGATTAATGTATCTAATGTAACGGGCAATTAGATTTTTAAATTCTTATAAATTGACTCGTTTCGGATTGCTATTTGAAAGATATACATGAGCTATGTTGTGCAACTTACAGAATACACGCCGAAGGATGCAGACGACGGAAGCAACGTTTCCTTGGGAAACGGGGAAGAAACGTCATCTTCTACCATTAGACATAACGACCAGAAGTAAAACGTAATTGATATCTGTTTGCCCTGCTCCCGTCCAGCCTGCAGTTACAAGCGCACTTCTCTCTGACTATAAACCTTTCGCTATCCGACGTCGCTTGTGCAACGCGCGCAGGTCGTATCAGATGACATGCAGGCCACTTACGAGGGACAATGCGATTCGAATATGGCCATTAAACTGAGATTACAAGGCTGCGACAATCTTCTTAGGGAGGAAAGCTTGCGGGTTAAGGAGCTGTAAAATCCTTCGTTTGCCTTGGCAGAAGGCGGTTGGCAGTTCCCTCCAGGGAGGCTGTAGAAGGATTATCCATAACCACGTACGGAATCATAAATGTACGGAAACACATGGTATCTTCACGCATAGTAATGTGCAGACGAGACAAATCCTTGAGTGCAGCCAAAGGAGCCTAAGTACATAAGAAAGTGCACTCAAGTTGTACCCTTAAACTTTCAGCTCTATCCTATTGCTGTGATAATGCCATACCGAGATTCAAGAACTAACGAGCATTATAATTGTTTCAAGTCAGCAGATGCATTTTGCTCTAACTAACTCTCTGTAGCCTTCTTAAACCCGAAGGTTCATGGCTGCAGCAACACAGGCCTTCCATCTGTCCCTATCTTGAGCAAGATCTATATACTCTTTTCCATCCTTACAGATTTCCTTTAGGTCTATCTCAACGTTGTCCCTCCATCTTCCTCTTGGCCTGCCTACAGATCTCTTACCATCAGGTTTCCCAACAAGAATCCTGTAAACTCTTCTTTCCTCTTCCATTCGTGCCACATGGCCTGCCCACCTAAGTCTTCTTGATTTAATTATTCTAATAATATCTGCACATGAATACAAATTATGTAGTAGATGCATGCCCTATCTTAATTAATATAACGTCGTTGCCTTGTAATCAAGGGGTTCCGAGTTCGATGCCCATGGAGACACATAATGGTTCGGCGTACTTTGAACTGTAAGTCCAGTCCCGATTAGCCTATCTGTGCATAAAGTTGACTTAAAATAAACTACAACTCTTAAGTACGCCACAGGATTTGCAGGGGTTGTCACAAACCAGACACCTAAGCAATGATTATACAGGGTGTATCAAAATGATTGGTTCAATGATTGATTTAGTCTATTTTTCTTCGAATTTCTGGCACTTTTGGCGAAGATGAGGATGAGTGATGACATGATGAAATTGATGAAGGGACACTCACAAAGGGAAACCCATGCTCAAACTGGGATTTGAATCCGCGATCCCTGGGGTCAACATTATCGAGTTTAGGTACTAACACCAATGGCCTCCACGATGGCGCAGTGGTAGCGTCGTCGCCTTGAAAATCAAGAGTTACCATGTTCGATACCCTGTGGAGGCACATACTGGTTCGAATCTCACTTAAACTGTAAATCGAGTCCCGATTAGCCTTACGGTGCATAAAGTGGACTTAAAACGCCAAATCAATCGATCAATCATAACATCCGTCTTGTAGACCTCTCACGCTCATTGTTATCGCAACGTATATCCTGGCAGGGTATGCAACACGCAAGTTTTTCATGCCACATTGGTTGCCTACCCGCATGTGATGCAAATGTTTTTGCCATTCCACTTCTGTTCGTGACTGTACATGTCAGTTTTAACAAAACCTAATCAATACCATTCTTGCCACGTTTCAAACACCTTTTTCGGGAGTGGGGGGACTTGGTTTTATAAGCTTTGTGCATATTCGCACAAGGAAAACACGACCGTGGGATAAAGGCAGCACATTTCTATCCTTAAAGTTGAGTCGAGTTGAACGTAAACATGTTAAAAGGGAAGAATTCCTCCTCCCCTTAAATCAACCCCCTCCCACAGCTTCATGCTCTGTTGGCACTATTGCTGTCAGCAGGGAAAGAAAATCCTTTACAGAGCTTTAGCTTTGGTTCAATAAAGGACATCAAAGTCAATTAAACCTCTTCCCCCCGCTTTGTGACGTCATTTCCCATTACATATCATGCATCGTTGAGTTTTCTCCCCTTTTTGAAAGCTCCCCGGCTTTGCTTAGCATTTTTTCGTAAATCTCAATTGGTCTTGAATTCTTCAAGAAAGTACTATAGAAGATGAAAGAATACACACACATACATATTATCGTAGTGAAATGCAAAAATGATTTCCAATTACATTAATAAATGGAGCAACAACTATTTATTAGTAAGGGGGGAAGTTTCATGAAGTCCCTAGAACTTGCAATTAGTGGCCTCTAATGAAATAGTACGTTTTCAAGATTTATAATACTGTTATTAAAAATCTCTACATATTTACAAAACATTGCACGTAAAGAACTTTGAAATTTAATATTACACGTACAGAAATTCACAAATACTTCATTTCCATTGTTTTATGAATGAAAAGTTGAATTTGTACATTTTCTGGTGTAGAAGAACATTGTAACAGAAAGCACTGGCGTACACAGGGGGAACTGAATCACATGTGCATGTGAAACTTTGACCAAAGACAAAGGTAACAGACAGACATTGATTTCAGGCAGCAAACTGGAACTTTCTCAGGCAGGAAGACTACCATTCGACATATCTTGCCCTCAACCAGTGATGTGCCGTAGACTATAAGTTTACGTCTACATGCGTTGTCTACACGTACACTACGCGTGTACATTGGATTGTAGTTTACATAAACTACGTAGACAATCTAAAGTGCATTTTCAAGGATTTCATGAAAGGAAAGTGACATTTTCAACTATATTGGTTCCTAACGAAATGAAAAGAACCCTATTTACAACAAAATTTCTCTTCTCTTCTATAATCAACTATGGAAGAAGATAAATAGTATGCAAAAACAACAACAGATGGCAGTCGTGAGGCAATAGTAGTCTTTTCCCCATAAAACACTAGAATATTTCCTATATTAGGTTTCTTCCTAGGTGAGATATTGTTCGAATTTGGAAGAAAGAGCATTAAAAGTTCTCCTCACACATCAGCAAGATAAGCAGTGAAATTTTGTTTTACTTCCACAGCGCCCTTGGCTAAGTTATCACCTTTCGCCATGTTGTTTACATAGATTACGTCATCTACATTAATAAAATAGTCTACGTGTAGAATGTAGACTATTGTCTACGCGTAGATGCACATCACTGCCCTCAACTCACATTCCAAGATCAATCCACAGATAATGTGACAAGCGCTTTACCATTCCTCGCAAACACACATCCTGCGGAGTGCTTCCCGTGAAGTCCCGTTCCCCAGTTGCTTGAAATTTACCAGCGCCATCTGCTGTTTGCAAGTTTGACCAGAAGTGAAAGCGGGCGCCTCCAAGCGGAGGATATACGAACTTCTTGCAGGCGCTCTTTTAAAAACGCACAAGTTTGCTGCCTGAGATCAATGTCTGTCCATTACCTTTGTCTGTGCTTGGACACTCAAATAATCATGGAAACAAACACTCCTGATATTGAAAGGAAAATCTTAAGACGAATATATGTACCTCTGAAAGAACCTGATTGGTTTACTTGGAGAATAAGAACGTAATACGAAATGAAAATATCAATTTCATAAAATGAAGAAGATTGGGGTGGTTTGAGCACGAGAATACAAGAATGAGTGATTATAGATTAGTAAAATAAATCTATAAATAGAAGCAATTCGGGAGACGAGCCTTAAGGAGGCCAAAGAAACGATGGGAAGATGAAATAATTAAAGATTTGAATGTCATGAAAGTAAGAAAGTTGGACGAAGAGCATCCGGGACAGATAAAATGGAGATATATTGTTGAGAAGGCTAAAACATTCAATATTGAAGTTGTAGTGCCTAGAAGGAAAAGGATAAGGGTTGTAAGTGGTGACACTTTTGAGAGGCACCCAAACGTCAACATATCTTCCATTTAGTAGCTACACCTTGCCTGTAATTTGCAGAGTAACGAGGCTCTGGCGCCAAGGTAAAACATTGTGGCCCTGCATGTTTGTCATTGTCCATTCATCCATCTCATCTTATTCATCCTCATCTTCGCGATTAGCCAAGAGTGGCAGAAAAGGGATTGCAAAATGAACCAAATCAACCTTAAGATGAAAAGACATATTCAAAAAGTTCCCGGAATGGCAAGTTAATAGTTGAGAGGATCATGCCAGTAACGCTTCGATGAACATTACCTGGCAATATTGTATTTTTACGGCAGTGAAGTACGAGAAGCACAAAGCAGGATACGGAAATACATAATCAAAAAACCAAGAGGTGGATAACGAGGTACATTAGAGACGAACGAAAAAAATACACGATGAGGCTTCAAAGAAGTGTGCGAAATCGTTACCATATTTAATTTATAATTAATGTTCGGTAAAAGAAAGGGGAGGCAATTTTCCATTAAGGACGCAAAAAAAAAAAGTTTTGTGTCTGTGTCTTTAGGAAGTGTCTCCACAGCGACTCCTTAGCTATGCAGAAAATTTAATTAAAGGAATAATTGCATCGCACAAGAGCCCACCTCCAACCGGACCAGACTCATCACTATTCAACGAAAGGGACGGAAACTTCAGCCTGCGAAGGAAACAAAAGAGGAACTATCCAATCGGAAGGAGGGATTACAGGAAAGGAAAAAAAAACCTCTCGATTGAAACTTCACGGAAAGTTTGTGGAAAAAGGGTTTGTGTTCGATGTATAGGGAGGCGCGGGGGGGGGGTTGGGGGGGTTCAGATGCGGGATGTTTTAACAGGAAATACTTTTTGACTCTTTTCTCTCATGTTCTTCAGACTGATTAACTTTGAAAACTGTTTGGGGATTGTTTTCTCTGCCGGTCGTCCCTTTGAGAGCCTCCCAGCAAAAAAAAAAAAGATTTAACTTTTACGCCTACCTTTCTGGGAAGAAGATAAAATCTACGCACAATAGATGTCGCTTACAAAATGAAGATCCTGATGGTAAAGCAAATAGGTAAGAAAGATCTTGGAATGATCATTACAGTCTTACGAAACTACTTCATATTGTTTCTCACTAGTAAACTTAAAAAACAAACAGAACAATCAACAAAACGAACGGACGCGTGCTTTAAGTCTGAGTTCTTGGCACTGCTGTTGTACCCACGGGGCATGGAAGGAAAGGTTTATCGCAACAAGCCACGGACTATCATGGAACTGCAAGACAGCAGCATTCGGCGGGAAATTGACGCTGTGACTCCTGATGTGTTGGTGGCTGCCTTCTGTAACAAGGAGAGGCGTGTGCAGGCATGGCTACCCCTTCCAACACTCTGTGTCATGTCACCTTGCTTCTCATACACCAAGATATGTCCGTAGCAAATTTCATTACATTATGAACAATTGATTGATTTTTTATAAGCGAAAATCAGGGGCCAAGAACTAGTGAACTAACTAAACTAACTAACTCACTCTCTAGTCTTCTTAAACCCGAAGGTTCATGGCTGCAGCAACACAGGTCTTCCATCTGTCCCTATCTTGAGCAAGATGTATATACTCTTTTCCATCCATACCGATTTCCTTTAGGTCCATCTCAACGTTGTCCCTCCATCTTCGTCTTGGTCTTCCTACAGGTCTCTTACCATCAGGTTTCCCAACAAGAATCCTGGAAACTCCTCTCTCCTCTCCCATTCGTGCCACATGGCCTGCCCACCTAAGTCTTGTTAATTTAATTATTCTAATAATATCTGGACATGAATACAAATTATGTAGTTGTAAATTATGTAACGTTCTCCACTCACCTGTCTCCTCATCCCTTTTAGGTCCAAATATTTTCCCAAGGATCTTATTTTCAAATACTCTCAATTTATGTTCCAAGAACTAGTGAAACACCCTGTATTTGGTCAGTCCACTTTGTGCACATGTAAATTAATAGTAGACGACCTACAGCTTAGCATGGGATCCGTGCAGTGTGCCTGAACCAGGAATCAAATCCGGCTCCTCAGAAGGATAGTTCCCACCACTGGATGGAAGACCTTGACAGACATCACGTGATTACCATAACTATACTTATACAGTCGTAAGAACTCCCGCGTAGCCAAATGGTTAACGTTCTCTCCTTTGGTGCAAACTTTCCTGAGTTCGATTAAGGGTGGAAGACCCCGCAATGTTGGCGTTCATTGCCAGGACAATTGGGGAGCAGGTCACGAAAGCCAGAAAACAGGGGCGATGGGATTCGATACGCTGACCACGCGTCACCCAATGAAAGAGCCGCTCTGGCAGGCCCTGGTCCTTAGAGGGCTGTCATGGAGTGTAGTATAGTTTTAATATGGAGTCAAAAATAAGAACGACAGAGCACCCTGAAAACTGCTTCTACAAGCCGCATCTTTCATTGTCTTAAGCCGGTTTTAGACGAAAGCATTTCCTTTAGCATTTTTGCAGCATAAATGCTACGTAAATGCTTCCAAAATCTTATAGAAGGTGGTACTTTACACGGGAGCATTTCATGTAAAATTTCGGTAAGCTTTTTGCGATTACAATGTGTACAGCACGAAAGGCACGTCAAGTTACACCATCTATGGTGGGTTCACGTTGTTTACAATTGATATAACTAAAATATTCTTCCATACGTGTACAGTAAACGCTATAAAGCATGTATTTAAGCAGCGCCATTGTTTAGTACCTAATACCGTTTAATACGAAACGTTATTCTTCTCGGTTGAATAGTTATCAGCGTTTAAAAATTTGAAGTGATACATTGTTTACATTTCACGCGGCCACCATTACATCTGAACTCGTGACCTAGAGGACGCCTCTGATTGGTTCTATCCTTGAGAAATCCTATGAAATAGCCATGGCATCTGAAATGCCATAATACCAGGTGGTTATAATTAAAGTGACGGTGTTCAGAGTGGTACAGCACGGGCTGTAATGAGAGTAGCAGTCTGAAACTTCGTAGATATGCTAATGAAGCAATGCGCTCGCGAATTATGAAAAAAAAAAAATAGTTCCAATTCTCGCCACCAGGGTAAAAAATGGCGCTGTAAGCGGTCGAAACGTGGAATTTTCCGTAACTCTCACGTCAAAGTCGGTGACATTGCCTAACCATTGTGTGAGCTCCCTGGTTGTCATTGGTGACGCTTGTTGCTTTTTCCTTTAGTAATGTTCATGTAATTCGAATAGTGAAATTGTAGCGATATTTTATTACAAAGAGTATTGTTTTCTGCGATTTATAGTGTTTTTCCTGTAACTATACCACGTTTTGACTGCTTACAGCGCCATTTTTTACCCTGGTGGCGAGAATTGGAACTATTTTTTTTTTTTTTTTTGCATAATTCGCGAGCGCATTGCTTCATTAGCATATCAACGAAGTTTAAGACTGCTACTCTCATTACAGCCCGTGCTGTACTACTCTGAACACCGTCACTTTAATTATAACCACCTGGTATTTTCCACTTTACCAGACGGTAGCATTTTGATCATGGCACACATGTTAAGAAAATTGTGGTCCTTATTCTCCAGCCACAACTACTAGTTTTGTCTTGTAAATTTATAATGAAATGTTTACGGACCGGGCTTCCTTATCTCATGTTTGAATCAATGTTACGCGAACACCCTGTATAGAACCGAGGAAATCCACAACAGGGGTTGGTATAAAATATGTGAGTTTGACAGCGTCCTCTGCACGGATAATCCTCCATTTTTAGAATTCTCTGTAGGTAACCATTAACTTCATGAAGAGCAGACACGAATTAAAGCGAGAATGCCTGCGGATTCCCCGCACTAGCTTCTCTGACAACAAAGGTAAACTCTCATCTCTGACAAGGCATCCCCCACAGTGCAAATAGTGTAATTCTCGCAGTGATGAAGAGGATAAGGGGAAAAGGCAGGTGCACACCAACAGGAGGGGACTAATTCGGTCAATTGCGCCATCTGCAGGGCATTATTAGGATGCTGGCTGTGAAGGCAAGGGGCGCAGGTGCTGTCTATCGCTCACCCGCACCTGTGAAGCAAACCTAGACGCCGTTGCGACACTTCCAGTGAAATCGCTGGGTGCGAATTGGGAATGACAACATTTTCGCAAGAGTCCAAATGTCTGCAAAGTCTCAGGGTTTTCCTTTTTGCTGTTGGCTCACTCGGAAGCTGGGGAACTGTTTTGTTGCGTCTGGATATCCCCAGCTTCTTAACTCAAGCTTGTTTAATCCTAACAATAACATTTCATTTTGTTATTGTGCCGTTCAAACGCGGCCCGTGTAGCGGATGGAAGCACGCTGCTTGCCAGCAAAATCGCCCTCAACTTGCAATGCCCTCTTATCTGAACACCAGTCGTGACAAAGTTAGTCCGCTACTCCTTGTGTCGGGAACATGACAACACTAATATCTGAAATCAGACACTGTTGTATGTACACACATGCATATCCATTTATGTATGCAAGTTTACAAACCACATACAGATAGAAAATCAGTGGATTCATGCTAGCCTCTTAAAGCCAATCGGATATATTTTTATTTAAATCGATTTTTTTTCATTTAAGAAAAACGCTTAAAATTTCTTGTATGGTTTTTGACACCATACATACAGCTATATGATTTTTATAGAAAGGGTTTTTCTAGTACACGGCCCTGTAAAATATTTAAACAGTTTGATTAAAGCAAATAAAAAGTAAATATACATTTTTCTGTTTCTGATAATGTATATGGAAATATTTGTTGAGCGTGTTAATGAAACTACAATAATTTCAGTAACTTTTCATCCTGTGAAAATAAAACATTCTGGGTGTACTCTATAATTGTAACTTAAAATATTTTTTAAAGTCTCTGTAGCTGAATTTTGGCATTTTAAATAATATTTTGAAAAATATTAGCTGCTATGTTTATTTACATTTTAATGATAATAACACTATTTTCTGTTTAACATGATTAGTATCTTGTATATTTTTCTACACAAAAATGTTTGCTATTCTTGCCTATAAAAATTATTGAATTTTAAGTTAAGAAAAATTTATGTGTGTTTACAGTTTACTGTGTATTATATTTCCTTTCGTATGAGGTTCACCCCATCAGTACATATATTTTTTCTCCTTTCCTTTTCATTCTTAGAGCCTAATAAACACCATCAAATGATTACGAGATTAATGTACTTCCACCAAAGGTTATTCTGATATCTACAAAATCCTTATGTACATTATTATATAAACTATTCAATTAATGTGATTTAAATCAGTGATTTAAAAAAAACATTTGATTTAAATCTTGATTTAAATCGACTTTTTAAAAAATACTTGATCGCTTTTTTTAAAAAAAAATACCTGATTTAAATAGATTTTTAAAAAAATACCTGATTTAAATCGATTTAAAAAAAATTACCTGATTTAAATCGATTTTATAAAAAAATCCTGATTTAAATCGATTTTATAAAAAATTACCTGATTTAAATCGATTTTCAAAAGAATACCTGATTTAAATCTTGATTTAAATCGATTTTTAAAAAATTACCTGATTTAAATCGATTTTTTTAAAAAAAATACCTGATTTAAATCTTGATTTTAATAGATTTTTTTAAAAAATAGCCTGATTTAAATCGATTTTTAAAAAAATACCTGATTTAAATCGGTTTTTTAAAAAATATCTGATTAAATCTAGATTTAAATCGATTTTTTTTAAAAAATTTAACAATTTAAGTCTTGATTTTAATCGATTTAAAACACTCCACCTTGCTAGCAAGTAAAATACAATAACATTCAAAATTAACGTTGTGCAATTCGCACCAAACCCAAACGTTTAATTACATAATTACTCTCGTATTTTTACGTAACGGCAAGAAGTAAGTAAAACGGAATAATAGAAAACTATTCTTGGATTCTATACCATGTTCCTGTTTATTCCCCATTCCTTTGTCTTACGACTCAGCTCGTCGTTAGGTAACAATATTCAGGCGGGTTCATTAACTTTCTCTGGCGAGCTGGAAATGTGACGTCAACACTGGCAGATTATGACGCATTTCAGAATATTGATGTTACAAGTTCAATTAACAACTTTACCGTCTTATTGTCTATGATGTAATTAATATAAGTTGAAATAACAAACGTTTTTCTTTTAAAAAAAATTTCAAACCAATATCAAAACTTAAATAGTCAGTTTCGTTAGAAACTCAAGCGCATAGATTTATCACAGAAGATGTCGGAAATGTTATTGTATTATGCTCGCATATGTTTATATATATATATCTTTTCAAATCACATCCTAGCACTTCTGCATGAGCTTGTTCTTGATGAACATCAATGATACTGGGTATGGTGTAGCTACTTACAGTACGAAAAAATCCTCAGTAGTATTAGCAAGCATGGGACACTTACCTGAAATAAAAGAAAAAAAACATTATAAGTATACTGTACATGAAACTCATATTTCTTTCTACAAACATTTATCCACATGAACAAGAAGACATATTAGTACAGTGGGATCCATGAGTATTGCTGTACAAATTTGACACAATACGAGCTTCAAGAAGTAAATTAAAACTCAAAACAAGTTGTTGACAACTTCTGCACCCGCATACATAAAAATCCATCGCTTAGAAACGGATAGGATGTCAGAGAAAAATTAATAAAAAATGGTCATGGGTGATGTGCGTCTACGCGTAAACAACGATAGTCTACATTCTACACGTAGATGACGTAATCTATGTAAACAACATGGCGAAAGGTGATAACTTAGCAAAGGGCGCCGTGGAATTAGAAGAAAATTATACTGCGTATCAGTTGCTGATGTGTGAGGAGAACTTTTCATACTATTTCTTCCAAATTCCAACAATTTCTCACCTAAGAAAAAACCTAATATAGGAAATATTCTAGTGTTTTATTGAAAATTACTTATTTTACCTCACGACTGCCATCTGTTGTCTTTTTTGCATGCTATTTATCTTCTTCCATAGTTGATGACAGAAGAGAAGAGAAATTTTGTTGAAAATAGGATTATTTTCAGTTCGTTAGGAATCAATATAGTTGAAAATGTCACTTTCCTTTCATGAAAGCCTTGAAAATTAATTTTAATGCACTTTAGATTGTCTACATAGTCTATGTAAACTACAACCCAATATAATCTACGCGTAGATTACGTGTAGACGACGCATGCAGACGTAAACTTATAGTGTATGGCACATCACTGATGGTTATGGACAATTTGCACGGTAATACTAATGGATCCCACTGTACATAAACATATACGATCTAAATATCTATCAGCCATTAGTACTTCACGTTGAAAACTTTTATGTATTATTACAAGTAGTAATTTAATACGTAACTGCCTTTCTACGCATCTATTTTATTTATCAGCTACTTTTCTAAATCCATATTTTAAAGGTTCGGTGCTTCTGTAGTCTCTCTATTGACTTTTATGTACTTTCTAAGTGTTTATTTTAAACTGCAAAGTGTACTAAGTGCTTATTTTCCCTTCTTGCTAGTTTCTACATGCAGTTGCACGAGTATGTGGAGCAACGCCGCACGTAACGGTAGTGAAGGAGAGAAATTGAGTGGGCGGAGGGAAGCAGTACAAACGGCTGGGCTCATTAGGTGTTTCTGTTATAGTGAGAGTACTGTCGAGTATTGCATGGGAGTACTATCGCTCGCCCGTAATCGTTCGAGTCCCCCACGCTCGACCGTATACAATCAGGGTTGTTAAAGTTCCATGAACCCATAAATTCTAATGGGTAGTTCTATTGGGTTCCGGTACAGGACCGGAACCTTTGTTCTCGCACAATTTAAATTCGGTCCAAGTTGCGTATTGATTCATTGCAAAAAGGTTCCTGGACCGTATTTAAATTGATCCTGGAATAAAGGATCCTGGACCGAATTTAAATTCTTCCGGAAAAAAATGTTCCTGGACCGAATTTAAATTGATGCGGGAGAAAAGGTTCCTGGACCGAGTTGAAACTCATTCTGGAAGAAAGGTTCATGGACCGAATTTAAATTCATCCCAAAAAATAGGTTCCTGGACCGTATTTAAATTGATCAGGAAAAATGTTCCTGGACCGAATTGAAACACTTTACAGATAAAAAGGTTCTTTACGGTCCAGAACCCATTTACGCTTGCTGATTTTCTCTCCTGGACAGGAATTTAATATATTTAAAATTCCTAGACCTTTAACAACCCTGTTTACAATGGAATATTTAAATTTTACCATAATTAATTATCAATGATTATAATCGTAGACACATGTGTAAAATATCCGTCCACAATCATCTACGTATTTCAATTTCATGTATCACTGTATTGGTAAGATAGACTGAACTACATTTTAATATGCAGATAATAGCTATGTTTAGTTTAAATTTTCACTTCACGATCCATATTCGAGGTCCCACTACCACAGACAAATTACGGTTGTACGTGTACTACTGTGCTTCGAGCGTATACCGCTCGTTTTGCCTGTTCGAGCGTTGTTCGCTCGAGCGAAAATTCCGTACGCTATCTACCGGCGTCCGTGGGAACTATTTGGCGCTCGAGCGAAATCTTCTCGCTACACCAGTTTCAATTCTTAATTACTTCCGTTTTAATGCCTCATAAATGTCTATTTTGAACACTTAGCGCTTTTCAAGTCTCTATTTTAATTTAGTTTATTTCTACATGTTCATTCTGATTTCCTTTTTCTCTTATTTTTAGTTCAAAGGGTTAAAAGGCAGCCAACGTGACAGGCATCGCCTCGTGAATATGCTTCAAAAAGGAAGGAAGACATTTTTGTTCCCAGAACTGGTCGACATGATTTACATAGGTAACTACTAATGGTTACCAGATTTTGCATGCGAATCCTTCAATTCTGAGAAACGACAGAAAGACTGCCACGCGAGTAAATTTATATCGTAGGCTAACAGGGTTTCAATTTGTCGCGTGTGCGCATCATCCGGGCTACTCTTCCTTCGCGAAAATCTACACACACTGGCGAGATCATTAGTCGGCTGGTTAAATCCGCTGTTGACGCGGCTCTTGCATCATGTCTGCTCGCAAGAAGCGTAGACAGCTTGACAAACGCAGGGCCATTTGTCTCTTCTCTTTGCTGTCAGCTGATGCGCCTTGATCTGGGTCCAAGACGTCTCTTTAGCGCAGTCCGCAAGCTCTTTTGGATGCGCGAGGTGTTGAAGAACAAGATGGCTTTCTTGGCTGGACCTGGCTCGGTTGGGAGCTTGTCTGGGTTGGAGAGTTACGCACGCATAATTTGGCTGCCCTATTCGTTATCCGTTGTTTTGAAAGTTCCTTCTGCTGTGGTTACCCCTGGTCGTTGTCAATGGACATTAACATGTAAACAGGAACAAGGTTTATATCCTTGAAGTGTTCCTGAACGTTGAGCTTCTTTTTCACGGCTCCACGATTCAAAACATCCACGCCCTTGCTTATGCTGTATTTAAAGTCTCGTGAGAACTAACCAATCCAACGGAAGGTTAATTATGACATCAATGTTTCATTATAGTGGCAACAATCAAAAGTTGCCCTAACGAATACTAAGTAAAGTGGAAGTGTAATGCAGTTTGCAACACTGTGCGTGATGGCGGTAATAAAATGATTAGCAAGATGAAGAAGAGAAGTCTGTGCAGTCATGGTCTCTTCGGGAGGAGAGTCATCTACTGACCTGGCTTCTCTGTGTGTAAGTGTTACAGGGTGAAGCAAAAGTCAAATTACATAGGTGAATGGCCACCACAGTCACCAGACAAAACACACCTTGGTATTTTCTTGTAGGGACACATATAGGCACTCGTATACGCTACGGAAATTAAGAGCCTCAACCACACGGTCCTCCTTGTGTGAAATTGTTGTAAACTACAGGGTGAAGGAATAATCACGTTACATAGTTGAAAGGCCACCGCGGTTGCCAGACCTTCACCCCTGTGTTTTAACTTGTGGGAAGACGTAAACGCCACCGTGTACGCCAAGAACCTGAATCATCTGAAAGAAAGAACCACATGCGCCATCTCCCAAATCCACACTAACAGACGTCTTACGCAACTGGGAGCGTCGAAATGACGCATGTATCGAGCAGATGATGCGCATATTGAACATGTACTGTAGCTGTGGCCATTACATATCAATCATGTGTATGTTTGAATGTACATATTTGTTTTCTTACTTAACCTGATTTTCCCTCACCAAGAACAGTCATGGACACTTCTGGGTTGTGACGAACCCATTGAAAGTAAGTGGGATTACTACAACTCAGAAGTGTACGTGACTGTACACTGCCCCGTAGTACAGTCACGGACACTTCTCGGTGAGCACTTTGAACCCCTTCTCCCGCAATCTGGCCCCTTTCTTTCACAATAACCACGTAGATCTTAAGTAATTTCGCCTCACACTATGCCCACGTGCAACACTTATCCCTTCGAAAGACGCAGTGCATCACGGTAAGTGCAAGGATTAAGCAACAGATGAGGTTAATGCAGCGCATGTAAATCGGGGATTTCCCCGTACGTTCCCCGTGACGCAAAAGCGCCCCTTGGGAAAACCGGGCCCATTCTTCACGCCGCCGGGCCCCACTCCAATCTCCACCGTCCCTTCCGAACGGGATTATGGATAGGGAAGAGGCGACGGGACGCAGGGGACAGATTTTCTCGGAATTTGTCTCCTCCGAAACCAAGTTTTAGCATCCAGCTGTTTTCTTCCGCGAGTCGGCGAACTGCCTGCTGAGGATTCATTGTTGCCAACTATGCGAATTGAAAATGCGCATTTTTTTAATTTCAGTTGCGTCGAATTGTCTTCTTATCCTTGAAGGTGTCTGCGTCTTATTAATAAAAATAATCACTTCATAATTTCTCAAAATGTTGGAGCAGGCACACCATGTTGTGTGAATAAGAAGGCCGAGAATTGTTCACAAACTTAGTTTCTCCCAGAGGATGAAAAACAACAGCCTTTAATCTTGTGGTGTAGTACACGCCGACGGAAGGCTAGTTCCAAGTTTGCCAAGACTCTTGTCACTCTTTTACGAAAATGGCGGCGATTGGGTTAAACGAGGCGGGGGGAAGGGGGTAAAAGCGCAGCGTTGCCAACCGTACGGTCCTGACCGTACATGTACGGAAATTTCACGGTATGTACGGACGACGGTCCAGACCTTAGTTCGTACGCTAAATGCACGGCTTGTCAACATTTGCTCTTGCAGTTTCATCCCTAAGAAATTCTTAAACCAAGAGTACAGACGTGGGGACAAAAATGCAGTCCGTTTGCCATGTGCATTCGGTATTATCTTTCTCAAAAGTTTGCAACGCTTGCAAAGCGAAGGAGGAAATCGGGGAACTCCCGTCGCGCATTGCACAATCCCGCTTCTCTCGCTGTTCATTGGTGGAGCCGTCTCGCGTCACTACTTGCGCAGAGACTTGTTCTCGTTCGCCTGGTCTACAGTTAGCTGGTACGAGGTTTAGGTGAGTG
The DNA here is from genome assembly GCF_977018435.1 of Lepisma saccharinum. Classification (NCBI taxonomy): domain Eukaryota; kingdom Metazoa; phylum Arthropoda; class Insecta; order Zygentoma; family Lepismatidae; genus Lepisma; species Lepisma saccharinum. The sequence goes on along the minus strand of NC_139255.1, from coordinate 45,212,176 downwards.
TGCTTTGCTCGTCCGCCTTTTTTACCTCTTCACCGAGTCAAGGAGTGCTTTCCACACCCTGTAAAACCCAATCGAACATCGTTTTACTGCTACATCCCCTAAGCCCTTGTCACATTACAATACATACATATATATGGACCCCACTAAATACGTGACAAGATTCCACGAAAATTAGAATGTCCCACCCGGGAACAACGCTTTTGTAGCTGTGTTTTTTAATTATTATGCGCCAGACAAAAAGGAGATAATTAAACGTTACGCCCCTTCCCTTCACACACATGCATTCCCAGACGCAACTCGTCAATTAATTTTAATTCAGAATGAACAAAGAATCAATTACTGTTCCTATTTTTTGTTAAAAAAAGCAACATAACCAGTTGCAATTACAGATATGGACCTTTTATTGCTATCACTTCAAACGAAAAGTGCGTTTTCATAACGCTCTCCTCGCATTATTAACTCGTAAATGAATTATCGACAACAACGGTCGAGCATTTAAACGTAACGGATGGATGCGTTCAACAGACGCTTCAAACAATTCTGAATTATAACAGTCCATTAATCATTTGTTTATCCACTGACTTCGAGAAAATGATGTGATTTAATGGAAATAAAAATCTCATCTACGAGGGTAAGTCACTAAGTAGGTCACAAACGTGAGATATTGTTTTCGAAACCAATTTTATTTTTCAAAATAATCTCCAACAACATTGACACACTTATCTCATCGCTTTATCAGTTCCCCAAAACTTTTTTTTGGCCTATTCCCAGCAAAGGACGTATTTATGGGGGGCGTACAGGGGGGTCCTTACTAGAATTTTCAGACCCAGTTGTGCATTACTTTACGCGACAAACACTTCTCACCGTAAACAGGAACCACATCCTTATGAATACTGAACAGATTTTAAGATGCAGCATCTTTCCAAATATATTGCTGTTTTAATACCGGTCGCTTGATATGTGTATTTTAGGACATGAAATCAAGTAAAATGAACATACTTTGTTGCACCTTTTCGTGAGATTAGCACATTTATCCCATTTTTACCCCTTCTTTGATGCTATTTCCTTTCATTTCTTTCATGTTTGTGTTAAGAAATTGGACATAAAAACATATGATTTTCACTCTTCTTGAGCAGCTGAATAGTCTCATTTTGTAGAACAGAACGAGAGCTATAAAATGGTATAATATAATCATTGCAACCCCAATAGTTATCAAGATAATGTAGCAAAACCCGCCAGGGAAAACACAAACTTCAACAAAACGTATTCGGCAGAACAACCGTTCTCTCTGCGGTCCGCGCGCAACCACAGTTTTCTGCGCGGTCCGCGCGCATTATATACAGAAGGCGCATAAAAAGAGAGCATTGTAAAAAGGCATTTAATCAGCACCTTGCTTTGAAATTTTTTTAAAACATTTTCAGAACCTTTTTTACCCTTTCCCGACCATAGTTTTGCACTTTAAAATCCTTTCCGTGCTTATGAATATCCTTTGCGGGAAGTTCTTTTGTGCACAAAAAACACACATCATGCTGCTCTTCTAACGTACACTCCTGAAGCAAGGTCGCCAAATTTAATCAAGCTAGATTGTGCTGCTACCTAATTACACCTTTAGAAACTCCTTACTACTATTTTCAGCTATCCCCCATCAGTTTGTGACCTATTTACTGACTTCCCCTCGTAGATAAGAATTTAGAATTCGCCCCCTTAAAAGTGTTTAACACTGTAAAATTACGGTCAAATAATATAAAAATACATAGTAAACTCGTATATAATTATACACTAGGCAACAAATTGCGACTTTTCTGGTGAGTTTCTGAGACAAAAATAATTTGGTCTGAACATGAGTTTTGAACGTAAAAATCTCAAATTGGTTCTAATTTTCAAGATACTGGGAAGTTTGACAATCCTCTTAGCAAATCCAATATTCACAAGATACCTGGGATTGCTATCCAGATAAAATCAATTATAGTAACAAAAAATAAAACTAGATGGCAGCATGAAGTAAATTATAGATTATGTTATTTAATACACCTAGGATTACATACTATGTTTCAATTTCTTCGAATTTACGAAATATTTAGAAGCTCGCATGTAACTCCTAAGTTTTTTAGGCACGTTTTGCCAGCTTTTCTCCAGAAAAACCAGCGACTTCTGTCTTCTTAAGTAATAACTCTCATTTAAGAATATGAATGATGGAAACCAACCAATTGTGAGAAAGAAGGTTAATGTACTTAGTGCGCAGTTAGAAATCTTAGAAAGAAGGCTAATTAATGTACCTACTAACAGATCTCTAACTGCGCACTAGGTACATTAGCCTTCTTTGTCACAGTTGGCTGTTTTTTTATCATTCATGTTTTTCAAGGAAGATGGCGTAGAAATCGGTTAGTTCATTGAACTTTCCAGCCTAACTATTGCCTATTTTGGGGGGAGCAGGAGAAGGTTATTAAGCTCTTGCCTTGACTCATTCTCACAGGTCGGTAGGTGCCGGGGATTGCCAGAGTTGATACCTTCCTGGAAATGAGGCCTGCTCGAAAAGTTTATTAAGCCAACTGTGAGTTATGATCGCATCTTCTCATTTACACAATTAAGTAAGGCTATAGTTGGGACTAACGTACAGTGAGAACTTTCGTCACCTGATTTGTGAGTCACAGTGCAATGTGGCATTGTGTTCATGCAGTAGAACAGGAGGCAGTTCGTGATCGCACCGCACGAACGCTTGCTGGACTCCACAAGTGCAAGCAAGTGCTCTCTTCATTTTAGAAAAGGAATGGTTGAGAATATTCGGATTTTCATATAAAATTTTGTTTTCAGATTTCCCTGTACTTATTTTCTCGAGTTCAGGCTCATCATCATGTCTCAAATTATGGATTTGTATGTTCACATCATAACATGATTTCCAAATGGTTTCACTCAGCGTTGCCAACTGTACGATCCTGCCTTTATATGTATGGTGCTGGGGAGATGTTCAGATATGTTCAAGAGAATGGACAATGTAAGCAAATATAGAAATACAATGTAAAATAGTCTGTTTCTGCTATTGTGAATGAGAAATAGAGAGTTCTTCCAACTCCAAAAAATGTTAATAATGAAGATCTTTGAACACAAAAACGTTTTTGAGAAAAACTAAATAGAAACATCCTAAGACTATGAAACAAATAAGAAACATTTTACAATGAGATTTCTCAGATCTTCAATTGTCATACACTGTAATTTAAATTTCTGATAAGTATTAAAATCCTATGTTACTATATTTTCTGAGGCTCTTTAAACTCAACTTTAAGAAAGAAAAAGGAAAGCGTTCATTATTCTAGGTATGCATGTAGCTTAACCTTACTCCGCAACATCGTAGATTAGGTGACCAATGCAACCTCATATTGACCAAACGAGTTGAGTCTAAAAGTTTAGCTTTTTACTGAGAGTTAGGTTCGTGCAGGACTTCCCAGGGCTTCGTTTGTGCCAAGTTTCAGAATTCTTCATGAGGACCCATCTAAGATACGTATTTAACCTCGAAATCTGTCAAAATTCCATAAACGGCCATATTTAAGCTCATGCTGTAAAAATGGATTGCATTTCTAAGCACTGATATTTTATTTGCAGACACCCATTTAAAAAATCAGGCTTAACACCCAATTTTTTAACTATTGTTACCGAAATTTCCACCATAATTTTTGTACTTACGATGCAATTTTGAGCAAAATACGAGGGTCACTATTTATATTTTGAGCCTAACAATGCAAAAACAGGAATTTGGCATTGAAAACTGCTTTATTGTTTTTCGAAGTATTCTCCTTTATGGTCAATACACTTTTGCATTCGTTCGAACCATTTGTCAAAGCAGTTTTTCCAATCTTCTTGAGACACCTCCATAATATGGTTTTTGAACGCATCAACGGCGTCTTCCGCCGACGAAAATCGTTGTCCACGCAATTTATTCTTGACATTCGGGAACAAGAAGAAGTCATTGGGTGCCAAATCAGGACTGTACGGCGGATGACCCATCAATTCGATTTTTTGACTGTTCATAAAGTCGGTTGTTAGACGAGATGTGTGACAGCTGGCATTGTCTTGATAAAGAATGATCCGACGGCGTTTGTTTGTTTTCCGTATTTGACCGAAGACCTCTGGCAAACAAATTGTTGTGTACCATTCAGAGTTGACCGTTCTACGTTCCTCTAAAGGCACAGTTGCCACATGACCAATTTTCCCGAAAAAAACAGGCGACCATTTGTTACGATGTGCTTCAAGCGCGAACAACTTTTGTTGGATTGGGTTCATCTTGAAACACCCATACAGTCGACTGCTGTTTACGTTCCGGCTCATATGCATATATCCATGATTCGTCACCTGTTACAATCTTATACACGTCCTTTGAAGCACCACGATTGTATTTATTGAGCATTTGTTTGCACCAATCGACGCGAGCGTCTTTTTGAGTTTTTGTCAAATTGTGTGGGATCCAACGAGAACATACCTTTCTCACAGCTAAATGATCATGTAATATTTTATATATGCTGGTGGAACTAATGCCTATGGTTGCCTCAATCTCACAGTACGTCACATGACGATCTTGCAGTATTAGGTTTTGCACAGCATCAATGTTTTCTTGAACAACAACTGATTTTGGACGACCTTCGCGAATCTCGTCGGTGAGCGAATGGCGGCCACGATTAAATTCGTTATACCAGCGTTTCACAGTGGCAAAGGATGGGGCTTCATCGCCAAATGTGGAAGTAAGTTGATCGATGCACTCTTGTCTTGATAATCCACGTCGAAAATCGTAAAAAATCATCGCACGAAAATGTTCACGAGTTAATTCCATTTTATTGTTGTCGCGCAATCTCCAAGGCAACATAAACAACACAAATGAAGCTATTGACAAAACATTTAAAGTACGTTATGGTCAATAATGCCAGACGATTCCGTGCAAACGTCAAATCTAGCCTAACTTCAATCAGTGTTGCCAAGGCTCAAAATATAAATATTGACCCTCGTATACTTGAATATCATAGAAAGTATACTTCATTAGCTACAAAATAAATTTTCTTCAATGTCTCTAGCTGTAATGTGTTCTGAGATATTAAGGTTTCTGTAAACTGCTACATAAGCAAAGAAAGCCATGCGCCATGTTGGAAAAATGGCCGCCCCAGGAGAACTAAGGACAGGAATTCTTTTCGAACATGGATTTGATATCTAGAAACATGTACAAAAGTATGTACTAAAATTGTCATGCAATTGGTATGGAATGAGCCTAGGGAGACAAAAGTACACCAAAGGAGAACTTGAAAAAGTCCGCTAGTGGGGAAAAATCTTCAGATGTTACATGGTGTCATGTGTTTAAATGTTTTAATGACATAAATTGTAACTTGGAGCAGATTGCCACACAACAGCTACAACGTCTATATCGTGTGTGATACATAAAGTTCCAGAATTAACATTTATTCATTGCTATAACGAATTGCGTTATAAGAGGAACATACCTCGTATATGTACTAAAAAAAATCTAGTGCAGCTTATCTCTGTTGCGACCAAATATTTCTTACATAGCTCTCACGCTGTGAGCTACGTGACTCTTCATCGTGCACGTTTACTGCAGGTTTGTATGAATGAATGAAACACCCTCCCTTGCCCGGGAAAACAAATGCTACCACTACCTAAATAGAGGCGGCAAAATCTCCCTCGGACAAGCGAAATAGCGTTACGGTCCAGGTTAAGTTCGTGTGTAGGAACCGGTGACCGACAGTGCATAGTGATAAGCCATATCGAATAAAAACAAAGACATATGTACTTTCAAATTACCACCTCTTTACCTGTAGCCGGGAAGCGGCTAGCTGCATACCTGAAAATCACGGGTAGCGACATGCATACGAAAATGATATAGCCCAAAATTAACATGAAAATAAAAAGTATATTCTATTCATAACCAACAAAAAATGGAATCATTACAGGTCCCCTCACTTGCACTCTCACATTCTCTCTCAGATTCAATCCTCATGGGGTCATCGACACAAGAAATTATACATGACATGTACAGGTTTTATGACGACAAGCCCTAATTATTGCATTCTCAATTAATTTTATCTTACTTTTTGTCTAATCAGGTCATTTGTGATTTTGCTCCAGTGCTACTTAAATCCTAGCCAGCCCTTACTTAAGTTCACCTTTTGTTTTTTAAAAAAGAAACTAGTCGGCGCGGTGACAATACATTACTTGACCAGTAAAACAAAGACGTCTCAACGGCAATTACATTCACGTGGGCGGACGTTTTCCTTTTACAAGACCTCACGTGGTTCCAAACATAACAAATAACCTCCGTTGAGTGACGCAAACAATATACTCTCTAGCAGGCGGGACTTAAACACTTCGCCGCGACGAGCAATTCACATTACCAGGCAAATACTTTAACAAATAATCACATATGCGACCGGACATAGCTAGCAGCGACACAGCGCTGACACATAAAAATGAACAGACCTCAAGTAGAATATGCAATTAAGCGGGCGGCGCTTTACTCTAATAGTACGCACTTTAAACAAATACAAAGGAGCACAAACAACAATGAATTTAAGATCATAAAAAAAATATCACAAGGAATACGAAAAATTGACCTGAGACGAATAGATTACAAATGACAAGCGCGACGGGAGTTCGGTATAAAATTTCGAGTTGAGTGGGCGTTTTCAAAATGTCGACGAATTTCAAGGGCGTTCTCTAAATCAATCGGGCCGTCACGTGTTAAGGTTCACACAGATGAATACTTTACCATCTCTCAGCTTCCGGGTGCATCCAGGCGTCTTTATGGGCGATTGAAACACATAGTATCCACGCGAAAGGTTCCTTTGGTCGCGACGATGAAGATGCGAGAAGGATTCAAACACCTAGTTTCCCGGCTCCTCTTCCTCTCGGGATCGGTGGATCTCCGTAGTATGGCGCGGTTCGGACGTCGCATCTGAGCGGTCGTTGTAGGCGTCGTCGGGGCGTCAACATCTCTCTCTGCGTCTCTCTGTCGCGGCTGGTAGGCGTCGTCGGCGTCGTCGGGGCGTCAACGTGGCGGATGGTAGGCGTCGTCGGTGTCGTCGGGGCGTCAACATCTCTCTCTACGTCTCTCTGTCGCGGCTGGTAGGCGTCGTCGGGGCGTCAACGTGGCGGATGGTAGGCATCGTCGGCGTATCAATAGGGCGGCGTTCGGCGTTCTCTCTCTCTCCATGGCGGCGGATAGGCATCGTCGGCGTAGCTTCTTCTGACATCAGGCGAATCGACGTAACGCCCTCATCTCTCTTCTCCCTCTAGCCCGCCATAGTTTCCGGTGTTCCTCGTTTCCCAAAAATTATAAATGGCGTAAGGTAATCACGGAAACAGTTTCGCTTCAACTTCCCCCAGCGGTTGAGGTAGGCGCACTCGTGTAGACTTACTGCCTATCACACACACTGGTGTTCGCACAACACGACAAAGTCCACTGTACACGAAAGGTAGCACGAAGGTGCTCTCGTTCCAAGAATCGCGGCAAGACTGTATATGGAGAGGTAGCACGGAGCTGCTCTCCCTACAAGGATCGCGGTAAGACTGTATATGGAGAGGTAGCACGGAGCTGCTCTCCCTACAAGGATCGCGGTAAGACTGTGTATCGAAAAACCATGTCCTTCGTTTTATTTAGATTTTGAAAAACGACGCTATGCGCACGTTGGAGTGACGCTTCCGAAGGGGTCAGTCCACTTTGCTCTATTGTCTCCAAACTAGGACGTACCGTGTCCGAAGTTGACTTGCGCGGATTAAGCTTCCGCCTGGCTGTCGCCCATAGCTCAATAGCAATCGCTGTCCACAAACTGATCAATTAGAACCGATTTGATCTGGCGTCCGTAATTGTCGCTTGATCGTGACGAAACTCCACACATCCGTCCTTGCACACATGCCGCTGCGCTGGTATAAGTTTCACATGAATCTGATCGTTGGAAACCGAGATATTTAAATGTTTGTCATTACGGTCGAATTTCCTAAGCTTTAGACGCATAGCGTGACCCTTCAGGTGCTTACCCTTAACACAAGCGAATCTCTCGTTCCTCCCGTCGGCTTGGCAAAAATCAGATATGTAATCTTACAAATTAAAACACTTAACACTTTGAATCAACACGTCTTTTTACCGCTACATACATGAATAATAATGATAATAATAATGACGGTAAATCTGACTGTCACAACCTCGCCCCCCTCCTTCTTACAAGGATTTCGTAAGCGTGAAAAATTCGCTCTACACAGGGACGAAAATTTTTTTTTTTTTGTTTACAAATCCTTGAACACTCTGTATATAAAAATTGACAAGCAAATACATGAACACCCTGTATATAAAAAATTGACAAGCAAATACATGAACACCCTGTATATAAAAAATTGACAAGCAAATACATGAACACCCTGTATATAAAAAATTGACAAGCAAATACATGAACACCCTGTATATAAAAATTTACTCTCCGCACTGCACTGACACTGTGACATTCCAGTTACATAACACATATAATAATATCCTGAATATCAACATAATATGAATATTATATGTACAAAACAAGAACAAGATGTGAGCATTTACGTGTCAGCTTGCATTCCTACGTCGCTCTTACTCTCGTACAGTGCTGTCCACTCTCTGCGCTTCTCATCGGAACAGTTCCACCTCTTGCAGTTCTCTATATGCTGGGGTGCTATGATCTTCCCAGACGTGCAGTCCACTAACTCCAGAATATTGGCGGCGAGCTTGCTCTTGCAGAAGTACGGACCATCGTACATGAAAAAGAGCTTCTTGATTTTCCCTTCAATTTGAGAGCTAAGTCCGTGATTTTTTACGAATGCGAGGTCTCCAGTTCGAATCTCGGCGCCGTCTCTTGCCTGTCTTTCATTGGCCTTCCTCCTGGTTTCTCTCGTCCGTTCGACGGCCATCAGGATCTTTTGTTTGACAGTTGGGTCGCGGTTGTCCTCCTTCAATCCAAAGTGACGAATTACGTCTCTCCGAGGTGTGCTGCCGAATTGTAGCTCTGCTGGTGTGAACCCAAGGGTGTCGGATTCTGTGTTGTTTAGGAGGAGTACAATCGAGGTGACGTGCTTGCTCCATTCCGGATGCTGTTTATGGCAAAATAATCTCAAGAGGCGGTTCATTTCACAGTGCATGCGTTCGACCTTGTTTGCCTGCGGCCTGTAGCTCGGGGTCCATATGGGCTTCACTGCGTATGCTTCCAAAGTGTCCCTCCAGAGGCTACTTGTGAACTGAGCTCCGCGGTCCGTGAGTATGTAGCGCGGAGTTCCGAGGTGTACAAAGTAATTTTCTGTAAGCTTACGGAGCAGCACTCTCGTCGCGGTTGACCTGACTGGATACGCAACCAGGAAACGACTGCATCCATCCATAACTGTGAATAGGTACTTCATGCCGTCCTTGCTTTTCGGGAGTGGTCCCACGCAGTCTGCGAACAACACTTCCCGCGGTTTCTCTGCCACAAACGAGGTTCGGTTTTTTGCTGCTCTGACGCGGTTAGGCTTAGTTTGCATACAAATGACGCAATCGCGCACCCATTTCTTAGCGTCTTTCCGCATCCCTTTCCAATAATAGGTACTCTCGAGGTATCTCCACATTTTCCTCCCCCCGAAGTGACCTGATTTGTCATGCGCTTCCTCCAAGATTTTCTTTCTCGCTTCAGCTGGCACATATACCCTCAAGCGCTCCGGGTTGTGGACATCCGTCTTGCACAGGATCCCGTTCGCGACGACAAAATGCTCTTTCACGCGTCGCTGGCGACGTGGATCTGCGGGTTGCTGGTCTTCCAGGATACTGAAGTACTGTGCGAGCTCGGCATCTTCGTGTTGCATTTCTATAAACCGCCCGCGGCTGAAGGTGGTCAGGTACAGGGAATCGAACTGCATCAAATTTACGTGCACTTTTGTTAATCCTTTCCCCCCAACGTATCTTGACAGGGCATCTGGCACAACATTCTCTCGCCCTTTCACATACTCCACCTCGAACGAGTAGCGCTGAAGGCGATTGCTCCACCTCGTTAGTCTCCCACTCCAGTTTTTTGCGCGGTGCAGCCATTGGAGATTCCGGTGGTCTGTTCTCACAATAAAGTGTCCTCCGGCCAGATAAACATGAAAGGTTTCGATGGCCCACACCACGGCCAGGCACTCGAGTTCTCCGACGGTGTAATTTCTCTCTGCCCCCCGCAGGGAACGACTGGCGTACTGAATCACACGTTTCTCCCCCTCCTTTTCTTGATACAGTACTGCGCCCACGGCCGTGATTGAAGCGTCGCACTGGACATAAAAAACGTCAGAAAAATCAGCGTGGTAGAGGCGAAGCTGTTCACAGACGGCGTCCTTTAGTTTATCTAGGGCTCCTTGGTGTTGATCCGTCCACTTCCATGCCTTTCCTTGTTTCAGCAGTTCAAATAGGGGTGACGCAAGTTCGCTGAAGTTCTGTATGAAGCGCCGGTGCCACGTAAATATCCCTAGAAGGCGCTGGACTCCTTTTCTTGATGTCGGGGGCTCGAGCTTCCTTATCGTGTCAAACTTAACTGGGTCCTGCCTCACGCCTTGCGCGTCTATGATGTGGCCCAAAAATTGCACTTCCGGTTGAAAGAAAGCCGATTTCTCGAGTTTAATTGTCATTCCCGCATCTCGTAATTTAGTGAGGATCAGGCTTAGATGTTCGAAATGTTCTTCCACGTTTCTTGAAAAGCACAAGATGTCATCAACATACCACAGACAGAAATCTTTCACTTCGTCTCCGAGCACTTCCGCCATGGCGTTCGTGAAAGCTTGCACGCCGTTAGAGATTCCGAACGGAACGACGGTAAACTCGTATAAGTTATCCTCGAATCCGAAGGCTGTATAAGGCATGCTCTGTTCGCACAAGGGAACCTGCCAGAATCCGGATAACATATCGATTTTTGAGAACACGTGTTTTCCATGGAACAGTTGTAGGGTGTCCTGTAGTTTTAATGTTCTGACGCGTTCCAGCTTACACCTTGTATTTAGCGCGCGGAAATCTCCGCAAATTCTGAGGCTATTGTCAAATTTCTTCACCACGAGTAGAGGATTCAAATGTACTGAGCGTGATTTTCTTATTACGCCCCACTCCAGCATCTGCTGCAGCTGCCGACGCACTTCCGGTCGATGCGTAAACGCTATCGGGTAAGGCTTACTGACAACTGGACTTTCTCCCTCGACACGGATTTCATGCGTATACTTCCGGCACTTTCCTGGCCTTTCATCAAGAACGACGGCATTATCCCTCAAAAGACTGGCGAAAACTTGCTTTTGACTCGCCGAGAGATTCTCACATGAAGCAACTGCGGCGTGCAATCTTTCCTGTATTCCTTTGTCGCGGTCGACCTCCGAACATAAAGCGACGACGGGCTGGAACTCGCCCTCTTCTCCTGCGCATGACCTCCAGAATTCGACGTTAAACTCTTCGTCGCGATTATTCAAGGTTACAAACTGTCGACCGATGTTGAGCACAGACGCATACCGGCTCAGGAAATCCATTCCTAGCAGCAGGTCCACGGACAATGACTGGACCACCAGAACCTCAACCTCAACGTGATGTTCATCCAGCGTTGCCTGCAGAATGGTGTGACCGAGGGGCCTCTCCCTCGCTTTGCCTGAGAAATCGATGAGTCTAAAGTCTCGTACGTGCCGAAGTTGTGGCCTGCGCACTCCCTTTGTCACGCGCCGCCAAGTTGCCTCCGAGCATAAGCTTGCCTCACTTCCCGTGTCTAGGAGCCCCATCACAATTTCATCGCCCACTCGCAGTTGTACATGTGGCGATTTCGAAGGCCAGCGGTCCTCGTGACTTTCCTCGGCTTCTTCGTCGGCGTGGATCTCCTCGTCCAGCCAAGCGGCACGAATCCTGATCGGCGTGGTCTTTGTTACATCCGGGTGGTTCGGCTCAAGCGAAGGTGGATCAGGTGTAGTCTGCCCCGCATCCGAGCCCTGACGCGAGACTTTTATTAGTTTCCCGGATGCTGGTATCCCGACGGTCCTGGCCTGGGCGAACCGCGTCTGGAATTCGGCCTGGTCTCTTCTCTCGCTGGGCTCCGTTGCGTCCTCGCTCCACGGCGTCCTGCATCTCCCCGATCTGACTCCGGGCTGACCGACCTGCTATCCGCGTGGCGCTGATAAAATCCATCCCGGACTTGGCCGTTTTGAAAAAAACCGTCGTTTCTCCTTGGCGACGCACGAGTCGGACCTCCACGCCGTCTCCTGCCTCGGAATGGACGTCTTCGTTGCGGTGAAGGTGGATCTTGCAGCTGGCGGTTCCTTTCAGCCCCTGGAGCGTGGTGCTGTCCTCTCCATCCCTGCTGGACTAGATGAACGCGCGGGTGTTTATTCCGGTGCGACGAATCATCTTCCGGTCGGCGCCGCTTACTAAACTTCTCACCCCTGGTTCTCTGCCTCTCCTCCTCGCACTGAAACAGATTTTCCAGTGTGAGGGACATCGCGTCGGCGTCAAACACGCATGCTCCATTGAGATGACGACGAACCTCGTGTGGAAAATGGTACACCAGAGCGGCTATTATCTCCGCCGTAGTCATTTGGGGTTGCAGAGACTTGAACTCATTGTACCGTTTCCAAAAGTACTGGGCATACGTGAGTCCTCCGCCCCTGTCGTATCGTTCGTTTCGCACCTGCATCAGCATCCTCTCGACCTGCAGGGGACGTTGAAAATAAGTGAGAAACGCTTCTTTGAACTCCTCATATGAATTGAAGTTCCCCTCGTTCCTGTCCATCCAGTTCTTGGCCCGGTCCTGCATTAAACCTTTCAGAATCAGAAGCCGATCCTCGTCTGTCAGACCTAACTCTCGGGCGGTAGAATTAAATTCCTCGAGGTACGTGGAAGGAAGAATTCTGTCAGCACCCGAAAATTTTTTGAAGTGCTTCCGGTATTCGGGCGGAAACAGAGCTCTCCTGGCGGACGATGGGTCAAAGTGTAAATTTTCCTCTCCCTGCTCGCGGCGCGGACTCAACCGTGGTGACGCAGCGTCTTCTCTTCGAAGGGGGCGGGGCGTTCCTGGAGCTCGCTGGTCGCTTTCCCCGTTCGAACAAGTGGCGACGTCGGCTGCCGGTGGTGACGTCAATCTGGGCTCCCGCGACGATTGTGACGTGCCGCTGTTAGTCATGCTCAGTTGACGCACTTTCATCTCGAGGTCCTCAATCCGTTCGGAATTCCCTTCGGCTTTAACTGAAATTTCCCGCACATGTCGCCCCAGGGAGTCTATGCCACGGTCACATGTCGCTTCCAGCTGCACGCATTGTCGGGCCATCTGCTGCATACCTTCCTCCTGGTCGCGCACGCTCTGAGACAGTGTTGCCATCTGGTTCTCTTGCCGGTCGATCCGCAAGTTGGTTTCGGCGATTTTGGCTTCGACACGGGATTCGCATTCCTGTACCCGAGTGACGAGTTCTTGCGTTATCACCTCACCGGAAGTACGGATGGTCTCCTGGAGGCGGTCTTCCGTCACTCGCATCTGGGTGCTGATGACCTCCATCTTTGATTCTAGCGAGGCTTCGATTCCGCTTCGCGTAGCCTCCATCTTGGCTTCGAGCGAGGCTTCGATTCCGCTTCGCGTAGCTTCCATCTTTGATTCTAGCGAGGCTTCGATTCCGCTTCGCGTAGCTTCCATCTTTGATTCTAGCGAGGCTTCGATTCCGCTTCGCGTAGCCTCCATCTTGGCTTCGAGCGAGGCTCCCATCCGCAGTAGCATCTCGATGATCTGTTGGGAGTTGGTACCACTGAGGCTAGCTGCTTCGTTGACCCGTTCTGCTTCTCCCAGAGATACCTGTTGCATGCTGGTCTCATTGGCTTGCCCCCCGCTGTTCGGTAGACTGGTTTCTTCACGTGGACCTAACGGGAGATCGCACCGGGTACAAACCTGTCTAGCTGTGCCGACGTATTCACTTTCTGGGAACTCCTCGCTGCAGACATCGCAAATCACCCTTACGTCACTCATGTTTAAGTTCTCGATGCGGCGGTTGCGCAATCTCATGAAATCAAATATTCAACCCTCGGTCGACTTTCAATGCTCGCTGACAAGCGTAAACGTGAGCGCTCACAATATATACCAATATATATATTTAAACAATTCACAAACGAAAAAAGATAAGGGCGGTCGATTCCCCCTTTGCCAGAGCTCAACTTAACGCCTAATGCCATATGCCAAACACAAATTTTAAAATGCCTAACGCCTTAAGTAGCTGCCCTACTACCTTAACAAAATAAACGCCTAATATCTCAATTACCACCTCACGTCAAAATAAAACAATAAAATCTCACAATGAAACACAGTTACATGACACCAAAATACGCCTGACGTAGCCCTTACAAAAACGACATATGCACCTGCACTGAGGGTGCTTTTGATTTAAAATATACCGGTCCCTGTGTTCGCGGCGCCAAAAATGTATGAACCTGCACTGATGATGCTTTCGATTTAAAAAAAAACCGGTCCCCTGTTCGCGGCGCCAAAAATGTATGAATGAATGAAACACCCTCCCTTGCCCGGGAAAACAAATGCTACCACTACCTAAATAGAGGCGGCAAAATCTCCCTCGGACAAGCGAAATAGCGTTACGGTCCAGGTTAAGTTCGTGTGTAGGAACCGGTGACCGACAGTGCATAGTGATAAGCCATATCGAATAAAAACAAAGACATATGTACTTTCAAATTACCACCTCTTTACCTGTAGCCGGGAAGCGGCTAGCTGCATACCTGAAAATCACGGGTAGCGACATGCATACGAAAATGATATAGCCCAAAATTAACATGAAAATAAAAAGTATATTCTATTCATAACCAACAAAAAATGGAATCATTACAGGTCCCCTCACTTGCACTCTCACATTCTCTCTCAGATTCAATCCTCATGGGGTCATCGACACAAGAAATTATACATGACATGTACAGGTTTTATGACGACAAGCCCTAATTATTGCATTCTCAATTAATTTTATCTTACTTTTTGTCTAATCAGGTCATTTGTGATTTTGCTCCAGTGCTACTTAAATCCTAGCCAGCCCTTACTTAAGTTCACCTTTTGTTTTTTAAAAAAGAAACTAGTCGGCGCGGTGACAATACATTACTTGACCAGTAAAACAAAGACGTCTCAACGGCAATTACATTCACGTGGGCGGACGTTTTCCTTTTACAAGACCTCACGTGGTTCCAAACATAACAAATAACCTCCGTTGAGTGACGCAAACAATATACTCTCTAGCAGGCGGGACTTAAACACTTCGCCGCGACGAGCAATTCACATTACCAGGCAAATACTTTAACAAATAATCACATATGCGACCGGACATAGCTAGCAGCGACACAGCGCTGACACATAAAAATGAACAGACCTCAAGTAGAATATGCAATTAAGCGGGCGGCGCTTTACTCTAATAGTACGCACTTTAAACAAATACAAAGGAGCACAAACAACAATGAATTTAAGATCATAAAAAAAATATCACAAGGAATACGAAAAATTGACCTGAGACGAATAGATTACAAATGACAAGCGCGACGGGAGTTCGGTATAAAATTTCGAGTTGAGTGGGCGTTTTCAAAATGTCGACGAATTTCAAGGGCGTTCTCTAAATCAATCAGGCCGTCACGTGTTAAGGTTCACACAGATGAATACTTTACCATCTCTCAGCTTCCGGGTGCATCCAGGCGTCTTTATGGGCGATTGAAACACATAGTATCCACGCGAAAGGTTCCTTTGGTCGCGACGATGAAGATGCGAGAAGGATTCAAACACCTAGTTTCCCGGCTCCTCTTCCTCTCGGGATCGGTGGATCTCCGTAGTATGGCGCGGTTCGGACGTCGCATCTGAGCGGTCGTTGTAGGCGTCGTCGGGGCGTCAACATCTCTCTCTGCGTCTCTCTGTCGCGGCTGGTAGGCGTCGTCGGCGTCGTCGGGGCGTCAACGTGGCGGATGGTAGGCGTCGTCGGTGTCGTCGGGGCGTCAACATCTCTCTCTACGTCTCTCTGTCGCGGCTGGTAGGCGTCGTCGGGGCGTCAACGTGGCGGATGGTAGGCATCGTCGGCGTATCAATAGGGCGGCGTTCGGCGTTCTCTCTCTCTCCATGGCGGCGGATAGGCATCGTCGGCGTAGCTTCTTCTGACATCAGGCGAATCGACGTAACGCCCTCATCTCTCTTCTCCCTCTAGCCCGCCATAGTTTCCGGTGTTCCTCGTTTCCCAAAAATTATAAATGGCGTAAGGTAATCACGGAAACAGTTTCGCTTCAACTTCCCCCAGCGGTTGAGGTAGGCGCACTCGTGTAGACTTACTGCCTATCACACACACTGGTGTTCGCACAACACGACAAAGTCCACTGTACACGAAAGGTAGCACGAAGGTGCTCTCGTTCCAAGAATCGCGGCAAGACTGTATATGGAGAGGTAGCACGGAGCTGCTCTCCCTACAAGGATCGCGGTAAGACTGTATATGGAGAGGTAGCACGGAGCTGCTCTCCCTACAAGGATCGCGGTAAGACTGTGTATCGAAAAACCATGTCCTTCGTTTTATTTAGATTTTGAAAAACGACGCTATGCGCACGTTGGAGTGACGCTTCCGAAGGGGTCAGTCCACTTTGCTCTATTGTCTCCAAACTAGGACGTACCGTGTCCGAAGTTGACTTGCGCGGATTAAGCTTCCGCCTGGCTGTCGCCCATAGCTCAATAGCAATCGCTGTCCACAAACTGATCAATTAGAACCGATTTGATCTGGCGTCCGTAATTGTCGCTTGATCGTGACGAAACTCCACACATCCGTCCTTGCACACATGCCGCTGCGCTGGTATAAGTTTCACATGAATCTGATCGTTGGAAACCGAGATATTTAAATGTTTGTCATTACGGTCGAATTTCCTAAGCTTTAGACGCATAGCGTGACCCTTCAGGTGCTTACCCTTAACACAAGCGAATCTCTCGTTCCTCCCGTCGGCTTGGCAAAAATCAGATATGTAATCTTACAAATTAAAACACTTAACACTTTGAATCAACACGTCTTTTTACCGCTACATACATGAATAATAATGATAATAATAATGACGGTAAATCTGACTGTCACAGGTTTGAATAGAAATTTTAAAGGTATATAACAACATGCCTTTGACTATAAATCATCAATCACATTTAAGATTTTTTCAACGACGGAACAATATTTTTCATTGTCGGTTAGCATTCACTTTTACTGTAACAGCGATAGTACAGTGTTTCTTGTCAAACCATTGTTGTCTTCTTGCCTTTGTGCTTTTTGACTTCATGTCATCATAGCATAAACGACTATAGGGTTACTTTATGAATATGAACAATTGAACGTCGGGGAGAGAAAGTAACAAAGGATATGTAAATGAAAAAGATATTTACAAAGCCTTACAAAGCGTTTTGTAAAATTGATTAATCTGCTTTCCTCAAACACAATTGTTATGAGTGGACTTTCCATGATAGCGAGGGAACTAGGTCAAATAACCTTGGCTCATTGTACAGTGGGATCCACGAGTATTACCGTGCAAATTGTCCACGGCCATTTTCATTAATTTTTCTCTTGCATCCTATGTGTTTTAAGCGATAGATTTTTATATATGCTGGTGCAGAAGTTGTCAACAGCTTGTTTTGAGTTTTCTTATAATTCTTTAAGCTCTTACTGGGTCAAATAAAGTGCACGAACGTGGTGATGGGAAATTTGCACGGTAATATTCATGGATCCCACTGTACCTCCCTTGATACAAGCAGCGCTTGGCAACGACTTCTTGAGGGAGTCCATGTTGTTCCTTGAACTTTGTGTCAAGGGAGCCGATGTTGTTCCTAGAACGTTGTGTCAAGGGAGCCGATGTTGCTCCTGGAACGATGTTTCAGTGGAGCCGATGTTGTTCCTGGGACGTTGTGTCAAGGTAGCCGACGTTGTTCCTGGAACGTTGTTTCAGGGGAGCCGATGTTGTTCCTGGAACGTTGTGTCAAGGGAGCCGATGTTGTTCCTAGAACGTTGTGTCAAGGGAGCCGATGTTGTTCCTGGAACGATGTGGTTCCTGGAATGTTGGGTCAAGGGAGCCGACGTTGTTCCTGGGACGTTGTGTCAAGGGAGCCGATGTTGTTCCTGGGACGTTGTGTCAAGGGAGCCGATGTTGTTCCTGGGACGTTGTGTCAAGGGAACCGACGTTGTTCCTGGAACGTTGTTTCAGTGGAGCCGATGTTGTTCCTGGGACGTTGTGTCAAGGTAGCCGACGTTGTTCCTAGAACGTTGTTTCAGGGGAGCCGATGTTGTTCCTGGAACGTTGTGTCAAGGGAGCCGATGTTGTTCCTAGAACGTTGTGTCAAGGGAGCCGATGTTGTTCCTGGAACGATGTGGTTCCTGCAACGTTGTGTCAAGGGAGCCGATGTTGTTCCTGGAATGTTGTGTGAAGGGAGCCGATGTTGTTCCTGGAACGTTGTGTCAAGGGAGCCGATGTTGTTCCTGAAACGTTGTGTCAAGGGAGCCGATGTTGTTCCTGAAACGTTGTGTCAAGGGAGCCGATGTTGTTCCTGGAACTTTGTGTCAAGGGAGCCGATGTTGTTCCTGAAACGTTGTGTCAAGGGAGCCGATGTTGTTCCTGGAATGTTGTGTCAAGGGAGCCGATGTTGTTCCTGAAACGTTGTGTCAAGGGAGCCGATGTTGTTCCTGGAACTTTGTGTCAAGGAAGCCGATGTTGTTCCTGAAACGTTGTGTGAAGGGAGCCGATGTTGTTCCTGGAACGTTGTGTCAAGGGAGCCGATGTTGTTCCTGGAATGTTGTGTGAAGGGAGCCGATGTTGTTCCTGGAACGTTGTGTCAAGGGAGCCGATGTTGTTCCTGAAACGTTGTGTCAAGGGAGCCGATGTTGTTCCTGAAACGTTGTGTCAAGGGAGCCGATGTTGTTCCTGGAACTTTGTGTCAAGGGAGCCGATGTTGTTCCTGAAACGTTGTGTCAAGGGAGCCGATGTTGTTCCTGGAAATGTTGTTCCTGGAACGTTGTGTCAAGGGAGCTGTTGTTGATCTTAGAACATTGTGCCAGAGAGCCTCTATTTCGATTCTAATTATAATTATTATGAGAGGTATTGAGAGACAGAGAGACAGAGACAGAGAGAGAGAGAGAGAGAGAGAGAGAGAGAGACGGACAGTTAGAAAGATTGATTTATATCTCCACCAGCCCCTCTCTCTCACACACCCCTCCCTCCCTCACAAAGAGGTCAAAATACATCCAGATAAAACTTAGCGGAGTGTGAAATATACACTCTGGTCGTATCCTCTTTTAAACTATAGGTCCACTTTTAATTACTCTATCTGTGCGTAAAGTGAACTTAAAACTCGAAAAGAGCGAAACGATTCCGGGAATAATTAAACGTCGCTGGATGGAAACACTGCCGAGAAAGAATTTATGAAAATCTGCATCTTTCTTTGTGAGGCGTTGTGGTTTATAAAAAAGTAGTAATGCCACTTGTCTCTCTGTATTCCCTCCCTCGCCTTTCTGCATGTGGGCGTTCCCATCCAGATCTCTTGTGCCCCTCCTCCCTCTCCCCCCCATAACCGAAACACGGGCAGAAAACATAAAAAAGGCAGGATAAGCCGGAGCGAGTTTTTACGATGAGGATTTTTTTGGGAGGGGGCAAGGGGGGATCGGCTCGAGGGAGAAGCAAAGGAAGGGAAGAAGCCCAATAAAATAAACATTCTCCAAAGAGAAAATCGCGAATGGAAAGCACATATGAATTCGTCGCTCGTACTCTTTGAAGGTGAGGTTCGTAAAAGAAAACGAAAATAAAAGGCCTTTTATGTATTGGGGCAAGTCCATAATGTAATCGTGTCAAAGGAATTTTCTTGAAAAAAAAACAAATTTCAACCTGCACAGCGAAATTTCAATGTGGGGAAAACGATTAAAAAAACTTCAAATGTTTGACCATACTTCACTACAAATTGTACAGAGACAATGTTTAAAATTGAGAGCAGAACGAGACCTTTCGAGACTTGTCTTGACGAGACCGAGACTAGCTGTTGAAGTGTAAGGATGATGTCGAGAGGAGTTTTGGCAGATTCTCGTCTTGTCTCGTGTCTGAGAACTTCTATCGCGTTCACGCCTCAGCCACGAATGACTAGTCTTGAGTCTCCAAGGAAAGGAAAGGCAGACAGAGGAAAAGAAATCTAGAAAAATAAGGGAGAAGTAAGATAAAAAGATAATGAACGGAGGAAGTGTGGGTAGTAAGAAAGAATGCGAGAAAAGAGGTACGTAGAAAGAGGGACATAAGAAGAGAGAGACAGAGAAACAGAAGAAGAAATATTAAAAGAAAGAAAAAGGGCATTAACTAAGAATAGAAAGTGAAGCAGAGATGAACAAAGATAAAAAGAAAAATAGAGAAAGTAAGTATATATAGAGAGAAGAAGGTAGTTAGCAAGAGATAGAGAAACACTAGAATAAATAGACCGAGAGAAACAATTGAGAAGAGAGAAGGAAGGAAGGTAATGGAGAGCGTAAGGATATAAAGAATGAATACGATGGAGAAACAGAGATGAAGAAAATTAAAAAGAAACGCAGGATAGAAAGGAATGTGATAGGAAAAAGAATTAGATAGAAAGAGACTATGAGGAACAGAGGAGATGAAAGATGAAGAAACTGAGGAAGTATGAATAGAAAGCAAAGCGATAGGGAAAAGAGTAGATAGAGGAAAATAGAGACTGACAGAAACAGAGGAGAAAAGAGATGAACAGAAACAGAGAAAGTAAGAATAGATTCAAAGAATGCGATATAGAAAATAAGTAGATAGAGAAACAGAGATAATCGGGAAGAAACAATGGGAAAAGAGGCAGAAAGGATGTTCAAACAGAGAAAGATAGAGAGAATAAGAGAAGTAGAGAGCGCTGAGAGAAAAAGAGAGGATGAGAAGATGAAGAAACAAACAGTGAAATACTTCATCCAATCGAAATTACTTGGAGACGTTGCTGATCGTTTGGTGGCCTATCAAATTCAAATCTCACATTGTTATTGCACTGACCTGTCAGAGGCTTGAAGCACGGGCATTCACCCAGGAACACAATCAGACAGAACACAATGGGTCCAATAACATTTATTGTAACCAGCGGGCTGCAGGGTCGTGTTACATTGGCATGGAAACCTTCCACCAGCTTCGGAATCATTGATCACGTGGGAGAGGGAGAAATCAGGTCGAGAGCAGGAAGGGGCGGGCGCGGTTCTCAACTCCTGGGGGGGGAGGGGATGAAACGACCAAATTGAATCTGACAGAGCCTATGCGCATGTTGAGCTTATTATGCGTGTAGAGGTCGGTGCATATTAGGATCGGATTCGTTTACCCTGTTTTAGCTGGTCCCTGTGATGGAAGATCCCTCCCCCCACCCACTTTGGGAACTCCCCATCCTACCCCACTTTATTGGTTATGTCAAAAGACATATTGTAAACAACAATACGTTCTACCAGTATAAGTTCTAACAAATTCATGTAATGGATTAGGGAAAAACCCAAGATTTTGATTCCTCTACAGAAAACGAGATTAGGATAACAGTTCTGAGACATGGATTATGGTAGATTAGAAATTACGGTAATAATCCAAGATATTTACGGGTAACAAATACAATATTTGCTAATATATATATATATATTATGGTAGTACATCAAATGTATGGATTAGGATAAAGAATACAGGATTCTGGTAACATATCCAACGTGTGAACTAGGTAACAAATCCAATATTCGGGTAATAAATCCAAGATATTGATGAATGTGGGAAATCCAAGGTTCGGGAAATAAATCCAAGGTATGGATGAAAGTAACAAATCCAAAATTTGGCTAATAAATCCAAAATATGGATGAATGTAGGAAATCCAAGATTCGGGTAATAATTTCAAGATATGGATGAATGTAAGAAATCCAAGATTCGGCTAATCAATTCAAGATATGGATGAATGTTTGAAATCCAAGATTCGGGTAATAATTCCAAGATATGGATGAAAGTAACAAATCCAGAATTTGGCTAATAAATCCAAGATATGGATGAATGTAGGAAATCCAAGATTCGGGTAATAATTCCAAGATATGGATGAAAGTAACAAATCCAAAATTCGGCTAATCAATCCAAGATATGGATGAATGTAAGAAATCCAAGATTCGGGTAATAATTTCAAGATATGGATGAAAGTAATAAATACAGAATTTGGCTAATAAATCCAAGAAATGGATGAAGGCAAGAAATCCAAAATTCGGCTAATATATCCAAGATATGGATGAATGTAGGAAATCCAAGATTCGGGTAATAAATCCAAGATATAGATGAAAGTAACAAATCCAATATTTGGCTAATAAATCCAAGATATGGATGAATGTAGGAAATCCAAGATTCGGGTAATAATTCCAAGATATGGATGAAAGTAACAAATCCAAAATTTGGCTAATTAATCCAAGATATGGATGAAGGTAACAAATCCAAAATTCTGCATATAATTCAAAGTTACCGAAGAAGATGATAAAACCAAAGTTCTGGTAAAATCCAAGATATGGGCGATGGTAACAAATCCAAGATTCGGGCAATATAATCAGAGATTGAGGTAAGTCATCCAAGGTGTGGATGAAACACTCATTTTTTCGCTCTAATGCAGTTCATACTAGGCTATTCTGTTCGAAAACTATGTAAATCATATTTCTGTTATT
This sequence comes from Lepisma saccharinum, assembly GCF_977018435.1. Taxonomy (NCBI): domain Eukaryota; kingdom Metazoa; phylum Arthropoda; class Insecta; order Zygentoma; family Lepismatidae; genus Lepisma; species Lepisma saccharinum. The sequence goes on along the minus strand of NC_139255.1, from coordinate 45,189,484 downwards.
AACAGAACTTGAAATGAACGATGTCAATTTCCGGAAAGGGGGGGGGGACCGGTTTGACCCCCCTCCCCCTTCCTGACGCCCGTGGATCACCTCGGAGGAACGTACCGGGTGGCCAGAATTAAAGTTACCCAACTCAGAGCCCTCTGTAGCCTGTTTGAGGCATCGTAGAACTCTGACATTTGGTGAATCCACTATGCAGACCATGAGGAAGAGGATGACGATTTTTAAAAAAATAGTTCAATTTTCCGCCACCAGGTTGAAATGTGGCGCTGTACTTCCATGATGGGTTGTAATAATGACGTAAACTGCTCCAATTGGTTATGGATTTGCCTTTACCTTGCAATCTTGCAATAAACGAGAGATTATTTTCTCGCAACTTCCAGCCACTGACAAATGTCTTTCTAATTAATAACTCGTCTAAATCACTTAAAGTGAGTGCTGAACAAAAGTTCGGAAGTAATCACCATGCCATTAAATAAGAAAGAACGTGCAATGCTGGTGAAGTTGTTTTACGGTAGTAATAGTGCATAAGGCCATGTGTGCAAAGCTTGATTTTCCAAAGTGTTGCTTCCATGTGCATTCCATCATGGAAGTACAGCGCCACATTTCAACCTAGTGGCGAAAAATTGAACTAGTTTTCGCCATCCTCTTCCCCATGGTCTGTATAGTGGATTCACCAAATTTCAGAGTTCTACGATGCCTCAAACAGGCTACAGAGGGCTCCGAGTTGGGTAACTTTAATTCTGGCCACCCGGTAGAATAGAATCACTTCATAACAGTAATGCGACTCTAAGACTGAATTTTGAGTGCAAAGTTAGGAAAGGCGATATCATTGCGGAAACACTAAACGTCTTTGCTTCGCTTTCCATGATGCTCGAGATCGTCTAATCATTTCCCGGTCAAAGAATTCGACGTATTAAAGGCACCGTCTGGAAAATTCTTTAATGATCAGAAATGTATCAGAAGAAGTCTCTAATTAGTAACACAACTCCACCTATAGGCTTGCTCTCTTTGGTTGCACTTAACGAACTGTATTTCCGAAATGTTACTTATTCTTTTACGATATAATGATGTATGGATTTTCCATTTTGTTTTTCTCGTCGAAGCGGAAAAGGGTTTTGAAATGCAACCGGAAAGATAATTGCTTTTTCATTTACTTTTTCATTACTGTTGCTCCAATCTATATAATACTGAACTGGAATTAGTAGAAGGCTAGTGGAAAATATAATTGATTGATTGAGTTGATGATTTAAGTTCACTTTATGCAGAGTGAGGCTAATCGGGACTGGACATACAGTTTAAAGGAGGATCCGAACCAGTGTGCCTTCGAACCCGGGAACCCTTGATTACAATTGATTGATTGATTTGTTGTTTTAAGTCCACTTTATGCACAGTAAGGCTAATCGGGACTGGACCGAACCACTTGTGCCTCCACCGGGTATCGACCCCAGGACCCCTTGAATACAAGGCGACGACGCTACCAGTGGTACTACCAGAGAGAGAGAGAGAGAGAGAGAGAGAGAGAGAGAGAGAGAGATAGGGAGAGTGTGTGTGTGAGAGAAAGGGAGAAACAGAGAGAATGAGAGAGAGAGAGAGTGTGTGTGTGTTAGAGAGAGCGAGGGGGGAGTGATAGAGAGTGTGTGAAAAAGAGAGAAAGAGAGAGAATGAGAGAGAGTGAGACAGAGAGAGTGTGTGTGTGTGTGAGAGAGAGAGAGAGAGTGGAGGGAGAGAGAGAGAGGAGGGAGAGGGAGAAACAGAGAGAATGAGAGAGAGAGTGAGACAGAGAGAGTGTGTGTGGGGGAGGGAGAGAGAGAGAGGGGGGAGAGGGAGAAACAGAGAGAATGAGAGAGAGTGAGACAGAGAGAGTGTGTGTGGGGGAGGGAGAGAGAGTGAGAGATTGTGTGTGTGTGGGGGGAGAGAGAGGGAGAGGTAGTGTGAGAGTGAGAGAATGAGAGTGAAAGAGAATAAGAGATGTGAGACAGACAAAGTGTGTGTCAGAGAGAGAGGAGGGGAGTGGGTGAGTGGGAGTGATAGAGAGTGTGTGAAAGAGAGAAAGAGAGAGAATGAGACAGAGAGAGTGTGTGTGTGGGGTTAGAGAGAGTGTGAGAGAGAGAGTGAGAGTGAGAATGAGAATGAAAGAGAATGAGTGAAAGTGGGACAGAGAAAGTGTGTAGAAGAGAGAGAGAGAGGGGGGGAGTGAGAGAGTGTGTGAGGGACGGAGAAATAAGAGAGAGAGAGAGAGAGAGAGAGAAATATATCATCCCATGCAAAGTGAATTACAGCCGTGCACGATGATACAGAACAACTCCACTTCAGGCCCGAATTCCAAATTAGCAAATTGCTCGTTCCCCCTAATTGTCCCTCTCCCGTTTTTGGGAGGCCCAACCCGCCGTTCTCCATTCGACCCCTGCTGTCAATGAATCAACCCGGCTTGCATGAGATTTGCCGGTTTTTCAACTCAGACCCCGCGGGGAGGTCGGCCACTGACATCGGTTGCTCTAGTTTCCTGATGTGTTTGCGGCGTTGGTCATGACGTGCGAGCAGGTGTTCAAGACAAAGCGAAGCGGAAATTTCCGTCCAAAATTCAAAGTAGAGCAACGTTAATTAGCTTTACTGGGGGATTGAAATGATTGGTTGTTCTGGATGCGGTCGGCGTGCGGTTTCGATTATCCGAATCGTTATGAAACGTCATAAAGTTCATTTTATTGCGGGATGTGGTGGGAAATTTGTTTAAAATATATCTTAGGAACAAGTTGGATATCTTTCTTACATTCCAATATATCCGAGTTTCGTTTATTCGTGTTTCTTCATTCTCTCTCTCTTTTCCCTAAATCCCTTTTTCCGTGTCTGGCTTCCTTTCTCTAATTACGTTTTCTGTAATCATTTATTCTCCCTGTTTTTAATTTTTCTCTCTTCTTGTCCGTTCATTTACTATATCTATCTTAATCTTTCTTTTCTCCTCTCTATGCTTAATTCTATCATTTATATTTGTCTAGTTTTCTGCATCAATATCTCATTTTCTCATTCACTTATTCTTTCTCTTTTTATACTCCTCTTATCGCGTTCGATTCCTCCTCCCTCCCTCTTTCTCTCCGTGTCTTTCATTCTGTGTGAGTATCAAATTCTCTCACTTACATACTCTCACATTCTATCTCCCCCTCTCCAAATCATTCTCATTCTATATCTATATTCTCTCTATATATACAGGGTGGTGCAAAATTCCGTTTACAACGCGGAGGAGGTGAATCGCCAAGTGAAATGAAGACGAAAATGTAAATAGAATTTTGTCGAATGACGCACCGTGTCAGAGCTAGAGGATGCCGACATCGTGTGAAAATGGACTTCACACCTCCATATGCCGACAAATAGTACTCATAAAGAAGATGTGGCACGATATCCCCAAAGAAAACACACCTGGGCTAGCGAATGATGCACAAATCGCGTGTCGAAAATGGATGCGGCAGGGATTCCCCACAAGAGTGAGGGATTCCCGGGAATACTATGTCCGATATGGAACGCAGGTATCGAATGTGGGTACAAAGGGAAATGACGCAGGTCACAGCACATGAAGAACATTTATTTCGCCAGGAAATGTCCGAAAAGCAGGCTGCAGAAGGGGAGTCCCCAGAGAAGAGGGGACACAGACAACAAGTGCAAGAGGTGTACTATGATGACACACACGTACGCAAGTAGTATCCAAGGCTGTACGTAGAAATGAAATACATACGTACACGTGAGGGAACGACCAGCACGTAATGATATCGGCTCCAAATACCACGACGGAAGAAGTAGTAGTACATAAAGCTCCGCTAGAGACGCTCAGCGGGATGCTACCTGTCACGGCCCGCTATCGCTGGTATACGTACATACACAACGCGTCAGTGTACGCGACTAGCGATCTGCCTGTCAGTTACGCGTGTTGTCGCAAGGTGTTCATCCTGAGGCGTGTGGTGAAATTGTGCACATTGCTAAAGTGACCGTTAGGAAGTACGTAGTGCGTACCATCTGTGTTGTCTGTACGGGGTGGACACCTGTGTGGAGTGTTCAGTGCTGTAGTCGTGAACGGTACATCACAAGTTAGTTTCGTACGTGTTCGTGTTTTCCTTTGTGAACCTGACTGGCGACATACACCACCAACATGCATCTCGTTTACGGTGAGACACACCAAACAGCCATCAGGCAAGGCGTGTGTATCGCGAACGATTTCCACATCGGCGCCTACCATGACGTGTCCTGTTTCAACAGGTGGATGCACGTTTACGTGAAACTGGATCTGTACGACGTAGGGTGTGGGATCGTGGTAGACCGCGCAGTGTGCGCAGTGTCCAATTTGAGGAGGAAGTGTTGGACAGGATACGGGAGACGCCAGGCATCAGCACCCGTGCCATTGTCCATGTGTGACACACGGACCATACCAATGTGTTACGCGTGCTGCACGATGAGGGTATGCACCCATACAAAGTGCAGAGTGTGCAACACCTGCAGCCGACGGACATTCCCCTACGCCTTGATTTCTGTCAGTGGTATTTGCAACAAACCCTTGCAAACCCCAATTTTCCAAATGCAGTGTTGTGGACCGACGAGGCACTATTCACCAGAGAAGGCGTCTTCAATACCCATAATAGTCACGTGTGGGATGTGCAAAACCCGCATGCAATCATTGGGCGTCATTTTCAGCGACGGTTCGCAGTGAATGTGTGGTGTGGCATTGTCGGGGACAACCTGATAAGTCCGTACGTGTTGCCCAATACTTTGTCCGGTGGGAACTATGGTGTGTTCCTACGGGAAGTTCTACCTGAACTGTTGGAAAATGTACCCCTTGCAATTAGGCAAGATGTATGGTATCAACATGACGGTGCCCCTGCACATTTTGACCGCCGAGCCAGAGCTGTACTCAACAATACATACGGTGATAGATGGATTGGTAGGCGTGGACCTGTTCTGTGGCCACCTCGGTCACCCGAACCTCACAATGCTAGATTTCTTCTTGTGGGGCGAAATGAAGAGGCTGGTCTACGAAATCCCCGGTGGAAAGTGTGGAGGACCTCGTTGCTCGAGTTACCGTCGCTGCTGGGATGATCACTGACATACCCAATGTATTTGAGCCTACCAGAGCGTCCCTGCTACGCCGATGCCGTCTGTGTGTAGATGTGGCTGGCGGACATTTTTAACAACGTCTGTGATATGTATCGTATGTTATTTCCACAGCCAATAAAGAATACTACTTGTGTACAGTCAGAGAAAGTAGTTCTTGGGCCACGAGACCTACGATATCGTATCATCTTAAAGCCTGTTGTCTATGCAACCCAAATAACAAAATTGTCGCTTAGGTTTGACTGCCGAACCTGGATTCTCGGGAACGATTGAGTATTGACAGCAGCGTGAGTCATACCCACAGGACCAGCCATAACAAACAACAGGTGGGTGCCGTGAGACCTCCAGGAAAAGTTTCAGGAATTGGTTTCTTAACAACTGCTACTCGTATGGATATGTTCTTTTTACTGATATTAGAGTCATTGTCAAGAACGTTCACTGAAATGGTGGTTTTCATCGAATCATCATCGCGCAACACACATGCTGTCAACCCAGAAGTCCTTGAAAAAGATTGGAGTTAAAAACAACTACTTGACAAATGATAAGACGAATCGATATTCATTAGTCCCAACTTAGAATTTTGTATAAGGCATATACCATCATGTCCTATCATTCATTTCATAGCTTCATTAATCATCCTCACCGCCTTTGTTGACGCAAGTGCTAGAAAAGCAATATAAAATAAGCAAAGTTAAGAAATTAATAAATGACATTTTCAGCGATTTCACGCAGCGACTCAGTTGCATGTAGACAAAGTTTCATTAATCGGGAACCAAGGGCCCCCTCGTTCTGCTTCATTGTAATTTTCCCTCCACTTTGCCTGCCGCTATTAACCTGATGTTGATTAATGCAACATTAATTAAAAACCAACCAACGAAACAATCCACAAAGTGCACTAAAGCGGTGCATATTATGAATAGGTAAACTATGTGATATTATGCTAATTTGGGGGGGGGGGGTTCAGTTAAGTGGCTGCACATCCATTACGTAATCGCGATATCATCAAATTGTACGAAGCGTGTCTACACCTACGTAAAGTGTCAGTCCCCGTCATAGGCGTGCGCAGACCCTCTGATTAAGGGGGGCAAAAGCCTTGATGATAGTTCAGGCGGGAAAGAAAAACATAATTTCATCTCAATGTTTAAAATTTATTGCATTGATGGGTGTGTTTATATATACACCTATCCCCACGCTTCCCCCCACACACATATACATACATACATACATATATGTATATATATACAACACACACACATACATACATATACATATATACCAGCAGTAAAAATAATATAAATTGTCTCTCAAATGTCAGAAAACCTTTTAGCAGCAGTACTTCTCTCCTCGATAATTTAAAATGTATTACAAAAAACAAATTGCGAGCGAAGCGAGTAATAAATTTTCATATCCAAATTTTTGCAAAATGAAAACAATATCGATTTAATATGGCGAAAAATGTCATGGAGCGCCATATTATTCTCTTTTACATTTTTTTCATTTAGATCATTTGGCGTCCAGTTTAACTCCCGCCGACCCCTAGCTACGGCTCTGAACTTGACAAGACTGCAAGAAAAGCAGAGATTGCGAGCGAAGCGAGGAAGAAAATTTTACAAAATGTATTTATATTTGTATAAAATTTGAAATCAAGGGGGCAATTGCAGATCACCCCCCCCCCCCCCCCCGCAGGTGCTCTTGGCGGTCTAGAAGAAATAATGCAAGAAAAACGTGAAAACTAATTCCATCTTGAGTATCCTTTTGTCCTGCTACTCTTAGATTCTGCAAGTTTTGCTTTCCTTTATTTCCATATTTGTCCCCCTTAAATCGATTTCCGTTCAAGGTTGGTGGGGTGTCTGTGGTTGCGCCACTGCATCCCCTTCTCCCGTAGTTGCTTTGAACTTTCATCGGTTTGAAAATAGTTAATTTTCGTTAAGAGTATAATATCGTTTAATAACGGTGATAGGATTCATCTATCCTAAATGTCTAGGTGAAAATATAATAATATAGGGGCATAGATGTTTGTAAGGGGGGGGCAAGGATTGCCACATCTTCCCCTTAGAAAACGAATGTCAACCAAAAAGTACGTTTTCACATGTATAATTTGATTTCAGACATATTAATTAACATTAAATATTATAATGAGGATGGAGGAATGCGATAATTTCAAATCCAAGAGGTAACTTTTGAGGGGGCAACACTATTATCGGGGTAATATGCCCCATGGAAAAATTCCTTGCTTGTCTCTTCGTGGAAAAAATCTGCGGACGTCCATGATTAGGGGGCATTTGCCCCCCCCCCCCTTGCCCCCCTGTGCGCACGCCTATGGTCCCCGTGATGGAATATGTAGCGCAAAGCCAGGGCTTTAAGATCAAATTTGTTTTGTTATTGTTTTTATTAGTAATTACCTCAGTTTTCTTCCTCTGAAGTTAAATTATTCATGACGACGATTTATGATTACATTAAAGACAATGAATGAACATACACAATGAACCCATTTTGGTCGGAACTCGAACTCGGAACCTTGTTCGACAAGAAATACAAATATCCATAAGGCATCAGTGTTTCATTGGAGATGTTCCTCTACTTCCGTCATTTTATCACTAATATATTTCTTTAATATACAATAATAAATCCCAACTACCTAAAAATAAATATTATTTTGCATTTTCACGTGAATATATGTTTTTAACGGTTAGAATGTGAACTGGCACCTGTTTATCTAGATTGTTCTTTATGTTTCGTGTGTAGTTAGAGATAGGAAAAATTGCTTGTGGAACTATTAGGGCTATAAGAATTCCGTCCTTGACAGAGTGGTTAGCACAGTGCGCTACGATGTCTGATGTCTTGGGTTCGAATCCCGTCGTGCGTATGGGTGTTCTTTGTGAGTGTCACTTCATCAATTTTCTCATATCACATTCTCGTCGTCGCGATTAGCGAAAGGTGAAAGAAAAATAAGAAAATAAAAAGAGGTTATAAGAATCATTCTTATTTCCGGACGTGTCCTACATTTTATAGTTGTGTCTGGCCTCCGGAAGGAATTTGAAAGAAATTTCAAATGTCTTATACGTATTTTGGGCATCACGTAACTTCAAATTAGATGGATAAACAGAAAATCTGAGGGGAATCTGAGATAACGTGGTTCCTTGGAGAAGTATGCTTAAATCAAAGAGTGTGCATGGTTGCTACTGGATGCTCGGAAAAACAATTGCATTCCCAGCTCAGAAATTACTTCCCGATTTTCTAGATCCGGAAAAGTCAGGATATATTTATAAAAATGCTTACTTTGTAAAGTTTTATCGATACTACAAGTGTCAATAATTTGTTCGAAGTAACAAGTTTCGTTCCAAAAATTACATAAGCGGTCCTTATTGGAGAAATAAGGCACACAATTCTGTTTTTTCCCAGTGTATAGTAGTTTTTTTACATATCAATAAACAAGAAATTCCAGACTTTGTTTACGAAATTGTGAACTCTATCCTTCCCGAATTCATGGATTGTTTCTTTTCCTGGCCCCGCCTCAACGTGTCTTGCATACACAAGTTGATATCACATACGGCCGAGCTATTAATTAGCAGTTGAGGAATTTTGAACTCAACCGTTCACTTCAATATTAATTTTTGAGCTGAAGATGTGTCATATTCTCGTTATATGCTAAGATGTCCTAGTAACCTGTTATATTTACTGCAAATGCGTTTCTGTCCAACATTTTGAGACTATTTGTCCTACTTTCCGCTGAAGAGTGATCTGATAGCCCTATGTGTGATGAAAACTGTTTTTACTCAATTTCTGATATAATTTATTCCAGCATTTCCTTCAACTTCTATTACCTTGTTATTACCTCCAATGATTTCACAACTTTTCCTTCGTGCTCGACCATTGGGTTCAGAAATGTTTAAAATACCCCCATCTCCCGCGTGTAAATAGCAGGCAACAACACTCTGGAAGAACATAATGTATACAACTTGTTTACTACATATTTTACGAAAATATTAGAATGTTAGCTTGATATAACTGTGGATTGAAACGAACGAAATAAAATACCTCTTTTATACGCACACTGGAACGAGCGCAGGTCTGCTGTGAGTCACTGCCAGTGAAGGTCACTGATCGAAGCAGTTGTTGGTGCTTGCTTGCTACAAGCAGGCGCCTTATCTTTGCTCAAGGAAACACGGAAATCTTCGTTACTTTTTTTTCGCCAGACTAATGGTGAACATTTACGGGAATGTAAGGAGTAGTATCGTATTCTATTGGAATTAGATTTCGTGACGTTTAAAAGATATCATAACAGTTGGGCTGAAAAGTTCATAGGCTGACTCATAGATGGCGTTACTAGAATTAAATCCATGTGATTTTTACTTAGTACTAACCTTCAAAACATACGTGTATAAATTTCACAGCTGCCGGATAATTAGTTCGTGAGATATAGCATTGTGAGTGAAGCAGTTTTTGTTATTGTGAAAAAATGGATAAAAAAGAATTTCGTGTGTTAATAAAGCATTGCTTTTTTGGAGAAAAAAAATACTGTTGAAGCCAAGGCTTGGCTTGATAAACATTATTCGGACTCTGCACCAGGAAAATCAACCGTTGAGAAGTGGTTTGCTAAATTTAAACGAGGCGAAATGAGCATCGAAGACGATGCACGCAGTGGACACCCCAAAGAGGCTGTTACCGACGAAAACATAAAAAAAGTACACAAAATAATTTTAAATGATCGTAAAGTGAAGTTGATCGAGAAGGCTGAGACTTTAAAAATATCAAAGGAACGTGTTGGACATATTGTGCATGAATATTTGAACATGCGAAAGCTGTGTGCAAAATGGGTGCCGCGCGTGCTCACAATCGATCAAAAGCAACAACGTTTTGATGATTCGGAGCAATGTTTAGCGATATTCAACCGTAATAAACACGAATTTTTCCGTCGATATATTACAATGGATGAAACATGGCTCCATAACTACACTCCAGAGTCCAATCGACAGTCAGCCGAGTGGACTGCACGTGATGAACCGAATCCAAAGCGTGGAAAGACGCAACAGTCGGCTGGCAAGGTTATGGCATCAGTATTCTGGGATGCGCATGGTATTATATTCATCGATTACCTCAAAAAGGGCCAGACCATCAACAGCGATTATTACATAGCGTTGTTGGAGCGTTTAAAGGATGAAATCACGAAAAAACGGCCCCATTTGAAGAAGAAAAAAGTGCTGTTTCATCAAGACAATGCACCGTGTCACAAATCAATGAAAACGATGGCAAAATTATATGAATTAGACTACGAATTGCTTCCCCATCCACCATATTCTCCAGATCTGGTCCCCAGTGACTTTTTCCTGTTTGCAGACCTTAAAAGAATGATCGCTGGAAAGAAATTTAGCACTGATGAAGAGGTAATCGCCGAAACTGAGGCCTATTTTGAGGCTAAAGAGAAATCGTACTATAAAAATGGCATCGAAAAATTGTATGACCGCTATAATCGTTGTATCGCCCTCAAAGGCAACTATATTGAATAATAAAATCGAATTTTGTCAAAAAAATATTTTTTACTATGTTAGCCTACGAACTTTTCAGCCCAACTGTTAACAATATGGAAATATCTTTTGTGACCTACACTGAACTTATGTTAAAGTTTCATTGACACGTGAAAGCGGAAATTTAGAGATCCTTCATCCTTACGATTTCTGAACAACCGAAGAGTGTGGTGAACGTGAAACTACTTATTGTTCGCAACAACGATATGTATTATACAAATGGTCTCTAATCAAAAACCCTATTGCATCACAGGAAGTGATTTTTAAGACAATTCTACCACGTATCCAAAGTAACGAATATTCAGATTGATTCCAAGCTTCTGTTTGGGTTATTTTGTGTCGCATTTTTACCTCTTGCGATAATAGCGACGATGAAGATGATGGGTAAATGATACGAATGCAATGCTACATCTAAGTCTCAACAGGTTTCGAACCTGGATCCTCTGGCTTTGTGGAGAGTTACGGTGATTATGATTTTTATTTTCATTTGATATTTTAAGTCCACTTTATGCACAGTAAGGCTAATCGAGACTGCATCTACAGTTTAAAGTGGGATCCGAACCACTATGTGTCTCCACCGGGTATCGAACCAGGGACTCCTTGATTACAAGGCGACTACGCTACTACTGCGCCATCGGGAAGGCTAAGTGTGAGAGAGAGAGAGAGAGAGAGAGAGAGAGAGAGGGAGAGAGAGAGAGTTACGGTGACTCTGATAATGAAGAATTGAAAGTAGCAGAACGACTAAGCTATTTTTTTGTCAATATTGGGATTGTTAATGAATATTATGAATGTCAGTTGAAATTAAAAAAAAATAAACTACGAAATTTCCAGAGTGCCGTTACAAATCGTTAATTTTTCGCTTTCCACACATTACTTTTCTACTAGATATTTGCGTGGAATTGAGATTTATTTCCGAGAATGGAGTAGTGGGGAAAGGATCACCTCACATGTGTGGATTATACCCCCCCCCCCACACACACACACGCACACAAAATATATCGGCTGTTGTTCTTATAAGGAAATATAACATGTATGAAATATGTGAAGAAAATTGGAGCCTATTCACATCCCTACGGAACTTGGAAGAAAGCCACGTAGAGAATGGGAAGTTCTGTTCCGACAATATCGGGATGTATAGTAAATTAAAAAGCAAAGTGCTACCTTGTGCTTTGCACCAAGCCATGAAGGCGTATAGGGGGTGTGGAGTTAGGGCCCCAAGCTTTCTTCATCAGGCCGAAGGTGGGGATGATGTGATCAGCACCACGCCCCTGGCCGCCTTACCCCCTCCTTTCCCCAGAGTTTCCTCCAGGTACCCACTTTATACGACGCTGGGTGGGCACCGGAGTAGCTTGAACAGGTGGACAAAATCCCGGTTCTCCCCCGTCGGTGATCGAACCCAGATCTCTCGCATGGTAATAAAACGCCCTAACGACTGAGCTACTGCGGCACATATAGTATAGTAGCCTATGTAATTAAGGAAAGAATTGTTTTAGTGTTTCGTTCAACGTTTTTAGGCGAATCATTTTCGAACATATAACGTGTAGCTCTTGTTTCTAACGAACAACATTCCAGCTGACAAGTCACGCGACTTTCCTACATTTCCTGTGTGTTGGCTTTTGCATGGAAGACGAGTTGCTCTTGAGACAGACAGAATCACCCGATCACCTAATGGTGCAATGTGTGTTGCCTACCCTTCCGGCATTATTTACTGCCATTAAAGTCTTGTGGGGAAGAACTTTTTTCCATCACTGTACGTGTGTCATCATACACCTCTTGCACATGTTGTCTGTGTCCTCTCTTCTCTGGGGAATCCCCTTCTGCAGCCTGTTTCTCGGACACTTCCTGGCGAAATGTTCTTCATGTGCTGTGACCTCCGTCATTTCCCTTCGATACCTGTGTTCCATGTCGGACACATTTCCGGGAATCCCTCACTTCTTGTGGGAAATCCCTGCCAAATTCCTTTTTCGACACGTGATTTGTACATCATTCGCTAGCCCAGGTGTGTTTTCTTTGGGGATATCGTGCCGCATCTTCTTTATGAGTACTATTTGTCGGCATATGGAGGTGTGAAGTCCATTTTCACACGATTTCGGCATCCTCTAGCTCTGACACGGTGCGTCATTCGACAAAATGCCATTTACATTTTCGTCTTCATTTCACTTGGCGATTCACCTCCTCCGCGTTGTAAACGGAATTTTGCACCACCCTGTATATATCCATCTTTGTCTTTCCTGTACATATTTCCTATTCTCTCATTTGAATACACACAATCTCTCTCCCAATCTCCATCTTTCTCTTTCTATATCTGTATCCCATTCTCATTCACACACTCTCTCTTTTTCTCTTTCAATCTACATCTATCAATCTTTTACCTGTATCAATTTCTCTTATTTACGTCTGACCTCTCTCTCTATCTATCTCTCTCTCTCTCTCTCTCTCTCTCTCAACCTCTCTCTCTCAACCTCTCTCATTCTGTATCTGTATCACATTCTCCCATTTGCTAATTTTCCTTCCTCTCTCCATCTTATTATTTCTGTACCTGTATCTCATTCTCATTTACATATGCTATATTCTTATCTTTTCCTCCATGATTTTCATTCTGTACCTGTATCTTGTTCTCTCAAACTCGTATACATACTCTCGCCCTTTCTTTTTCTCTCGCACCTCTATCTCATTCTGTACTTGTATCCCATTCTCAGTATTATCTTTATCAAAATGTACATCATTGGTGATTAGTGTTATGAAGACTGTTAACATGTGAAGTGATAATATAATTAAGCCTTGTTTCCATATTAAAAACACTAAAGTTTCTGACCAAGGCAACCCTATATCAGTGTCTTCCTCAGACCAAGAACTAAACTAAATTAAACTTCGTCTGAGAAAAACCCTGACAGAGGGTAGAAACGTTACATGTAAAGTGTTTTTAAATCTCAATGTATGTAGTGTTTGTAAAGTGAATCTTGATTGCCTTAAGGCCGGCCCCCGTGGCGGAGTGGTTATCACATCGCGCTACGACGCCAGGGTTCCCGGGTTTGAATCCCGGCCTGGGCATGGATGTTTCTGAGTGTCCATTCATCAATTTCATCACATCATCACTCATCCCCATCTTCGCAAATTAGCCAAAAGTGGCAGAAAAGACGAGATAAAATAAAGCAAATCAATCAATTGATTACTTTCAATTGTATAATTTGCTCCAATATGATATTTAGAAAAAAGAATTGTGCTTATCTTTTCCCTTCTTTCGCCGTCTCTCTCAGTCATTCTTATTCTGTCCCTGCATGCATACTCTCTGCCTGTTTGCTTCTCTCTCTCTCTCTCTCTCTCTCTCTCTCTCTCTCTCTCTCTCTCTCTCTCTCTCTCTCTCTCTCTCCAGCTTCATCATTCTGTGTTGTGTATACATACTTCATCCTCTCATTTACATTCTCCCCACTCCGCCCCACAATCCCGCTATCCCTTTCCCCTCCCGGACATCCAGCATCTCGATTCCTCGAACTTGGCCGCCTTCTTCTGCTCCTGTTACTGACAGATCTTGATAGGAGTTTATTTAATGCATAGCGCTACCCGAAGGCCGAAATAAAAAGGATATTCGACCGCAACTGCTGAGAGCACGAACCCAAAAAAAATTGCCTCGGCCTTCGAGCAGAGTGAAAGACAACGGCTGGATTCACTTCCTGGAAAGAGACACGCTCGGGAGTAAATCACTACTTTCGACGTCCTGCTGTTCACATGTCGAGTGAGAAATAGACCCAGGGGGATCTAAATTGGCCGAAGTCTTCGCGGAATCGTTACGTAAGTAAAGGGGAGATGATAATTGTGGAACAATATTGTGCACCGTGACTTTGCAGAAGTCTTGGCATCCTGACGTCACGCTGGCAGCTCTCGTTGAACAAGAGCACGTTGGGTCTGCCTTTATTATTCTGGGATCTAATCTGTACTCTGTTTCCAAGCGGCGGTAGGGCATTACTGTGCGTTCAGTTACAATGACGTGCTCAATTAGGGTTGCTGGGTGTTATGCCCCCTCCCTTTGGCTCAGTTTTCCGTACAAAGAAAACATTAAACTGAAAAATGGGGAAATTAGGGCTGACTACTAAAAACCAAAGACAACCACCCCTTCTTGAAAATCCTTGGCACGCCACTAGTTGCCCCCCCTTCCTGAGGGTGTAGTGGTAGCGCTGTCGCTTTGTAATCAAAGGCAGAGTCATGAAAATCCCACGCCAGAAAGCATAACTTACTCTGAGCTTCATTATTTCGATATTTTTCAAATAATTCCTCCTGGTTCTGGCAACAGTGAATAGAGTAGAATATGAAAGCTATTATTAGCCCACATGTTTCATTGTGCGGGTAACATATTTTTACATGCATATTCATGTGCGTCCTGAAGGGGGGCAAGGGGAGCGTGCCCTCCCCCCTGAAAAATGAAAGTCAACCAAAAATTATATATTTCATACATATAATTTCATGTCAGCCACAATAATATGTGTTCATTATTGCACGAACATGGTAAATTCAAATTTAAGCAATGTTTTTTGAGGGAACAACACTATCAATCGGGAAAATGTGCCTTGTTTGCCCCCCTGAAAAAATACCTACCTTGTCCCTCCCTGGAAAAATTCCTGCGGACATCCATGTGCATATTTCAATTATAACTTCTACAGCAATGGTTCTCAAACTGTGGTACGCGTACCCCGGGGGGGGGCACATGAAGAACCTCAAAGAGGTACGCGGTCTGCTCGGTAGAGAAATGTCGACAACATTTCTGCTAGAGGCTTGTAGAGCAGACTTCATTGTTTCAGACTTCATAGCTTTCACAAAAGGAAAATAAGTCTGATTTTGTCACTGACACTCTTATCATTGTTTCGTGTGTCTTGAAATAAAATACTCGTTCGAAATCTACAATAGACTTAATTTGGAGTCAAGTCTTGACTTGGAAGCAGTGATGTGCCGTAGACTATACGTTTACTCTTAAATGCGTTATCTACACGTAATTTACGCGTAGATTGCATTGGGTTGTAGTTTACATAGACTACGTAGATAATCTAAAGTGCATTAAAATTAATTTTCAAGGGTTTCATGAAAGGAAAGTGACATTTTCAACTATATTGGTTCTTAACGAAATGAAAAGAATCCTATTTACAACAAAATTTCTCTTCTCTTCTATCATCAACTATGGAAGAAGATAAATAGTATGCAAAAAACAACAACAGATGGCAGTCGTGAGGTAAGAGTGGTCTTTTCCCCATAAAACACTATAATATTTCCTATATTACGTTTCTTACTAGGTGAGAAATTGTTCGAATTTGGAAGAAAGGGTATGAAAAGTTCTCTTCACACATCAGCAACTGATACGCAGTACAATTTTCTTTTAATTCCACGGCGCCCTTTGCTAAGTTATCACCTTTCGCCATGTTGTTTACATAGATTACGTAATCTATGTGTATAAAATAGTCTACATGTAGAACGTAGACTATCGTTGTTTACGCGTAGACGCACATCACTGCTTGGAAGTTTCAAGTGCACAACTAGCATCAAGGATCTGTGTCATGCTTTGCAGCCATATCCTTCTCACTAGAAACTTTGAGGATTTACAATAGAAACCCCAAAATTGTGCTTGATCGTTTGTTTACAAACTTATTTTTGTTCTTGACTTTTTTCAATAACTCTGGGAAAATATATGAAAGTTAAAGTTTCTTTTATGCTTGTTAACAACCATGTGTTCCACATTCTAATTTTTTGTAACTAATCATAAATATTGTAAACCTAGAAACACCCACTAAAATAATAAACGTAGGATTCTAATGTTTATTTTTTTTCCATCCTTCCACATACAGCCCGAATGTCATTTTACTCTATTGCTGATACACGTCTCCAACATATCAGAAACGCCCCACTAATCACGCAGCCAAAAAATACCCAAAATCATTCGAGAAAAACCTATGGTGGGGCTACATTAAACGTTTAATTACGACTAAAGGGTACAATGAAAAAAAAGTTTGAGAACCACTCTTCTACAGGATGTGAATTGATAGAAAGTATTGTATTGGAACCTTCAATACAGACATTATGTGCCATTTACAAAAGTGAAAGATGAGATGTCAGCGAACAACATTTAGGTCCAAAAGATTGTCGTATTTGCTATGCAGTCCGTGAAGCTCTGAAGAACTCCCTGCATCATTGCTGGGGAAATGGTGTTAAATTCGCCACGAATCGTACCTTCAAAATGCTCGGGGTTTCTCAATGTAAAACATGCTTTTGATAAACCCCCCAAAAGGAATATGCTGCAGACGAAGTGATCTGGCGATCGAGGTGGCCGCGAAATGTCGCAATCGCAGGAAAGACGTTCTGTAAAAATTATGTTGATAACTGCCATTGAAGTACTTGGAGTCTACCACCACGCTCGTGGTACTGTGGAGTTCTGGTGCCAGGAAATTGCTTTGCATCGAAACGGAGCATTCTGAATTTACGGCAACAATATAACTATAAAATACGGGCCTATGATCCCGAATTTACAGAAATCGTCACTTGTTTACAGTGAAGAGATCGTTCATTAAATTTTCTCCGAGTATTCAGTGGATTCGTTACTTTTTTAATAAATATATCCAAAGCAAAGGCAATATGCATGACTTATCAACGCTCCACGGTAACTGAAATGACTTGAGTAGGAGCATACAGCGCCACCACTCCGACAACTCCATCTACCTTCATACCAAGTACTAGAGTCAAGGAGCTACCATATGAAAGCGGCTGACCTTGAACAAGCCTCGATGGCAGTAGCACAAGGAGGAGATACAGACTGCCGTGGAAAACGCGCGTTGTCGTTCTTTTGTTTTTCGAGCGGTAAGAATCGGTTCGGTTTACGTTGTAACTGTTCGTGTTTCTTCAGTGTGATCCAGTAGACTATTTTACACATGTAGATGACGTAATCTATGTAAACAACATGGCGAAAGGTGATAACTTAGTAAAGGGCGCCGTGGAATTAGAAGAAAATTATACTGCGTATCAGTTGCTGATGTGCGAGGAGAACTTTTCATACTCTTTCCTCTGAAGTCGAACAATTTCTCACCTAGAAAGAAACCCAATATAGGAAATATTCTAGTGTTTTATGGGGAAAAGACCACTTTTGCCTCACGACTGCCATCTGTTGTTGTTTTTTGCATACTATTTATCTTCTTCCATAGTTGATAATAGAAGAGAAGAGAAATTTATTGTAAATAGGATTCTTTTCATTTCGTTAGGAACCAATATAGTTGAAAATGTCACTTTTCTTTCATGAAACCCTTGAAAATTAATTTTAATACACTTTAAATTGTCTACGAAGTCTATGTAAACTACAACCCAATGTAATCTAGCCTTGTAATCAAGGGGTCCCGGGTTCGATACCCGGTGGAGGCACAAGTGGTTCGGATCCCACTTTAAACTGTAGGTCCAGTCCCGATTAGCCTTACTGTGCATAAAGTGGACTTAAAGCACCAACTCAAACTCAAAACCCAATGTAATCTACGCGTAGATTACGTGTAGACAACGCACGTAGACGTAAACTTATAGTGTACTGCACATCACTGGTGTGTTCACAAACATTTGTCAACATACGTGTGCAAGATGGCTACAGAAGCGTCGTGTGTTACACAAACAAGCGTGAGATATGGTGTACAAAGTGTATCAGGTCTTCCAAAGTGAATCTCGCAGTGCAGACAGTGCCTCGTGTTCGCCATGGATCAGTGTTGCCAAATGTCAGAAGCGTACAGCGGCTGCATGTGGGATAGGTCTGCGTACAGCTCAGACGATTGCGAAGGAAGCCAGGTCGTCGATCGGTGATACAGGGTCGGTTTCTTTTCGCTCGCCTGGCAAACGCCGTAATCGGCGAAAGAATGATACGTACTTGGACGATTTTGATAAAGGGGTATTGCGTAATATTATATATGCAATTATAAATTTGCAAGACACGGATACCGAAGAACTTGAATCAAGTGACAAGGTTGACAGCAGTACGAAATGAGCGTTATGTAAGTAAATCGCATTTTAATTTTTCTTTTCAGTTCATATTATGCATGCCAGGCAGTTGTTTTGTTATTGCGAGTGCCACAAGACCGGCGCATGGTATCTGCGGAGAAGAAAGTTGCATTTGCCCCGCCGCGAAAGAATGAATCAAGTTCTTCTCTCGTTTTCTCAGTAAACAAATAACATATCGGTGTAAATATTATACGAACTTAAAATTTGGAGCTTTTTGTAACTTTCTCACTGAAAGTTATTTCAAATCTCATTTAATAAAAATCGGCTCACAAGAGAAACGTTTCTCTATACAATAATGGTCAATAAAATATTTTCATTTTTTTCACTTACTTTCAAGATTCTACACGTTTAATTTACAGCACAATACGATTGTCTAAAGCTTTCTGACAATACTCGTTCAGGATTGGTATCGATTGTTGCAACAAAGCCGTGCAGCGGCAATTTACAATTGTTCGAATGTACGCCGCTGTTTTTTTGTTTTTTTAAGAGCTGGCGAGAATCCCGAACGGTGAGTAGGTGGCAACAGCGGAAATGTATCTCCCTCTATCTTTGAGCGGACTTGTCAAGTTCAGCCGCATTCATATCGCTCTTCGAGTCTAGCGATCATAAAAGCACCAGATCTTCTTGCAAAGTGGGGCAACACATACACCGATCAGCCATTACATTATGAACACCACGACTTGGGAACATTAAGCGCGCCTGGAGTACGGAGAGTAACACGTGACACGCTGGTAGCATGGTATATATTGGGAAGGTCTACAGGCTCACTGTTAGTCAGTGATGTGCCGTAGGCTATAAGTTTACGTCTACATGCGTTGTGTACACGTAATCTACGCTTATATTACATTGGGTTGTAGTTTACATAGACTACGTAAACAATCTAAAGTGCATTAAAATTAATTTTCAAGGGTTTCATGAAAGGAAAGTGAAACTTTCAACTATATTGTTACTAACGAAATGAAAATAATCCAATTTACAACAAAATTTCTCTTCTCTTCTACTCAACTATGGAAGAAGATAAATAGTATGCAAAATACAGCAACAGATGGCAGTCGTGATGTAAAAGTGGTATTTCCCCCATAAAACACTATAATATTTAATATATTAGGTTTCTTCCTAGGTGAGAAATTGTTCGAATTTGGAAGAAAGAGTATGATAAGTTCTCCTCACACATCAGCAACTGATACACAGTATAATTTTCTTTTAATTCCACGGCGCCCTTTGCTAAGTTATCACCTTTCGCCATGATGTTTATATAGATTACGTAATCTACGTGTATACAATAGTCTACGTGTAGAATGTAGACTATCGTTGTTTACGCGTAGACGCACATCACTGCTGTTAGTAGTGTCTCCGGCACAGTGGCGTATACTGGGTTAAAAACCTGGGCTATCGCACCATGTTGTAGTGTTCGAATGTACAAAAAATTGCTGCTAGGAATGTTTTTTTTTTAAAGCTCATTTGGGGTGGGATGTTTGAAGTGATGTGGCATTGTAATTAAAAATATATACCTCATAAATAAAATATGAAAAAGAATTTAAGAATTTCATTCTTATTTGCGTAATTAAGAGGCCCATATTGTGATATATTTACGTAGGCCTACATACGAGAATAAATATCAAACTTCTACCTATCTATTTTCTCGATTTGAAGATCAGAGCCACCTTGTTGGCACAGTGGTAACATCGTTGCCTTGAAACTAAGGGGTCCCGGGTTCGATACACGGTGGTTCGGATACCACTTTAACTGTAGGTCCGATCCTCATTAGCTTATCTGTGCATAAAGTGGACATAAAATAAAAATCCACAGCGATTTGGAGCTTATCGTCATACGTAAGCCGAATAGACAACTTGTTAATTATGACCTTATTTCAGATCACTACACAACACAGCACATATCATTCACAAAAATACATTCCACTCACTACTGTATTCACACGCTGCCTCTAAATAAATTCCACGCACCAAGGAACCCTTAAAGACCATTTGACACGATCTAGACTAGAACTGGTCCTTGTCATATCGGTAATTTTTAGATTCACTCATAAACCATTTCCCATGAGCCAACAATTTTCTCCTCCCCATTGTAACTCTAGTTGCTTGAAGGTCAACGACCTCTTTTTCAACTCGTCTGCAAGCATTCAATGATGTCCTGCCATATGCCAGACTTTCCGCTTGCCTGCGATAATTTGGCTTCAAAATTCACCGTTCCTGGGAAAATTACATGCTGGAAAAAATTGGTTTGAAACATTGATCCAAACTGTTGAGGAAGTTCAGAGGGAATTTACGAGCTATATGTAACCCTGTTACTCTCCTCTAACGGTTTGGTTCCACAATTTGCCGTTCCTGGGGAAATTACATGTTGGGAAAAATTGGTTTGCAACACTGATCGGATGATCCTTAAGATAGCTCTGTCACGTTCGCCCGTCACTCCGTGAAGTTGTCCGCCAGCAGCCTCGCGAATTCAAAGAAAGCGGGCAATGTTTCCAACTCCTAAGAAATCAGGTTCATCTTCTTATTGAAATGAACAATTTTATGCACATTTCTGATAGATATTTTTTTCTGTATTTTGGTCACTGAGTCTGGGCTTCGCAGATAGCCTAGATAGCCCTGAATATACGCCCCTGATCCGGCATCAGAATAGGTAAAATGCCGATCTATCCCACTTTGATATAGGTCAAATTGTGATGGCACGACACCTTGGTACCAGCATCTCTGAAACGGCACGGCACCTTGGTACCAGCATCTCTGTAACGGCGAGGCTGGTTGGCTGCTCTCGTGCCGCTGTCGCGAGCACGTATCGAAAGTGGTGCAATGATGGGCAAACAACGACACGTCGTCCAGCCGTGTGTCGACAGCGGCTCATTGATGCCAGAGGCCAGCGAAGGCTGTCGTGCATCGTTCGGAGCGACCGCAGAGCTACTGTGAAGAAATCGCCCACGTTTACAACAATGATAACCAAGGAAACGTTTCACAGAACACTGCTACCCATGGGATTGCTAACATAATATAATACCTCATTAAGTAGGTGGTCATAATGTAATGGCTCATCGGTGTATAACGCCTGCAAGAAAGCGAGTATTTCAAGATCTACGTGTCCCATTCTTTATTGCCGCTGACTGTACATATTTTGGTTACATAATCACCAGGGGCTTATTAATAACATTAACCAATCAGTTTTGAGGTGTCTTTTCCGGACGTGGCTAGTTCCCATTACACTGACATTGGGTACAACTGAGAGCCAAAGACAAATTTGATCATTTTAGTTTTAAGAAAATCTTGCTGAAACCAGCTTGAGACGTTCAATAATATTGCAGTCACTTAATTCAGTAGAGGTCGTTATTCTGTACTCGTTCCATTAGTTAGTTATATTTGTTTTGGAATCCACATTTCCCGAACCAAAGTTTGGAAAGGTTGCTTAGTTATCAAAGTTGGTAACGAGACAAAAACAAACAAGCAGTTTCGTTTGGAAGCAGACGTTTCTGTTGAAGCTGCGAATTAACCGCTAACGAAGATGCGAAGTAGAGGTGTATAATTTTTTCGTTTCTCTGAAAAAACTTACTTTCTCATGTTACTTGTCTTTTATATTTTATTTCACACGCACAAAAAAAGTGTTCCGAGTTTAAAAGTTCCTCGAGTGGCGGATTAATTATCTCACACACGAGCGAGCAGACGAGGTCACGTGATCCGTTCGGTATCCATGGCAACGCGCTGCAGAAGTTGCGGGACTTCTCCTGCCTTCTCGTAAGGTGGAGTTGAGAACTTCGAGAGCCCTTGTGCCGGATTCCGCTTGGAGATTGGTGTGGGTAACCCGCGACTCGCGAGCCACATGCGGTTCCTCGATGAGGTGCCGTTCGGTTCTCGGAAGTATTTTTCCTCAGTACTCACCTTGCAAAGTAAAGTGCATATTTCTAATAACAATCTTCTACATGCTTCTTGCACTTAATATTCATTGTCTGTTGTAGATTCATTTCAAGGCAATAATCCTTCATTTCGAGCTTTTCAATTTGTTTAGCAAACTCAAAAGCTTTCTGAAACTCCTTCATGTAATCGGATATTATTTTCTTCCTAATAACTAGTCAAAGGATTTTAAGGTGAACCAGGCAAATTCGCAACCTTTTCAACAGTAATGTGTATATTATCTTCAGCCCAGTACACACAATTATGCCTATTGACAATTCCATTAAGTTTGAATTGTGCTTCATCCGCCCAAACAATGCTACCCACAAATCCCGGTTCACGTGTAACCATCTCCTGAACCCATTCACAAAATCGTACCCTGCGATCTGGGTCGTCGTCACTTAGCTGTTGCACCAGCCTTGGAATGTACACACGCAACTTGCCTTTCTTCAGAATGCGTAGCACACTTACACCACTCTCACGTGACCCTTGCTCAGAAATGTATCGAAGCTGAAGGCCAACATTTTGAACATTTACTTTAACCACCATTTGGAAAATTCAGTTTGACCAGGAAGTGCACTTATCTTTCAAATTGGACTGTAGCCGTTCCTTTCCCAGAAATTTAACCTTGTAAGTTGGAAATTAAATTTTCTACGACAGTTCAAAGTGTGTATACATTTTTTGACGCACCCGGTATAATGCGCGCGGACTGATTGATTGATTGAGTTGGTGTTTTAAGTACACATTATGCACAGTAAGATTAATCGGACATGGACCTACAGTTTAAAGTGGGATCCGAACCACTATGTGCCTTCACCGTGTATCGAATCCGGAACTCCTTGACTACAAGGCGGAGACGTTACCACTACGCCATCGGGGAGGCCCTTCGTACCGCATAGAGAACTGTGATTCTGTCGAGTAGGTTTTTCTACATTATCTTGGGAACTATAGGGGCTGCAATGATTATATTATACCATTTCATAGCCCTCGTTCTGCTCTACAAAATGAGACTGTAGGATTTTATGTATCTGCTCAAGAAGAGTAAAAATCATTTATTTTTCTGTTCAATTTCTTAACAAAACATTAAAAAAGGTGCTGAAGCATTAAAGAGGGGGTACAAAGGGAATACATGTGCTAATCTCACGAAAAGGTGCAACAAGTGTGTTCAATTTACTTGATTTCATGTCCTAGAATACATATCTCAAAGGGTCGGTATTAAAACAGCCATATATTTGGGATGGTGCTGCACCTTAAAATCCTTTCCCTACTAATAACATCACACCTTGACCCGCTCACAAATGTGTCAAACAATGCAATAGGTAAAAACTCATCATATCCACATTCTTCACATATCTTTCGGAGCCTTCTTCCAAAGTCTTCTCCAGATTCTCGTATTTTCCTCGTCGCCTTTTAATCCTTCTGTTGTATATTCAAACATGCTCAGATTGCACTGATGAAGGTTTAGATTTGATTTTAAAAGATATGCACCGCATAATCTAACATTATTTATTTAACACCAAAATGCCACGAAACATTTTATTCCAGCTCCATATGTAAAATATAAACACAATATGTTACTACAATCACATTTGCTTTTCCAAAGGTCTTATTAACTGTACAGTTTACACATGCAGCGTCACACACGGCATGTCCCTTCATCAGTTTCATCATATCATCACTCAACCTCGAAATTAGCCTAAAGTGGCAGAGAAGCGAAGTAAAGTTAGCTAAATCAAATCACATTTTACATGCAATTAATGTTTTGAGTAGCTATTTACATACACAAACAGCAGAATTTTAAAAAAATACATCAATACAACCACTTAACCGTCGTATATAAAATATTATGATATTATGATAACGAAATACGTATAAGTTGGCATATGCTTATTAAGATATTCAATTGGTGTGGTTCATTTTACTTGGCTCTCCCGCTAGTGTTGGCTAATCGCGAAGTTAAGGATGAGTGATGATATGATGAAATTCATGAAGGGACACTCACAAGGAAGATCCATGACCAGGCCGGATTCGAACCCGGCCCCCTGGCGCTGTGCTAACGATTCCGCCACGGAGGCCGGCCAAAGGTGGCATACAAAAGTGAAATAGACCAACTTGTTCACCTAAATCGGGGTGAACAAGCTAATTGCTTCAAAACTTGCAGAAAGAAATAGCAATATTCGCATTAGAAGTTGAAATACTCCGGGACAAAACTGAGAGTTCTTAGGAAGAGTGAGGAAGCTACATCCTCAAGTCTTCTTGCAAGATGTAATAGAACAAATATCACGCATATTGCGTTTTTGATGTGGAGAGATGACAGCTCCAGATAATTTTCAGCGCCTGATTACACTGCAACCCGCTTAACAGTACTGTGAAGCAGGTTGCCCGCTCTACAGGATGTATTCTCATAAATATACATCTGAAAATGTACAGGAAATGTTCAGTATGGGGCCTTATGGGTCTTTACTTTTGAGATCACTCCCCCCACCCCCAATAAGAGAGTATTTGTCAGAAAGTCGTTAACATTTGAGAAGAAAGGAATGAATATGCGATAAACACAGAATGCAATGCTATTATTTTCTTCCCTTTCTCTTACAATCCAGATCATCTTTCAAACACGGATTCGTTTCCTATGTTTTCAGCGATTTGGCGGGCTGAATGTAACAGCTTTCTGGCTGTTTCCAGTCGCTGCAAACACTTTTCGGGAAGAGGAAAGGGGCGGGAAGTGTCGAGGTAAAAGTTCGTCAACATACTTCCTTGGTTGTCTAGCGGTTTAAGCATATCCGCACACTGAGACGGAGAAACGCGCCGACAGAACTTCTGCTGTCTGCTTCTATTGAAATCAAATGGTTTAACGCCCACTATAGAAAATCGTGTGGAACCGAAGCGGGAATTTCCATGCCAGAAGTCTGCAGGTTCTTTTAAAGGTTATGAACAGTGGATGTGAACAGTTTCGCGCTCCGACCGCTTTTACACTCACTCCCAGGGTGCCCAGGTGCCAATTTATCGGAGGCTAGGTGAACACCAGAGACGTATTCCTGTACTCCTGGTCTCCAGCGTGGCACCCTACCGACTGCATCCCTGCGCCTCTACAAAGAAATGTGTAACCAGTGTGCTAAGGTTAAACTACCGTGCTCCATCCCTCCTCCTGTTTAATGAAAAAAACAACAACAGAGAGGCTTGTCGACTGAGATCTAGCCTTCCTCTGTTGGCGTGTACTTGTGTCTGTAGTTTTCTATATGATGGAAGAATGAATGGAGGAAGTCCAGCACTCCAGGTTCATAAACTTAGGGTACTTTGATCCTCGGAAACCGGATACAGTCATTAAGCAATAAACGTGGGACAGCTAGATCTTGAAATACTGGCTTCCCAGCAAAGTGTTGTGTGTGTTGCCTAACTCTAAAACGATAAGTGGATTTTATTAGCAAACTTCCAATGCCAACATCTACCACCGCCATAGACGTAGGCAACACACACGTCGTCTAGCATAGAAACGAGTATTTCAGGATCTGGTGTCCCACTTTTATTGCGGGTGACTGTACATTTTCACACTACATTGCCATGACAACGTACAAACAAGAAGTATTTTCTCACGCCATTAATTACGCTCTATAACATTAATCTTTGCCATATGCATGGAGATTTCAGACCGTGTTCGAAAGATCCAAAAATCTTGAAGTACTGTCTTGTCGGAAGTGGCGCCATCTAGTGCAGTTCGAACGCGCTAATGAAATGAGTAATCGAGCCTGCACCGTGCAGTACGCGGCAATACACGCTCGTTTATTAGACTCTTTCGCTTGCTGCTCACTTGTTTGAAATCGTGGAAGTAGAAAGTCAAGTACGGTCTTGCATCTTTCGGACACGACCTCAGCCTCTGGGAATTTAATAATATCAACCAGGTTTCTCGTATTGATGGATCAAGCAGAGAATAGACGACCCAGTAACCGATCCGGAAGTTCTGGTTCCTTGGTTCCCAACCGGTTTTCTCCATCCGCAGGCTTTACTGCGAATGAAAGCAAATCACACGCAAGATCAGAGTCGACACTTGCATAAATATTGTTCAAATCTCTCCCCGTCAGCAGCACGCCATTTTGTACGGCAGCCTTTATCAGCACACACCTGTGCTTTTTCCGCTCTCCTGCTGTTCTGTGCATCGACCTGGTACCTGAGTGTTTACGCAAATAGAATCTCATCGCCAGTGTTTACGATACTTTGTCAAAGGACCGTGTGATGAAAAGCAGGTTGAAGTTTATGAACTCTACAGAATACTTCGCTTCAACAAAAAGTGCGAAATTATGTCTTTGAAATTCAATTTCCTCGTGTTATTTGCACAAATAATTTCAGAAGGTGCCGATTTCGGCAAATATATCTAACAGTGTTATTCCAGGAAAGATGAATATATGGCCTACATTGGATGCAGCACGAAATTCAATAGGGGCGATTGTATGAATGGACGTGGAGAAGTATTGGCTTGGGTTCGGCAATGGAATGATTTGTAGTTGTAATCATTTCATATTAAAATAATTGATCTTTTGTCGCAATAAACTTAACAGCAGAGTACCCACTAAAGACACCAATTCGAATTGTACCAACTGAAAATTTGACTAGCAAATAGTTACCATTGGTAGAGTTTGGAATACCTAAGAAGCTTGTTAGTATGATAAAAGTATGCACCGGTGAAACAGAAAGTAAAATTCGTGTGGGTATTAATGTGTCTGGCAAATTTACAATTCATGATGGGTTAAAACAAGGAGATGCATTATCTCCATTGCTCTTTAATTTTGCCTTAGAATATGCTGTTAGGAAGGTAAAAGAAACTAAAGAAGGACTAAAACTAAATTGTTGTTAGCATATGCTGATGATGTAGACTAATTAGCGGATGATATAAATACAATTAAGAATAATGCTAAAATATATTTCAAAACTGCTAAAGAGATAGGTTTGGAAGTTAACAAAGAGATAACTAAATATATGATTACAGGCCGAAATCAAGTGTTAGGTAATAATCAAAATTTAATTATTCATAACAACTCGTTTGAACCAGTTTCCAAATTCAAATTCTTAGGAGTAATATTAACAAGTGTAAATTATATTAAAGAGGAAATAAAAAGTAGGTTTAATTCAGGAAATGCATATTACTTCTCTCTTCATAAACTTTTGTCTTCTCGTTTAATATCTAAGAAACTAAAAGTTAAAATATACAAAACCGTAATTTTGCCTGTAGTATTATATGGGTGTGAAACTTGGTCCCTTACATTGAGAGAGGAACATAATTTGAGAGTATTTGAAAATGAGATCCTTAGGAAAATATTTGGACCTAAAAGGGATGAGGAGACAGGTGAGTGGAGAAGGTTACATAATTTAGAACTACATCATTTGTATTCATGTCCAGATATTATTAGAATAATTAAATCAAGAAGACTTAGGTGGGCAGGCCATGTGGCACGAATGGGAGAGGAAAGAGGAGTTTACAGGATTCTTGTTGGGGAACTTGATGGTAAGAGACCTGTAGGAAGGCCAAGACGAAGATGGAGGGACAACGTTGAGATGGACCTAAAGGAAATCGGTAGAGATAGAAAAGAGTATATAGATCTTGCTCAAGATAGGGACAGATGGAAGGCCTGTGTTGCTGCAGCCATGAACCTTCGGGTTTAAGAAGGCTAGAGAGTTAGTTAGTTAATAGTTACCACTGGTAGATGATTTTCTCCAGAAGTGCAAAATCAGGAAGCATCATTCATATTTTGGAGAAAACATTCTTTCAATTTTCAGTATAGTATCTGTGTGAAATAGATTGTAAGAAATCTTAAAATTTCTGATACGTCTGAAACTGCAGAACATATTCCGAGTTCATTTGAAATGAAAGTTAAGAAAGTTTTTTGATAATGAAATCAACCGAAAATGTGCTTCCATTTGTTCCGCGTTTGTATCAGTAATTTGAAAAATAACAATTTTCAAAATTAATTTTCTATGGGAATCCTACAGGTTTCGAAAATTTCACTAAAGACCTAAGAAGGTAGGGACAATGGTGTGATTCCCCAATTTCTATATATATTCTTTCTCTCCCCTCCACCCCTCCCACGCGTATATATGTGTGTGAATGTGTGTCAAAATTTGTTCCAAGTCAACTGTATGTACAGATAGGTTAATCGGGACTGGTAACAATCAGAGGCGCAACCACGAATTTTTGTCTTTGAGAGGGGGGGGGGCAAGTACCAAGATAAAAGTGCCGATAATAATAATAATAATAATAATAATAATATTATTATTACTAGTTGTAGTAGTAGTATCAAAGACGTTTTTATCCTGATAAATTAGTCAAAGAGGGTGAAGAAGTCGATGCTAAAGCATTTGTTTTTAACAATGGATTTGAAATATTTTTTCAACACGTTCAATTTCACATTAGCTAATAATGGAAAAGAAACACAGAAACTATTTTGAATGGTAGAAAATGAATGATAAATGCATTCCGAAGATAATTATATTTTTGTACATATAACATGTATAACTTTCATGTACAAGATATGTTTTACACATATGCAACATGGAGCGAGATAAAATAAGAAAATACATATGCTAACATTAAATTGTGTACTTATTTAAAGTTTAGTCAATACATATAGACAACCCTTATTATTTTAATACATGGTAAATGGCTGATATATCGGAGACACATTAAAATCGGATATTGTGTGTTTCGCATGGTTCGTACTTACGAATTGTGTATTGCGGAACATAGTTCAAGGTGCCATTATGCTTTTTACACGAAAATAACTTCGATTTTTTACATTACGAGTAATTGCTTTGGTTCCTTTCTTCCGTTGTGGAACATACAATATGACGCGCACAGCTGTGGATTATCGCGCGTCGTGCTTGTGTTTTGTCGATTTGGAGTGGGGTATGTACTGTTATTATTATCTTATTGTCTTTGGCGTTTTGATTCCTACACGCTTGCATGCCCTGATGTTCTAGCTGCAAAACAAAAGTTACCCGAAGTAGATTGCTCAAATAGTCACAGAGATATAACGTTTTTCCGAAACAAGTAAAAATTTAAAAATCGCAAAAGCCGCGGCGGTCTAAAGGTTAAAGGAAATTACTGAAAACATAGCCAAATTCCATACTGACACCGTTGATGATTTTTGGATACCTCCTCAACCCGTGGAAAGTCTTGTCATTTACAGCAATTTACTAGAGGGAAATATCATTTTAGTAATTTATGCACCCTCTCCAAACTTCCATAACACGCTGTCATACTTTTTGTGACAAAAGCCCCGTATATCGTCGTTTTGGTGAGAAATTTACTTTTACACCCGAAAAAAATCTGCTTACCCTCTGCTACCATTTAACCTTGTAATAAGCTTCCAGAAGCCGGCGATGCCTGTTCTTAAGCAATTGCTTACGTGTTGTAATTTTCTTCTCCCGGCTAATTTTCCTCTCCCGGTCTCTTAAGCCGGAGGGGGGGGGAGGGGAGGAAAACACCAGAGAAGCGAAACGAAACGTAGGACTCGGCACGTGACGCGGCGGTAACCGCACGTCACTTCCGCAAGATTACGCGCCGCCTCACTGGCTGCTAACAAGAAATACTTGGGAGAAACTAAAGCGAATTAAGCCTAAGGGCGACATCCGCAAATCAGAGCTGCGTGGCTATTGTACAGAGTGTTTCAGCATGTTTCGTGCGAATTTCAAAATCCGCCGATGACGAACAAGCAGCGGTTTCTAAAGCTGAAACCAGGTGCAACTTGGCGCCAGTGTTGAATATTTGATGATAGTGTTGGTACACCCAACGGCAGAAATGGTATGCAAATTGTCCATCGCCATTTTCCCCAAGTCTGTGTCCCAGAATATGATGATCATGAATTCAAACAAGAACGTGAATAAGCAGAGTATAACATTTGATTTGCATAAACAGAATTCCATTTCTTAAAACAACACAGGATGCAGAATAGAAAAGAATTAAATTAGTGATGGGCAATGTGCCTACTATTATCTTTGCCGTTGGCTGTACCACTAAGTTAACTGCGAGCGGAAGTTAAGGGAAAGGACAGAAATATGGGCGTATGTATACTTGGCCTTCGTGGCTGAGGTAAACAAAGGTAAACCTCACTCGTAATGCCCTGCGAGAATCTCCGATCAAAGAACGATATCCGCAAATCAGAGCTTGTCTTAGCTACAAACTAACTGCATTCAGGAGGGACCATTCGGAGCAAAGATCTATGATTGGTTGATTGATTTATTTGGTGTTTTAAGTCCACTTTACGCACAGTAAGGCCGTGTCCGAAGGGTGCAAGACCGTACTTGAAGCGAGCATCCTCCGAGTATGGTCTTGCAGTGCGGTCTTCAAGTCGTGGACTGGAAGTGTTGTCTTTCGAATTGCACTTCGACTGCAGCGCCAAATACGGTCAGGAGATAAAACTGAGTACTCGTTGTTATCGTCGCGTTATAACACTTATTTTTCAGCATAGAAATTACATAGCATTTTCAAATGTTTGTACACATACATTTCCACACATTAGAAGAACTATAACCAATAACCTGCTGGCCCATAACGTAACCTGTGTCGGTGGCTTTCTACCTTCGTGATTATAAACAAATGAACAACGAGTGCGGAAACCACGTGACCTAGTCACCAACCATCTGCACTGCGAGCTGTGCACTTGCGTGCTTCTGTTCTTGGCGCTTACGAACTGTACTAGGTGACGTCACTTCCGCCAAGACCATACTTCAAGCCTGTACCTTGTACCACTTGAACCACTATGTGTACCCACCGGGTATCGAACCCGGGACCTCTTGATTACAAGGCGATGACAGTACCACTGCGCCATCGGGGAGGCCCCAAAGATCTATGAGGTTTATGTAGCCAGTAGTTTAAGTGTATTGGGGTGCAACTCAATACGGCTTGCGTTTGGATGTAGATTCTTGTTCTTATGAACAATAATTTTATTTTATTTTGTCTCAGTGTACAAAACGTAAGCGGATTTGGGTTGAGAACTGTGAATGTAGCCTCGAGAACTCCAATAGGAAAGCGACACGTCGCCTCATTCCGCGAGTTTACCAAGAGGCTTGTCGCAAATTGAAACAGAAGAGCGGTGTGCTTTATCAGGGAATCAGATCTGAGCTTGGTCTGGAAGCATTTAGCCAGATCCGAGAAACAATCAAACGGTAAAACAACATACCGGGAGACGGTTTTAGTTCGGCGTGTACAGTCGACGTCAAAAATGGTCTTACACACATTGCTTTTCTCCACCGTTGAATGCCCTACAGTTATTAAAGCTGCATCCCAGTTGGTTATGCAATTATGTGGTCTTGGTTTCTTCCTTAAAACATACCTCACATCCAATCATTGCATCTTCCATGGCTTGCAAGAATAACTGATGTACAGGGAGGGCCAAGAAGATGTTACCACTTATATGGCAATTTGAAGGTAGGGTGAATTTATACTCGTATGTCTATATGCCTTGAAAGTGATTGAAGGTGTTTCCTGAATGGACGGAACTGCACTGCATCGTTGAGATACACTATGTATCATTCACATACATACATATATGTAATTTTAACCTCTTGTTTCTTTACAAAAATTACATTTGGTTTACTTTATAGATTTTGAGGTGCCGAGTCTGTTCACGCCAAATAACAGGCACAGTGAAACATACAGAGCATACGAACATAATGTGCGACACACATGTAAAACTGAGGGCTCCTCCTGGAAAACCTACACGACAACAAAAGTACAGGATGTATGATCATTTTACGGCTGGACACACTGGCGCATGCAGAGGGAAGCTGATGGGGTTACAGCCTCTTCAGAAATTTCGAGAAATTCAAAATTTTCAAATGAAAGCAGTAAGGAACTGAAAAAAAAACGAAGTGGGAACTATGCCTTAAAATGACCTCCGATTACATTTTTTTTCTCTGAACAACCTTTAAGACGAAGGGTATAAACGGTAATTATCCAATATTTTAAAGTGCTATGTAATATCACCATTACAATTCCAGCCCCCTACGAGAAGAAATTCTGCATACGTCAGTTACTCGAACCAATGTCACTTCCCCACATATTAGCAAAAGTTATGTGGGTTGTCAATGCATGTACGACTCATCATGAAAGTAGTTACAGAAGAAAATGCAACACTGACTGCAAAATGCATTATCTGCAGACTTCTCGGGAGGTAAAAATGAAAGACTATATATATATATATATATATATATACACACACACACACATATACATATACATATACATATATATATATATATATATATATATATATATATATATATATATATATATAAAATGGATGTATGTGTGTGTGGGGGTGTATATTTGTTTGTTCCGCCATAACTCTCGAACGCCTGGAACAATTTCAACCAAGCTTGGTACACGTATCACTTGCAACTTGGAAAGAAATACTATGTGGGTAAGACACCCCTGGCACCCCTAGTGATACGTAAAAATAATCGAGAACCACCGATATTAAATTCCGCACAGACAGACATCCGTGACTATGCAATCCGCACAACGATAGTGTTTCTCGGGTTGTCTAACATTCAGGCTGTGTTGCGAATGGAACCCATAGTTTTCGTGACACTCCCAATGCGGTTCAACTCCAAGTTCATCACCTATCGGCAGGTGGGGGGGGGGGGTGAGAGCGGGTGAAAAATAAAATGCCACAAATGACCTAGATTAGTGTCGAATCCATAGTTTTCGGAGTCGCTAAGCTAATTGGTGACATTGACGATCATATTTAAAATTAGTTACATTTTACACTATAGTTAGAATTCATTATTTTCCTGTTTAATACAAGATTGGGATAAATAAATACCCGGGCAACGCCGGACAATCAGCTAGTTGGTTATATTTCCCAATTTAGAATGAATTAAATGTCTGTAGGCTTATATTTTTCCACGTTTAGTAATTTTTAGTAAACTAAGGTTTTGTAGTATATACTCTTATAACCAAGATATGAATGGCATTTATCTTCCACCGCCCTTATAAGGTCCTCTTCGTTGAAAAACCGTATCCCTTTTAGCCTGTTCTTGACGTGAGGGAACAGTGCAAAGTCGCCCCTACGCATTTTTTTGTTATATTTCACCACATAGCATGAAAACAAGAACCAATCATGAAAAATGTATTTTTCTGATTCAACGCCTCCAAATCTATAATAACGGATGTTTTCTTATATCTAAAAAATTAAAACGATGTTAATGGTACAACTCTTAATATAGTTCGGCACCCGAACCGTGCCGAAAAATGAATCTGGAACTCTTTGGCTATAAAGAATCATCGGAAGTTCAACTATTTGTTCTTTACTAACTAAAAATGACACCTCAACTATGTATGCTATAAATAGGCTTTCCATATTGTTTAGGGTCCAACCCAGGACATATTTGTGATCAACTCGTTGCTGCTGAATTTCAGTTTTCTTTACAAAGTATTCTTAAAACCTTTAACATTTTATTGGAACATTAAACTATAAATTATACAAGAAAAAAATATTAACATTATTTTCTAAAATCAATCTATTAATTTTCAAATGCTTGATTGAATAATACATTGTCTGATGTTTAGGAAGCCTCTCTGTTCTCTGTTCTGTTGACTCAGTTGAACTTTTCACTAGACATGACTTTTTTCAGAAATGGCTTGCTTGTTTTAATAACATCATAAAATTCACAACATGAAACTTCTGAATTAATTTTAACATTCGGCAGATGTTTCACAGTGGATACTAGAAGTCTACCTCTTTCTGCTGACCAAATATTCCCCATAATTGAAAACACTCTCTCAACTGGAGCAGATGTTCCAGGCAAAGACATAACAAACTTAACCATTTTAGAAATGTTCGTACATGAAATATCAGTCTTTTGAAACGCCTTAAAAATTGGTCGTGAATATTCAATACCGGTATCTGTTTTCATGTTCAGATTCTCAAAACCCCGGACATTTTGCAATCCCGGACATCACCCCGGACAGCACTAGAAAGCCAGGACTGTCCGGGCTAATCCCGGACGTATGGTAAGCCTAGCTATAAACATGTTCTCCATTCTCATTAAAATACATGTTCACTTTTTCTATCAGCCGACATTGTCGTTTCGTCACATAAGAAATGAGCTACTATTGACTGTTGTCATTAGGCACAGCCCGGTTGCGATTTCCATGTGGATTTTGTAAACAAGCTCCTGGGTCTCGTACTTCCTGCAGGGTGCATGTAGCAGCCGACGTGTCTGTGGATCATTGCGTCATGTAAGAAACGCGCTACTATTGGCTGTTGCAATTAGCCACGCTCACAGTTGCGATTTCCATGTGGATTTTGTAAACACGCTCCTGGGCCTCGTATAACGTGTCGGGCATGCCATTAGCCACGCCAACAGTTTCGATTTCCACGTAAATTTTGTAAATATACTTCATTAAGTAGGATAATGTTTGTAAATTTATCTCTGGTGCCACAATAGTTGCTCTAACGTCATAACTCTAAGCATGCAACCTTTCGAAGAATAAAATTTCAATCATATTTACATCAGGTCGTGCAATCTAGCTATTCCAGTGTTATTTCCCGAAAGATTTTCCGACATCGCATCATTATCGAGACCCACGCTGTATATTGAGGTAAATATCCCCCTATTCCCACACCCTCCCGCGGCCCTGTCCTTTTCATTCTACATTGATTTCAATTGGAGGGCTCGCGATTTTGTGTGCGTAGCTGATAAGCTTCAAATTATTGGGTCCAGGGGTAAAAAAGACAGGCTGGTGATTGTGTTTGCCCGATCGAACAGGGTAAATAATATTCACAGTGTGAAATAACGAGGCCTAGGCAGCTGGGAAGAGAGGATGTGGAATCGGGGGGGGAGGATATTGATATTTTCTTTACCCTGAGATGGTACGAAATTGGGATAAGGATGGGTCGTTACTGTTAGTTGCGCAATGACGTGGCGGGGGGGGGGGGGTAACATACAAGTTCAATGTGTAACCAATGTTAATTATTTAGATAGATTCGTCTATCTGTCAACGATAGCAATACAGGGTGAAGCAAAAGTCAGGTTGATTGGCCACCGCGGTCACCAGACCTAACACCCAGGGATTTCTACTTGTGAAGACGCGTAAAGGCCACCGTGCACGCTAAGAAAATTAAGAGCATGGGGCACCTCAAAAGGCGCCATCTTCCAAATCGCCCCAAACCTACACACTAGAAGACATCTTACGCAACTAGGAGCGTTGAACAGAAGCACGCATTCACACAGGTAGTGTCCATATTGAACACGTACTGTAACTGTGATCATTAAGCATGTGTATGTTTGTATGCACGTATTTGTTTTCATATGTAACCTGACTCTTGCATCACTCTGTATAACGAAAGTCAGCAATCGATTAAGTTGGCAATGTTGCAAAACTATTCTGGTATATATGTATACACAGCGTGTCCAAAAAATAACTCCGGAGTTTCAAGAATGAGTATATTATTTTGGTACCAGCATACAATTGTGTTTTGAGCATAATCATGAAGCAAGTGTTAGTTCATAAATTCCTCACCAGATAGCGGCAGGGTTCATAGGAGCTGTGTTGCAGTATGACGAATCGGACATTGGTTCAGTTGCGTTCGTCTGTCATCGTCTACCTTCGTGTCCTAAGGTGCCGAACGCTGATCGCAGCACCAAACGGGAATTGGAGACACTTCACGTTGCAAAACCTACTGCAAGCCTATACTTTCCTCTCAATATACGCGAGGGTTGCTTAAGGGTCCTGCTACGAGTAGACTCTCGTGTGCGCGGGGAAAAGTAACGACCGGAAGACCTTGCTTATTGAACACAGGAAAAGCAAAGGCAGGATTACACTTAGCAACGTTGCTACAGGACAGCCGATCATATTATGACGTCACCTGTGCAAATGAAATTGCCACTTATTCCAGCACATTTGGGCAATTGGTTGGTAGAAATATCTCAAACGCACAGTGTTCTACGACGACAGGGGTCCCGCATTCGAACCATGGCCTGAGCACGGATGTTCTTTGCGAGTGTCTCTTCATCAATTTCATCCTCATCTTCGCGATAATCTAAATGTGGCAGAAAAGTGAAGTAAAGTAAACTAAATCTAACAACTCTCAAGGTCAACCGCCAGTAAAAAAGGCGTTTATTATTTATAAAAATACAAAGCATTTGAATCTGTACTATTGCAAGACCAGCAGAAATCTCTATCTTCAAATACAAGCTTCATGTCATCTTCTATCATGTATCGCACTCTAGGTACAGGGTGATAAGTTTGGGTATGGATAGAATAAAATGGATGTGACATTTTTTTGGTCAAATGTAATTACCTGAAATATATGTATACAAAAGACTGAAAGGTGGGAGTTTTTATTTTTATACACTACTAACAGTTTGGTACAGTTTTCAGTTTTCTACATGGCCTCCATTGCGAACTCTACACAACTCATAACGGTGATTCAATTCATTCCACGTCTCTGGGGTGTTCTGACGAAAGCCTGTGTGATTTTGAGTTTCAATTCATCAATGTCTGTGGGTTTCTGTGAATAGACAGTGTATTTAAACCCCACACGAAGAAGTCTGAGAGGGGTTAAATCTGTGGAGTTGGGTGGCCAAGCAATTGGTCCCCAACGGCCACACCAACGACGATTGAAATGTTGGTCAAGAAAATCAAGAACCACTCCAAACTTCATTGTTGCCAACACACTACAGCAAAACTCCCATATTTCACGCACGAACACACCAACACGAAAATTTTCCTACTATCACATTTACGTTTCTATTCATGTTTTATTTTATCCATACCCAAATCGATAACCCAGTATTTTCAATTCACCCCCTGTTCTCCCTTAACTTCATTTTCTATACGCAAGGATGCAACATATGCCAATCGCCTAGCTACAGCGGTCTGTCTGAGAAGAAGCCTTTTATCTTTCACCATCTGCAGGTGTCTCTACGCAAACATCGCTTCTACCTTAACAGTTAATTACCCATAATTCCTTTGATATACGCGTCGCAACCAAGCACCTATCGAACGAGAGGATTTATGAACAAAGATGGTCTCCTCGAGAAGAAGAAGAGGAAGGATAGGTCTTCCAACTTTATAAACAAACGCCATTCACGGAGCACCAACGAAACTCTCCAAAAGTGGAATCAATATCGAAGGCTAAAAGTTAGTCGTTTAAAGGGGGTGGTTGAGGGTGGGCAGGGGGTGCTAAACCGAAAGTTTGACGAGTAATATTATCTTAAAAGTTCCTTTCCAAGGCGAGGTTCGGTTAATGTGGAGGAAAATGTAGAGTGAAGGGTGTGTCAGTGTTGCCACATGAAGCGAAATTTCCCTATTGAAGGGAAATTCATACCAAATGTTAAGCGAAAAGGGAAAAATCGATGAAAAGTACCAAAATGTCATGGAAGTGTGATTACAACAGACTCAGATATAGGTGCTTGAAAAGCTTTTAAGAAAATTGGATTCAAATACAAGGTGCGTCTGAAAAGTTCGGTGAATGGTCTCAGTAAATAAAGGAAACAAGAGTTACAAACAAAATACCTTTACTGGCCTTCAAAGTAATCACCATTAGCTACAACACACGTCTGACATCGGTTGTAAAGTGGTTGGAAACTGGCAGCAAACGCTTCTTGTGGAATCGCTCGAAGCACCGTGGTCACGCGTTGTTGGATATCCGCAACGTCTGCGAAGCGGAAGCCTTTCAGGGCTAATTTAAGGCGGGGAAACAAAAAGAAGTCTGCCGGCGCCAAATCTGGAGAATACGGAGGGTGTGGAAGAACAGTCACCTGGCGTTGAGCGAGAAAGTTGACCACGCGGATCGCAGTGTGCGGACGGGCGTTGTCTTGGAGGAAAGTGCACTGTCCACTCCCGTACAGTTCTGGCCGAACCCGCCGGATGCGTTGCAGCAGCCGTTTCAAAACTCCCTCGTTAACTTCCGCGTTGACAGTTTGACCCGCGGGTAGAAATTCTTGATGGATCAAGCCCTTGCTGTCGAAAAAGGCGAACAACATCGTCTTAATCTTGGATTTGGTCTGCCGACTTTTTTTTGGGAGGCGGGTAAGACGATAAACACCATTTCATTGACTGTCGCTTGGTCTCCGGATCGTATTGGTACCACCAGGTCTCATCTCCAGTAATGATGGTTTCCAAAAACTGCGGATTCCGGTCAGACATGTCGATGACATCGCCAGACGTTTCCATCCGAGTTTGCTTCTGTTCGTCTGTCAGCGTGTGCGGTACAAACCAGGCACTAATTTTTCGCTTTTTCGAATGTTCGTGAACAATAGTGCGTACACTGTCTTTGCTTATCTGCAACTCTTCTGCGATCATTCTCAACGACAGTCGCCGATCATCCGCAAGCATCCGTTGCACTCGTCCGATGTTGTCTGGGATTGTGCTTGGTGACGGTCGACCCGAACGCGGCTCATCCTCGACACCTTCCTTTCCGTCTCTAAAGCGTTTAAACCACTCAAACACACACTTTTTACTTACTGCTTCAACACCGTACACTTGCACTAACATTCCATGAGTCTCCGTCGCCGTTTTCCGTAATTTGAAGCAAAACTTCATGTTAACGCGTTGCTCCATGTTGTAATGACATGAGTTCGCACACTCACTCAGTTAGCTTGGTCGCAGCGTGCACCACTGCTTTACTTCGGTGATTTGCACGATAGGGGGCGCTTGTTGACATACCTCTCAATGCGCATGTGCGGGCGCGTCATCCTAACCAGC
Organism: Lepisma saccharinum; assembly: GCF_977018435.1. NCBI lineage: Eukaryota > Metazoa > Arthropoda > Insecta > Zygentoma > Lepismatidae > Lepisma > Lepisma saccharinum. The sequence goes on along the minus strand of NC_139255.1, from coordinate 45,150,254 downwards.
GCGGTTTTTCAAATATGGGATCATTCACCGAACTTTTCAGACGCACCTTGTATGAATATATACATTGAAAACAACTAAGGGTCTGTCGACCACGAGGAGACCATGGGACAGACATCTGAAACACGGGAAGTACAGAAGAAGAAGCCTGATGAGGAACATTTGCCTGAATCAAATGATCGAAATCCTGCAAACAGAAACCAATAGCAAAATCCGAGAAAAAACTAAATCTCAAGCATAGTACGGAATGGAAATAAAATAATCAAATCTGTACTTGAAAGGCAACAGAAGAGAAAAAATAAGACACTTTAGAGGAAATTTACAAGGCATAAAAGGACATTTGAAAATATATAAATGTAAAGAAATAGGCACCTTAAAGTAAATATAACAAACATGGAAATGATAAACAATAAAAGACAAGTGAAAGGAAATTAAGGAGATACATAAATATAAGAGTAGAAATGGACAGTTGAGAGGAAATTAAGAAACAAGAAATTAGAAATATGCGCTTGAAAGACAATGAAAGCACTTAGAACAAAGAAAAACATCCATTGAAGACGAATTAGGCAACTAAATAAATGAAGGGAAACAAATATGCACTTGAAAGGAAATAAAAGGAAGAAATAGGCACTTGAAAGGAAATAAAAGGAAGAAATAGGCACTTGAAAGGGAATAAAAGGAAGAAATAGGCACTTGAAAGGAAATAAAAGGAAGAAATAGGCACTTGAAAGGGAATAAAAGAGAAGAAATAGGCACTTGAAAGGAAATAAAAGGAAGAAATATGCACTTGAAAGAATATAAAAGAGAAGAAATAGGCACTTGAAAGAAAATAAAATAAGAAATAAGCACTTCAGAGGAAATAAAAATGTTGAAACTCTTGAAAAGAAATAAAACAAGAAATAGGCACTTGAAAGGCAATAAAAAGAGAAGAAATAGGCACTTGAGAGCAAATAAAAATGCAGACATAGAAAACTATTGAAAAAATAAAACATAAGAAGTAGGCACTTGAAAGAAAATAAAGGAGAATAAATAGGGACCTGAGAGGAAATAAAAATATAGAAATAAACTCTTGAAAGTGAATTGAAAGAAAACGAAAGGAAGGTGCAGATGAATGGAAATAATATAGAAAGAACTAGGCACCGAGGGGAGGTTAAGAAGAAGGCAAAACAGGCAAGGTCACTCTAGAATAAGCCTGTACGAAACTGCACGACCGCATTGAAGATACATGAAAGAATCCCACAGCATCCCTTCATCTTCCCTGACATCTATTATGTAGCATCTTCTCGAAATACCTCCGAGCATTCAATTAGGCGCCTTCCGGTTCGAGCCTGCCTAAATCATGCATCTTGCTGGACCGCATCCTCTTTTATCTCCCAAAGCGAAGGCCGCGGGGGAGAGAAGGGGGTCCGATCCCCGTCTCTTAGAAATATACAACGCAGGAGCAACGAACGACCTTCATGAAATTCGCCTTGGATCTCTCGAATTGGCTCCTTGCCTGATCTTCTCCTCCAAGATTATGAACGTCACTGCAGGAGGATTTTGCTGGGCTGCGTCTACGATGCGCTAAACGCCAGGTCTCGACTCGTTCGGAGAAGTTTGAAGTTCACCCAGCATCCTTGGTGGAGAAGAGTAGTAGTTCTCGCGATTCACGCTAGGAGACCCCACGCACTAGATGCCCGGTTGATACCAACAGCGCTTACTTGTCGGGAGAAAATTACATTTGTTCTAGAATCATTAAAACTTTCTTTTATTCCACATTTACGCTTAGATAGCTTAAGTGTGACTAAAATGGCCTTACTGTTGAGGAATGTGTAAATGTAATCAAAGACCTGTGACACATTTGTTGTTCGGAAATATAGCGACTAACCTTGAATGTAGCCACCTACTTGTTAAACAGTTGATTTAACTATTTTATTGAGCTATTTAAAATACACATTTTAAAATCTCCAAATTGTGACTGTGGTGATGTGATGTGATGCTCATCATATAATTTTGGAATGTCCTATTCACTCTGAGAAATTAATGACTTCATACAAAACATTATCAAAAAATAATGTGCCTTTTCCCATAAATTTCACTTAACTATTGTACGCACCAGATATTCAAATTGGATGTAGGCCTGTAATACTAGCGTCTTTGAGGCAAGTTATTATGAAATTGTAAATTTATATGTTTATAATATACAGGGTGTCATTTTAATGGCGCCCACGGACCACAGATTCGTGTAGAGGACATCAAAACAAACAACTTTTCTCAGTAACATTTTTCACGTTGGTGCGTCGATTCGACGCTACAGACGTTCAAAAAGGACCGTTTTGCCGCCTGGATGCTGGCAACCCAACACAACATTTGATCGTATCTGTGACGTCATTTCATGCTGCGAAACAGCTCACGGTAGGGTTGCAAGGAACACACATATTTTGTGAAAAATGACAAACTATCAACCACATTATTAGCTGTAAAACGAAGCGAGAAACGCGTCCAGTAAACCGAACATCATAGCCTACCAGCCAGAAGATCAGCAGTCATCTCAGGGGAAGGGGGAAATGAACCAACGAGATGAGAAATGGTAAAAACGTATTCAAAATGAAGAGTCAATATCGGATTTTGTCTCAGCCTACATGTCAAATGTCAACAACAATAACATTTATTGTACTTACAACTTACATGTGGCTGTTTACGCCCAGCTACATGTCAATTATATTTGCAAATCTCGTTGCAAGGTTGATATCTACAGGTTTGTGTCCAGATGCCTTGTGGTACTTTTGTGTTGATAACGGAAGTATCTGAGGTTCACGTTGTTACATTACGGCTAAAACACGTACAACCACGCACAGTAACATTCTAATGATGAATCAGTAGCGAATATACTGCCCTGTTCACAGTTGCAAACTATTACATGTGTATCCGGTGCGTAGATAAACACAGTCGTCGGAGAGTTTGTTTTACTACTACTTATATCCCTTTATTTTCAACCATTTTTGTCACTTGCCTCATAATGCCCTGAATATACATTATATTACGTGTTGATAACCTTTGGAATTTTGAGTTCTTTCATTTCTATTTTGTCATCTGTTCAGTGTGTCACAGACAACTAGTATGAGAAGGACGAAGTGGATAGACTAAGTTGTAGATGACAACTTGATAACTAGATTTGCAAATATTTGACATGCAAGATGAGACAAAATTCGATTTGACCACTTCCACTTGAATTCTATTTTCTTTCTACCATTTTTCGTATCGTTTGTTTACTTCCTGTTAGGTTACAGAACGTGTTTTCTCGTTTTGTTTTACGGTACATTTTGCACAGAATATGTGTGTTCCTGGCAACCCTGTAACGCATCGCTTCACGACGGGATATGACGTCACAAATGCAATCAAATGTTGTGTATGGTTGCCAGTATTCAGGCGGCAAAACTGGCTTTTTTGAACGACTGTAGCGCCGAAACTACGCACCAACGAGAGAAATGTTACTGAAAAAAGTTGTTTGTTTTGATGTCCTCTATACGTTTCCGTGGTCCGTGGGCGCCATTAAAATGACACTCTGTATAAGCGAAAAAGAAGTTAGTTTATAATGTATTTGAACTTTTTGTGTAGGGGTGTAAGGGGTACCTTCCACATAGGCGCCCAAAAGTCAACCTCACTTCCACGTAGTGCACCCTGGACAAGAGACTAACGAGGCTCTGGCGACTGGCACTATGGCCAGTATAATTTTGTGTGTGTTGTCCTGTTTGTTGTCCTTGTGTGTGCTGAGTGCCCGTTTACGGCCTCAGCTTTTAACAGAAGTCAGAACATTTTAACATTTTTAGTTATGCAACGCTATAGTTGTTATTTGTAATGATAAGGGGCTGGCCCCCGTATAATGTGACGGGAGCAAAATAGCCTACGTGCTGACGCTCCCAAAATTTTAAATTCAAAATCAACAATCAAAAACTTTTTGTGTAGAAATTTACATAAAAAATGTTTCATTATGTACTCAAAATGTATGCTGGGCGTAAACAGCTAAATGTAAAGCTGTAAGTACAATAAAATTTGTTGATAATTATGATATTTTATTGTGACCTTAAAAATAAAAAGTGAAAGCCAATTAAACTTTAGACTGTAGGTCCAGTCCCGATTAGCAATATCCGTGAATGAAGCGGTTCTAAGGTTCATGCACAGAGCCGCCATGCTCCGGAGACCAGGTACAGATGGTCTCTGATGCTAATTTATCAAATTATGTCCCTGATTTAGGCGGTTCTGGACTTCCCCCAGCCTCCAATAAAATGGAAACTGAGCAGGGAAGGGTAAAGGCAGCCGGGGAATGGTGCTGATCACATCTCTACTAAAGAATATCCTACGTATTGTCATTTCACATTCCTACAGGCAGACAACCGAACGTAGTCTACAAGTAAACATGCTCTGCGTGCACAGCAGATTGCAACGAATCAGTACAGAGGTTAAATCTGAGTCTCTTTTCGAGCCATTAATGTACAGTCCATAATTATATAATTAGCCAGCACAAAGCTTATTCAATTATCTATTTAATTACGAAGTCTTCTGCGCGCTGAAACCTCCATTGTGCTGGTTCAAGACACGTCTCGAACCGGGAAGCTTTATAAATTCGTAAATGTTTCCTAAAATTACGGGGCTACTACATAATCTCGTTTTCATCGCTTGTTTCATCATTTGCTTGCGATATGTCTCCCTTGGGGGAACACAGGATGGTTATTCACCGTGCTTTGTTTGTAATAAGAGCCATATTCATCCAACAGATATTTTTGTGAGATTGATAAAGGATGCTTGCGTTCAAATCACCATGCTACTAAAACACTAAAGAATATACAGTTAAGGAATATTATAAGCTCCATCTAGTGTTGTTACATGCAATAAATGTGCGATCACATAGCTACCATGATCTGAAGACCATTGAAAAGGCATCAGATGAAATAGCAAGTTTATAGCCTTATAAATCGAGGCGTTATAACATTAACTGAAGTGTCCAGGGGTACGAGGTGATGCTTTTCTGCAGCTAGCAGTGTGAGCGAGTCTCTCTCTTTCTTTATAGGCTCGCCGAATAGATGAACCATCCTGCTCAGGCAGCCGTTTAATTGCGACAGGTAAGTTGCTGTAAAGAGTTATTTTATAAGCCTTAAAGTTTCGAGAGCCACCTTCCGGATTGGTGAGGAAATGTTCCCGTGGGACTATGGGTAATTCAGTACGGAGGCGCGTTTTTATGGATGCTTTGTTCCAGAAGCTTTGCGCGGGAAATGAGAGGCGGGAAAACGTAAAGCTTGTGTTTCATTGGTCTTCCCTTTGTCATGATATTACTTATTAAAAAATGATTTTGTGCAAGTGAAAAATATTTCCATATTGTTATTTTGCGTATGTTCAGAGATTGGATATATTGAATGACTTGAAATATGACTGTTGTGTTAATCTGACAGGACAATCGAATCCACACGACACGACAAATAATAATTAACAAATAAGAAAGTAAGAACGAAAACTAGAAGCCAAAAAAGATGAAGGCAACATAGACCCCTAGCGGAAAACAAAGCATCTCCACGTAGAAAGGAAGCTTATGTGAATGCTACAATATGTACTGTACTATAAAGAAGTTAGTTAACACTGACAAGGAAAATGTAGTGAAGTATCCAAAATATTAAACGAACCGGAATGGTCTGTTGCCATTTGTGACGAGTCCAAACGCAAGGTTCCACATATTCACGAACTGGGGCGTCGTTCTGGTTCCTTCCTGTCCGTTTCGAGCCTTGCGTGTTGCTATTGCGCATCATACGCAACACTAACTTCTATTTATTTTTGTGTTCGTCGATTGGGAAACTCTTTGGTTCACGGAACGCAAAATGTATTAACATCACTTAGTGGCAATGCATTTTCAATTTATTGCAAATCTGTCGCAGGGGCGTCGACACAGGGTGGGCGAGGGTGTGCTTAGCCCACCTTAAAATAATCTCTGCCCAAATAGAATGAATACATGATATACAACCTCTGACAATAAAGTTCGGTGAATGATCCTGAATATCTAAAGTAGACGAATTCTCAATGAAACCTACCGTACTGTCCTTCGAAGTAGTCCCCTCCCATGGCTATGGACCGTTGAGAACGGCTGTACATGTCCTGGAAACTTTTAGAAATGTATTCTTTCGGGATGTTCAAGACCTTCGTCACGTTCCGTTGGATGTCCGGAATATCCTCAAATCTCTGACCTTTCAAAGCGATTTTGAGACGTGGTAAGAGAAAGAAATCAGGAGGATTCAGATCCAAATTTCTTGCAATGCATTGCTACAGAGGATGAGAGCTGGTGTGTGAGGTACGACCCTGAAACGAAACGCCAAAGCATGGAATGGCGTTCTCCTGCATCACCCCGTCGGAAGAAGGCCAAGGCGTAAAAATCACGCATCAAGGCGATGCTTATCACTTTCTTTGACAGTGATGGCATGATCCACAAGGAATTCCTGCCGGAGGAAACAACAATTTTTCCGCCTTGACCTTCTTCCGACGGGGTGATGCAGGAGAACGCCATTCCATGCTTTGGCGTTTCGTTTCAGGGTCGTACCTCACACACCAGCTCTCATCCTCTGTAGCAATGCATTGCAAGAAATTTGGATCTGAATCCTCCAGATTTCTTTCTCTTACCACGCCTCAAAATCGCTTTGAAAGGTCAGAGATTTGAGGATATTCCGGACATCCAACGGAACGTGACGAGGGTCTTGAACACCATCCCGAAAGAAGACTTTTCTAAAAGTTTCCAGATGTACAGCCGTTCTCAACGGTGCATAGCCATGGGAGGGGACTACTTCGAAGGACAATAAGGTAGGTTTCATTAAGAATTCGTCTACTTTCGATATTCAGGATCATTCACCGAACTTTATTGTCAGAGGTTGTATATTATTTACATAACGCAAAGTAACAAGCTAGTAAATAAGTATAGTATAAAGCACACAAAGTGGCCTTAACAACTGACTAACATAAGTCAGTTTCTCTTCAAAAGTGAAGAGCGTTTCTAGATTCTCCATTAGGTTGGTTTCCTTTCATTAACGTGCGAGAAATGATTACGTGAGCCAAAATGATGAAATTAAACGTTTAACACAAGTAAAAACAAGGAGCAACCCTACAAAAATAGGAAAATGTTATTGAATAAATTTATTCCAGCATTCTTTCCAGTGTCCCTGTAACTGTCACTAAATGAGTTTTGGTAAATTAAATATTTTTTTAATGTTATCACAATTGAATATAATTTTTCCATTATTACGTTTACAACTTCGTTTGTCTTGTAAAATGACAGAGAAGCTTTTCTTTAACCGATGAAAGCTTATTTCGCTTTATTTTTATAATATTCATTTTTTTACAAAATACAGGAAACTTACATACCGAATTTTTAACACTAATAAAAATTCCATACACAATATTTGTAATAATTGCATTATAAGTATGCATTTGAGCCATGGATAGGAATGCTCCAGTACAGAACAACATTCATGAACGTCGCTCCACCTTGAAAAATTCCCCTGGCCTTGACCACGGAACCAGAGTCCACCCCCCCAAAAAAATTCTGGCGACGCCACTCTGTCGACGTTTATGCTGGTGTACACATCGGCACCGAACCATACACTGCAAAAATGTACAGCAATTTCACTGTAAAATACAAACAGCTACGATTCCAGTAATGTCACCATAAAATTACAGTTGTTCCACCGTAGAAAAAACACACTAACTGTAGAAAGAACACAAACGACACCCTGAGCTTTGGGAAAGCAACAGCTCCGTTTTTGCCTTTCATTTGTTTTGCATTCAGTGCCCTCCAGTGGCAGTAGTGTAAACCCGTTTACTTGAATATCAACTTTTATGTACTTTGACTAGGGTTGCCATATTTCTAAAATAAAAGAACGGGACATATAGACATGGATATAGTTAAATTTATTTTTATAACATTTTTAAACATTACAAAATCAATTGCAGTTTAAAGCATTGTTAATGCCGAACTTTAACATTTTGACAAAATATATTAATATTTGAGTGAACACTTGGCGTCCTTTAAGAGGACCTTTGTTTAGAATAATCACTACTAGTATAAGAACACTTTCTTTTTGGCATGACGAAATAAAATATTTTTTTTACATGACCTAAGCCCTGAATATTATCCACTCCACTCTGATTCCATTGACCAAGAAAAGGAACAAGTGAGAGCTGTATTAGAACGAGAACTGCCTTTGCCAGTCGTGAGTCGCTTCTTATTCGACATATCGACAATCGACAATGAGCAGTTCTACGCCAATGCTAATATGAGGATTTGAGTGGTAATTGGATTCCAATTAGGTTAGTTATAAATTGTTATTAATTTCTTATTGTATAAAATGATTTTGAAGTTTGAATTCGTTTTTTCTTTAGCTAAATTCGGGACAAATGGACGTCCCGAGAACATTTTCCGGGACACCGGGACATTTCTTTAGAAAAGGGGACAATCCCGTATATACGGGACGTCTGGCAACCCTAACTTTGATTTGCATTTTAGAATCAATCTGCACTACTCACGATAAAAACAAATGTTTTGCGACACTTCAAAATACATCTTAAATTACCTATTACAGTATATACATACAGTATTTGTAATTTGCAAGAGCAGGATTCAGTGTTCTTAAGTCTCTCTCGTTTACAGTGAAATTACTGTAGAGTGAACTTAAGAATAAATCATCTGTAGATTTTATTTATTTATTTATTTATTTACTTCTTCGTTTGGATGGCGAAGTTAAGGCACAAGCCTTTTCTTACACTTAGCCATCTCTACTTCACATTTTACAAATTAGTTGAAATATCTAACAGTTTGCGAAATATAAAACATCAAAATATCAAAGAAAATAAAAAAACACACAAAAAGAAAGAAGAAAAAACACACAAAAATACACATGCTGTAAGAAACGTAAAAAACGCACGTACAGCATGAACACACACATAACAAAAATACTTAAAATACAGAAAAGTCGGTCGGTATTTGTCCTACAAATTTAGATAAAGAAAGGTTTCATTTTATTGTCTTTGCTTGTTTTCAGTACTGGTAAGTTGCCTCCCGATGATGCTTTCTTAATTTTGATTTGAAATTGCTGAGAGAAGAAGAGTTTCTTATGTCATTGGGGAGGTCGTTCCACGCTCTGGTGGCAGTGACCGTGAAGGAATTTGCGTAAAACGCTGTCTTGTGGGAGGGGATGATGAGCAGGGAGTTGTTTCGTGAACGGGTAGCAAAGGTGTGTGCTTCGCTGAGGGGTTGAAATCGTGAAAATAGGTAAGGGGGTTCTCTTGAATGCACTATTTTGTAGAGCGTGGAAGCGACGGCGTGTTGAAAGGTCGAACCAGCCTAGGTCTTTGAAAGCCGGGGTAAGGTGGTCAAAATATTTGATGTTATAAATAAAACGTACACATGCATTTTGCATTCGCTGTAGACGTCTTGCTAATTCACCGTTGAGGTCAACATACGTCAAGTCGCAGTAGTCTATTTGCGACAAAACTAGCGATTCAACAAGTGTTTTCTTTACCTCTTGTGGTAAGATGTTTTTTAGGCGGTACAGCGAGTGTAATGCTGCTGCCATCATAGGAAAATAATAGAATTTTATAACCAGGTTTTCGCATCAGTTGGGCGACCCGCATAATACGTAAGCATCAGTTCTACTCTCTAGAGTCAGATGCTACAACTGTCTCTTGTAGCATATATTATTCGTGCGGTTCGGACCATTCTCGATACTCGCTGGGACAGTTCCTCCTTCCATATGAACTGTTGGACAGTTACAGGAATCTCAAGGGAAGCCACTGAAAGCCAGATGAGTTCACATTTGCCTAGCTCCAGCTCTCCCTCCCTCTCTGTTTATTTTCTCCCTTTGTATGTCTTTGTATTTCTCTACCTCTCTCTCTCTCCTCATTTTTCTGTACTTCTCTCTCTCTCTTTCCTTTTCTCCTCTCTCTCTTTTGCTCTCTCCCCTTTCTCTAATTCACATCTCTTCCGTCTCTCTCTCTTGCTCTTACTGCCTTTCTCTCTCCCTCTCTCTCTGTCTCTGTCTCTCTCTCTCTCTCTTTCTCTCTGTTTCTCCGTCTCTTTTGCTCCCTCCCCCTTTCTCTAACACTCTCTCTCTCTCTAACACTCTCTCTCTCTCTCTCTCTCTCTCTCTCTTTTGCTCTCTGTTTCTCCTTCTCTTTTGCTCCCTTCCCCTTTCTCTCTCCCTCTTTCTCTCTCTATCTCTCTCTTTTGCTCTCTCTTTCTCCCTTTCTCCTTCTCTTTTGCTCCCTTCCCCTTTCTCTCTCTCTCTCTCTTTTGCTCTGTTTCTCCGTCTCTTTTGCTCCCTTCCCCTTTCTCTCTCCCTCTCTCTCTCTCTCTCTGTCTTGCTCTCTGTTTCTCCGTCTCTTTTGCTTCCTTCCCCTTTCTCTCTCTCTCTCTTTTGCTCTGTTTCTCCGTCTCTTTGCTCCCTTCCCCTTTCTCTCTCCCTCTCTCTCTCCTCTTTCTCTCTCTCTCTCTCTCTCTTTTGCTCTCTGTTTCTCCTTCTCTTTTGATCCCTTCCCCTTTCTCTCTCCCTCTCTCTCTCTCCCTCCCTTTCTCTCTCTCTCTTTTGCTCTCTGTTTCTCCGTCTCTTTTGCTCCCTCACCCTTCTCTCTCTCTCTCTCTCTCTCTCTCTCTCTCTCTCTCTCTCTCTCTCTCTCTCTCTCTCTTGCTCTTTCTCTCTTTCTCTCTATCTCTCGCTCGTTCTCTCAGGGTGTCTACAATTTTGTAAAAACAAAATTCCCCGACTTTTCCACGTTTTCCAGACACAGAACCAAAATTTTCCAGACAAAGTCAGTAGGGAAATTGATATACTATTTAAACATGTGTGTAAGCTACACATGACACTTACAACCAGTCTTAACCAAAATTTAGAATACTCACTTCACATGTTAAAAGTAATAACAAGAAGGGGAACTGAACAAAAATTGACTGTTGGATAAAGGCTATAAGAGGTGAGCTTTCACGTAACGGTTGCCAAATATTGACTAATAGTTAATAAAGAATTTCTTTTTTATAAAAAAAACATCACAATAATTATAGCATAAATAATAAGAAAATGTAATAAAATTTTGTAATACATGCATTAATCCTAATGTTTACCAAACACAACCCAAAAATTCTAACAAGAAAGTGGTAAATTCCAATAGTCACATACTGTAGTTGATTTCTGCATGAAAATAGTTCAAAACATGATCTTTTCCTAGAGCACTTTATATGAAATTTAAACTTCAACTACTGTTGATACTCCGTGTATACTGAAGTATAGTTTGTCCACAACAAATACAAAATGGCCTGTTCTTTTTTCTTTGTTGAGAAAAATTGTATTTTTCCAGACACACAGTATGACTTTCCCAGGATTTCCAGACTGGTAGACACCCTGTCTCTCTCTCTCTCTCTCTCTCTCTCTCTCTCTCTCTCTCTCTCTCTCTCTTCTCTCTCTCACTCGCAATCCATATGAAGAGCTTTCCAAAAGCTACTGACTTTTCAATATTGCAAACAAATCCAGCCCAGCGTTATGAATTTCGCGAAGCTTTACGCAATAGCGTACCAACGTAACGATGCAGTGGTTTTCCAATTACGGACTAACGTCTTACAAACGGCATACGTTGGTGAGTTTTGCCGCTGGCAGGCGTACAATTTCAACAGAGGTCACGGGGAATGAAATGCCAGCTGATCCTCTTCAGCTGGAAGTGGGGAAATTGGAGGCAAAAGTTCAAAACATATTTCTTCCCAACACGAATGTGTAATTACTTCGTATCCAGTTCTCATCTTCCAGCCAAGGGTGAGTATGTAGGTCGACCCATACAAGATATTCAACGAGCATGGGTGACGTCACTTGAAAGTAACATGTTAGTCCAAAGCAGAACATTAGAACTTTAACAGTTTTATGCAATTGATCTCCAGACATGTGTGTTAACTTGCGCTTAAATATTTATTGAAAATTTGTAGTAAGAAAAATATACTACACGCACGTCGTTTGGTGCAAATTTGTTAGATCCTGTAAGTTACGGTACAGAAAAGTTCCCAAATATATAAAAAAAAAATATCAAGCAAACCTGTAAATAGGATTCGTTTCGCTGTTTTATTCCCAGAGCGCTCAAGGTGGAAAATAACAGGTGAATCAATAAAAGGCCGTGAACAGTCATTGGCTTATAAAAAATTACTTCCCGTGGAGGACAGAAATCACAATATGCGCAGCAGATTTTCATTAAATTCGGTAAAGATTTTCTTAGATAAGGACCAGAAAATTATGAATATGCAAAATAGATCCAGTTGTATAAATTGCCACAGCGGAAGAAAAAATTACAAAATAAGATTACAGTGTAGTTTCTTTAAATGTGGCATATAGGGTTCATTTTCCAGAAAGTCACAACAACTTAACAGGCACAGAGACTTGTAACACTGCGGGTCAGGATGGAACAAAGGAGATGACATAATACAACGCAGTTAACATGTAGTAACTACGGAACGGATTTTAAAATGCAGCATCTTCCCAAAAATATAACTGCTTTCATACCGATCGTTTGAGATGTGTATTTTAGGACATGAAATCAAGTAAAATTAGCACACTTTGTTGCACCTTTTGCACTTTAGTACATTTATTACGTTTTTTGTTGATGCTTCAGCATCATTTTCCTTGCTTTTCTTTCATGTTTTGTTATAAAATTGAACAGAAATATAAATTATTTTCACTCTTCTTGAGCAGCTACATAAAATCCTATAGTCTCCGTTTGTAGAGGAGAACGAGAGATATAAAATGGTATAATACAGTATAACCATTGTAGACCAATAGTTACCAAGATAATGTAGTTCCTCCACTAGGATTCCCTGAGCTCAAAGCGTCAGCGTCTTACATTCGAAAACATAGAAATGTTGAAAGTAATTCAGTATAACAAGTTGTTTTAAACCCAGTAAATGTAACGTTTACTTCCTAAATACTGGTTACTTTACGTAATTATTACTAATTATGGTATTTGCTACAGCATTGAATAAAGAATGATAATGCAAACCTTGTACCAGCTAACTGTGGAGCAGAGCCGCACACAGCGGCAGAGAGAAATCGGGTGGTGAAAGCTCAGCGTTGCCAACCCTACGGTTTTCACTGTACATTACGGACATTTCATGGCATGTACGGACGTACGGTCCAGAACAAAATTTACACTTGCTGTTTTATCCATAATATTTCCCTAACAAATTCTTAAACCAAGAGTACGGACCTGGAGACAAAAATATGGTTCGTATGGGTACGGTATTGTCGCTTTCAAAAGTTTGCAACGCTTCCAGAGCGAAGAAGGGAAATCCGGTAACTCCCGTCGTCCATTACGCAATCCCGTTTCTCTCAATGTTCATTGGTGGAGCCGTCTCGCGTCACTACTTGCGCAGAGACCTGTTCTCGTTCGCCTGGTCTACAGTTAGCTGGTACAGGGTATAACTGGTTTAGACCTGAATAAAAGCATTTTATCAGCAACTTTTTTGCACCTTTTTAAAACATTTTCAGAACTTTTTCCCCACCATAATTTTGCACCTTAAAATCCTTTCCCCATAATAACATAATAATTAGATGTAAACTATTGTCTGTGTTTGCGTTTTCCAATATTTTTTTTTAGAAATCCAGTAATTATAAAGGGCATTATATAACTATTGCTACGTACACCCAGGGTCTTGCTGGGTTAAAGTAACAGTCTTCATATCGCAATAATAACTTTTTATTAACAGTAATTGATTTAACTAGAAACTAGTTAACACACGTGACTCTACACATTTAAAACACTCTTCCACTGAAATACTTACATTATACAAGCCTTACGGAAGCAAATCATTCAATTAAATTCCAGTTCCTGCTATTGTCATAAGATTAGAAACCGTAGTCACAAGATTAATCACATAAAGCCTTGAAAAATCACAAACTTAGACTTACATTAATGTCATTTTTCATTTCTTTGTTACATAACCCCGCAGAAATAAAAATCTCTAACTTTTCCCATCGTTACCAACTCCGCACAGAAAATTATCATACCTTAATGCGTGATGACAATAGATGTCTCTGACCATACAGACCCACCTATACGTATGATAACTTACAGAATAACATTGATTCAAACGAACATGTACAAAAATGAAACAAATAAACAATAAATCTTTTGCTACGACGTAACTTGGGTCCTTACACTATTTATCTATCTATTTACACTCAAATGCCACTGGAGTACACAGAGGGGGAGGGTCTGATGGGAATACAGCCCCCTCCAAAAATCTTGAAAAATCAAAATTTTCTCTAACCAGTAAAGAAGTCGGGGCTCTGTGCCGATATCTTACACCCTCCATTTCGCAAACATTTCAAATATTTTCGTCAAATAAATAAGTTTGTTGTAACAAAGAGTGTTTCTAAATAGCGCGGAAGGTAATTTTTTTTACATCTACGGCTACGAAACTTACGTTTTCTTTATATTGAAGTTCCTTACGTACGTAGCTAAAAAAAATCAGTGTACGCTAGTGATACACACACACGTTTGCAGCTTGGTGAAGTGTCTTAGAGGAAAATCAATTAATGACAGCACGCTTTTTTAATTGGTTATTTTCGTGTAATACAGGTCCTTACAAAGTTGTCTGCTCTACAGTATTGCATCTTTCAGATATATGGAAAACACCAAATTAATATAATTCTCTGCACAAATAGTCCATCATAGGAAACACGCGCACATGCTCGACTGTGGCGCCACTAGCGACAAGAGTGAAAAGCACAAGTGTGTGTGTGTGTTAAGAAAGTCCTCGATTTGTCGTCGACATGACAGTTGTGTGTATTGGTTATTTCGCAAAAACGTAACCATCCTCCGTCGTCGAATGCAAGTCAGCAAAAAAATCGCTTTCTTGGAAAATCGTGCTTGAGGAGATCTCTGAACCATGGAAGTAGAGATAAATGATAATTTCCTTCCGTTAAGCAAGGACCTGACAACAACACTTCGCCCTCCTTTCACGGAACAGAAATGGAAGAAGAGGAGAAAACCGGAAGTGGAGAAGACGAGTAGGTACGGTGCTAAAGGTCGTCGGATTAAAAGCCACTTCCGGTTTTGTGAGCGTCCTTTGTCCACGGTCTGAGTGTACTCTTAGAAATTGGCATGATTTGGCACGACGTGGTCTCCCTGGCAACCGGCCGATAAAAGAGCAGCAATCTGCGATTTCTTTGTCTCAGGGTTTGAGAAGGGAACTTGCACGAGGAAGAAATTGGGTGTTTCTGGACAGGAATGGTTGGTAATTTTTTCCCCTTAAGTGTGGGGGAAAACGGGACAAGGTTCTTGCCACACTGCTACCTCCAAAAGTCAACATGACACCTCTTAATAACTTTAATGAAGCACTTTAAGAATAATGATAATTCTGAGTAAATAATTTTTTGAAACAAAAGGTTTGATTCTGGAATTTTGCATAACTCAGGAACAACGACGTGGACGTAGTAGTATTTTGTTCCCATCGGGGTGCTTTTTTAAGGTGAGTCTCCTCGCCTCTCACCATTTGGTGTTATCGCCAACCTCAATTCATTTCCTGCTCAAATTGGTATCCCCCCTTTTCTTGGCACAATCCGAACCGAAGATACACACCATTGGAAACATTCTTTAACATCTCCAGACTAATTGCATTTACTGTACGAATTCTGTCTTTCAATTCCTCGATATCGTTGGGTTTGGTTTCAAAAACTTTCCTTTTCAAGCATCCCCAGTAGAAGAAATCAAGAGGTGTAAAATCGGGTGACCTCGGTGGCCACTCTATGGTTACTGAAACTAATTTTGAACGCCCACTATCACATTCTGTAAGATCTCACCGCTTGCACAACGATCGCCTTAAGCACGCGACCTTCACCGTGGTAGATTACAGGCAGCTCCTCACGCCGAACCGACCTGGTGGCACGATGAGTAAGCCCACTGTGTGTGTATCGTTGTTGGTTGGGAACTGCTCACGCAGCGAACTGCCGACGCACGTCAAGGTAGTCGCCAGATGGCAGACCAGTCGCCTTCGAGCGGCCCTATGGGAGCGCGGATGAAAAACAAATCGCGCCGTGACGTAAATAATGAACAATTCAGACGTTTATGATTTTCGACGTTGGGAACTGAGAAAAGGCGATGGTGAGCGGGTAATTAACTCACCTAAAACAAGCTCCCAGATGGGAACAAAATACTAGTACGTCAACGTCGTTGTTCCTGGGTTACGCGAAACGTACAAGTACAGAAACCCGGTTATGTTCTTACCTAGAATCCCATTCTACAATACAAAATGGGGGTTTTCATTTCAAATTTCACAGTTGCCCCCCTCCCACCCCCAGGGGGCGGGGTGGGTAATCAAGTGTGATATCATTGAATAGCTTTCTTTCACTTCTTAAACACGTATTTTTTCGTTTTCCGATTCGATGTGTATCTCTCACGATATTTGACCATTCCGGGACTTTTGGACCACCCGGTATAAGTCTCCAGTTCAGTATTTCTTCAATGAAACTTTCGCAATTCTTGATTCTAATACTTGCTTTCGGTGACAACAATTATTGGGAAGAGAGTAAATCAGAAGAAAATTTAAAACGTTTCAAAACTTCTGACAAACAAGGGTATCAAATATGTACCCATTGGGACAGGTCTGTAAAGGTTAGAATTTTACAAGCTCAGTGCCACCTGTCGCCGAAAAAATAAAACTATTCTTTATCTAGAAGCAATTTCTCTTCTATCAGGAATCTGCCTGTTCCAGGACTCTGTTCCATGGCAGCGGTTCGCAGATTTCCCAGTTAAGTCTAGATTGGAGAAAATCTGTTCGCCACGTGGTGCCGAACTCCATCACATCTTCCCCGCAGGGTGCCCGTCACGAAACAAGAACTCATTCTGTTCAGGGGACGAGGGGAGACGGATGCTTTAACGCTGAAATTGGCAACGATGTATTCAAAGCAGGCTAGCTTTTCAATACTGACTGTCAGGTTGAAACAGTACGTGGAGATTGGGCTGTTTTTATTAACGTGTGGGGCTTTGTGTCGAGTTTTCAATGAAGTTCATTGGGTATACCAGGGGACCCAACTGCAAATATATAGGTCCATACATTCTGATTGGAACGTTGCAGCCTTCTACACACTTTCAGCAGTCTTCTGGATGAATTTCAGTACTCCTCTGCCATTCACACTGAATCTGTATATTCTTGCATTCATGTCAGTACTCGTCTGGCCTTCACACTCAATCAGTAGACTATTGCATGCATTTCAATACTCGGCTGCCTTCCACACTCAATCAGTAGACTCTTGTATTCATTTCAATACACGGCTGCCATCCACACTCAATCAGTCGACTCCTGAATGCATTTCAATACTCGGCTGCATTCCACATTCAATCAGTAGACACTTACATGCATTTCAATACTCGGCTCCCTTCCACACTCAATCAGTTGACTCGTGCATGCATTTCAATACTCGGCTCCCTTCCACACTCAATCAGTAGACACTTGCATGCATTTCAATACTCGGCTGTCTTCCACACTCAATCAGTAGACTCTTGCATGCATTTCAATACTCGGCTACCTTCCACATTCAATCAGTAGACACTTACATGCATTTCAATACTAGGCAGCCTTCCACACTCAATCAGTTGACTCGTGCATGCATTTCAATACTCGGCAGCCTTCCATACTCAATCAGTAGACTCTTGCACGCATTTCAATACTCGGCAACCTTCCACACTCAATCAGTAGACTCTTGCATGTATTTCAATACTCAGCTGCCTACCACACTCGATTAGTAGGCTCCTGCATGCACTTCCTAGACTTCCGCACTCTTATAAGGTGACTTATGCACTCATTTCATGCTTTAGAAGGCTTCCAGCTGTGTTCAGAGTTAAAAAATAATACGATATCAATATCCAAAATGCTAATAGAACTTTTTTAATAAGAGTTCGTGAATTAGGAGCGGGGAATGCAAACGGGTCCTCAGAGCCAAAAGTTAACGATTTCACGTCTCTCTATCTCTCTCTCTCTCTTTTTTCTTGTTTTTATTTCTTTCCTCTCTTTCTCCATTGTTGCGCTTCTCCGTCCCTATCGCTGCTATTTCGCTTCACTTTATGTCAATTATCTGTCTTCTTGTTTCTATCGTGTTTATTTACTCCCCCTCTCTCCCCCACTTCATTTATTCCTATTTCCTTGTTCTCTCTGTTTCTAAGCATTTGTTGAGTTGTTGTTTCAAGTCCACTTTATGCACAGATAGGCTAATCGGGGCTGGGCCTACAGTTTAAAGTGTGATCCGAACCACTACAGGGTATCGAAACCGGGATCCCTTGATTACAAGGCAACGACACTAAGCATTTGTATTTAACGATCACACAGCATCAATATATCCAACTTCAGAAAGAAAAGCTGTTGAATATGACGACCTTAGAAAATCTTCCCCTGGATATTCATGCACAATATCCTCTAACAGTGCCATGAATATCTTTCTGCTCTCACCTTTCTTTGCCCACAGGTTGATTGATTGATTGATTTGTTGTTTTAAGACCACTTTATGGACAGTAAGGCTAATCGGGACTGGGCCTACAGTTTAAAGTGTGATCCGAACCACTACAGGGTATCGAAACCGGGATCACTTGATTAAAAGGAGACGACGCTAGCACTGCGCCATCGGGGAGGCCTTTGCCTACAGGATATAAGCTAAGAATACGAAACGTGATGTCATTTTTCCCTTTAAGCTTGCAAGGATATTAGGCAGGGAGAACTCCCTACATTGATTTTCTGCTTGGATGGCCACAAGCGATGCATACATCAAGTAAGGGAGGCCCGAGTTAAGGGACGCCTGACTAACTTTAAAAGGCCTTAGGCTATGGAGCGGCCTTAATGGTATAAAGCAGGGATTTCATATCCACAATCTTTTGGTCTCTTGAGAGTTTGGTCAACTAAAGAGCTAATGAAGTGGATAACATCGGATGAAACTACAAGAGGATGGGGTGGGTTGTTAAAGGTCTTATCGAAGATGCTTAAATGTCAGGGAAGATTCCTTTCGACCGAGTCGTTCCTGACGAACTGTTCATAATGAGCTGCTCGTAGAGAACGGTTCATAAAAATTGTTCTTATGGTACGGTTCAAAGGAACTGTTCCTAACGGATGATTCATAATGAACTGGTTGTAACTGGGACGAAAGTTTTGAAAACACTTTATGCTCATATAGGCTAATGGGGACTGGGCAATGTGTCTCCATCGGGAATCGAATCTGGTACCTCTTCATTACAAGGCGACATCGCGAGACCAGAATACTTCTGCCGACCTCTGTGGAGGAGTGGTTAGGACTGCGCCCTTCGACTCCACGGTCCAGGTTCAATACCCGGTTGAGGTACATAGTGGTTCGTATTTCCCTTATAACTGAAGGCCAAGTCCCGCATACCTTACCTGTGCATAAAGTGTACTTAAAAAACTCAAAGATGGGTAGAGAGAGAAATTCAGAAAACAAGAGAGCTTACATCATGAAGAAATATTACACACACATACATATGCGTGTGTGTGTGTTGTGTGCTTGTATTATACAGTATATATATATATATATATATATATATATATATATATATATATACAGGGTGGTGCAAAATTAAGTTGTCTTTCTTTGTATTTTTTTTTATTTTATACTAGCTAATTGCCCGGCGTTGCCCGGGTATTTATTTATCCCAATCCTCTATTAGACAGGAAAATAATAAATTCTAAATATAGTGTAACATGAACTTGGAGTTGAACGGCATTGGGAGTGTCACTATTCATCTTAGCGACCCCGAAAACTATGGATTCGACACTAATATCAGTCGTTTTCGATTATTTTTACATGCCACCACTTCCCACCTCCACCCCTAGGGGTGCCAGGGGTGTCTTTGAGTTGAACGGGATTGAGAGTGTCACTATTCATCTTAGCGACCAGGAAAACTATGGATTCCACACTAATATCAGTCGTTTTCGATTATTTTTACATGCCACCACTTCCCACCTCCACCCCTAGGGGTGCCAGGGGTGTCTTTGAGTTGAACGGGATTGAGAGTGTCACTATTCATCTTAGCGACCAGGAAAACTATGGATTCCACACTAATATCAGTCGTTTTCGATTATTTTTACATGTCATCCCCTTCCCTCCCAACCACTAAGGGAGTCAGGGGTGTCTTGAAGTTGAACGACATTTGTAGTGTCACTATTAATTTAACGACCCTGAAAACTATGGATTCCACAATAATATCGATTTTTTTCATGTCACCCCCTCCCCACCCCCACCCCCACCCCCAGGGGTGCCAGGGTTGTCATACCCCCACAGTATTTCCTTTCATATTGCAAGTGATACGCTTACCAAGTTTGGTTGAAATCGCTCCAGGCGTTCGAGAGTTATACTGGAACAAACATACACACACACACATACATGCATTTTTATATATTAGATAGATAGATAAAATGATAGCACGGAGTGACCCCACGATCTCCAGACATTACGCTCGTGTATTTGTTTTCTGGGGTATGGTGAAAGTGAAGGTATTCTAAAGAATACTAAACCTACTTGGCGTATGTCAACTGTGAACTGTCAACCTACTTTTACACCACCCTGTATGTAGTGTGTGTATGAATATATATTTTAATTGTACTTCTGAAATAGTAAACAAGACCTATAAGGTGAAATAATAAGCCATTCAAAGCTGACGTTGCACAATATATTAATATAGATATTTCACAGGGAGTAGGTTGTTACCTGTGCTGTTAGTAAGGCTGTTCAAATCCGTATAAAATTTCATTCCGATATCAGATAATTTTCTATCCGGATTTTCTGATATCTGGATATCCAAATTGTCAGGATTATCCTGATATGCGAATTATCCTAAATGTCCGGATATCCGATGTGTGCATTATGCGGACAGATATAGGGTCAAGTCCTGTAATACGGCCAGTCTTGTAAAATGGCCATAAATTATATTTCGTACTGCTGCGCCTCGACGATTGAAGAGATATCTGTTCGGGTACTACCGAACTGTTAGTGAGAGTTATGGCGACCGTCCTCTGGCAGTGAATGTTGAGCTCCGTGCTTTGTTCAGCCGTACTCGTGTTTTAATGAAACAACTGTGTCTGAAGGTGATTAAAGAACAGCCATATTGTTTTTTTTGGTTATTTATATTAGTGTTAGATATGTGTTGCAAACGGTAGCGTGCTGTGTCGGTAACATGTGCTCATTTTAGTATACAAAGGCACTGTGTGAAGGCAACAGGTGCTGCCATCTATGAGCCACAAACGGAACTGTGTATTGTTATATAGTCTAGTCTTGTATAATGGCCAGTTATGCCCTATTCCTTCAATACCCAGAAAGAGAGCTACAGCAAGATGCCAAAGAGCAGCAGTCCTGACGTCACCAGACCACATAAGGAAGATGTCAGAGAAGAAAGTGGATAAATTAAAGAAAAAGAGTAACAGAAAGCAGAAAGGGATCGAAAGAGTTACCCAACAAAAATCAAAAGATGGAGATAACGATTCACAGTGCACTTACTGTAACAGGTTTTACAGCGATGATCATGGAGGTGAAATATGGGTTTCTTGTACACGCTGTGGAAACTGGTGTCACGAGGAATGTTCACATGCTGATAATGGAGACACTTTCGTGTGTAAAGACTGTAGTACTCATTCAGAACATCACATGTAATACCTTGGCCATATTGAAGGACTGTTTTGTAAAATGGCCAATTTACTATTTTTGTGAAAATATTAATATTTGTGTGTGTAGAAAACGTTCAACATAAACATTTTTTCCTGATTTATTATTTAGTGTATTGCCTTTCATATTAAACCTACATTCAAGGTATTTTCGATTATAGTTTAGCATGTATTGTGGAAAGAAAATTTACATGGCCGTATTACAGGACTTCACCCTATCATTTATCCGTTTTACGGGCTATACATATATTCTTTTATACGTCATGTTCGTATTTCAGTGTACGAATTTTCTACATATCCATCATCAAATTCGGATTTTTTGATTATCCGTATACATAATGTTACATATGAAGATTTTATTTGTTGTTGGTGTTGCTGCTTTAAGTCCACTTTATGCACAGTAACACTAATCGGGACTGGACCTACAGTTTAAAGTGGGATCCGAACCACTTGTGCCTCCACCAGGTATCGAACCCGGGACCCCTCGATTACAAGGCAATGACGCTACCACTGCGCCATGGGGGAGGCCACTGAAGAGAGCTGAAGGATAAACTCAAAAGCTGTATTAAAGATTGATTTATTTATTTAGTGTTTTAAGTCCACTTTATGCACAGTAAGGCTAATCGGGACTGGAGATATAGTTTAAAATGGGATCCGAACCACTTGTGCCTTCACCGGGTATCGAACCCGGGACCCCTTGATTAAAAGGCGACGACGCTACCACTGCGCCATCGAGAAGGCCTAAATATAGTAAAACTAATTCATATAATACCGATAGTAAACAGCATCTTTTGCACAAAGAATGCAAACATTCTCCCTCAACACACAGCGTACATATTGCACGTAATCAAGTAAAATATAACCCTATATAGTTCACCTAGAATTATCGCCCATCTAATCTTAGCTCTTTGAATATGCACACCATGCAGTGTGCACACCTTTATCGAAATTCGCACGTCCTTTGAAAATAAACTCCCTGCGTCACTTATCTTTGAGCGTGGTGGTCGTTTACCTCTTCCACACGTGGCACCCTACATACTTCACGATCTGAATGCTGATAGGGCTGCTACGCGATAAGCTGCACCAATGGGCGACGTGCTCATGTTTCTTTTTTCGCTTAGCTACTCGATGTTGCATAAATTAGCAAGAAAAGTGCGTAGCTAAGGGGAAGAAGGGGCAGTAAATCTTTGTTGCAATTTTCAGATCAATGTCGCTGCATTTGAAATCCTCTTGCGCAGTTGCGTAGCGCAGAAGTTTGAACGCTCTGATAGTAAAATACACGGGACCCTTAGCAAATAATTATCTGGAACAGTATTTCTCAACCTGCGGGCCCTGGCGTCAATTATATTGTACCGGGAGATATTCCCCTGAAGTTTGCCGCCCAAGCCGGCAACCACCTGGAAAGATGGCCTTTCGATCAGGATTTACCATCGATAACAGAAACCAGTGCTGGTGAGAAATCAAAGCAGATGAGAAGGGACTGGCCCCAAAGCAGCCTCCAAATTTGAATTTTAACGCGTTGGTATTTCTCGAGTTAGAACCAAAATGCGACTTGCAGCCCAAGCTGGCTACCACCTGGAAAGATGACATGTTTGAGTTACACTGCGATAACATGAAATGATTCTACGATAGTGGCAGTGAGCGATCAAATTTGGAAGTTGACGCTACGGTCAATTTAGTTTGAGCAGCAATTTTCATTAACAAATATATTGAAGTGAAAATATTCTGATTAATTGGAACCTTTCCGTGTCCGAAATGGAACATACAAATGAAAATCAGCGCTTAGCAAATAAATTTAATGATATTGTCCGTTGATATTTTCTTTGTACTTCGCGACAAGTTTGAAAAGCGCGCGCTTGAAAGGTCCCTTACTGAGAGGGTTTACCCTCGCGCCAGGCTCCAGAAAATTCTATTCCGCCGCGTTGATGCTCGAGCGCTTTGAGGGATCGACTCAAACATCACCACAGAGGGATCCGTATCGAGGTTCCGGTCTGAGCACGGGCGTTCCTTTGCGAATCCTTTCAACAACTCATTCAATTATCGTACAACATGAACGTTCAGACAATGCTACTGTCCGACCATTTACATCAAGTAGCCATCCGCACAACATTCTTTCGCGTAACTTCCAGCATATATGATAGTTATATCAGACAACATATCCACTGCATTACTAATGTGAAACTGAAATTCACTGAAATGAACACCATCATTAACTTAAGTTTCTGCTCCAAAATAATGGTTTTAAATTCTTCGAGAGTGAGATAAATTCTTAACTTTGCTACTGACGCCATCTCTCGGATTTGGGTGTGCTTTTAGACATTTCGTAACGGTATGTTTTACCACCTATTCATACGTACACTTAACCTCCCACGGTATGTTTTACCACCTATTCATACGTACACTTAACCTCCCTTCCCCTGGACACGTCATTGGCAACGTTTCCCGATATTTTGCGGAAACGTTCCTTTCTGTGTCGAAAATACCTGTTTCTGTACTATTTCAACAATACGGGCACCTCTGAAGGTGGTTCTGCAAGTTAGGGCACACAACTTGCATACATAACTACCCTTAAAATATTTTCCCAGATTTGTAGCCAGAAATGAACAATTTTGTGTCACGGGTGGGACAGGAGAAACACAGCCTCTGCTTAATAAGAAATATATTTTAATTTCTGTGAATATTGAAATTATGAAAAATAAATTATTTAAAGAACCTGGTTAAAATTCCGCCTTGAAAAGTGGGATCCATGAGTATTACGGTGCAAATTGTCCATCACCATGTTCGTGCACTTTATTTGACCCAATAAAAGCTTCAAGAATTGAAAGAAAACTCAAAACATGCTGTTGACAACTTCTGCTCCAGCATACATAAGAATCCATCGCTTAAAAACACATAGGATGTAAGAGAAAAGTTAATGAAAATAGTCATGGACAATTTGCACGGTAATACTCATGGATCCCACTGTACAGGAGTACAGCAAACAACCTTACTACTTGGCAATGTCTCCGGGAGCAATCGAAGAAGTGTCATGGGGCAATGAAAAGTTGATTGATTGATTGAATTGCTTTATTTTACTTCACTTCTTGTGCCACTTTTGGCTAATTTGTGAAGATGAAAATGAGTGATGATATGATGAAATTGAAGAATGGACACTCACAAACATCCATGCCCAGGCTGGGATTCGAACCCGAGACCCCTGGCGTCGCAGCGCTATGTGTTAATCACACCGCCACGGGGGCCTGCCGGGGCAATGAAAAGAAGGGATAGTGAAGTGTTAAGTGTCACTGAACATTCATGTGGAGCCTTGGATGAAGCGCGCCTCGAAGTAGAGAAGAGTTTACATCAGGTGAGCTAGTAATTTACATTTGCCCCTGTCACTTACAGGAATTTAAAAAATAACAAAGCTTTCAGGCAAGAAAATAATGACGAAGTTTTTATAGATTATTTAGCCAATCCACCGCCTGGGAAAGGTGTGATGGGAATCAAATATTAAATAAATATAATACATGAATATTTTATTTCTTTTTAGGGTTGGGGAGGGTCATTAGATCTTGGAAATGTGAGCGGATATTTCACTGAGCGGAACTTTCGCGACACCAATTAAATATACTAATAGAATCATAATTCCTAAACAAAATGAATTAAGTTATATAATTAGGTAAATAAATAAAATTTAACTAAATCTTTAATAAAACAAATAAATTAGTGGAGTTGAGGTAGAAATGTAACAGTTAAAGGAAAAATCAATTGTTTTTTTGTGTTGCGGTTGCGGAATTTTTATACAAGTGACAATTTTATATTTTCACTCACAAGATAGGATAAAGTTGCAGCATTGAATTTTAATTTTAAAATATGCACATGTGTTTGTGTTTAAATATAAATTTGTATATTTGTTACTTATTGTCTTTCTACGTATAACCTTCTCTAATTACTTTTGTCTATTCTATTTCCCTCTGTGTAATTCTGTCGCCAAGTGGCGACACCTGTATGTTCATCCGAGAAGCAAGCAGTTGCTGCAAAACATTAGCGGATCAAGTTTCTACACCTGTAACCAATTCACGAAAGGACTCAGTTTTGTAATTGGAACTCTTGTTTACGATTCTTGTGTGGTTCAGAGTTGCCGTTCGCGCTCGAAGCTGCATTTTTTAAGTGAATGACAGGAACGAGGATATACGGCTGCTCTGTAAAAAAAACAGTTTTGCAGGTTTAGTGACGAACATTGACGAAAACTTTGCTTATATCGCCGTAAAAATTGCCGGCTGGCAGCTTTTTGAGACCCACACGAGCAGAAACGAGCATGCGGATCTCGTGAAACGGGATTAATTTTCGCGAAAATATCGATCCAACTTATTTCCCAGGGTAGACCTGCATAAAAAAGGTCCCTCACACTAACGTTCATCGGTACCAATTTTCAATCGTAATGAATCAGAAAGTAATGTCTCTTTGTAAATCCGTGGTTTATGGTTCCATAAAGGATTGCTTAATGACCTGTGTGATGGGAACCTCCCATACACTCGTGTAAAATGTGGGAGTTTGTATAGATATGTAATAATGGAGATGTTATGATTTTTAATTATTCTTGTGCGAATAAAGCCACCACATAGTTATAAATATCAGGATTCACTTTGTTTTTGTTGTACGCTTTCTGCGGGGGGAGGGCCAACAGGAAGAATAGGATGGAATTGGAAAGCTTGTAATACAGAGCATTCCTTGACATTCGCTACGAGACTCGGCGGCAAGCTGCCCGGCATCAGCGCTTGTCTTTTCCGGTGAACGGGTCCGCGACAGTCGCTAGAGTCGGCTATTAAAATTACAGTTTTAATATTGTGTACTAACCTTGACTACAGAAGGTGTTGAAAAATGATGTCCCTCTGCTGCAACACAATCCTGGCATCTCCGAAGGAAATTGGCATTTACACGTGCAAGTTCGTCTACTGTAATTCTCCCGATTTCTCGAACAATACTCTCTTTTAACTCACGGATGGTGTGCGGATTGTCTATGTATACTTCATTCCCCCATTTTTCTTTCCACTTTTATTCAGAACTGACCCTGTTACTCTAAACTTTTGTACGAGTTTAATATAAGCGACTGTCGCTGACCCGTTTACCGGGAAAGACAAGCGCTGATGCCGGGCCGCTTGCCGCCGAGCCTCGTAGCGAATGTCAGGGAATGCTCTGTAGAAATTGTATACTCTATCCCGGTAATATGTAGGGCAACGCCGCGCAAGAAGGGCGGAGCCAAGTAGTACACGCTGCTGCGAAGTTTGGTATAATTGTAGTCGCTTTCCCCCATCCACGCAATCTCGTTCCCTCTGACGTGTTCATTGGTCGAGCCCTCTGGAGTCACCACTTGTACAGAGACATGCTTTCCATCGCTTTCTCCAAAGATTCCCAGGACAGTGTATAGCTTTCCTGCGACGTGATTCAAACAAGAATTCTCGCGATTGATTTGGTTCATTTTACTTCGATTTTTTGCCACATTTGGAAAATCGTGTAAATGAGGATGTGGGTAATATGATGACGGGACACCAGCAAAGAACACGCCTGGATTCGAACCCGAAACCGTCGGTTACCTTTATAACAAGGCGAGGACGTAACGTCTACGCCATTCTTTCTATCACAATCTTTCCTTCTCCACTATTTCTCTTTCTAGTAATATCTCTCTGTGTCGGAGGCGTTGCAGTTTCCGGTGTGTCCCCTCCCCTTTCAGCCAGGCTGTTGCGTCACTAGGGGAAGTACGCGACGTGATTGGTCACTGACGGGGTTGCCTTTCCTGCACGTCACGGAAGGCGCTCGAA
Source organism: Lepisma saccharinum (assembly GCF_977018435.1). Taxonomy (NCBI): domain Eukaryota; kingdom Metazoa; phylum Arthropoda; class Insecta; order Zygentoma; family Lepismatidae; genus Lepisma; species Lepisma saccharinum. The sequence goes on along the minus strand of NC_139255.1, from coordinate 45,122,768 downwards.
ACAGCCAATCGGGTTACCACGTTCTTGAAAATGTCCCGCCCTCTGATGCTATTGGACACCGATTATAACGTCGGCCGTACTATGCTATAGCTCTTGGAGAGGCTCACCCTCCTCCAAAGTTAACCACCCTTCCTTCTTATTACATTATCCTTCAACGTTTTCTAATACTCTGTGTGTGTGTGTGTGTGTGTGTGGAGGGAGGGCGGTTGTTAGTACAATCCTTAGTGTATTTCGTCCTCCTACACAATCTACAATCCTCATTCCCTGATTCGCCTGCTTGTAATACAGCGTGTAACATTACAGAGCAAACAACTTACCAAGTTTATTATTAAAAAAATATCTGAAACACAACAATGAGAAAATGTTCAAGTTTTGCTTTCATGCGCAAGACTTTTGTTGTGGCGCTGGTGCAGTTTTAAAGAAAATGGCGACTTTCACAGGTGCAGGAAAAGCAGGCTGTGTCTGAAAGTTCGCCAGACCTTACACTTGGGGCTTTTGTGAAAGACTATGTGGCACCTATGCCGCAGAATGCGCAACAGCTAAAGGAGACAATAAGAAACGCTCTTGCTTTGGTGGGTTGCAAGATCTAGAATTTCGATGCGATGTGTGTTGCATAACAGGTGGAAGCCACATTGAACATTTGTAGCCATTAGAAGCTCTAAGTGTTACTGATTGATGCACGACACATATCATTGTCCTATTCCATATAGTCGAAATAAATTCTTAAAGTTGTTTACCCTATTATGATACAACCTTTATTTATTGTTCTAAAATCATCAACATCATCATCCAGTCATCTCAGTCTTGATGTTCCCTTCTGTTCCTTAATTAACGCACGTGAACCACAAAGAATCTCGCCACAGTCGGTTACAAACATATCAAAGTAGCTATAATGATTACTAAATCAAGGACAGACTTTGTTGGACACCCTATACATTGTAAAGAAAGTCATTATGTGTGTACTCACGTGATGCCGTCAGAGGTTTCTCGTCACTCTCAGCAGGTCCAATTTCCAACCCAAAAACGTTTTCCTCGACATGAACAGGCGGTTTTCTTCAAGCGGAGCCTGTGTTGGATCTGCAGAAAAGTAAGAGGGGAAAAGGATAATTAGATGTTTGTATTCTGCGAGACCAATCCTGTAATATTTATCTTAGCACTTATGTTTTCTTTATGGGAGACTAATGTCTACGTGTATACGTATTATGCGTGTAAAACACAAGTAACAGTTACAGTTTTCGAGTAAACTTAAACTGTAACTAAATGCAGGGTGCTTCACTCTCTCTCGGCCTTTAATTTTCGCATGTCCGCAACATATTTCATTACGTAATGACCAATGGTGCCGTTCTGTTAGCGAACGTGCTCGTATCGAACACGTGCTCTTAGCGAACACAGTTACGGATGGATTTGCAGGTGCGTGCCGTTAGCGAACACGCATACTTGTCCAGTCTAATTTGTCATTGAGGACCTCCCCCATGGCGCAGTGGTAGCGTCGTCGCCTTGTAATCAAGATGTCCCGGGTTCGATACCAAGTGGAGGCACATAGTGGTTCGGATCCCACTTCAAACTGTAGGTCTAGTCCCGATTAGCCGTACAGTGCATAAAGTGGACTTAAAACACCAAATCAATCAATTATTTGTCCTTCAAACTGGTCATCATGCAAGTGTTATCAGTGATGTCAACTTGCGTGGAGTGGCTGATGCCTCTTGACCTGACCTGACTCACCACTGATCATTCTACAATCGGATCTTCCTTGTCACAACAGTTTTGCTATCTTGTGTTCTGACGTCAGACGAGGAATGCTACAAGGTTAGGTTAGGCCTGTTAGGTTAGGTTCTATTAGCATAAATACAATGAAAAATTATTATGAGAACTAAACATAGCTAGCCAAACCTAAAATTGATAATAACATTTACAAGTGTCTTAGGAAGTTGTCCTTTGTACAAAAATTAACTTAAGTTCGTTAACATTTACATTTCCTATGCAAAATTTGATTTTAAGGAAGATGAAATATATAAATATTTTAACAAAAACTTTCATGTAATTAACCTAAATTATTGAGGATCCTTCACTTAGCCAATTTCAAACTAAAATGATTATAAGTTATGACTGGCAACACTTGCATGTTGACCACTTTCAAGGACAAACAAGACAGGGCAAGTTTGTGTGTTCGCTAACAGCACGCGCCTACAAATCCTTTCCATCCGGTGTTCGCTACGAGCACGGAATCATGACCAATAGATTGATATTTATAAACGAAACTCGGAGGTCGAGAGCGACTGAAACACCCTGTAGGTTTCCAAATGAGTAACTGCCACAAATTAACTTTTAAAGAAAGTAACTAACTAGGTACGTTTTGAGGTGAGTAACTGCAACCAGTTACTTTTAGCAATGAGTAACTTTGGCTAGGTACTGTCGCGAAACGAGTGAAACTTATCTACGGCTAATTTATGATTTTAAGAGTTGTAGACATCTGTGGAAAGCCCTTTGAGCCGTCATATTGAAAACTAGTTTTTCAAGTTTGTAACTTTCGAGTTGGTGGTTCGACTTAAATTTATGTACCTTTGCTTTTTTTTTATTTTTAAGACAAAAACTTCTTGTGATTACAAAAGTTCTCTCTAAAAAGTAATGGTTCCACACATTTAAAATGAAAATATAGTGCTGAAAATAAGATTTCACCGTTAAATAACTTTTTACAGTAACAATATAACTTTCAGACCCCCAAAAGAAGAAAAATGTAATTTCATAGGCTTGCCATTCAGACGAGAAGATCGCGTTTCCATCTTCAATTTAACACAGGTCAGAATTGCACAATATTAATCTATTTTAAACTGCTTTGTAACAGTGCATAACACTGCGTCTATATCCAACAGTTTTGAGACAGCATTATATATAAAGCTTTTAAAGGTAGTGAAATACGAATCGAAAAGTGTAAGGTAAATAGAACAAAGAGAGAAACAACACACTTAAAAGATGCAATTTTAGCATGCAAATTACCAGACGCTATCTTCTAGTGACATCTTGCGCCAGGCTCACGAACTGCAATCAACTACACGCAAACTATTCTCAATTTTCTTTTGTCCCCAAAAGGATTTCCGTGCCCGGTTTCCTCTCTTTATAAATCTCTTGTTTTCATCTCGGTGAAAGGTGACGGAGTGCATATCTTCACGTCACACTACCCGGAAATGATATCACCATGGAAATGTTTCACTTGATGAAACAACGGAAGGCCGTAACTTCAACTTAAAGTGAGCGGTGGGATCTTGCCCTCTGGCGGCAGTGGATCAAAGCTTCGCGTTACCGTGACGTCATTGAGCAGGAAATCAAAATGGCGAACAATTTCAAAATGGCGCCAACAATATTTTCAAAGGAGGGGACGGGACGAAATCGAAAAGATAAGTGCTTGAATGGGAGATAGTGACGTCACGTGTCATCATAAGAAGGAAAGTTTCAAAGGAGGTTAATGAAGCAAACAGAGCAGAATGAGAGAATCGAAAAGAATTCAAGAACCCAGACACAAAAAGAGAAACATTGACAGAGAGAAATAGGAATAAACAAGCAAAGCCGAGAGAGAAGAAAAAGAAATCGAGAAGTGGCAAATGAAACCCAAGGACAGCAAAGTAAGACAAAATTAAGTTCAAAAGACAGGAAAGTAAACGAAAATAAAAGAAAATTAAGCCTAAGGACAAGAAATTATGGAAAATAGTCCAAGGAAAGGAAAGGAAAATGAAGCCCAAGGAGAGGAAAGGGAGGGAAAATTAAGCCCAAGGACATAACATGAAGGGAGAATGAAGCCGAGGGGAAGAGAAGGAAGGAAAATGAAGGCCAAGGAAAGTCAGGGAATGGATGGGATGGAAAACACGGAAAGATTAGAAAGAAATTAAATTAATGGTAAATAAGGAAGAAAAGAAGAAAGGCATATAGAGATAAAATACAGAAGTAGGAACCAGAGAAAACGGGAGGTAGAAAAATACAGAGAAGGACACTATAAAGAAGAGAAGTGACTAAGAAAGAATAGAGAAAAAGTGAGATAGAAAATATATTCTACACATAAAAAAGTTAATTCCATAGAGTATTCATCAGTATGTTATATTTCCGTAAAAAATAGCATCCATTGCCAATAATCAGTTTATAAACCTTACCTCATTTCGTATGGCCGCCATTTTGTTTTTTAGCGATTTGGAGCACATAACTTAAAATTCCAGATTAGAAAACATAATATTTGGATTTAGCAAGCCCAAAAACATAATGTTTGACACCAAGATCACTGTTTTCTTTCTGCTCCTTCAAAAGTTATTTGGATCTCATTTCGTATGGCCGCCATTTTGTTTTGTAGCGATTTGAAGCACATAACTTCAAAATCGAGAGTGGCAAACAAAATATTCGGAATCAGCACATCAATTACATTCAGAAAATGTTGTTTGTCCGCTTTTCCTCGAAAATGCTTCCTACACTTTTTACAGGCACATTACTGAGAATTTGCACCAGGCTATGTATTGTTACAGTAAAACAAAGGTATCTGTGGAAACTTACAAAAGGGGTAGCCTATTCAAAAATTCGTATTTCAAACACAACCGCAGTTGGCAATATATTGTGGTGTTGGAGAACAGGCGTAGATTGAGCAAATACAGCCATTTTCAGAATATCCGTTTGTCGATGGCATTTTCCACGTTTACACACAGGCCTGAGGGAGAAATATATTTTCCGGCGAACGTAATTAATTCCGTTCTGCGTACGACGGTGTTATGTACACTCGTTCGACCCTAACTGCAACATTCTGTCAAAGACATCATAGCTTTGCGCCATTGCATTTGAACACTTTTCCACGAAGGCCGCGTTGAATTTCCGCTCTGATAGTTCTATCGGGTGCTAACTTCACATGCGATGTATAACTGGTTTTATTAGGTGCTAACTTCACATGCATCACTTGTGTTCTCAAGCTTCTAGATATCCAACTCAACTTAACAAAGTTTTATTGGACTTACAGCTTTACATGTGGCTGTTTATGCCCAACATACTTACAAGGTAGAGCAATAAGGAGTTTTCTTAACTAACAAGACGATCCTATTGGGTGTTACATTAACATTCATTAGTAGACTATTTTTAAAGAGTTAAGAGGCAGGTTATTAGCGAGAGGGTACAACGTGTGGTGCAAAGAAAGTAAATACTCAGACCTGGTGGAACGAAACACTCCGTTTGGTGTGAATGATAAATTTCCGTTGTACAGCTATCAGCACTACAGGGTGTCCCAAAATAATGTTTACACTATTTGAATATTAATAACAGAAGAACTATTAAAAATGGCTGGACTTTTTGTATTTGAAGCTACAATGTCTACATTGAGTGTGTGTGAGCGCGTGTAGGCATTTTGTTGATTTCAGTTCCATCACAGCCCGTCAGGTGACAGGCATTAGTGTTAAAAACATGGAAATGGGAAACAATTTTTCCTTCGAGAGACGTAAGATTTAACACCGTAAGATTTCTACCTGAGGTGAATTGTGAAGGTCGATGTGAACGCCACAATGTCACAGACAATGGATGACATGAGACTTTTGATTGAGACTACCTGTGCTTCTTTTCCCGTGGAAACCATATCTGCTGTTTGTCGATCTGTTCTGCGTTGGAGTCAATGTAGCTATTGTTGCCAATGGGTGTCATTTTCAACATCTATAACTTTAAGGCAGGTGACACACACAAAAAAGTTTATGCTTGCTGTTATTAACGTTAAAAAAATGTAAACATTATTTTGGGACACTTTGTATATCCGCGGAGATGAGGAAGACTGATAATATAACGACATTTATGAAAGGACTCTCACTAGGGATACCCTAGCACAAATCGGGATTCGAACCCGGGAGCCGTAGCGCGGTGTGATAACTAGACCTCGAAGTTTTAGATTCTAAAAAGTGTGCTTTGAGGTCCCTAAAATAGGCTCTAAAAATCCTAAAATAGGTTCTAAAAACCTTAAATTAGGCTCGAAAATCTTGAAATAGGTTTCAAAAGAACTTAATTTGATACAAAATTCCTGAAAAATACTGATTAGATACAATGGTTAAAAAAATCACAAGAACTGTAATAACCAAATATTAATTTTCTAAACAAATTTTAATTTCTTTATATCATTTTCAAAAATTATCTACAAATTATTATAATACTGCACTTGTGCTGTTAGAAAATGTTACTTGTTGATATGAAAATGAATTACGTAGAATTTTCTGCATAATATCAGGGTGGCTGCTCACTTGGAATTCCTTGAATTCCGGGAATTACACGTAAATTATTGGCTCCGGAAATTATTCATGAATTTTGGCAAAACATGAAATAAGGCACAAGCGGATGTTTGCTCTATTCCAAATTTTTTCTCCGTAGACATGAAAAATTGCAACTTTTATTAATCCAAATCCCATTAAATTTATACGTGTTTATAATTGCCCTGAGGCAAGTTTCTCTCAGTTTAGCTTTTATTTGTTTTTAGGAAGGAAAATAAAGCTACATGGAAAATAAAACAAAATTTTCTCAATCCGTTTACTTTGTTAGTGTCTTTTACAGAACAATATATCTGACAGACGGAAGATTATTACTAGAGCCCGGAAGTTTGGCAAAATGCCTCTTTTTATCTACTGGATATATTGATAATTTTTTTCCGGATATACGTTTTTTATGTTGTTTCGAATGTTGTAGAAGCCTTTTCATTTTGCCTATTCTGCCTATTTGGGACCCCACTGCCTATTTTTAATTATAATGCCTTTTTTTGCCTTTTTCAATGAAATTGGACCATTTTTTTAAAAAAAAAGTGTGTATATAAATTATTTTTCTCCCAATAAACGTTGTTGGCATTTATTTTTCTTCCGTTTATTATGTGAATAATTTTCGCCTTATTTAAGTAATATTGAACTCACCCATGTTTCAACATTGCTGAAGGAGAAAAGTGTGAGAGAAAAGTTCATGCTTAGTTAGGATATTGCCTTTCGGTTAACATTGCCTTGTGCATGATTGACTGCTGAAAACCTGTTGCAGAACATCTGCACAATTACGTCATCACGTCCAGCGTCCGTGTCAGGACGTTATTGACAAGAAACAGCACTAATGCCCAAGGGCCTTTGCATGCAGTCCAAAATCAAGTTCTCTATCTTTAGTTTAGTTCTGCACTTTGGAGGGAAATGATCGTGTAGTTGTCATCATGCCGAAATTTAGTGCGCCATAAAGTGGTAAGTTACATGGTTACGTGCGTGAATTTGGTGAAAATTGAAATGCTCTTCCCAATGTAGATTTTAACATTTTGCCAGAAATTATAGATAAAAGTAAGCGACTTCCAAATGTGCCTTTTTTTTGTTTATTTTGCCTTTTTTCATTTTTAGTGCCTATTTTCCACATTATAAATGCCTTTTTGCCTGCCTATTTTAACGAAAATAAATGCCTGAACTTCCGGGCTCTAATTATTACAAAATAATACGGTGATTAGGTAAATGTTTTGGAACATTGAAATCATACAACCCTTTATATTGTCAATAATTTTGTGTGTGGAAGGGAGGGTGAGATTCGGTAATACGTAAGGTTGGAATAGAGAAAACATCTGCTTGTATCCTTGAATTTTTGAAAAGTTCGCCTTGAAAACCAGGATTTATACTTCAATTTTATCATTGCCCTAGTGACCACCATGAATCTTCTTGCGTTATCCACACTCAAACTCCGTCTTTTGTCTGTGAGGTTCATTTCATGTGCTGAAAATTATTCTTCAACAGAAACATAGTCAGTAGTGCAAATTTGAATGCTGAAACATTTCTTCGCAAGGCGTGAATGCCAAGAAGGACCAAAGTGACACGAGAGTGAGCAAGGCCTCACAGATCAGAAGTTTGCGCTTGGGACTGTGCAGGCAGTAGAGACGATTGGGTGCCAAAACTGAGAATGGGGAGGAGTGGGGGGGGGGGCAAGGACAGTTTACTTTATCTTAGTAGGCAAGGCTTAGCATTAAGAGTCTATAGTGCAGGGGTAAAAAGTAGGGTGGAACTGTCCCCTTTCGCCGTCACTGTCTGCAGGTAACAGTGACGTCAGACATTTCTTGTTTTGTTTAAAGCTTTGATAAACATCATATACTTGGAGGGAGGGAAATCGGCAGAGAACATGTTTCAAACACGCCAGTCATTGAATTATTTCGCCACCAAACCCAGTAAATATATCTGTGATATAAAAATCCTGTAAAACCTATGAAAAGGTTTAATTTAGGCACATTAATAGGTTCCAACAAGCAAAATAGGTTATTTTAGGCACCATAAAACTTCGTCAGTTGTTTCGTTTTTTAATGAAACGCTGATATAACTTGTTATTTCTTATTTACCTGCAAAGGAAAAAATAGGTTCGGAGGGGTAGTGATAACCAATCTGCCACGGTGTGCGACAAGTGCCGAAAATATGTGCATGTGACGGACAACAACTAGCAACGGATGGCGGAAAATCAGTGACAGATATGTGCGCGAATAGGAGCCTAAAGAGAATGAACAATGCACACAGCAAGATACTATCCCGGAAATTTCTGTCAAAGCTCAAGAGTCGTGAAGGAAGAGATATTCGGACTTTAATAATTCCTGGAAGCGAGTGAGTCCCCTGATGAAATTGCTAGGATTCCGATCCCCAGGGACCTCTTCCGCCATTGCTCTCCCCACGTGGGGGTCTTTTCCCCTTGGGATTCCATCTACTTTGCTCCAGGATCCGTGAGGGAGGCAGTAAGAACAAGAAAAGTAATTCCTCCTAGGAAGCGGAACTTTCTACCCTGAAGATAAAATATCGTGGACCAAGTTGGAGCTCTCGGACGAAAACGAAGCAGAAAGTCTCATTACGAGTGTGACGTAAACGTACTATTTTCAGGAGGACTCATTGTCCAGAATCCCTTCCTCGTCTATCCTCGATATTGTCTGTTATATGACATGACCAACACCGAGGTATTTCTATTTTCCATATTTTACATCTCTTTTCTACATCTTTAGTACATTTACATTAGTATTTTCCTTATTTCACATCTCTTTTCTACATCTTTAGTTCATTTCCATTTGTATTTTCCTTCTTTTCCATCTCTTTTCTACATATTTAGTACATTTCCATTTATATTTTCTTTATTTACATCTCTTTTCTACATTTTTAGTTAATTTCCATTTGTATTTTCCTTATTTTACATCCCTTTTCTACATCTTTAGTTCATTTCCATTTCTATTTTCCTTATTTTACATCTCTTTTCTACATATTTAGTACATTTCCATTTGTATTTTCCTTATTTCACATCTCTTTCTACATCTTTAGTTCATTTCCATTTGTATTTTCCTTAGTTTACATCTCTTTTCTACATATTTACTTCATTTCCATTTGTATTTTCCTTATTTTACATCTCTTTTCTACATCTTTAGTTCATTTCCATTTGTATTTTCCTTATTTTACATCTCTTTTCTACATCCTTAGTTCATTTGCATTTGTATTTTCCTTATTTTACATCTCTTTCCTACATCTTTAGTTCATTTACATTTGTATTTTCCTTATTTTACATCTCTTTTCTACATCCTTAGTTCATTTACATTTGTATTTTCCTTATTTTACATCTCTTTCCTACATCTTTAGTTCATTTACATTTGTATTTTCCTTATTTTACATCTTTATCTACATCTTTAGTTCATTCCCATTTGTATTTTCCTTATTTCACATTACTTTTCTACATCTTTAGTTCATTTCCATTTGCATTTCCCTTATTTACATCTCCTTTCTACATCTTTGATTAATTTCCTTATTTATGTCACTTTCTATGTCCTTAAATTTGTATTTCTATTTTCCTGAGCTTATGATGCTTCCAGTTTCACGTAATTATTACAGTCAGGATGGAGAATTTCTAGAGGGAATTCATGAACAATCACTCATAAAAGATTTAAATTCCAGGCAAGGACTCGAACATGGAACTTTGGGTTGTGAGACTGAAAGTTGATGACCACTTATCAAACTGAGCCACTGAAAAGACGCCTCTTTTGTTTAATTACGACAAAGAGGACGAATAATGATCCAGGCAGAGGTTCGAACCAAGAACCTTCAGCATACGATTTTTTCTTTATTTAGAACGCCAACAATTGACATGAAAGCTATTTCTTGTAGTTCCATACAGAGTACGAAAGTGTGGAGCCTTAGTGCAAGTAATGTGATCATCATTACGCTGCAGTAGTCTCTAACGCTCCAAGGCTAACACTGGGTATATCCCAGAACCAGGCCCGTACCCAGGGGGGGGGGCAAGGGGACCACCACCCCCCCTCTCGAGCCATGAAATATTTTGATGCAAAGATACAAAAATAACATGGATAATTTTTAAGGTTTTGCAAGAATTTAGATTTTCTTCTTGTATAAATGAATGGGTTGTCTCTTGAGAGAGGCAGACTCCAGAAGTCTGCAGTCTACTATATTTAGTAATTTTTGTTTTATAACAATTTATGCGAAGCTACTAAATGTTCCAATTTGGTCGGGACAGTTCACCATATTTACTCCCTTTTTTTTACTTTTTTCGAATCTCAGTCTTGATGAGAAAATGTCCTCTTCTTGTGGTTAATTCACATTCAGACATGTTCTTCATTATAAGGATAATTCCATAGCGTTGGTGGTCACATTCAGGGTACGAATTCCCATGGCGGAAGGGGGATCTGCCACCTTCCCAACAACGATCTTGTTCTATTAAAATTTTTCCACCATTAAAATTTTCCGAGGGTAAGAGTTTATGTTATAACAGCAAAGATAAGCAATTAGTTTGGACTTGAAAAATATTTTACGAAGAATAACATCATAAACACATACAAAGAAGGAATAACAAGGAATGATGTCAGCCTGTGTCAATGTTGCATACATCTCTCTCTCTCTCTCTCTCTCTCTCTCTCTCTATCTCTCTCTCTCTCTCCCTCTCTCTCTCTCTCTCTCTATCTCTATCTCTCTCTTTCTTTAGGGCTGCTAACAGCATGGGATAAGAACGTACTTCTGCAGTCATAGATAAGATTTTAAAATTATATCAAATTGGACTAGTAAGAAATGGAGCCGTAGCTGCGAAGGTGGTTGTCATTTCTCACCTCCTTTCGTCGGGAATAAAACATAGCACTTACATGTTAATTTAATAGGAAACTAATGTCTTCTTAAAGTTTCTCATTTCTTGTCCCTCCACCTAGTTATCTTTAATTTGCAATCGATTTTGCAGATGTGAACAATAACACACACTGCTTCAATGAAGATGGTGTGGGATGCACAACCGACTGTTCTTTTGTTAGCCGCATTTCTTGAATGCTGTTTTCTTTTCATCGGATTCAACGGAAAAGAGTAAGTACATAAAATTTCTACAATGCCTAAGTATGCCTACATCTAGGTAGTGGGGTGCAAATTCGGTGCAGGGGGTTGCGAAAATCATTCTCGTCCTGGGTGCTGAAGTCTCTAGCTACAACTCTGATAAGGAAATACTCGAGAGACCATTAATAGATTTACACCATTATAAAAACACAACACAATAAAACTATGAAAATTTAATTATCATTTTTAATAAAAAGCAAGAATTAAATAATATCTAACAGTCGTTAAAGGAATTAATTTGCTAGTTTATAAATGTGGCAAATTTATTTATATATATAAAAAAAGTAAAGTGCTTCCCTGTGCATAGCACCACGCCATGAAGGCGTATAGGGGGTGTGGGGGTAACGCCCCACACTTTCTTGATCCGGTCGTGAGTGGGGGTGATGTGATCAGCATCAGGTCCCTGACCGCCTTTACCCCCCAGGGTTTCCCCCAGGTACACATGTTATTCGACGCTGGGTGGGCGCCGGGGCCGCTTCCACCGTTAGAAAAGTTCCCGGATTTGAACCGGCCGGGGATCGAACCCAGGACCTCTAGCATGGTAGTCAGACGCGTTACCGACTGAGCCACCGCGGCATATATATATATATATATATATATATATATATATATATATATGTATATGTATGTATGTATGTATGTGTGTGTGTGTGTGTGTGTGTGTGTATGTGTATGTTTATAAATATAGATAAAAAATAAATACATTAATTTGTGGTATTAATTAATTATTTAATAATTGACCTATTTCATGACAATTTTATATATATATATATATATAAACTAGGTTTCGGGCTTGCCCCCCCTCAAAACAATCCTGGGTACGGGCCTGCCCAGAACCATTTATGCAGTTTCCATACCAGGAATCGAACCCGGGTCTACTTCGTGACAGTCATACGTCCTCCACACTGCAAAACAGAGATGTGGCGAGAACATTCTGGATACGTGAACATCCCTTTTACCAAAGCACGCTCGCGTCAGTGGAATTGCCGATGCTGCATTCTGGCGTTCCTCCTGTCTACGTCACTCCTGTGACGTAATCAATAACTGACATCACACGCAAGGTCTCCCCAACATCAAATGAAGGGGGTGGGCTTCCGTGACGTATCATGCAGAGTGATGTTGTGGAAGGACGCCCATCTATATGTACCAGGAGTTGTTACACGCCTCCTGCAAAGTGTATGATTGATGTTGATACCACGTATCTGAAGATAGAGACTATTTTCAGTTCTAGTCTGTATTTTCAACACCATGGGGTCTTTGGATGTTGTAACAGGCCATCGAACTCGATAATTTCAGATTTCTTAGCAATTGAAACAAGTTAGCAATATTTAAAATTATTAATGGAGTTGTAATTAGGGAAAGGATTTTGAAAAAGGTTCTGAAAATGTTTTCAAAAAGATGCAAAGCAAGGTGCTGATAAAATGCCTTTATTCAATGCTCTCTTCATCATCTTCATTCTTCATTGGTAGGAAGTGGTGTAAGTATCATCCCGTAGGACTCGGCTTCTCTTTTGTGAGGAAGTGCTCGATAGAAGAGGTGAAATTTGTTTTATGAGTTGGGGATGTGTTGTTTTCCCGCTGCAACTGCAACAGCGGGGGATTCTAGGGTTGGGGAGAATGTTTGCTCCTATGAACTTGGCTGGAGCGTGAGATTTGAGGTTTTGACCTCGTAGAAGTGTGGTATTTGGTTGCCTCCTTGGAGGCTGAGGGTGTTGGCAGTTCGTTGTGGATGTTTTGCTCCCTCGACTGGTGTGAGTGGTTAGGCTTTTAAGGGCGAGATCTCGTTTAGGTTTTTCCTTGTGTGTGGAATGGAATCAATGTAAAGCGCAGTTGGTATGGATACATGTGGAAACATACACGGAAAACATACAGAGTATACATGGAAATCATACAAGGATAATAAGTATATCCTTATATATTATTATTATATATTATTGTCATTGTCACCCTAATACATACAAGGAGTTCATACAATGCAAGTCATACAAGGAATATGAGGAATGGACATATTGTAAAGGCAATGGTTCTTTCTGCGCCTTCTGTATATAATGCGCGCGGACCGCATAGAGAACTGTGGTTCTGCCGAATAGGTTTTGGTGAAGTTTGTGTTTTCTCTCACGGGTTTTGCTACATTATCTTGTGAACTATTGGGGCTGCCACGATTACACTGGTCAACATGATTTCTTTCACAAGAAAACTAAATGGCAAGTCTGATGTACTCGTTTGTTCTGAATTCAAATACACTGCTCGCTATTAAAATTGCAACACCCAGAAGGAAATGAGATAGAAACACGAAACTTGGCAAATATGTAGTTCATAATAAGATAAGAAAATGATTACAGTTAGAGCTCGGTGGTGTGACATGTGACACGTAGAACATGGTTGCATAACCCCAAGGAGCTAGTAGCGTGTACAGCCTCTACGGGCGGCAATAACTGCTGCAACACGGCGAGGCATGGACAGAATGAGTCTACCGATGTCTGCTTGCGGCATGGCGTCACCAAGCGGCTTCCACACGGTACCAGAGGTCTGCAACATTACGTGCCGGAAACCTGAGTTGGGCCAGCCGGCGACCCACCATGGACCAGACATGTTCATTTGACGACATATCCGGCGAACGTGCTGGCCAAGGAAGCAGGAGCACGTGGTTAGCTTCCATAAATGCGAGGACATTCCTTGCAACATGGGGGCGCGCGTTATCCTGTTGAAAAGTGGCATTATGCAGTGCATGGATTAATGGGACAGCAACAGGGGTGAGAACCTGTGTGATGTACCGTTGGCTGTTCAATGTCCCTTGAATGCGTACGAGACGCGAACGAACACCTATGGCGATGGCACCCCATACCATGATACCCAATGAAGGCCCTGTGTGATGATGCATGATGCAGGTGTCATGAAGCCTAGTGCCACGGTGCCGCCACACGCGTGTACGTCCATCATGATGTTGTATACAGAAGCGGGATTCATCAGAGAACACTACAGCATTCCACTCCGCCATGCATGCACGACGGTCTTGGCACCATCTCAGACGCAAACGCCTATGATCTAGCGTCAGAGGAATCCGCAACAGTGGGCGCCGGGAAAAAATTCCCCGGTTCGCCAAACGACGAAGCACGGTTCGTGGGGACACTGGACGTTGTAAAACATCCCGTACTTCATGCGCAATCCTCTTTAACGTGGCCGTTCTGTCTGTAAGGGCCATGCGTATCAGACGTCTGTCCTCTCGTTCCGTCGTCCGACGCGGACGTTGTGAACCTCTACGTCGCTCTACAGTGCCTTCCTGGACCCACTGGTTCCATACACGGATCACTGTGGATGCATTCCGTCCTACACGGGCACCGATCTCACGGTAGGATAATCCGCATTCACGGTATGCAACAATTCGGCCGCGATCGAACTGAGAAACCTGCTGGAATCGCTGCCGTATTCGACGACGTGGCATTGCTGACCGATTTTCACACACTACACTCACGACCATGCACTTTCACTGCTCTTCTGCACCTATCTGACCTGCTACAGATACCACTTACCAGATGGCGTGGCAGGCGCACATCACGCATGACGGCCTTGAACACCTAATCATTTCCTTCTGCACCTCTCCTCTACACACTGTGCACATTTCGTCCGATTCCGATTACTCCTTCTGGGTGTTGCATTTTTAATGGCGAACAGTTTATGTAAATTAGAATTTTTCCATCAGGCACAGTTTTCCTGTGACAGTTACTTTTTAAAATTGAATTGTAATGTTCTTTATGGTCTGCCATGGGATGCTTTAACCTGTATTTAACATATATGTAATGTTTCTTTTCAAGATATATTAGGTGTTCTTCAACTAGTTTGTTCATAGATTCTTCCAAAGTTAGTTTCAAGGCTGTGCTGCTGCATAATGGCAATGAATTACGATCAGTGCCTGTAACGCATGCAGCTGGTACGAAAGAGACACACGAAAATATGAAATTACTGTTGAAAAAACTTGACTACAGGAATGTCATTGGAGACTTAAGGGTAATTGCCTTACTGCTTGGTTTCCAACTTGGATACACTAAATGTTGCTGTTTCTTGTGCGAATGGGACAGCAGGGATAAGAAAGGAGTCTCACTACATTATAAAATTGAAGCCCTGACGTGAATCTCTCATTCCTGAGCAGAAAAATGTGTCAAACACTCCCTTAGTGAATCCTGAAAAAGTGTATTTACCTCCATTGCATATCAAATTAAGAGCCATGAAAAATTTTGTGGAAGCAATGAATAAAATCTCTGCTGCGTTTATGTGGGCTACTTGAAATCTATATTTCCCAACTTCAGTAATGTGAAAGAAGGATTTTTTTTATAGAGACACAAATAAGATTACTAGTGGCTGAAGAACATTTTGAGGAACTGCGAAATCCACTGAAAAAATTAGCCTGGCAGTCATTCAAACATGTATAACTATCGTGACGTAGTGACTGATCTTGTGAATTCATACAAAACTATGGGATGCAACATGTCTTTAAAAATTCACTTCTTAAGACTCGCAACTAGAATTCTTTCCAGGAAATCTTGGGGCTGTCAGCGATGAACATGGCGAGCATATCCACCACCAGATTTATACAATGGAAAGAGTGTTCCAAGGAAAATGGAGTACCCCTATGTTAGATGACTACTGCGTGACCATGAAGAGAGATATTCCAAAGGAAAAATATACCGGCAAATCATTATCTTCAACGTTTTAGGTAAGCCAGAATGGCATATTTCTGTATTATATAGATGCACGTTAAGTACAGATTTCATAAAACTTTATACGTCTGTCACACAAAAACCCTGCCTGATGGAAATACTTCTAGATTCAGCTAATTTTGTTCTTGTGAAAGATAAGAAGTTCATTTTTGTGGACCAGTGTTATATTACACCATTCTCTAGTTCTCGTTCTGCTCTACAAAATGAGACTATATGATGTTATGTAGCTGCTCAAGACGAGTGAAAATAATTTATTTATCTGTCCAATTTTTTAACAACATGAAAGAAAAAGGAGAAGGTACTGAAGCAGCAAAGAGGGGATAAATGTGCAAATCTCACGAAAACATGCAAAAAGGTGCAACGAAGTGTGTTCATTTTACTTGATTTCATGTCCTAAAATACATATCTCAAACGATCGGTAGGCCCCCCAATGTTAACGATGTGGGGGCAGAGCCCCCCAAATAATTTTGCTTTAGAGGATCTAAAGTATTATTTTGCTTCTCTTGTAAAGTTTACTCTGAATTGTGTCACACGAACTTAACTTTAAATACACATTTGAAATGTTCTAAACCATCATCTTTGGGGGGGTTGAGACCGCTAAACCATCAACTTTGGAGGGGCTATGACGAGAGACAGCAAAACACATGACTTATTACTATATACTAAGTATGTAATTACGAGTATTGTTAAAATTTCTTCTAAAAAGAGTTTCAAAAGACGATGTGCACGAACTAGGGTAGTGGATGGCTACAAATGGATCTAGCATGACATTCAGAACGAGATCATTGATACATTAGGGAGATCTATTTTGCGCTCCGTGATAGCAGATATTAAAAGTCGGGAATATTTTGCTATTATGGTTGACAAAACTTGGGACATATCCATCCGTGGACAATTAATATTCTGCATTCGAACTGTGAATAAAAATGTTGATATTTTTGAGGAATTCATGGGCTTTTATGAGATTCCGAACACTGAGGCCAAAACTTAAAAAAGGGAGAGAGTGAGTCATTCATTAATTTATTTCAATGATCAGAGCCCCCCAATAAGTTTGACAAGTCGGCGCCCCTGAAAGGTGATGCATCTTAAAACTCTCCCTTGTTATCATTAACGCAGGATTATTTTTAGGAGGGGGATATCACACAGCTGCGTTCTAAATAAGAGTGAGATGCATTTTATAAAATTTCTATGTTCTAAAACTTGTTCAAATTGGGGTCATTTTAAGGGGAGATTTACAATTACGGCTTCTTCCATAGTTATTTACTGAGTTCATTTCAAAATTTTGATCTCAATACTTCAAGGAGGGGTTGTAGCCCCATCAGTCCTCAAGTCAGAGGCGTGGCGTGCATGTAACCGGTGTTACCGCAGGTAACAGCAAAATGTAAAGAAATTAAAAAGTTTTTCTCAATTAAATAGCAACATTGTTAAATACGTTAACCGACAGCATTGCAGTTGAGTGTATATTGCAGAGGACAATTTTTCTGCAGCCGACAAAAGCGAAGAGGGTAACAAGAGGAAAGGGGACCAATGCAAGGGAACAGCGGGGTAAGACTGCAAAGCCAAAGCTGGATTTAACTACAACTGAGACCGTTCACGTAATAGACGAAAATATAAGTACTTGATGCGATTCGTGATTTGGACAAACCTTGCTCCAAAAAAACTAAGTTGGCAACAGTAGTACGTACATCTGGACTTCCCTTCCACCGCTGGAGGAGGGGAATTCTGTGGTCTGCTCACCGCAGAAACGTCAAACTGACCCGAATGTGTGGTTCTTCTTCCCGTTTCCACCTCTTTGCAAAGAAGCAGAGATGGTTGACAAGGCTCGACTACTATTCACTGGATTATCGCGATAACTCTCTCATGAGTGGTAGTTCTTTCTAGGAGTGATTGTGGCTAAATCATTGAGCGGATTGAAAAAAAAAATAACGAAATGAACAACAAAAATTCAGATCAAAGGCATGCTTTGGGGGGGGGGCAGAGTAGGGTGGAGATGATAATTTCCGATGGCCGGTAACACTTTTGAAAAAGTCACGCCACGCCACTGGCTCAAGTCAATGTCAGGATCCCGGGTTCGAATCCTGGCCTGGGCATGGATGTCTATGAGTGTCCATTCATCAAATTTATCATATCATCACTCACCCCCTTTGCAAATTAGCCAAAAGTAGAACAAGAAGCTAAATCAATGCCTTGAATTTCTTGTAAGTTTAATGAACATGCATGTATGTTTTCCACTTTAATTTTTTTAATGTACGTACAATTCTTAAAAATATCTAAGTATCTCTTTCTCATAGACATTGACGCCGTCGACTTTTTTCATGTAAAGTTTTATTGTTTGCACGTCTGCCATTGTGACACAAACGTCACAAGATATAAACGGTGTATGCATTTAAAGAGTACTACTTGTCTTTTAATGAAAATTGAGACCAAGTTTTGGTAAGCTTTTTAAGGAAAGTTTTCAAGTTATTAATTTCATTATTTAGTGCCAAAAAGGGTGAAAAGCCCAATCTTATCGATTTGCTGTTGTTGATGGCATTAAATGTTCCATCAGGGTAGTTTTGTATGGTGCAACTGTACACACGAAAAACTTGGTAAGTCCTGAGAAATGTGAAAGTTGAATTTGTTCTCTTGCAAAAACATGGAAAAAGTGACTTCTCAGCCCTCCACCCCTTCCTGGACTCTGCATTTTAATAGCACGAAAATTAAGTAATATATAAGTTTGATTGATTTGATTTGATTTATTTTATTTTACTTCGCGTTTTGTGCCTCTTGGCTAATTTGCGAAGATGGGGATGAGTGATGAAATGATGAAATTGATGAATGGACATTTACAAACAACCATGCCCGAGCGGGATTCGAACCCGGGACCCTTCGCATCACAGCACGATGTGCTAACCCCTCAGCCACAGGGTCTGGCAAGTAATATATAAGTATACCAGAATATCAAATCCAAAATTCTTGACTGTTTCTTGACCTTTTATTTCGATTTTCTTACTTTAGCAATTAAGAAAATGAAGATATATTTAATAATAAAACATTACCAAAAGATCGGTTAAGATGAAAACTGAAGTTGTATTTAAGAAAGGACTTAGACTTCCTTTATGTATTAATGCACCCTGGACTGCATTTAGTAGACTACCGAGACTCTGGCGTCTCGATTCACAGCCAGTATAAACTTATGTTGGCGTCCCTATATGTATATGATTCATCCATCTTATCTTACCAGCATTCATCCTCATCTTCGCGATTGGTCAATGGGGCAGAAAAGAAGTAAAATAAACTACATGAATCAATGAGTGTGACAGCAAAAATTCTCGACCACAAGTATAATGTCTTGACCTCTCCTTGACTTCTTAACCTACTCGTTGATTTAATTACTTTTTCTTGACATTCATAACTGGTAGACACCCTGTATATTCAATTTTTCAATTTTCTGGGAAATAATATAAAAATAAATCAGAAATCCTTAACGTAAAGTGCACCTATCTTGAGGCTAGATTATTCCTATGAAGTAAAATTATTAGATTTAAAAAGACAAAAATATAGTAAAGTGGAATTTTGTATTCGAAAAGAGCTTCCACGAGAGAGAGTACGACTCTGAATTCTCTTTTACTTCACCCTGCTAAAGAATCGAACTCTGAAAGCAGAATACGGACACCATTGCCAGATTGGGCGCTGTTTTCCTCTGCCCCTAAAAGAGAAGGAAGAATTTATAGTCTTCGTCTACTGAAAGTTAAACCGTCATAAATATCCTAAATGCGAGTGGAAGTCTCGGACCTTAATGGCTTGCATATATCAGCCTAGTTAATAGCACTGGACACGTTTATATGACACTAAAAGCAAAGACACTGACTTAACAGACGCCTTATAGATAAAAGATTCTTGTTAAGTCCGGACCTAAATAATGACAAGCTCTATACCCTGTCCCAGTAATCTCTGGAGCAAGGGACGCGCATAGCGGCTGAGAAGGGGAGGAAATCGAGTGGGAATTGCGAAGCAGTACACGCTACTGCGAAGGATGGTAGCTGCAGTCGCTTTCCCCTCCATGCAATCCCGTTCCTCTCGCGTGTTTATTGGTGGAGCCGTCTCGCGTCAACTTGCGCAGAGACTTGTTTTCGTTGGCCTGCTCCACAGTTAGCTGGGACAGGATATAGTCTCTATGAATATTTCTGTTAGAAGTATCTGAAACTTTACCGATAGTGTAGTGGCTACTGGGTTGGCAACATTTGTGTTTTTAAAAAAGAATATAAAACAGTTTTTTTTGTTTTAAACAGTGTTTTAATCAAAAACATGTTTTAAACAAAAAAACGTTTAAAACAAACACAAGAAGACTTATTTCCTAATTATAATGGTGGATAAGGAATCTGTTAAACATTCAAGTAAATACTGTTGTTTCAAGTTGTAAAGTCAGCGCTTGGCTACATCTTAAAATACCTATTTATGTTCCTTGTAAATCTCGAAAAGTAGGCTGTTCGAGAAAGTTCGACTATTCCACAGTTGCCAGGCCCCTTTCTATCCCTGTTGTAGCTACTCTGTTTTCTTAAATAGCCCTTTTTATATGAGAGTAACAATATACTTTCGCCTTAACAACAAAATACGTTAAGTGCGGAACAAAACTGTTTCATTCATTTAATTATACGTGTTTTAACACTTGTAAAAAACAGAGGCATACGTTTTAAACATTTAAAACAAGCTGTTTTAAATACTTTTGTTTTAAACATGCCAACCCTGAGTAGCTGTCGTTGGCACCGTGTAATCAAGGAATCTCGTGTTTAACAGTTTCAACAGTTGGATTCAGTTCAAATCATTTTTTAAATAAATACCGCATAAAATAATTCATATTTTGTACAGGAGAGCAGTAACATATTAAGTTGATTCTTCACTCCTGACTCATGCTTTTGAACGAAAACTTATACGAATGAGAATACATTCCGCTCTATTAAATCGATAAAAGAAAGCATTAACAATGTCACAATTTCAACTGCTTACAACTACGAATTTACAATTTCCGATCACTGACACATTTGCTCCCTCTAGAGGTGTCTATAGAAATGACATGCCACAGACTACAAGCAGTAACCATGGAATTAACAATTACTTCAATATTGTAACAAAATATTATGCTAGTAACCATTGGCGGCGATTAGGGGGCGAGGGGGGTAGTTGCCCCCTTCTTTGCAACTTTTGCCCCCACACTATGCTAAACCTCAAATACAAAGGGAATTAAAATGTCCTTGCCCCCTATTTTGGAAGCCAATCGCCGCCACGCATATCTCAAGTTGTTTCCATCCGGTTTGCGGGTTGAGGGCAGGGGGGGGGGTAATCCTTCGCTATGAAAATATTTGTAGTATCAGTTCTTTTAAATAAGTGTTAGGACTTAGAGGAGAGTGGCTTATACTTCTGAAATATCTAGCACAAAGATCGCCCGGGCGAGCCGAAAAATTTCCAAGACGCCGAATTCCAAGCACTGTTGGACGAAGACGATACGCAAACGCAACATCAACTGGCAGAGAAGTTAAATGTTGGTCGCCAAACCATATCTGATCGTCTTCATGCCATGGGAAAGATCCAGAAGGCAGGAAAATGGGTCCCACATCATCTGAACGACAGACAAATGGAAAAGCGAAAAACGGCGTGTGAAGTGTTGCTTTCTCGGCATGAAAGAAAGTCTTTCTTGCATCGGATAGTGACTGGGGAAAAATGGATCTACTTCGAGAACCCAAAATGCAAAAAGTCATGGATTGACCCAGCACAACCATCAACATCGAACGCAAAACCGAATCGCTTCGGAAGGAAGACAATGCTGTACATTTGGTGCGATCAGAAGGGTGTTGTGTACCATGAGCTTCTGAAACCAGGTGAAACAGTGAATGCCGTTCGCTACCGTCAACAACTCATCAATTTGAACCATGCATTGATCGAAAAGCGCCCAGATTGGCCGACAAGACGCGGAAAAGTGATTTTGCAGCACGACAACGCCTCATCACACACAGCGAAAGGCGTCAGAGATACCATTTCTGCACTTGGCTGGGAATTCTTGCCCCACCCGCCATACTCACCAGACTTAGCCCCTTCGGGCTACAACTTGTTTTCATCGATGTCTCACTCCCTTTCCCCAGCAACACTTCAACAATTACGAAGATGTAGAACAATGGCTTGCTGACTGGATCACCTCAAAATGTGAACGATTTTTCTGGAAGGGCATCCTCAATTTGACGGAGAGATGGGCACATAATATAGTTAGCGATGGCGCATACTTTGAATAAAGCATTTGTTATCTTTCTCCCCAGATACACTTGTTTTCTTTCGGATCAATTAAGAATTATTAACCGGCACACCTGGTATTAGAACCCTACATTATACCAATGCAAAACAGTTTTTTTAAGAATAATAAAGGGAACTTTAGTTTTTAATAAATGAGCATAAAATAGTTTACTTTGTTGCTTTATTATTGTAATGATACAATTTAAATTGACTTCTATTTCGTTAAGTGATCATAACTGTTGCATAAAGCAGTTCCCAGCTAGGATAATTTCCATAAGCATCACCCACCAGCTTCATCGTCTCCATATTAAACCATACAAGCATCCCCCGAACTTATTCCCAGGCTCAACAAAGTATTCCTCCGGCTAGGAATTCCACTTAGAGTACTCTAAATATCATAAAATAAATTTCAGAAGTCCTCCCCAAGTCCACACTTTCTTCAATTTGAACTTTTGTTGATACACATATTTTAATTTTTGGCTGTCTCTCTGCTTTGAACACAATTAAAGGCTTTTTAACTTCAATTCTGCTCTCTCCAAGTATTTCAATGTCCTTTTGACTTCAATCTGTCAATGCAGACGGCATTCTAATTCCACAATTGTCCTTGTCTTTATCGACGATTGTTAATTTCGTAGTGTAATGACTAAAATTGAAGTGAACTTATTTATAAATAACATATTTTCATGTTTTGGTTATTGATAGGGGACATTTTTAATGCTCTAAAAAGACCAAAATATGCATGCAAATGTTCATTAGAACAGACAAAATATGCATGCAAATATTCAATAAAACAGACAAAATATGCATGCAAATATTCATTAGAACAGACAAGATATGCATGCAAATATTCATTAGAACAGACAAGATATGCATGCAAATATTCATTAGAACAGACAAAATATGCATGCAAATATTCATTAGAACAGACAAGATATGCATGCAAATATTCATTAGAGCAGACAAAATATGCATGCAAATATTCATTAGAACAGACAAGATATGCCGTATCAATCCCTAACATTATATGTTTATTTTATTTAAGTCTCTCTGAACGCTTCATGTTGACCAAGGCATTCACTTGTTTTTCTCAGTTGTCTCAACCTCTGAGGCATGTTTACAATGCATTGTGTTGTGCCATGCAAACCTCCTGAGCATTCAGGAAACAGGTAATACTTCTGGTTATAGAGTCAGCGGTTTGCATGGTGGCAATTAATAACACGATTCGGCATAGAGGAAGAGCTCGATGGCCTAGTAATATAGAGGTGAGACAAGCTGAGGGGGGACTGACTTTTGGGATTGATTTGAGAGAGAAGAGGTGGTCAGCAAGGCAGTAGGTCAGAAGTGGAACGACGCTTTGGTCGACGAATTGGAGAAGCTTACAGAGGACTTCGCTTATTTGATTCAGCTAAAGACTTCAGATAGACAGGTAATTATCCTAACACCCAGCCATGATTCAGGTTCAACGGTTCACAAAACCCAACGAGTGACCATTGTCTTTTCTGTAGTCTACACAGAGAAAAATGTTTGTTTGGATTAACCAAAAAATGGTAGTGGTGAACAAATCGTTTGTTTAAATAGGCATCAACCAAACAATTGTTCACCATTACCAAAAGATTTGGTCAAGTTCTATTTGTTTGTCGTAAACAATTTTCTGGTTACCAAAACCAAATATTATTTTGGTAAATCTAACAAAATGTAGCCCATTTGTTTAGGAAAACCAAATAATTTAGTCAAAATTACCAAACGATTTGTTAAATAATTTATTCATAATTACTTATGTTGTAATTTAGCTAGGGTGGATGGTTTGTAGAAAGTAACTGATCTCAAAATACACATTCAGAATAGAAAGTTCACGTGAACTAACCGATTTTAGAGCGTGTTTGTTTTTTCTGCCGCACACTTACCTTCTACTTATATAGTCCAGAATCAAAAGGTTGCTCATGGGAGATTCACTTTTATTCACTGCACTACATTTTCTTCTTTAATGTGTAGCTTTGATGTTCACATATCTTTCGAAGAATGTTAAAGCACAATTTTTCACTATGATTACAATCAAACGTACCATTATTTGTTGTACAAAAAGTTATGTTTCTTGTACACATTTTGACAGAACCATCTAGTGGCCGGTGTAGGAAACTCAGTATAAAGTAAGTATATTCTGAGCTTTTTTTCAGAATATTAGGTTACACAGCAACATAAAGACTCGCTTCGAGTAATTATCTATATACATGAGTTTCAATTTTCGACAAAAGATTTTCATACTACACTCGACGAAACTGGACAATCGTTATTTCAAATTCGAAAGCACGCTCACGCACATATAGTAAATTTAACCAAACGTTTTGTTTCTCTTTACTTACATATGTATAATTTTGTTTACGCGTACCATATTTTGTCTGACCAAATTTTTTTGGTTTTCTTAAACAAAATTATTTAGTAATTAGAAGCAACATTTGGTTATCGGAAACAAAAAGCATAACCAAACAGCTCAACCAAACTTTTTTGGTAATTCCAAACAAACCAGTTTTTTCTGTGTAGTTCTTTAGTGTGATTTTGTACCTTTCGCATTGCCAAGCGTTAACTCGTCATGCCAATGACGAGTGGTCTCATCAGAGGATGAATGATGAGTAATTTACATCACCCATTGATTAATTGGTTAACAGTTTAGGTATTCATAAGATCCCACGAACTTTAAGGTTCGCTACGATGCATGCAAATATTTATTAGAACAGACAAAATATGCATTATAAATTTTTTAAATGTTTTTAAAAAATTGTACTTTATGACTGCAGGCAGCACTGCGCACATAGCTCCAAGAATTGAAGCAATTCCCGCCAATGGACCTATATTTCCAGCACGGTTGGCTAACATGGATCGTGAAACAATATTTCGTTTTGATAGTGTTCGCCACTGAGTGGAAGCTTCTATTTTAGCAACCGATCATTGCGCATTGTGTTTAAATCTCCACGCTCCAATGTGAGGTGGGGTTTGTTTACCTAGCAGGCTCGCAATCAATGCCGGGCTCCATCCCACATTATGTATTTCGATGACGTCAGTGAGACACCTATTTGACCTTTAGCACTACATGCGCTAAGACAACGGTAAATGCACACTCTATTGACATGCGTGCCGAGAAAGCAGAACAGCCAGGCTAAACAAAATTACAGCAAACATTCGGATATTTATTGACTAACCCTCGTACAAACTTTTACTCTTTTTACTTCTAGTTTGGTGTTATCTACATTTCAGTATCAAAATAAGGTTGTTTATATACAGATTTATAAAAGAAACAGTTCGAAAGAAGCAGAAATATTTTTTTTCTTATAGGACATCAAGAACTATGGCTTATAAGAGTTCACCTCTGCAAAGAATGAGATTTAGTTTTAACAATGTAGTTCAAATTAACTCTGACATAGATTTATCCTTAAAACAGAAGAAATTCTTGAGACTTCTTGAAAGGATATATAAGGACCAAAGTAAATGATACGATGTTTATGAAATTTTTGCTTTAATTTTAGTGTAGTAAAATCCAAAGAATTTCATAACTATAGAAATTAAATTATGACTGACTTTTATATATTATAATGGGATATGATAACCTATATATGTGAATTTATGTATGTATGTATGTATGCATATGTGTGTACCTTTATGTATGTATATTAATATAGCAATGTGTACGAATGAATATATACAATCGAGAATTTGTATGTTATCTTCACGTGTGTCGATATCTTATAAATATATCACTTATAGTTATTAAATATAAATCTAATGCTCAGTGTTCGCCATCGGTATTTTAAATCTTGTAAATCTTGTATTTTTTCTATATTGTATTGTATTCTCTTTTTTCTACTTTTATTTTTTATTTTTTATACATGGAATAGTGTAAAAATTTAATTGGTATAAGTCTTTTGTAATTGGAGCTATGTATGCTCTTTTAGGGACAAATAAATAAATAAATATACTAATATAATTTGTTATAATTAATTGTAATCATATGTTAATATAAGGTTTTCGCAATTAAAAAATTAACCAACACTTAAAAATTCATGAATAAATATAAGCTTCGTATTGTATTGATTAGCCTAAATAAATAAATTATTTTGAGCCCTAATTTCAATAACTGATTCACTCAAATAAGATAAATAGATTTCTGATGCAAAAAATACAATGGATTTCTTGAATAATGCGAATTAGTGATTCAACAATTTTAATTAAAATCGATTTAGTTCGTTGATGGAATTTGCAGAAAAACAACGAAAAAATTAACATTTTTTTAGGCAGAAATAGTTTCGCCCCACAGGGGTCAACTATACCTGTATTTCTGGTATAGATATGCATCATCGCGATCCAATATTTAAATAATAAAGAACAAACATTCGCCTTTTGTAATATTGGAAGACATATTGACATCTAACGAAGAATTTATACTCTTGCAAATCAAAGAAATGTCGGCATTCACAATTCTTACAACATAAGCCCCCCCCCGATGATGTCGCCTTGTAATCAAAGGGTTCCGGGTTAGATACCCGGTGGAGGGACATTGCACAGTTCCGATTAGCCTATATGGGCATGAAGTGGATTTAAAACAACAATTCAAACATTCTTATACCATTTATAACACAAAAATTACGTTTTCTTTTCTCTCTGAAGATGTCGTGGAGGTAGTAATATTAGTCCAGGTGATGATCTGACCCTTCGAAATTAAATAATGAAAATATACTCTCAACAGATTTTGTTATGTAATTGAGCGTTATTTGTTTCCCCCGTACTTACAGGACGCCAAGAATTCTATTGGGATCTCACAGCCTTGTATGACCGTACTAAACAAGACATTTGCGCATTACTATTTATAATAATAGTATGCATAAAAAAATATCGGAATCTACACTTTTCGACAATTCGGACGAGCGTCCATCATTTCTTTATCTTCTCTTTGCATCGATTTCCTTGCCAGAAAAGTTATACAAGTGGTGGCGATGTTATAGTCGACGCGCTAGCTACGTTAACGACCGGCTGGCTTTGAAGCCGACGGAGCGCGCCCACCAGCTACAACAATCACATTCAACGCACTCTGTTGCCACACATCTACTTGACGCCACCTTGTCCCTCCGCGCACAAGCACCTTCCCACGGTCTCCACATTGAAGTTGCAAAGTACGGCAACAGCGTATCCGCAGTCATGTGACTGAGACTCCACGTGGAGTAGACGAGCAGAATGACAGCTGCGCCCATTGGCTACCACCCACGTTTGTGGCGGCGGGTTTCTTTAGTCTTCGACGTTAACGAAGTAAACACGTGGACTGTAATTAGATAATGAATACGTGTTGTTATCTCTCTATTCTTATGTCGCATTATAACTTGTTCATATAATAATAGTAATACAATATTAATTTAGATATTATGAACAGACCTGTAAATTATATTAAAAAACATTTGTATTATTATTAGTTCGGAGACACTTGGTTCTGACTCCACTCCCCAAGAAATATTTTTCTACACACTATTGAATTAGAACGTATTGTTTTAAAAAGCTGTACTGTTAAATCAGCATATAATGTCAAAAACTTGAAAACATGTTACATCTAAATCTGCCAATGGGATCCACCAATGATCAGAGGTGATCTGTTGTAAAATCATTTTTATTTGGCTACAAGCTACGAGATCTCCAAGCGACATAAGTAGTGACAACGAAACCAAAACGTCACCACAGTAAGCAGAAAATGAAATAGAGAGTCAAGGAAATGACACTGCACACACATGAAAATTCAAAACAAATCAGTCCAGTCAAGTTTCACTACACTATGGAATTATCAATCGTCGATCAAGACAAGGAAAGTTGTGTAATCAGAATACGTTTGAATTGAAATATGGAAGGCAAAAAGGCATTGAAATACTTGATGAGATCAGAGTTGAAGTCAAAAAAACATTAAAATTCTCGGGGAGATCAGAGTTGAAGTCAAAAAGACAATAAAATACTTGGTGAGATAAGAGTTGAAGTCAAAAAGAAATTAGAATACTTGGTGAGATCAGAAATTAAGTGAAAAAGACATTATGATACTTGGAGAGATAATAACTGAAGTAAAAAAGACATTAAAATACTTGACGAGATCAGAATTGAAGTAAAGAAGAAATTAAAATACTTGGTGAGATAATAACTGAAGTCAAAAAGACATTAAAATACTTGGAGAGATCATAAATTAACTGAAAAAGACATTATGATACTTGGAGAGATCATAACTGAAATAAAAAAGACATTAAAATACTTGGCGAGATCAGAATTGAAGTAAAACGGACAATAAAATACTTGGTGAGATCAGAGTAGAAGTCAAAAAGACATTAAAATACTTGGTGAGATCAGAGTTGAAGTCAAAAAGACATGAAAATACTTGGTGAGATCAGAATTCAAATCAAAAAGACAATAAAATACTTGGTGAGATCAGAGTTGAAGTCAAAAAGACATGAAAATACTTGGTGAGATCAGAATTCAAATCAAAAAGGCAATAAAATACTTGGTGAGATCAGAGTTGAAGCCAAAAAGACATTAAAATACTTGGTGAGATCAGAATTTAAATCAAAAAGACATTAAAATACTCGGTGAGATCAGAATTTTAAATCAAAAAGACATTAAAATACTTGGTGAGATCAGAGTTGAAGTCAAAAAGACATGAAAATACTTGGTGAGATCAGAATTCAAATCAAAAAGACAATAAAATATTTGGTGAGATCAGAGTTGAAGTCAAAAAGACATTAAAATACTTGGTGAGATCAGAATTCAAATCAAAAAGACAATAAAATACTTGGTGAGATCAGAGTTGAAGTAAAAAAAGACAATAAAATACTTGGTGAGATCAGAGTTGAAGTCAAAAAGACATTAACATACTTGGTGAGATCAGAATTTAAATCAAAAAGACATTAAAATACTTGGTGAGATCAGAATTGAAGTCAAAAAGACAATAAAATACTTGCTGAGATCAGAATTGAAGTCAAAAAGACATGAAAATACTTGGTGAGATCAGAATTCAAATCAAAAAGACATTAAAATACTTGGTGAGATCAGAATTTAAATCAAAAAGACAATAAAATACTTGGTGAGATCAGAATTGAAGTCAAAAAGACATTAAAATACTTGGTGAGATCAGAATTCAAATCAAAAAGACATTAAAATACTTGGTGAGATCAGAATTTAAATCAAAAAGACATTAAAATACTTGGTGAGATCAGAGTTGAAGTCAAAAAGACAATAAAATACTTGGTGAGATCAGAATTGAAGTCAAAAAGACATTAAAATACTTGGTGAGATCAGAATTCAAATCAAAAAGACATTAAAATACTTGGTGAGATCAGAATTCAAATCAAAAAGACATTAAAATACTTGGTGAGATCAGAAATTAAGTGAAAGAGACATTATGGTACTTGGAGAGATCATAACTGAAGTAAAAAAGACATTAAGATATTTGGAGAGATCAGAATTCAAGTAAAGAGGACGTTCAAATACTTAAGTGTGGTCAGAATGTTTTCCATCAAAACACAGAGATAGCCTGAAATCAAAACCCATCAAAAGAAGTTCAAATTGAAGAGAGACAGGGGAAGGACTTTTGATATTGATTTTATCACATTTACAGTACTCGAAGTGGAAATTCCTAGATGGTTAGATTGATTTTAAAATTATGGGCATGTCAGCATATAGGCTACTTGTTACTGTCAGACAATACGGGGAAAAGCCTCTTAACCAAAACAAAATGGAAGACAGGACCCTAACAAAAAAAAAACTTCCAAAAGAATTTGGTGAAACTGTCGTAGACTACACCCAATTACTAAAGCTAAATGGTCTCCGAGGATAATATCTCCTGTACAGCGACACTCAGCATGCATAAGGAAAGCATGGGTCGACACGATCCTGACAGTGGAACTGGGCACCAGACCATCCTTGGCTAACAAGAAGCAATTTACTGTGTTGTACTATAGAGAATTGAGGTTGACTTTTCAGAAGGTCACCCCTTATACCCCTGAAGAGATGCTTGGTGGAGTTTGGGAATATATTTGGGGGGAGATGATTGTGTGGTTCAACATGGAGACAATGAAGAGGGTGGATAATACATACGCAAATTTTCTCATCCGAGTTTCCCCGCACCTCGAGCAACTTTGTGACGTACGGAATAGAAGTCATTCCGATTGTACCATTCTAATAACATACGAACAGAATGGCCTATTTAGCCTCATTAATCGAAAGCCAAAGTCCATTAAAAAATAACTTAGGATTCTAGAATTTGACATTCCGTAAGTAGAAATGTCACCTCTTCCACTAAAATTAAGTCCTAACGATTATTTATAATACCAAAATAACAGAAGTACAGATATTATCATGACCGCGGTGGCTCAGTCGGTAACGCGTCTGACTACCATGCTCGGTCGGTTCAAATCCGGGAACTTTTCTAACGTTGGAAGCTGCCCCGGCGCCCACCCAGCGTCGAATGACATGGGTACCTGGGGGAAACCCTGGGCGGTAAAGGCGGTCAGGGGCCTGATGCTGATCACATCACCCCCACTTACTACCGGATCAAGAAAGTGTGGGGCGTTACCCCCACACCCCCTATACGCACTCATGGTGAGCACTTTACCTTTTTTACCTTTTTTACAGATATTATCAGATGAAAGGATATCGCAACAGTTGAAGAAGACAAATCAGAAGTTAATCAGAGCAAAGAAAGGTACACCATGAACAGTATCTGAGGCAGTGTTGTTAAAGGTAAAAAAAAGTAAAGTAAAGTGCTCCCCTGTGCATAGCACCACGCCATGAAGGCAGTTGTTAAAGGTAAAGGATCCCATAAATTCTAACGGGTTCCGCTGCAGGACCGGAACCTTTTTTCTCGCACAATTTAAATTCGGTCCAAGTTGCGTATTGTTTCATTGAAGAAAAAAAAGGTTCCTGGACCGGATTTAAATTGATGCGGGGAAAAATGTTCCTGGACCGAATTTAAATTCTTCCGGAAAAAAATTCCTGGACCGAGTTAAAATTCATTCTGCAAAAAGGATCCTGGACCGAATTTAAATTGATCCGGAAATAGGTTCCTGGACCGAATTGAAGTGCTTTAAATATGAAAAGGTTATACACTGTCTAGAACGTTTACTGATTTTCTCTTCCAGTCAGGGATTGAATTTATTTACAATTCGTAGACAAGGATTGACAGATTAAAAGTTGCCTTCTAAAAATGTCCGCGAGTACATTTACACTGGAATGTCACAGAAACCGTATCGCAGGAAATAAATCATAACGCTGTTGTTCTCTCGTGGGCCACGTTCAAAAACTCCCTAGTCAAAGAGTTACTGTACATAACGCAATGGACTCATATTAGCGTGGCGTCACATTGAGTTTAAACAAATCCGTCACGTGTTGCTCCGGCATCCGATCCAGGAACCGCAGCCAATAGGAGCCGTCGATGAGGTAACGTGAGGCTGCTGTGTTCCCACCAGATATCACAACAGGACGGGTAGTGTTGCTACAACCAAGGGAAGGAACGCGCGCGATAGAATGGGGCTACATGGAGAGTGGTAACGTGACTGCAGCGTTTGCGTTTCGCCCATTTCTACCTTGTACCTTAGAATTTCGAGACAGCCAGCACCTGGATTATGCTTTCATGCTCACAAGTGGATGATTGTTTATCGTCAGGTCCGTATTCGATCCAAGTTGCGTATTGTTTCATTAACTTCCACCCTATTTAAACTGATTCGGAAAAAATAGGTCCCTGGACCGTATTGAAATTGATCCTGGAATAAAGGTTCCTGGACCGAATTTAAATTGGTTCGGGAAAAAGATTCCTGGACCGAATTGAAATTCACTCTGGAAAAAAGGTTCCTGGACCGTATTTAAATTGATCGGGGAAAAAAGGTCCCTGGATCGAATTGAAATACTTTACAGATAAAAAGGTTCTATACGGTCCAGAACCCATTTACGCTTACTGATTTTCTCTCCTGGACCGGAATTGAATTTATTCAAAATTCATGGACTTTTAACAACCCTGATCTGAGGAAATATCAGAACGAATGAAGAAGGCAAATCCGAGGTGAATCAGAGCTAGAAAATGTATATGATGAACAGTATCGAAATATCGAAACACGTGAAGAATGTAAATCAGAAGTAAATGAAAACAAAAGTAACGGTGAACAGTATCTGAGGAAATATCGAAACACGTGAAGAATGTAAATGAAGAGTAAATGAAAACAAAAGTAACGGTGAACAGTATCTGAGGAAATATCGAAACAAGTGAAGAATGTAAATCAGACGTAAATGAAAACAAAAGTACGGTGAACAGTATCTGAGGAAATATCGAAACAAGTGAAGAATGTAAATCAGAAGTAAATGAAAACAAAAGTAAAGGTGTACAGTATCTGAGGAAATATCGAAACAAGTGGAGAATGTAAATCAGACGTAAATGAAAACAAAAGTAACGGTGACCAGTATCTGAGGAAATATCGAAGCAAGTGAAGAATGTAAATCAGAAGTAAATGAAAACAAAAATAACGGTGAGCAGTATCTGAGGAAATATCGAAACAAGTGAAGAATGTAAATCAGAAGTAAATGAAAACAAAAGTAAAGGTGAACAGTATCTGAGGAAATATCGAAACAAGTGAAGAATGTAAATCAGACGTAAATGAAAACAAAAGTACGGTGAGCAGTATCTGAGGAAATATCGAAACAAGTGAAGAATGTAAATCAGAAGTAAATGAAAACAAAAGTACGGTGAGCAGTATCTGAGGAAATATCGAAACAAGTGAAGAATGTAAATCAGAAGTAAATGAAAGCAAAAGTAAATGTGTACAGTATCTGAGGAAATATCGAAACAAGTGGAGAATGTAAATCAGACGTAAATGAAAACAAAAGTAACGGTGACCAGTATCTGAGGAAATATCGAAGCAAGTGAAGAATGTAAATCAGAAGTAAATGAAAACAAAAATAACGGTGAGCAGTATCTGAGTAAATATCGAAACAAGTGAAGAATGTAAATCAGAAGTAAATGAAAACAAAAGTAAAGGTGAACAGTATCTGAGGAAATAACGAATTCGTTCGCTTCTATACTAAATGAACAAATTCGCTAGTGCGCACCGTTTGTCCGAATAAGTGGAGCGTGAGTTACATGCAGATCTCTAGTGTATCCCAAATGCAGTTTCCACAGAAAGCAATTTAACTCGCATTTCACGATAGAAAGATCACACACAGAGGAAAAAAAAATAATTACACGCTAGAAGAACTGCGGATTCGTAGAACAATGTGAACTTAAAAAATAAAATTAAAACAACATGTGTATACATTTGTGCAGAGATTGTTAACTGAGGTATTTGCATTCTGATACTTCTTACTAAACTTTGCTCTTCTACTAATTTCGGGTAATCGCGATGATGATGATGATGATGTTTAGGAGAGATAGATGAACCGGCACTCGCAATGAAAGACGGAGGCCAGGGTTCGAACCCGGAATATTCTGAAGATATACCGTTATTCGACCACCTAATGCCCTGGGCCACTGAGACGGAGGTGAGGAAAAATTGAAAAAATAGGTTTGGAGCTGTGATTATGACCTATTTACACCCTAACCTCATATCAGTCGTAAAGCTAAAATCAGAAGTTGAATACATGTAATGATACGATGTTAATCTGGCGCAATCAAAGTTGAAGTCCACTTTTTGTACACGTAGGGTAGAGAGGACTGGACCTACAGCTAAATATGGGATCAGAGTAGCTTAAATACATATGTTCCCACAAGTAACGAGACAAGAGGGAGGGTGTAGGGAATGCATAATTCCATATATATAAAAATGTATGTATGTGTGTGTGTGTGTGTGTGTGTGTATGTTTGTTCCGGCATAACTCTCGAAGGCCTGGAGCGATTTCTACCAAACTTGGTACGCGTATCTCTTGCAACTTAGAAAGAAATACTGTTGGAGTAAGACACACCTGGCACCCCTAGTGACATGTAAAAATAATCGAGAACCACCGACATTAAATTCCGCACAAACAGACACCCGTGATTCTATGCAATCCGCACAACAATAGTGTTTCTCGGGTTGTCTAACATTCAGGCTGTGTTGCGAATGGAATCCATAGTTTTCGTGACACCCCCAATGCGGTTCAACTTCAAGTTCATCACCTATCGGCATGGGGGTGGGGGGTGAGAGGGGGTAAAAATAAAATGCCACAAATGACCTAGATTAGTGTCGAATCCATAATTTTCGGAGTCGCTAAGCTAATTGGTGACATTCACGATGACACTTAAAATTAGTTACATTTTACACTATAGTTAGAATACAAGATTGGGATAAATAAATACCTGGGCAACGCCGGATAATCAGCTAGTCTGAAATAAATTAAGATTTATTCTGATACCGCCCCCAACAAAATAGTCCTCCATCCTAGCATTGTCAGCCAAGAACATTTCCCACTAAGAATGTTACTGGTTCATATCGGGAATCGAACCCGCAACCAGTTGTGGGCTTCTCCAATAGCGTAGCGTAACGGTGTTGTCTTGTAATCAACGAATCCCGGTTTCGATACCCGGTGGATGCACATGGTTCGGATCTCACTTTAAACTGTAGGTCCAGTCCCGAATAGCCTATTTGTGCAAAAAGTGAACTTTAAGCTAAAACTCGAACTAAAACTCAACTAACGTTATTGCGGCAAATACGCAAGTGGTGATGCCAAAAGCTATCTCCTACACCAAGCGTATCGGGAGATCAAAGCTAATTGCTACCAAGTGCCAATTGTCATTATATTAAAAAACTGCGACTGTCTTTAAATTACTCGGAACGTTTCCAAACGCACAAGCGGAGTGGTTAGCGCACTGCGCTACGACGTCAAGGTTCGGATCCCGGGCCGCGTGTTCTTTGTGAGTGTACCTTCATCATCATCTCTCACCTTCATCGTTACGATTACTCAAAGTGGCAGAAAAGCGACACATAACATCCAACCTAGATGCGATGCTGACGATAGCACGTGACACTGAGTTTTAGACGAGACGCACTTTCATTGTCCACGCAGTCTTGCCGCCGCGTTTAACGCAGCAGAGGAAGCACGCGGCGTTGAGCTAACACCCCTCGTGGGTCTCCTCGTCGAGCTGCGTTACGGCACCACACAGAAGCGCCCGTGGCAGAACCATGCGATCAATAGTACGTCGTAAGACAAAGTCACGAGTTCGTAACTTACTACCAGCCTCGTGCGGCCTGGAAACACCACTCGGGAGAACATTTTACAAAGGCCCGGTAGAGATCAGTACACATATCCTGTGGAGTATGCAGCCTGGCGACGCACAACAACAACTTACCTCGTGCCTCGCGCCCGCAGCGTAGCCGTCGATGCTTCTTCCCCCTGGAAACTAGATGACACGCAGTACTCTCCCGTAACCCCCTATCGCAGCACTATCACTCTCGGTTCTAGCACAGCGCGCGCCGCAGCGCCCCCAATATGTACTCCCTTCCACCAGAGGGTGTTAGTGTCGCGGGCGGCGGGAGATTAGTACAGGTTGCTAGGTAACAGCATCCGTGCTGATCGCACTGTTCTCCGGCTCGAACCTCCTCCCGCACTAAATCTCGCGATATCTGTCTCTATGTTAAATTAAATTTTCTGTGCGGGGTTGTGACGTCACGCTGAAAAATTACAGCTTGCCTACTTCGGGATGAATTAGTCTCTGCGCCTCTTCGGAGAATTGTGGCAAGTTATCCTTTTATGGAATAAGGTTTTTTGATTGATGGTCTCATTTGCCTCATTCCGTTGGCTATGGAGCGGAACAAATTTATGGATGTTAGGTGCATTGTTGTCGGGACGCATAAGCTCGAAAATGTCACAGGAAGATGAAAGTGACTTGTCTCCATATTTTTACCTTCTCGGTAAGGAACGGACAGAAATACAGGGAGATTCAAAAGTCTCTTGACATTTTCCTTATATCGCTAATGAATCGTTTTGAAGATGAGATGTAAGACACTGTTGTTCTCCAGCAAGATGGTGCACCACCACTATCTCGCTGACACCTTTCCCGATAGGTGGATCGGCCGTGGCTCACCAAGACTTGACTGCTCGCTCTCCAGACCTGACTCCCTTAGACGTTTTTGGCTGGGGTTTCATTAAGTCTAGGGTGTACCAAGTACAGATCAACACTACGTAACAACTGACACAGCGAATAGCTGCAGGAACAGGGGAGAGCACGCCAGCAATGTTGGAGCATGTGTGCCACTCTACGTAAGAGAGGTGGGTGCCTAGACTTACAGGGCCACCATATTGAAATGTACTGAGTTGGTCTTCTATTCTAGAGTACTTTGCAGCAGTACTGTCAATTTTGTAAATAAAATGCCTTTTGATTAAAATGTCAAGAGACTTTTGAATCACCCTGTATAGAAACGCTTTTTACGAGAACTCTAGTACGATTGATTTTACTTCGCTTTACCGTGCTACTTTTGGCTAATCGCAACGATGAGGATGGTGATATGATGAAATTGATGAAGTAACTCGTAAAGAACGCCCGTGGCAGGGATTCGAACCCGGAACCCCTGGCGTCGTAGCGCGCTGTACTGACCAGTCCGCCACAGCGGTCGGGGTCAACGCATGTGTATTGAAGATACACGGGTAGTTTAGGGGCAAGGATTAACCACCCCGTTCAAGTAACCATCAGCTATACCTGACCTATCCATGCATAGAACGGAGTTCGAACTCGGTACGCTCGAAAAAATACTAATGTAGGGAGAAAATTGATAAATCGAATTGAACAAATACAAGGGAGCCGAACCACCGTGGCGGAGTGGTTAGCACATCGGGCTATCATGACAGGGGAATCCACGGCTTCGAATCCACGGCCTGGATGTTTTTGAGTGTCCATTCATCAATATCATCATATCTTCACTCATCCCCATTTTAGCCAAAAAGTAGCACTAGAAGAGAAGTAAATTAAAGGAATTTTACATAAATTCAATTCCGGTCCAGGAGAGAAAATGAGCAAGCGTAAATGGGTTCAGGACCGTAAAGAACCTTTCTATCTGTAAAGTATTTGAATTCGGTCCAGGAACATTTTTACCAGATCAATTTAAATACGGTCCAGGAACCTTTTTTCAGGCTCAATTTAAATTCTGTCCAGGAACCTTTTTTTTTCGACTCAATTTAAATTCCGTCCAGGAACCTTTTTTCCAGCTAAATTTAAATTCCGTCCAGGAACCTTTTTTCAGGCTCAATTTAAATTCCGTCCAGGAACCTTTTTTCCAGCTCAATTTAAATTCTGTCCAGGAACCTTTTTTTTCGACTCAATTTAAATTCCGTCCAGGAACCATTTTTCCAGCTAAATTTAAATTCCGTCCAGGAACCTTTTTTCAGGCTCAATTTAAATTCCGTCCAGGAACCTTTTTTCCAGCTCAATTTAAATTCTGTCCAGGAACCTTTTTTTTTCGACTCAATTTAAATTCCGTCCAGGAACCTTTTTTCCAGCTAAATTTAAATTCCGTCCAGGAACCTTTTTTCAGGCTCAATTTAAATTCCGTCCAGGAACCTTTTTTCCAGCTCAATTTAAATTCTGTCCAGGAACCTTTTTTTTTCGACTCAATTTAAATTCCGTAAAGGAACCTTTTTTCCAGCTAAATTTAAATTCCGTCCAGGAACCTTTTTTCCTACTCAATTTAAATTCCGTCCAGGAACCTTTTTTCCTACTCAATTTAAATTCCGTCCAGGAACCTTTTTTCCGGCTCAATTTAAATTCTGTCCAGGAACCTTTTTTTTTCGACTCAATTTAAATTCCGTCCAGGAACCTTTTTTCCAGCTAAATTTAAATTCCGTCCAGGAACCTTTTTTCAGGCTCAATTTAAATTCCGTCCAGGAACCTTTTTTCCTACTCAATTTAAATTCCGTCCAGGAACCTTTTTTCCGGCTCAATTCAAATTCCGTCCAGGAATCTTTTTTCCAGCTCAATTCAAATTCCGTCCAGGAACCTTTTTTCCGACTCAATTTAAATTCCGTCCAGGAACCTTTTTTCCGACTCAATTTAAATTCCGTCCAGGAACCTTTTTTCCGACTAAATTTAAATTCCGTCCAGGAACCTTTTTTCCGACTCAATTTAAATTCCGTCCAGGAACCTTTTTTCCGACTCAATTTAAATTCCGTCCAGGAACCTTTTTTCCGACTCAATTTAAATTCCGTCCAGGAACCTTTTTTCCGACTCAATTTAAATTCCGTCCAGGAACCTTTTTTCAGGCTCAATTTAAATTCCGTCCAGGAATCTTTTTTCCAGCTCAATTTAAATTCCGTCCAGGAACCTTTTTTCCGACTCAATTTAAATTCCGTCCAGGAACCTCATTTTCGACTCAATTTAAATTCGGTCCAGGAACCTTTTTCTATCTGAATTTAAATTCCGTCCAGGAACCTCATTTTCGACTCAATTTAAATTCGGTCCAGGAACCTTTTTCTGGCTGAATTTAAATTCCGTCCAGGAACCTTTTTTTCCAACTCAATTTAAATTCGGTCCAGGAAACTTTTTCAGGCTCAATTTAAATACGGTCCAGGAACCTTTTTTCAGGCTCAATTTTAATTCCGTCCAGGAACCTTTTTTCCAGCTCAATTTAAATTCTGTCCAGGAACCTTTTTTTTTTCGACTCAATTTAAATTCCGTCCAGGAACCTTTTTTCCAGCTAAATTTAAATTCCGTCCAGGAACCTTTTTTCCTACTCAATTTAAATTCCGTCCTGGAACCTTTTTTCCTACTCAATTTAAATTCCGTCCAGGAACCTTTTTTCCGGCTCAATTTAAATTCTGTCCAGGAACCTTTTTTTTTTCGACTCAATTTAAATTCCGTCCAGGAACCTTTTTTCCAGCTAAATTTAAATTCCGTCCAGGAACCTTTTTTCCGACTCAATTTAAATTCCGTCCAGGAACCTTTTTTCAGGCTCAATTTGAATACGGTCCGGGAACTTTTTTCCGAATCAATTCAAATTCAGTCCAGGAGCCTCTTTCCAATTAAACAATACGCAACTTGGACCGAATTTAATATTAAGAGAGAGAAAAGGTTCCGGTCCAGCAGCAGAACCCAATTGAACCCATTAGAATTTATGGGTTCCTGGACCTTTAACAAGCCTGGATTTTGAACACAAAGAACTCTAAAACCAATCTTACGTCACTCTTTCTCTCTCTTTCCAAAAATAAGAAACGGAAGAGTAAGAGAAAGACAAAGAAGAAGAGAAACAAAAACAGAGAATTTCTTTATTTTCTCTAACTCTTTCATTCTGTCTTTCGATCTCTCTATCTTCCTCTCTAAAGATCTAATAATGTCTACGTTGTTAGATTAGGAGGCCAGGATTAGTAACAGATTTTCACGCTAGATGTCTCTGAAGACAGAGTCGTTTGAAATAAAGTCGTTACACCCCAGAACTGGCCATGATTTGATTTTGATTATTTAGCGCCGCTCTTCTGCCACTTTTGGTTAATTGCAACGATGGGGATGTGTGATGACACGACAATATTGATGAATGTCCAGGCCAGGATTTGAACCCGGGACACCTGGAGTCGCAGCGCGCTGTGCTAACCACTAGGTCACGGATGTCGCCAGAACTGTCGAAGACTGTAGCTATATCGAAAATATACCACCATAACTCTTACTTCGGAAAGTAACTTTACAAAGAAGTAATAGAGTTACTCAACTAGCGTAAATCTTGAAAACAATTAATCTGCATCTAAGGGTGAATCAGTATCAGTGTAGTAAAAATATAAAAAAAGTCACCAAAAGTAATGAGATCATAAGTAATGAGATTGCAACCTTGTTTATCGTGCAATAACGGTGCGGTGAGATCAATATATTAAGATTTTGCAATGCACTCAGAGCTAGGAAATTAATTGGCAAAATTCAATTACGTAAAAGCATATACCTAGGGAGCAATTGCGTCTTGTTAATTGCGGGTGGTTAAGATAATCAGTAAATGCAAGCAATCCAATGAAATGCAATGGTAGAAATTAAACAGGGTGTCGCTGCGAGGGAGGGTGATGGTGAACACTTAAGGGAGATGGGTTACTTGTTAACAACTAAAATGCTTCCAATTATGCTTCACTTATTCAGTACATACAGGGTGTTCATCAAGTCCCGGTACCATTACAAAAAGCATAGCTCGGAAACTACACGCAATAGATTGTAAAATGACGGTTTGTTTACTATTGTTGCAGGTGTGATTAACCAAAATGACACTACAACAGAATGCACAATGCGTGCTGTGGTTTGCTGAGTACAAATCACTCAGGCTTAGCAACCAAATGACCTATTCCCTGGCCACCGCGCTCTCCTAATATCACACCCTTGGATTATTTCTTCTGGGGGTATGTCAAAGATTGTGTTTACCGCACTCCTGATCCAGATGTTGCTACTCTTCGAAGAAGAATAACGGAGAGTATCCTGTTACTGGTGATATGCTGGGGCGTGTATGGGCAGAAGTGGATTACCACCTTGATGTTCTGAGAGCAACTAGAGGGGCGCACATTGAGGTGTATGGCATATAAACGTGGAGAGTTGTAGCTCATTTTGCAATCAACGGCATTGTTCTATTGCATGTAGTTTCCGAGCTATGTTTTCTTGTAATGGTACGGGGACTTTATGAACACCCTGTATTTTGTGAATATTGCTCACAGATAATGTTACATTGAATTGTGGTTTAGGAATATTGCATTACATGAAGTGTGGCAATGCTCGCAGTTACCCAGCGTCGTGAGGTAATCGTGTTGATATTACATAAAAATTGTATTATGTCACTTCTTAAGAGGTCGATATAACTTCAAGATCAAGAAAACCTGTATACCATTTCTACACATCAGTTTTGTAACCTTGAAGATTATATGAAACATAATAAAAGCCAAAATATAAACACTGTCGGGCAATAAAACATAAAACAAACAGTTGAAATAATTCACACACAGTTTATATATTATACAGGGTGTCATTTTAATGGCGCCCACGGACCACGGAAACGTATAGAGGACATCAAAACAAACAACTTTTCTCAGTAACATTTTTCTCATTGGTGCGTCGTTTCGGTGCTACAGTCGTTCAAAAAAGCCTTTTTTGCCACCTGAATGCTGGCAACCACACACAACATTTGATTGCATTTGTGATGTCATATCCCGTCGTGAAGCGATGCGTTCCAGGGTTGCCAGGAACACACATACTCTGTGAAGAATGACATAGCTACAATCAGCCACATTATGTACCGTAAAACAAAACGAGAAAACACATTCTGTAACCTAACAGGAAAACAAACGATACGAAAAATGGTAAAAAATAAATAGAATTCAAAACGAGAAAACACGTTCTGTAACCTAACAGGAACAAAACAAACGATACGAAAAATGGTAAAAAATAAATAGAATTCAAATGGAAGTGGTCATATCGAATTTTGTCTCAGCTTACATGTCAAATATGTGCAAATCTAGTTACCAAGTTGGCATCTACAATTTAGTCTATCCACTTCGTCCTTCTGATACTAGTTGTCTGTGACACATTGAACAGATGACAAAATAGAAATGAAAGAACTCAAAATTCCAAAGGTAAGCAACAGATAATATAATGTATATCCAGAGCATTATGAGGCAAGTGGGAAAAATGATTGAAAATACAGGGATATAGTAAGTAGTAGTAATACAAGCTCTAGGACGACTATTTTTTTATCTACGCACCGGATATACATGTATTAGTTTGCAAATGTGAACAGGGTAGTATAATCGGTACTGATTCATCATTAGATTGTTACTGTGGTTGTACTTGTTTTAGCCGTAATGTAACAACGTTAACCTCGGATACTTCCGTTATCAGCACAAAAGTACCGCATGGCATCTGGATACAAACCTGTAGATATCAACCTTGCAACGAGATTTGCAAATATTTGACATGTAGTTGGACGTAAACAGCCACGTGTAAGCTGTAAGTCCAATAAAATTTATTGTGGTTGGTATTTTAGATGTAAGCTGAGACAAAATCCGACATTGACATTTCATTTTGAATACGTGTTTTACCATTTCTTATATCGTTGAGTGCTGATCTTCTGGCTGGTAGGTTATGATGTTCGGTCTGCTGGACACGTTTCTCGCTTCGTTTTACAGCTAATAATGTGGTTGGTAGTTTGTCATTTTTCACAAAATTTGTGTGTTCCTTGCAATCCTGCCGTGCACTGTTTTGCCGCAGGATATGACGTTACAGGTACGATCAAATGTTGTGTTGGGTTGCCAGCACCCAGGCGGCAAAACGGTCTTTCTTGAACGGCTGTAGCGTCGAATCGACGCACCAACGAGAAAAATGTTACTGGGAAAAGTTGTTTGTTTTGATGTCCTCTATACGAATCTGTGGTCCGTGGGCGCCATTAAAATGACACCCTGTATATCTCAATATACAATCGTCGTTAATGTGAATCAATTGAGGAAGAACTTTCATTGAACAGCACGAGATAATGGCGAATACCAGGATCACGACTGTTCACAATTACTCCAAAACTTGCCATTTACTTTATTCAATGCAAAGAAATACAGAAACCTCCTTCCGAAAATTATAAACAACTTAAAACAAACGCAAGAAAACTGTTTCACTAGTGAACAACAGCTTCCACAGTAGCCTACTGGCTTGCGATACAAGACAAGTATCTCCAGTACGGAAGATGGCAGCACCAATCAAGCCTTCTTGAAACTTGGTAGTTTCATACTTGTGCGTTCGCGAATACACCTCGTTCACCATTACGCCACTCTCTCTTACAATATTGACAAATTTTTACAGCGTGTAAAGAATATCAAAATGAAGCTTGAAAACGGCAATTTGCATCCTGTATGAATGCATCCAAGCTGTACAAACTCACGGTTGCCACTGGCGTCGATTTTTTCTGTCGGATAATATAACAGACTAAAGGATAAAGTAACATATTGAAACAATATTATGGCAGAAGACTGTCTAAGATCAACTGGTATATGTCATACATAGTACACGATTCCCCCAGAAATTCATGATATTCTTTGTTTCTTTCATTAATCGCCAAGAACTGTAGACTATATTCCACTTACATAATAAGCTCTAGTGCATTGTCTTGGTTTATTTCTGCTATTTTAAAACAGTCAGATAATTATGCTCATCCCTGTATTAAGATTTTCGCAATCTGGACTGGCCGACATTGTGACAAATCACAAAAGCACGGCTCATTATACAGCGACATCTCTTGTCTCTTTCCACATTGACCTAAAGGTTACCTAAAGACTGCATCATTAGTTACATCTTTTCGCCTTCTTGGAGGAAATCCCCTTGAGGAAACCGCTCGAAAAGATTTGGAGAGAAACTAACAACCCTTCGTCTTGGGTGCGAGGCCCCTTGGTGCCCGAGGAACCGTAATGGAACAGAAGAAAGAAAGGGCGGGAATCCTTTGTTCGGACGCTCCAAAGGCGGTTCTTGCCAATTGGCTGCACTTCTTTTGATGCTCTTTTGTCCTAGTTTCTCCCTTTCAGTTCCACCCTCTTCGTAATGGTAGCCAGTGGCGTGCATGGAAATTTATTAAAGGCGAATGCTTCAGTAATGACTGAAAGTCTTATGTATAACAAATTGGAAATTCTACGTTGGATTTAACCATGGCTCTAGAGCACAGCGGGTCGGCTTCGTATAAAGTAGAGGGTGGGGCAGTATTTCCCACATTATACGAATGCGAATTAACAGGAGTGGGTGCGGGGAATTCCCCCCACAAAATTTTATATCCGGCAAAAGAGAATTACCTTTATCCCTGCCAGGGGTGGTTTATCCCCTAAAGGTTTGAAAGCATGCAGTATACCATTCCTTAACTACATAACAAACAAACAGCAACAAACAAAATCATTTGTGTCCGTTAACGGTCCAGTCATCAAAAATTTCCCTGCCAAAAAGTATGCAGCCGTGTGGATTAGAAAAGGACACCATTCTGAAACTGACGAACCTCACTGAGCTGAGAAAACAGCAGGCTGTTTCCCACTTAAGTTTTCATGGAATAGTGCTGATATTTTACAAGTATTAAAGCTCTCACAATAAATTTGTAGGTAGATTAGATGGACATTAAATTTAAACTCAATAAATGAAAAAAACTCGTTGCGCAACAGCCCTTGAGGGCCAGGGAACTTAGTAATAGAAATATTCGGTGTTACTAATTAGAAAGCTCTTTTTGTGCATGAGTTTTGGATTTCTTGGAATGTACATATAATTGTAAAGGATCAGAGCCTACATTGTCTATTGCCCAGCAGCATAAGAATGAAGAACAAATAACTCTTTTGTCAGAGAA
Source organism: Lepisma saccharinum (assembly GCF_977018435.1). Classification (NCBI taxonomy): domain Eukaryota; kingdom Metazoa; phylum Arthropoda; class Insecta; order Zygentoma; family Lepismatidae; genus Lepisma; species Lepisma saccharinum. The sequence goes on along the minus strand of NC_139255.1, from coordinate 45,078,171 downwards.
GATAAATCGCCTGGTGGATGAAGCAGAGCAGATGGGGATCCAAGGAAACGTGGAGAAAGCCCAGGGACTGATGAAGCTGTGTGACCAGCTGAAGGAAGAAAGGGAACAACTCAGACGTCAGAATGAGAACAGTCATTGGCAACAAGTAAGTACTTGCATTTGCTACTGATCCAATAGATTCTGGTATCTAGTAGGTGTATGCAAAATGATTTTGTTTTACCTCGGACAGGTAATGAATAAAAACACTGTATCTTGGATTTTTTTTTTTTCAATTTTGTGGCAGTCTGGAAATTTTTGGGATAGGGTATGTTCAAGATACCCTGACACTGAAAATATTGAATTGTATGTATTATTTCTCCCTGAAGTGCTTCTTTTTGTATTTCTGCTATGAATATTGCAAATTAGCAAGAAATTTCTGACACTTGTAGTGCATAAAAGAGATTTTATCATTTTTAATTAAGAGTTTAAAGTGGTTGGGAAAGTAATTGCTTACATTCCCAAGTGTTTCAAATCAATGGAGATACATTAGTTCGCAACATCGTTGTCATGCAGTGTAATTTCTAAATACAAAATATAGAAATTTTGGTGTGTATGTATGTGTCTTGTGTTGTAGTTGTGCTGTCTAATTTGTTTGTGTTTGTCTTGTGTAGTAGTTGTGGTGTGTTTGTGTTTATATTGTGTTATAGTTGTGAAGTGTTTGTGTGTGTCTTGTGTAGTAGTTGTGCTGTCTAATGTGTTTGTGTTTGTCTTGTGTAGTAATTGTGCTGTCTAATGTGTTTGTGTTTGTCTTGTGTAGTAGTTCCTCCATTCATATTGGGGGTTAGGCGTAGAGCTGACAACTCTGCACTGTAAAAAGCCATGTCAAGAATCAGCAATATAAGGCCATGGATGTTCCCAAGGTAAAATATTCCGGAGGTAAAATAGTCCCCCGTTCGGATCTCCGGGTGGGGACTACTTTGGGAGGTCCCTGGACTAAGGATAAGATCTACGTTAGGAATAAGAAAAATATTAAATTAGGCACCTGGAATGTTCTGAGCCTTTACCGGCCTGGGGCATTTCAGTGTACAGTTAATGAGATAGTCAAGTATAAATTAGATGTAGTAGCTGTCCAGGAAGTTAGGTGGCCAGGAGAAGGGAATTGTAAAACTAAAAATTATACTTTTTTCTATGGTGGTACTGAAAATCATAATTTTGGAACAGGCTTTTTCATAAATAATAGAATTATCTCGGCTCTTAAAACAATAGAATTTATTAATGATAGGATATCATATGCAGTTTTACAGGGTAGGTGGTGTAAAATTATTTTAATAAACATACATGCACCAACGGAAGATAAAAATGATAATACTAAAGATGATTTTTATACAGAGTTAGAACAGGTCTTTGATAAATTTTCTCAGTATGATATGAAAATTCTGTTAGGTGACTGTAATGCACAGATTGGGAAAGAAGAGACATTTAAACCCACGATTGGTAAAGAAAGTCTTCATGAATTAAGTAATGATAATGGTATAAGATTGATTACTTTTGCAACCTCAAAGAATTTAATTGTGAAAAGTACCACTTTTAAACATAAAGATATCCATAAATATACCTGGTCTTCTCCAGATGGTAAAACTCATAATCAGATAGATCATATTCTCATTGATAAGAGAAGGCATACTAGTATAATTGACGTTCGTACACATAGAGGTGCTGACTGTGCCAGTGACCATTATTTAGTAATTGCTAAATTAAGAGAAAGACTCTCAGTGATAAATCATAAGCAACAAAATCTAAAAGTTCTAAAATTTGATACAGGAAAGTTTACTGATGAAAGAATTAAGAAAGATTACCAAATTAAACTGTCAAATAGATTTGATGTTTTGCAGGATTTAAATGATGATGAAAATATAAATGAAACAGACGTAAATAAGAATTGGGAGCACATACGTAATGCAATAGAATCAGCAGCTAAAGAAAGTATAGGATACCATAAACCGAGAAAAAGTAAGCCATGGTTTGATAATGAATGTCATAATCTAATAGAAATAAGAAATCAGGCTAGACTTAGGTGGTTAAATAACTCTGATGATACAAATCTAAACAATTATAATAGAATAAAGCGAGAAGTTAACCGCACGTTTAGAAGTAAAAAAAGAGATTACTTGAAAAGCAAAATTAACGAAATTGAAACAAACAGCAAAAATAAAAATATCAGAGATTTATATAAAGGTGTAAATGAGTTTAGAAAGGGGTGGCAACCTAAAGTAAACTTGATAAAAGATAAAGACGGTGATTTTCTAGCTGACCCAAGCGATATTCTAAATAGATGGAAGAACTACTTTAATGACCTTTTAAACGTCCATGTAGGAGATAAATCGGAAGTGAATGAAGTACACACAGCAGAACCTTTAGTCCCAGAACCTAAATTGACTGAAGTTAAAGATGCTATTAAAAGGCTAAAGAATAACAAAGCACCTGGCATTGATTTAATACCAGCTGAGTTAATTAAATATGGTGGAAATTCATTAATTTGTCAAATTCATAAATTAATTTGTTTAATATGGAATAAAGAAGAAATCCCTCAACAGTGGAAAGAATCCATAATTGTTCCTGTGTTTAAAAAAGGTGATAAAATGAACTGCAATAATTACCGTGGAATTTCTCTACTCTCAACAACATATAAAATATTATCTAACATTCTTTTAACAAGACTAACCCCATATGCTAATGAAATTATAGGTGATTATCAATGTGGATTTAAACGCAACAGATCAACTACAGATCAAATTTTTCACATCAGACAGACACTTGAAAAAAAGTGGGAATATAATCAAAATGTCCATCAGCTATTCATTGATTTCAAAAAAGCATATGATTCGGTCAAAAGAGATAAATTATATAATATATTAGTAGCGTTTGGAATACCTAAGAAGCTTGTTAGTATGATAAAAATATGCACCAGTGAAACAGAAAGTAAAATTCGTGTGGGTATTAATATGTCTGACAAATTTACAATTCATGATGGGTTAAAACAAGGAGATGCATTATCTCCATTGCTCTTTAATTTTGCCTTAGAATATGCTGTTAGGAAGGTAAACGAAACTAAAGAAGGACTAAAATTAAATGGTGTGACTCAGTTGTTAGCATATGCAGATGATGTAGACTTACTGGGGGATGATGTGAATACAATTAAGAATAATGCTAAAATATTTTTCAAAACTGCTAAAGAGATAGGTTTGGAAGTTAACAAAGAGAAAACTAAATATATGCTTACAGGCCGAAACCAAGTGTTAGGTAATAATCAAAATCTAATTATTGATAACAACTCGTTTGAAACAGTTTCCAAATTCAAATACTTAGGAGTAATATTAACAAATGAAAATTACATTAAAGAGGAAATAAAAAGTAGGCTTAATTCAGGAAATGCATGTTACTTCTCTCTTCATAAACTTTTGTCTTCTCGTTTAATATCTAAGAATCTAAAAGTTAAAATATACAAAACCGTAATTTTGCCTGTAGTATTATATGGGTGTAAAACTTGGTCCCTTACATTGAAAGAGGAACATAAATTGAGAGTATTTGAAAATAGGATCCTTAGGAAAATATTTGGACCTAAAAGGGATGAGGAGACAGGTGAGTGGAGAAGGTTACATAATTTAGAACTACATAATTTGTATTCATGTCCAGATATTATTAGAATAATTAAATCAAGAAGACTTAGGTGGGCAGGCCATGTGGCACGAATGGGAGAGGAAAGAGGAGTTTACAAGGTTCTTGTTGGGAAACCTGATGGTAAGAGACCTGCAGGAAGGCCAAGACGAAGATGGAGGGACAACGTTGAGATGGACCTAAAGGAAATCGGTAGGGATGGAAAAGAGTATATAGATCTTGCTCAAGATAGGGACAGATGGAAGGCCTGTGTTGCTGCAGCCATGAACCTTCGGGTTTAAGAAGGCTAGGGAGTTAGTTAGTTAGTACATATAATTGTTTCTAAAGTATGTGCAAATGTTATCATAAGCTTCTAAGGACCTAGGTTAAAAACAATTTTCTAATGTACTTAGAATCGCAAAGCAATAGTTCAGTTACCATGTATAAATTTGCTGTTGTTGTTGATTTTACTTCGCTTCTTGTGCCACTTTTTGGCTAATTTGCGAAGATGAGGATGAGTGATGACATGATGAAATTGATGAATGGACACTCACAAATATCCATGCCCAGGCATGTATATAAATAGTTATTTTTGACGGGTGAAATAAACATAGCACCCTTACTATGGTAAGCTCTGCACCCCATAGGCACCACAAGATTGCAGAGCCTGGAGTCGATGACTAAATTTCACCAATGGACTCGCCCGCAAAAATAAAAACAAAAACCGGGCAACAACCATGACGCATTGTAGCGAATTTTACATTGATTGACAGTTCTGAGCGACGTGCCTAATGCGAAATCTCTTTGAGATAATCGAGACAAACCTTGTGGTTTTACAACTCAGCCTCGGTTTATCCATAGCTAACGGTCGGAACGAAACTATTACATTTAGATACCACATGCGGGTCTCCGGACAATTGAAACGTGAGGGCTTGGTTAATGCTCCTTGATAACCTTGTACCCAATAACTCTAGTTAAGCTCCGGTTTAACTAACCAGCATTGGCGTGATCTTCCACATCATCAAAAATCACAAATTTAGTGCCAGGAAAGCATCAATAAAAAATAAAGTAAATGTAGGTATATTAACAAAAACCATATTTATTTCACTGAAGTAATTAGAATACATTTCGTTGTTATATCGCGTTCGCAAATACCTTCTTTACTTTTGCTTTCTCATGAAATTTGGAAAGAAATATGTGGATACTAAACTGCCCGACATCTATATTAAATTAATTACAACAGCCATGATTCCTAGGTTTGAATACTGGTGAATTCATCTTCATTGTAAGCATATCACAGATGTAAACATTGGCGCGTTTAGAGGGAGGGCCACGGGGCACATGCCTCTCCGAAAGAAAATAATTAAATATTATAAATTGCATTGACAGCATAATATAACAAACAAAAAAATATTCAAACATCCCTTTTCCAGATAGTAAAAGAAGAAATCAAAGTTTACCACATATACATAAATAGGAATTACAGTAAAACCTCGTTAATCCGGACTAATGTGGGGGATAAGTTGACCGGTTTAACGAAAGTCCGGATTAACTGAAATAACCTAAAAGAACAGTAGAAAGTGCATTAAAACTCCGTTTATAGCAAGGAAACACGTTTAGTATGGTGTATTTAAAGGGCATATGCCTAAGTATACTATACAGTACAGTACAAAGTCTACGGGAAACAGAATTTCATCAGTGGTTGACTGCCTTCTCTTTGGGGAGTTCTCTTGTTGACTTCTAGCCACATTTAAAACGTTGCATTCTGCTTTTTTTTCTGTCTGGATTAAGCTAAGTCCGGCTAATCTAGGTCTGGATTAACGAGGTTTTACTGTATATTTACCAGACACTTGTCGACACCGGAAATTGAATACGGAACTTTTTGGTAACAACGCAATAATGTTTACTAATGGATTCAAAGCAAAAGCATTCAACTTCAAATATTTCCAAAGTTTATCACTTTCTATAATTATTGTTAATACACATAGCCTTATAATGAAGGGTCCTTGGGTTCGTTCCCTGGTGAAGGTACAGTGTAAGCACTCCCAATTAGTTTATCTGAACACAGCTTTGACCTACAACGAACTCTTGAAATGATCGTGATGTAAATATTAAATACACATATGTATTACAATTTTCAGCATGTCGAAAAATTTGCACATTAAATCTGCAGTGTTGTTACAGCATATTTTGGGCCCTCTCAGAAAAAAAATTGTAGATCCGCTTATAGATATAAACCATTTAGAAACTGTTTCTATGTTATGGAGGCTTAAAACTTCACTAAATTGCCCATTTAATATCTTCCTGACCTCTTAATACTTTAACGTGGAATAACTACACCTCACATTTTATGTTCTTAACCTGTTTTGTTCTTTACAGCTAAATAAGAAATAACAATTTACGTCAGGGTTTCATTAAAAACTCAACAACTTTGAAGTTTTAGAGTTTAGCCTATTTTATTTATTTATTTATTTATTAAACACTACAGGAAAATGCCCAGATACAGTGCTTTGAGGTTAAATTCTGAGTTACGTTCACATACATATTGACATAACAAGTAATTAAGAATTGGAAATAGAAAATAAAAACAATAAGAGAAGATACTATAAAAAGGAACAGAATAATCGTTACGTAACAACAATATATAATGCAAGGGTGGTATATCATAAAGTATACAACATATTTGGTTACAATGCTATTATACATGGTTCACATAACATGTTTGCTTTCAGGTGTAAATAGATCAATGTCAGGGGTATTATTACAGAATATATTGTACAACACGCACATCCTCCTAATGGGATCTGTTTCGGCCATCCTGGTTCTACCGCGTGAAATTTGGAAGAGGTCATTTCTGGGTCTTAATTTTGAGTATGGAACATAAAAGTTTATTTTTGCGAGAAGTGCGGAGGAGTCTGTTTTTCCATTGACAAGTTTGGAAAGGAAAGTTAACCGGTGCATCTGTCTTCTTTTTTCAAGGGACGGAACACAGCATGGCTTGTTTGAACCTATTGAATCAAACCTTTTTTAGGACTTTTTGTACAGGTTGTACAGAATTTTTACATCACGCCGATGTATTTGTTCTGTTTGGTGACGAAAAATTCAATGACTCACTTGTTTGAAACATACTCTCTGCCAATTTCCCATCCTACAAGTCCATGACGGTTTCTCAAGCTCGAAACAAAGCAAAATGTCCGCCACCATTGTTACCTGACTAGGGATTTCGTAAGGGTATGTCTACTGTTTAGTTGCCAGTCCTCATTTGTCATCTTTTTCTGCATTTGGCGTTCGTTTCCTTTAAGAACACTGGACCAAAAGGGGGGTTAAGATCCCACCAACCCTATCTTTGGGCACGCCATTCACTGCACAGTCTGTCAGTGCTTTGTGGCATTCACGCCTTCCGAAGTAACAATTCAGTATTCAAATTTGCACCATTGACTATGTTCCTGTTGAAAGACCATTCTCATGTTATAAGATGATCCTTACAGACAAAAGGCGGAGTTTGGCTGTCGATAACATAAAAAAGACGGTTATGTAATTCATTCTTCATATCAACATATAACTCTTGCTAACAGTACGTGTAGTATTATAATAAAGTGTGAAAACGCTGTGTGGAAATGAAAATTTGGTTACAAAATTAATATTTAGTGTTTATATAAATATACAACAGTAGTGTAATTGATGATACAACCAGCCCACTTATAGCGTACAAATGATGAGCCCCCCTCAAGCAGATTTGGCCACACTTAAACCTAGCTCAACATGCCCATATGAGTTTTTTGCTCAAGTGTAGCACCCCGTCTAATCCAAGATTTTTGTAAAAATGCCCGAAGCTACAGTGTACAAATGATGAGCCCCCCTCAAGCAGATTTGGCTACACTTAAACCTAGCTCAACATGCCCATATAAGTTTTGTGCTCAAGTGTAGCACCCCGTCTAATCCAAGATTTTTCTAAAATTCCCGAAACTACAGTGTACAAATGATGAGCCCCCTCAGATTGATTTGCCCATACTTACAAAAGTTGCATCAGCCAGATTGTTGTCCATAAATTTGTTAAAAATATGTCCCTCTTGATATTTTTTTTGGATACACTTAAAACTAAGCTAAGATACATCCACACCCACACCCACACACATACACGCACACACCTACCCACACACATACATGCCTACTTCTGGTTTATTTCTATTGCATCATGCTGTGCAACAAATTATTATCCAATAAATTATTATGCATGTGTTGTTTTCTGATTGGTTAATTATGAAATAATGTGATGATGTGTTATATTCTGATTGCTTTATTGTTTCAGATGTTTTAATCCGTGCTTAGGGTATATAAAGAGATTTTGCGCTACTCCTCAGCCAGTATTGTGAGAGTGGCTGAGGAGAACAGATGTGTTGTTACAGTGCTTCTCATACTTACAGGCCTGTTTGGTTTAATTCTTATTATTCATATTAAATATATTTCTGGTATATTGAACAAGAGGGCTTATATTTTGTATAAAAAATCTGATATTTCTTACATCCACCTTGTTTGTTGTAATCCACTCATATTTAGAGTCAGGCTTATATTTGTCCCAGCCTGTTGTACAAAAATCAATACATAACACAGCGCTAGGTCATTGCCTTTCTAGAACATGCATGTCTGTGCAGGCATTTGCGGAAGGTCAGTGTAGATCAATATTTATTCTCTTTTTCCACTTGCAGGCTATTGGCTTTACAACCTGTCATAATAAGCATAGAATTTTGGTTTAAAACCCAAAAAAAATTTATATAATAAACCGAGGATAAAAATTAACAATATTAACATATTAAATATACACAAGAAATAAACAAAGCACACAGCTGAACAAAATATATATATATATTAAGTATAAAATTTTGAATTGAACCCCAGGAAATCTTATATAATAAACCAACAACAAAAAATGCCAAATCAAAAATATTGCAATCAGTGTAATAAAAATATATCCAGCCCCAATTGGGCCAGACACCAAAAGAATTGTAACCCAGGCAAATTCAGAACTCCCACTAAAATATGTTCTAAATGCAATAAAATATTTAGCAAGGCATATTTCAATAGACATGTGGGCTCTTGTTCTGTACAGTCATCAACATTGCCCCCTCAACCATCTACATCTGGTCTGAAAAGAAAGCATGAAACACCTGTTAATGCTGGACCGGCAAAGCAGCCACGCTATGAACCCATCCATAGCAGTTTTAATGGGCAATTAAGGGATCACCGGTTTGTATCAGAGCCAAGATGTGACATTAAGAATTTTTTGAAGAGTATAAATCCAGATGTGCAGGCAATTCTAAATGCACAAAATGGCTCTTATAAGCTGTCTCTCAAATTGTTTACACAATATAAGAAGCCAAAAGGCATAAAATTTACACAGCCCCACATAACAGAAACTGTACCTGTATATTCAAATGCAAATTTAGATAAAATAATAAGCAGTTTGATAGATCAATTGAATATTAAACACTGAATTTGCAGCAAAAGAGTCTGGATGGAGCCTATGCGGTTCTCCACACAAGTTATATGTTAATATTTCTGAATTCAGCCCATTACAAGGTTCCACTTATGTGCCATTACCTGCAAATATCAAAAACAAAACAGACGTGGTTAATATAAAAAATAATGACCAGAAATGCTTTTTGTGGTGTATTTTAGCTGCTTTGTATCCAGTTTCAAAGAATCCTCAGCGAATAACTTTTTATAAACAACATGAACATGATTTTGACGAGGCAATGGAGGGTTTAGAATATCCAATGTCTGTTCAGAATATTCATAAATTTGAAAAAAAGGCCAGGCACATCAATGGCAAACAATTATCTATTAATGTATTTACTTCTACTGGCCGTGACAATTGCTTGATAGATCCTCTCAGAATCAGTACACTTGATGATGAATCTGCAATTCCGATTGATCTGCTCTTAATTAAAGGGGATGGCACAAATCATTACACTCTGATACATAATCTTGAAGCTTTAGTTAGAACACAACTAGACAAAACTCATAGAATATTCAAGTTGTGCAGAAGATGTTTGTCTGTATTTGATGGTCAAAAAATGGTGAAAGGGGTTCGGGAAGAGAATGCAGAAATTGCTAAAAACAAGTTAATTGAGCATCTGAAATACTGTGGCAACCATAAACCTGTTCATATGGAGATGCCAATGCCAAGTGAAAATGCAAAATTCAAAAAATTTGAAGCCTTGTTGGAACACCCAGCATATATAGTGTGTGATTTTGAATCAAATCTCAAACCCCTTGCATTCTGCAGCCCAGACCCTGAGGAATCTTCAATTACATCATATCAATTACATGAACCTTCCAGCTTTTATTATGTGGTTGTACAGGGTGGTGTGGTTAGTAAAGAATATTTATACATGGGAGCAGATGCCATCAAAGAATTTGCACAAAGAATAGAAAATGAGTGCCATGACATAGCATCTAATGTCTTATTAAAATCAAAACCCATGTTGCCTTTAACAGAGAAACAGAATGAAGATTTCAACAATGCAGAAAAATGCCCTGTATGTGATTCTGAATTTTCAGATGCAAATATCAAGGTGAAACACCATTATCATACAAATGGTAAATTCTTAATGGCCCTGTGTAATAGCTGCAATATTAAGATCCAGAGACCAAAATTTGTCCCCATATTTTGCCATGGTGCATCCAATTATGATTTTCATCATTTGATCAGGTACGAGGGGTTTAACAAGCAGAAAATAAATATTTTAGCTGAAAATGATGAGAAATATATTGCCATTAACAAAATAATTAAAGTTAATGGTGTTTCTATTCACTTAAGATTTCTTGATTCCTACAGAATTTTATCGGCTAGCCTGGCTACACTGGCCACTCAATTATCTGATGATCAATTCAAAATCACATGTGCTTTGTTTCCAAATCAGGAGCTGAAATTAATTAGGCGGAAGGGTGTATATCCATATGATTATGTTACAGATTTTTCTAAATTTGATGAGTGTTCTCTGCCACCACAACAAGAGTTTTACAGCAAAATCAGAGGATCTGGAATCACTGATGAAGATTATCACCATGCCCAATTGATGTGGAACAATTTAAAATGCCAGACATTTGGTGATTATCACAGGGCTTATTTAAAACTTGATGTGACACTTTTAGCTGATATACTGCAAGCATTCAGAAAATCTTCCATGCAAAATTATAAGCTGGATCCAATGTATTTTTACAGTGCTCCGGGCCTAGCATGGTCTTCAATGTTTTTGAACACTAAAATGCAATTGGATCTGATCCAAGATCAAGATATGTATCTGTTTATGGAACAATGTATAAGAGGAGGCATGGTGCAATGTTCTCAGAGATATGCCAGAGCAAATAACAAATATATTCCTGATTATGATCCAGCATTGCCATCAAATTAGATACTGTATGTAGATGCAAACAGCCTCTATGGTTATGCCATGATGGATAAATTGCCATATGCAGGGCTTGAGTGGGTCGAAGATTTCAATATTGAAGATCTTAAGGATTTTGATGACAGTCACTATGGCCTGTTCTTAGAGGTGTATCTGACAATTCCTGATGATTTACACAACAAATTTTCTGATCTGCCCCCAATTCCTGAGGTTAAGTGTTCACCTGGCTCTAAACAGAAGAAATTGATGATGACTCTAGAGCCGAAACAGGATTATGTCATATATTACAAAAACCTCCAGTTCCTGATGAATCATGGTGTTCAAGTGACCAAAGTTGGAAAAGTTTTGAGGTTCAGGCACTCAAGATGGTTGAAGCCATATATTGATACAAACACAGAGCTTCGAACATCTGCAATGAGCCAATTTGATAAATCTTTGTTTAAATTGATGGTAAATTCAGTGTATGGCAAAACAATTGAAAATGTCAGAAAACATATCGATGTTAAAATAATTACTGACCCCAGCCGGAGCAAAAAATTGATTGCAAAGCCTAATTTCAATTACAGAAGAATTTATGATGAAAATATGGCACTCTTCAACATGAAAAAAACAAATATTAAATTTGATAAGCCTATTTATGTAGGGGCTGTGATATTGGAATTGGCCAAATTACACATGTTAAAATTGTATTATGATGTGTTGAAACCTTTTTATGGTGATTGTGTAAAATTGATGTACATGGACACAGATAGTTTTGTTCTTGATATTCAAACAGAAGATGTTTATCAAGATATTGCACAGCCTGAATTGTTTAAATATTTTGATACCACTGAACATTCAAAAATTAAACCCCGCAACAAAAAGGTGCCTGGCAAGTTAAAAGATGAGACACTTGGTGATGTTATTGTGGCATTTGCTGGGTTAAGGGCCAAGATGTACAGTTTTGAAACATGTAGTGGTGTTGTTGCCAAAAAAGCCAAGGGCATTGGCAGAGTAACTGTGGACAAAGAGCTTGAATTTGAGGATTACAAAAATTGTCTCAAATCATATAGCACAATCAGAACATCAGAAAATAGAATTCAGAGTGTGGATCACTTATTGACTAGCAATATTGTAAGAAAAGTGGCTCTGGACCCACATGATGATAAGAGATGTATTTTATCATGTGGCATACATACTCTACCATGGGGTCATTGTGATTTGAAACATAGCAATCAATGCCCAATTACAGAGCATGATTTGAAATAAATAAACATGCCTATGAACTTATTTGGGTTCAAAAAACAGGCTATTATGGAGCTGCCAACACCACAACCCTCTTCTGATATGTTATCTAAACTAAGTGCTTTGTTAATTATTCATCTGAACAGCATACTTACAGATGTTGATGATGAAACGGGTAAAACATTGTACATATTTAACAATAATTTAAATCATTACCAATTACCTGTAGGTGGTCAATTGCAATTTATTACAACCCCTGAGGGTAATGTCAAGATTTCAGTGGGGAGAAATATTTATAGAATTAAGCACTCAAACATGATTTCTGGCACTGTATATACTGTTTCTGCTGGTGACTGCTTATATATTGAGGTCCCTGGATCCTATGACAAGCTTATACCCTTTTTTATAGAATTAAGAATCAGATATTCAATAATAAATAACCACTAAACCAAAAATGCCTAATGATATATTTGGCCATACAAGACATGAAGATCACAGTGATGAGATTATGATGCTTCATGTCAGAGTCAAGAAATTAAGAAGTGATTTACAAGCTTTACAAACCACACTCAATGCCAGTCTTCAATTAGAAATTACAAATTTACAATCACAATGCATGGACCCTCTTCTTAAAATTGACTCAGAACTCAAAGTGCTGCTTCAGAAATATACTGACCTGGCCACATTGGATAATTTTCAAAGTTTAGAAGAAGCTGTAGCAGCTCTTCAAGCCAAATTTAAGACCCAGGCTAACAACTCTGAGCAATTGAAACAACAATTAGAGGAACAGATAAATAATGTCCAGACACAGCTCCAAACAATTGTCAAAAGCATAAAATCACAAGAAGATTTTGATCTAGTGATTTCCACTCTAAAAGAACAGATTCAATCACTCCAGATACCTAATCTGGACCCCCTGAACAATGCCATAGCCGAGGTTAAAGAAAAAATTGAGACACTTGAAAATTTTATGAACAACTTGCCATCTTCTGATGCTTTGAGTGCAATAACTCGGAGTGTTGCCAACATTAAGCTGCAACTTGAAACATATGAAGATTTTGGAAAAATTCAAAGTACCATAACCCATCTTGAGGGTACAATAGCAGCAGTGCAAAGTGATTTGACAAATGTACAAGAATCTCACCTGCCTGGTATTGTAGACACACTTGTCAGTGTCCAGGAACAGATCACAAAGCTTGAAAACCTCAACACTGAATCTGAGCTATCTCATTTTCATCACTTGATTGATGATATCCAAACAAAGCTTGAAATTTTACAACAATCAACACCCTCTCAGGTAGATATAGCCCTGCTCCAAAATGCTATGCAAAATGTTGCTGATGCTTCTGAATTAAATAATGTGAAATTGGCACTTGAATCTTTGCAAAATACTGTGTCAAATCTGCCTACATCACAGGAACTTAAAAATATTAAGAGAGCTGTGAATCGCATATTGAAATCAGAAGATATCAAGAATATCCAGACAGAGATCAAACAACTCACTCAGACAGTGGCCACTCTACCAACTAATCAACATATTAATGAACTGCATGCCCTGTTTGAGGATATCAGAAGACAGGTCCATGATCTTACTGCTCAAAATTCAAAATTGGCAGTTATTGAAAATTTGCAACAAATTGTAGCCAATATCAAGCAACAGCTAGGGACCATGGAATCCAATCAAGCAAATGCCCTGTCTGTTTTTGCCACCCAGCTACAAGAGATTGTGCAACAATACAAGAAACTTATTGTGGACATAAAAATCAAGCCAGGCCATGATGATGTTGTTAGGACCATCAATGAGCACCTTGAATCTGTAACAAGCAGATTGCTTACAGCAGAAAAAGAAATAACAGGCATAATCGAGAATCCAAAACATACAGTAATTCTTGAATTGTACAGCATCCCCAACAAAGAATATGATTCACCATTTACACCAGGTGGCAAAATATATATGCTGTCCCCTGCACAATTTTATTACCAGTTTTTTGTTGGGGGCACACTGAGACCAATCAAGATCAAATATTGGCTTCAACCACAGGCACACCACTACCCCACCTTATCAATAACAAATGCTGACAACAAAACAAAAATCACCAGTGTAGAGTTAGAGGATTTTACAGATCCCAATACATTAGAAACAGCCTATGTTGAAGATGATGGCTCTCTGGAATTTCATATACAAATAGGGGACAAATTATATTTAGAAAATCCTGTAGTATCAGCTGCTGAACACCCTATAGTTGCAATATTCTTGTTTTCATATTATGTCTAGACAAATTATTGTTGATGAATTACACAGACAAGCCAGACATAATTATAAGAGACTGTCAGTAGTCACAAAAGGCATAGATGATTTATGGCAGAGCGACTTGATTGAGATGGCAAGTGGACAGCTGAAAAACTTAGACAAAATCAACAAGGGCTACAAGTATCTACTCACTGTAATAGACACATTTTCAAAATTTGCCTGGGCTGTGCCACTCAAATCCAAGACTGGAAAATGTGTTACAGAAGCCATCAGGATAATCATCAATCAGAGTGGAAGATCACCGCGCTATTTGCAAACAGATAATGGCAAAGAATTTTATAATTCTGTGTTCCAACAATTTATTAAAAGCCAGTCAATAAAACATTATTCGAGTTACAGTGATCTCAAAGCCACAATTGTAGAGAGATTCAACAAAACCATAAAAAATCTTATGTATAAACAATTTACACTTCAAGGTAATTATAAATGGATTAATATTCTTCCAGAACTTCTACATAAATATAACAACTCGGTCCATTCCACAATCAACATGAAACCCTCTGAAGTAACTCCATCTGATGAGCAAAAATTGATCAGGACTGTTTATTATCCTAGATACCAGCCAACAACAAGAAAGGCCAAATACAGGGTGGGTGATCAAGTAAGAATCAGCAAATATAAGCACTTATTCAAAAGAGGCTTTACAAGAAACTGGAGCACTGAATTATTTACAGTGGTTCAAATTAAACCTGGGACCCTTAACACATATATAATAAAAGATCACCGAGGAGAAATTCTCAAAGGCAGATTCTATGAAGAAGAACTCAGCAAAACTAAACAGCCTGACACATATCTCATAGAAAAAATAATCCGCAGAAAAGGCAACAAGTTATTTGTCAAATGGCTAGGACTTCCAGAACACAGCTGGATCGATGCAGACAAAGTGATAATATGAGCACCTGGGATGTTATAAAGAGGCTGCCAGAACCTGAACAGCAGATTAAGAGAAATGGCAAGTTGCTGCCTGAAAATATTAGATGTCTTATTGTTGGGCCATCGGCTTGTGGTAAAACTACACTAATGGTTGATAATTTTTTATTGGCACCCAACTGGTTAGACTGGAAAAACAGGCACTTGTATGTTTTCTCTAAGAGCTTGGAACAATTAAAATATCAGCAGCTGATGAAGCTATATGATGGATTGGATATTGCCACTTTTGAACCAGATGTTAAGCCACTTCATGAATGTCTCGATAATTCTGTTGTTGTGTTTGATGACATTATACTGGATAATCAAAACAAGGTTAGAAATTTCTTTACACAGGGCCGACACAAAAACATTGATTGCTTCTACCTTGCACAGACTTTTTCAAAAATACCGAAGCAGCTGATCCGAGACAACAGCAATTTTATATGTGTGTTTCATCAAGATCATACCAACCTCAAACACATACATGATGAATATGTAGGTGGGGACTTGAGCTACAATGATTTTTCCAAGTTTTGCAGTAGGTGCTGGAACCAGGACAGTTATGGGTTTGTCACAATTGATATGACAAGAAAACCCAATAGTGGCAAATACAGAAATAAAATCAACAATTTTCTAGACATTGAAACATATATAAATAACCATGAAAAGGCCAATCATTGATGATCTTAAATTAAGAGATTATCTTGTAAAAAGATTTATGGGATGGAAATCACAGAACCGAGGAATTTATGAACAACACAAACAAACAGAACAGCCTATCATTGATGCTATTAGTGAATTAGGTAAAAATATCAAAACTGTTACAGAGCAAAATCAAAATTTGATCACAGAGCTTGTACCTGTAGCTGCAAGGAACATATTAGATTATCCAATCACCCCACTTTCCAGTATTCATACACCTAGTCCTGTTGCTCCTCGAAGAATTGAAGCTAGTCAGGATCCTATTGAATTGGGTCTTCTTGCTCAAAAATATTTAAGCACACCTAAAGACAACAAAGATGAGGTCTTTGGCTTATATGCTGACACAGAGCGTGATGGTAGCATCATACATAGAATTTGCAATTTCAGAGTAACATTTATGGGAGATGATATAATTGTATATTCAGAATCTCACCTTGGAGAAAGAGGTGCTTTTGTTAAATATCTTGGCACACCTGGATTGTGGGAACTGATGACTAGGAAAAGGCCTGGCAGCTATACAGATCAAGACTATGAACATTACAAGGAAATATTAATAAAATCAGATGCTCTATACCAGAACAATGATCCCACACAAAAAAGAGTCAAGTCTAACAGTGGAGCAAAATACAACAATTTAATCAAGCCCATATGGTCACAGATCAAGACAGGCAGTGGAATCAAACTATACAACACCCTGCCTAAAGAATTTGTGTGGGTTGATGATGTCAGGAAACTTGTAGATAGGTTATTGGTGATAGCTGGGGAGGAAAATGCTGGCAACCACAATTTTTACAATGAAAAGGTTGGAATTATGGACATGATAAGCACAAAATTGTCTAATTTTATAGTGAATGACACTAAGGGGATTGGATATCTTATAAAAATTATTAATACTCTACCACCTAAATTTTGGAATATTTCTGAGGGCCGGGGATTGGTTAATGACATTATAAACAAGCTGCCATTTGAACTACACATTCCAGGCTATCAGTATTGTGCTCCAGGCACAAAATTGGAGCATAGATTAAACAGAGGTGATCCTGGTGTTAATCCCCTAGATGCTGCTTGTAGAGACCATGACATAGCATACAACACACATTCTGATCTTGACAAGAGACATGTTGCAGACAAGAAATTAGAAGAGGCTGCATTTGGTAGATTTGTAAGCAAAGATGCTTCTTTGAGTGAGAGAATAGCAGCATTGGGGACCACCATAGCTATGAACACCAAACAAAAACTGGGGTGGGGGCTGTAAATATGTATATAATAAACCTACAATGAAGGCCAAGGGTGTTATGTATCAAATACCTTATGCAGGTCTTAAATCTCTTGGGCCTATTGATAGTCTTTTAACCAAAAAGCAGCGCAAGAAAAAAAATTCTTGTATTGCCAAGGGTCATGGTATGAAATTGTTGCTTAGTACCCCCCAATTAAAAAAATTACAACAATCTAGAAAAAAATCACATGTGGGGGGTTTCATATTTACTATCCCGGCCATCTTAGCAGCACTTGGGGCTGTTGGGAGCTTGGCTGGGGGATCAGCTGCCATAGCAAAAACAGTAATAGATGCCAAAAAGAATAAGGCAGAATTAGATGAATTGAAGCGCCATAACCTGGCCATGGAGAAACAAGGCAAAGGTGTTAAGAGAGCCATGAATAAGTTTAAAAAAACAAGAGCCGCTTACAAACCAAGATATTGAAGCTTTAATCAAGCCACTGGGCATCAAAAATTTTAGAGGTGTGTACATGTCTGATTCTTTGCCAGAGCAACCACTCAACAAAGAGTGTGGCATTGTTAATTTGGATAAGTACAAAAATCAGGGCATTCACTGGATTTGTTATCTTAAATATTTAAACAATGAGGCATTTGTGTTTGATTCATTTGGAGGTGTTCCACCTGAAAATTTAATAAAATATCTAAAATCACCTAATCTTTATTACAATAATGCCCGTGTTCAAAACTTTAAAGATGTTAATTGTGGACATTTGTGTTTATCTGTTCTTAGATATATGTCTCAAATAAATAAACCATCAATTGAAAATTTTCAAAAAGCCTTGTGGTATTTAAAACATCATGGTGGTATTCCATCTCACCAGCCAAAATTCAATATTGAAACTCAAATTGCATGATGACATAGTGTATCCCAAAACAATAGCTCTCAGAGCATTTTATGGCATGTACTTGATCCCTAATATTACACACCACAACAACACAATTGCAGTAGGGGATCAAAAAATTGTCATCACTCCAGGGCAGTATAATCTGTCCACTCTAAATGCTCAATTACCCAGAGGTATAGTATTAACTCAAAATTCTGTCACTCACAGAGTAGAGATTGTATCTGCTACAGAAACAGTGGATCTGGGTACTATAGGAGAGCTGTTAGGCTTTGAGAACAACACAAAACTTGAACCAGCCATCAAACACACTGCTATTAATATACCTAAATTCTTAGCCATAGAGACTCTGAATATTCACTGTAATGTGGCCGAGGGTATGATCACCAAATCAAATGGCATAGGCACTCACAAACAAACTGGCATCATTGCAACATTCAAACCTAATTCTGAATTTATGGAACCCATCATCTACACTCCATCCCCAACATTATATTTTCCTGTGTGCCATAATAGAATAGATAACATTGAATTGATGGTCACTAATGAAAAAGAAGAATTAGTTGATTTTGCTGGAGCCACAACAACTGCTATCATAGAGATTAATATTTAAATAAAAATACATACAAAAAAAATGGAAAATATTGAGAGTTATGAGCTACAATCATTCCCCCCAAACAGGAGGACATTTGCAAATTTAAATCAACCCAACACAGAGATTGAGGTTGATCTTGATGTAGGGGATGGCTTTATACACCCCCACAGAGCAGATCTATACATCAAATTTGATGTTGTAAAGCTCGATGGAACAGATTATCCGGCAAATTCAAATATAAGATTGGTGGATAATTTTGTGCCACATCTGTTCTCTGAAATTGAGATCAGAAAGCATGGTGTTGTTATAAACAGAGTGGATTATCCCGGCATTACCTCCACAGCTTTGGCCACACTAAAATTATCCAAAACCGAGGCTTCTTACTACAAAATAGGTGGATTTGAGGCTGGTGATAAAATAATATCTAAAAGCCACATAGTGCTGTTCCCTATGCGCCTGTTGCCAGGATTCTTCTCGGATTACAAAGATATTATGTGGAAGGGTGGTTTAAGAATCACATTTAGAAGAGCTGCAAATGATAATAATGCTTTGATGAGGTACAGCACATTAAACTCTACAGGGGAAGCTCTGCCCAATACCCTACCTGATGTAGGCAAATGCATTATTCAGACTATGGAGCTAAGAATCCCAGTTGTTGAATATGAAGCCAGTTATGCTCTTAAATACAAAGCAGATATAATAAAAAATCCACAGGTTCCTTTACAATTTTATACATATCAATGTGTACAGAAGCCTGAGTTTGATGCTACAAATTCATTCTCCAGTATACAATATGACATGCCTGATTTTGTGGTGGTGCTGTTTCAGACTGGAAGACACAATAATCAGGAAAAAAATTCAAGTAGATTTGATAACTGCAACATCAAGAACATATATCTTAAAAATGGCAGAAATGAGGTATTCCCTAGAGAAAATTATAATTTAGACATGTCCAAGGATGATTTCCTTAAATTATATGAAGCATTTACAGCATACAAAAGGGTCACTACTGCAATACTGACATGTATTACACACCAGATGAATTCAAAGCACAGAGACCCATGTTTGTCATCAACACTTCAAAAAGGAAACAAGTTGTGGTTAATGACAGGACAAACATTAAAATTATCTGTGAATTCCATGAGGCATTACCTGATGACACCATATGTAGTGTTATTCTCATAGGTGAAAAATCATATGTTTATGATGTAAGAAATGAGAGAGTCACAGAGCAATTCTAGAAGAATTACATTGTTTTAATATTAGATAAACAAATTGAACCTGGTATCCAATTGAACTTAAACCAGAAGTAAATATGTATGTGTGTGGGTGTGGGTGTGGATGTATCTTAGCTTAGTTTTAAGTGTATCCAAAAAAAATATCAAGAGGGACATATTTTTAACAAATTTATGGACAACAATCTGGCTGATGCAACTTTTGTAAGTATGGGCAAATCAATCTGAGGGGGCTCATCATTTGTACACTGTAGTTTCGGGAATTTTAGAAAAATCTTGGATTAGACGGGGTGCTACACTTGAGCACAAAACTTATATGGGCATGTTGAGCTAGGTTTAAGTGTAGCCAAATCTGCTTGAGGGGGGCTCATCATTTGTACACTGTAGCTTCGGGCATTTTTACAAAAATCTTGGATTAGACGGGGTGCTACACTTGAGCAAAAAACTCATATGGGCATGTTGAGCTAGGTTTAAGTGTGGCCAAATCTGCTTGAGGGGGGCTCATCATTTGTACGCTATAAGTGGGCTGGTTGTATCATCAATTACACTACTTACAACTTTTGTGTTTTAACAATTCTACCTAATCAGTATCAAAGAGCTCAATTGCAGAAAGCCGGATGGATTAATGGAAAACGACCTAGGCATATGAAAAGGAATAAGAAAGATATAATATGTGTAGGAACATGGAATATCATGACTATGCTAAAACCGGGAAAAATGCAAGAAATAGCTGATCAAGTCTTAGCAACAAAGTTGCAGATAGTCGCATTACAGGAAGTAAGATGGAAAGGGCAAGGAGAAATCAAGAAAGACAAATACTCTGTGTATTACAGTTGTAAAGAAACTACGGGCCAGCACGGAACTGGATTCCTAGTAAAGAGAGAAATGGTAAAACATGTACTAGGGTTTGAACCGTGTGGTGAAAGAATATCTAAACTTAGAGTGAAGGGAAGGTTCTGTAATGTGACATTTATAAACGTGTATGCTCCAACAGAAGAGAAAGATGATGACATTAAAGAAAAGTTTTATGAAGAACTACAAGTAGTGCAAGATAAAACCCCGAGACATGACCTGATAGTCCTGTTGGGAGATTTAAATGCAAGAATAGGAAAAGAGGATGCATTTAAAGAAGTAACAGGTAAACATACATTGCATGAGATAACCAATAATAATGGAGAATTAGTATGCAACTATGCTATTGCAAATAATATGACTGTAATGAGTACACAGTATGAACATAAAAAGATACATAAAGGTACCTGGGTGTCCCCAGATGGGAAAACTACCAATCAAATTGACCATGTTTTAGTAAACGAACATAAAAAGGAAATGGTGCAGGATGTAAAAACAATGAGGGGTCTGAACTGTGATTCGGATCATTTTTTGGTCAAGGCAGTAATTAAACAGAAATTAATACCTGTACGAAAAAGTATTCCATGATAAAATGGAATAAAAGCAATATGCATAGTAAAGCAATTCTGAAACAATATAGAAAAAATGAACCAAAATTTGGAAAACTTTATTGATACCCAAGATATAAATGAAGATTGGAAACAACTCAAAGAAGTTATTCTGAAAACAGCAACTGAAGTAATACAAAAGCAAGATGGTAAACCAAGGAATGAATGGTGGGATGATGAATGTAAAATGGTAATAAATCAGAAAAATGCTGCGCGACAAAGATGTTTACAGAGACAAACAAGGGCAAATTGTGAAGAATATGAGAAAAAAGGAGAATTGCCAACAATGTATGCAGAAAGAAGAAAAAAGAATGGATAAATGAAAGAATCAAAGAGATTGAGGAGTACCATAGAAGAAAGGATTCAAGAAATTTTTTTAAGGCTGTGACATCTCATGTAGGGAACTACGCTCATGCAACTTCATTATATAAAGATGCATCCGGAGAAATAATATCTGAGAAAGAAAAAGTATTACTCCGTTGGAAAGAGTACTTTCAGGAATTATTAAATTGGGAACACTTACCGTCTGAAGATGAAATATCCGAAAAATTGGAAAATGATACTGAAACTCCAATACCAACATATGAGGAGGTAAATAAAATCATAAAATCCTTAAAAATGAATAAGTCACCTGGTTCAGATAATATCACAGCAGAACTGATAAGACATGGAGGTTATATGATAAGGAATAAAATTTATAAATTGATACTCAACATATGGAAAAAAGAGGAATTGCCACGAGAGTGGTTACATGGTATAATTTGCCCAATTTTTAAAAAAGGAGACAGGTTGCAGTGTAATAACTACAGACCAATTACGCTTTTGAATGTCGCATACAAAATCTTTGCAATTCTTCTACAAAATAGAATCTCCGAAATTACAGAAAACAAATTGGGCGAATACCAAATGGGATTTAGACCAAATAGATCTACATTTGACAATATATTCATACTGCGACAAATATATGAAAAATGTTATGAATATAATATTGAACTGCATAATATATTTATAGATTTTATGCAAGCATTTGACTCAGTAAATAGAAATATAATTCCTACATGTCTAAAGAAAATTAATGTTCCAAACAAACTAATAAGATTAATAAAGATGACATTACAAAACACTACAGCAGTAGTAAAAGGAAACAATGATTTTAGTCAGAAATTTGCAATAAATAGAGGAGTAAAACAAGGAGACCCATTATCAGCAATTTTATTTAGCATAGTCATGGATGAAATAATTCAGAAGTTGGAAATCAGAGGAAACATTTCAACAAGAATAAGACAGGTCTGTGCATATGCAGACGACATAGTAATTACTAAAAGAACTAAGCAAGCAATGGTGGACTCACTAGTGAAACTAAAGCAACAGGCAATGAAATATGGATTAATAGTGAACGAAAAAAAGACAAAATATATGAGGTGTACAAGAAGAAAAATCCAACAACAAAAAGAGGATATAGATACAATGCACATAGAGCAGGTACAGTCATTTAAATATCTCGGGTCAATAGTAAATGGAAACAATGAAATCGAAGAAGAAATTAAAGAAAGGATTGCAGCTGGAAACAGAGCATTTTATGCGAATAAGAGGATATTCCAATCCAAACTAGTTACCAGAAAAATAAAATTAAAGCTGTATAATTCCATAATAAGACCTGTGGTTACATATGGCTGCGAAACCTAGGTGCTGAAAGAAGATATAATTCGAAAACTAATGATATTTGAAAGAAAGATATTAAGGAAAATATATGGCCCAACGAGACAATCTAATAATATATGGCGAATAAAAACAAACGAAGAGCTCGAAATATTAATAAAGAGTAAGAATATAAGAAGATTTATCAAAACACAAAGATTGAGCTGGTTTGGACATATTGAAAGAATGCCCGAAGAAAGAATTGTGAAACAAATTTACAATTGGAGACCTGTTGCTACAAGATCACAAGGAAGGCCCAAAACCAGATGGATAGACGATGTCAGAAATGACATAATATTATAATAATGTGTGAAAACGCTGTGTGGAAATGAAAATTTGGTTACAAAATTAATATTTAGTGTTTATATAAATATACAACTTTTGTGTTTTAACAATTCTACCTAATCAGTATTTCTGAAGAATTTTGAACCATTATAAGTGTTTTGGAATCAACCTACTTCAGGATTTTTTTGTCTAGTCACTCGGGAGAATATGCCCATCGGGGTTAAATGCCCACCCCCTCGTATCTCGCGCAACGTACTGTTATGGCAACTCTGCGACTCCTGTTTGAAAGCGCCCTCCGTGGTGAGACAAGGCGGCAGGTTTGGAGCTTGTGAGAAGAATCTAAAGCCATTCAGGGTTAATTTCATGAGGTAAGAACACAATTTTTGAGGTAATAATTTTTTGGACGTTGCTGTATTAACAGTGTGCAATAGTATTCCCAAGAGAGAAAGAAACCGAATTATATTTGGTGTAAACATCAAGAGTGAGGGAAACATATCTGCAGAGTGAAACTGCCGCATGGTGCTCAGAGTTGCCAACCCAGTGATTCAATTTTCTCCTTGTAGCTGTGGGGTGATATGCCCACAGAAATTAAGTACAATATGCCCATGGGCATTATTATGAGAAGAAAGAACCATAATGTGACTGGATCCAGTGTATTCATTGTAGTATGTGGATGCATGAAATATGTACCAAATCCACGTCCATGTGTCCGAAGTGCAATGCAGTTTCTCACAAATGTAAACAGTAAAAGAGGCTATGGTAAATTCAAAATAAATGTTGTTAGAAACGCTATGCTTGTCTGTACAAATGATGGTCTGTTTATGAAACAAACGTTAATAATCTTCCAGTTAATGCTGTGTATTATTTTCCTTTAAATATGTCATGTCAAGTATTACAACAATTGTTTCTTGTATTGGGAATTTTACCCCTAATAGGTGGGCATTTTACCCTGAACACGGGGTGATTTGCCCAAATTGACGTTCATCTGTTTATTTTTCTATGTTTTTGTTTTTTTTGGCTATAAGACTTACAGTAATAAAACTTATAGGTAACAATAACAAAACATGTAGCTTTAATTTGAGATACTTTTTATTGCGACACTCGTTCATTTAGCGTAGCTACAAGCCGTAAAAAGTAAAGTTGGGCGTATTCTCCCGAGTGACTCTAATTTAATATTTTTAGAACCTATTTTAGAATTATTTTCTTAAAAAAGTAGGCTTCATTCAGGAAATGCATGTTACTTCTCTCTTCATAAACTTTCGTCTTCTCGTTTAATATCTAAGAAACTAAAAGTTAAAATATACAAAACAGTAATTTTGCCTGTAGTATTATATTGGTGTGAAACTTGGTCCCTTACATTGAAAGAGGAACACAAATTGAGAGTATTTGAAAATAAGTTCCTTAGGAAAATATTTGGACCTAAAAGGGATGAGGAGACAGGTGAGTGGAGAAGGTTACATAATTTGGAACTACATAATTTGTATTCATGTCCAGATATTATTAGAATGATTAAATGAAGAAGACTTAGGTGGGCAGGCCATGTGTCACGAATGGGAGAGGAAAGAAGAGTTCACAGGATTCTTGTTGGGAAACCTGATGGTAAGGGACCTGTAGGAAGGCCAAGACGAAGATTGAGGGACAACGTTGAGATGGACCTAAAGGCAATCGGTAGAGGTGGAAAAGAGTATATAGATCTTGCTCAAGATAGGGACAGATGGAAGGCCTGTGTTGCTGCAGCCATGAACCTTCGGGTTTAAGAAGGCTAGAGAGTTAGTTAGTTAGTTAGTTAATTTTAGAATTCTTGAGCCATTTCATACCTTTTATAACCTAAAAATCCTAAGGCTAGCCATAAATCACGTTGGTTTGATGTGATAGGATGTGTTGGAGTATCCAACTGTCTTCTACATTCACAAATAATTAATATTTACTTTATTTCTATTGTACACAAGCTTTAAAATCAACAGGGACCCACTGAGATTAAGAACGCTGTATCAATGTGGATGTACTTTTAAGTTGTTGATTTCGATTCGTTTTTGTTATATGTAAGAATGTCTGTTGTTAAAAGTTACAAATGAGTTTGTATCAGATTCTTCGAGATGAAATAATACCGGGTGGGCCATAAGTCAGTTGTCACTACCAATCGTTAGACTTTGTTTTGCCTAGCGTAGTGGAAGTCAGTTGTGAAATTGACTAGTGCGTATTACCCAATATAAGAATGCTGGGTAATACACACAAGTCAAGTTCACAACTGACTTCCACTACGCTAGGCAAAACAAAGTCTAATGATTGGTAGTGACAACTGACTTATGGCCCACCCTGTAGTTTAAGGAAAATAAATTGTGCTCTTTTAATTCTTGCAACGTACGTTATATAACACTAGCTTGTTGTCCGGAGTATATTTATTTATCCCAATCTTCTATCAAAGTCATGCGTGGGAGAAACATGGCTATCTTAAATCCACTCCCCAGTTCTTAATAGGCTGCCCCTGTGGCTTGTTGATCGTGATCGAGAAACTCCCTCTCCCTCCCTCCCTCCCTCTCTCTCTCTCTCTCTCTCTCCCTCAAATGTCATCGCGACTGTCACCAATTAGCTTAGTGACTCTGAAAACTATGGATTCGACACATTTTATTTTTCACCCCCTCTCACCCTCCCCCCCCCATGCCGATAGGTGATGAACTTTGAGTTGAACGGCAGCGGGAGTGTCACTATTCATCTTAGCGACCCCGAAAACTATGGATTCCACACTAATATCGGTCGTTTTCGATTATTTTCACATGTCACCCCTTCCCACCCCCACCCTAGGGGTGCCAGTGGTGTCTTACCCCCACAGTATTTCTTTCCACATTGTAAGTGATATGTGTACCAAGTTTGGTTGAAATCGCTCCAGGCGTTCGAGAGTTATGCCGTAACAAACATATATACATACATCCATTTTGTGAACCTAGCTGAGTGCTGAAGACATGAAATGCAATTTTTCAATGGTATAATAGTCATCTCATCCTTCGCGTACTGTATAATCTGTATTCAGTGTAAAGTATAGTTGCAAGGTAAAAACTTGATCGCCTTGAATGGAAAAGTAACAGCAACATTCCTGAGTTTGATTCATCGGTAACACTTTTCTATAGGGGTGACGGATTTCTTGCTTTTTACAGGAGAAAATACTTACGCAAATCAGTTTCTGTAGCGTTGTGGAAGTTCGTGAATGTAGTTTTGATCCATTTTAATGCGAATGCATGTTGTTTTCTGCGAAAATCTCTGTCCGACACGCTGTTGTTGCTGCCGCCATTTGCGTACTGCATGACAGCACAATGTTCCGTGTGTTAGATGACGTAAACCCATAGTCAGTGTTTCAAACTCGCCGTGTTTTCACTATAAGATGATGTGTCGAGTATTTTTTTTTTTTTTTTTTAACTATGCTTGCTTAACCTAACCTAACCTTACGGAAAATGGTTTGTGGGGCTAACGTATTGCTAGGTATTAGCATAATTTCAAATCCGGGCACGAAAGTAGGTATTTTCCGGTGAGCAAGGTTGCAACACTGCATAAATCGACCAAACACTCTCACAACACGCGATGAACCAGTACGCTGTCGCCATAATGTGTGTTACAGAATCGAAATAACAAGTAACAGTAAGTACTCGTAAATGTAAGAAATATACATTATTTTCGTAAGAAATTAATTATTTCACCTAAAGAAATGTTCCGCAATGCAGAATAGTAATTTAGCAATGTAAAAAAGTGCGAAATAAATGATTTATAGGTGTCATCCCTATAGTAAAGTAGTACCGATTTATCGACTGAATGGAAAAGTTCTAATGCCCCTCGTATATATAAACGCTATATATTTTATCCAGTAAAACTTTTAGCAGAAGTCACTGCGTCGTTCAAGCAAGATTACAAACTCCAGTCGCCAGTTAACACAGTGGCCAGTTCTCCAGAAGCAAAGTAGACATCTATTCATAACAGAGAACGTCATTTAAGAATATTCTCGCAGAGAACACCAGATTTTTCGACCACAGCTCAACAAACTTTTCACATTTACCTCAGTACCAGATGGTATAAGTTGAATTCGGCGGATGTCGTTAGCGGAAATTACTTGCAGGGGGGAGGGTGGGGCGGAGAGAATGATTGGCGCAGATCGATCGAAAAGCGATAGCAAGCTGCCGTTATTTTTGTCCCCTGTGAATGTCATGGGGACGTTTTTGGAAGTGAGATAGACAGAGGAAGGGAGCAGAGAAAGCCAGAAAAGAAATTGATAAAGCTAGAAAGGGAAGAGACAACAGATACGAAAAGAAAGAACAGAATAGGGTGTCCAAGAAGTCCCCTTACCGCTAGATTATATTACATGGTGCATTACCCCTACGAAAGTATGGAATACTCTTCATTAGAGAAGAGTTATCGCAACTAAGAAACAATTGACTGAAAAATCTACATTTTTTGTCTACTGGTATAATTATACTTTTGACCCAACCCTATATTATTCTTGTTTCGATGTATCATGTTAGAATTTATGAAATTTGAGCTATTTCGTAAAACGATGTCTTTGTCCATGTCTCCTAAGAATTAAATTTGAGATGACAGATTACCTTGACATCAGTCATATCTAATTATGACCCTCCTTACATATTTTTCTCACCCAAAAGTGGCATTCTGGAAAAATGTTACCGATGACTTCCGCCATTTATTAGTATATAGAATTGTCTGTGTGAAGTAAACTAGTAATGTTAAGCATTGTAAAGTATCTCAATGGATGAGGCTTTAGAATGCATAAAACCCACTATAAATATATCTTACCGTTTTCATGTTATAAGCTATCAAAGTTTGAGTTAGGGGACTTCTGAAACACTCTGTACAAGAACACACACTGTTAAGTGCATATACAATGAGAAACTAAAGGAAAAACAAGGAATTTCACATGAACCCGCACTTAAGTTTGAGTTTGTTTCAAAATGAATTGAACTTAGTACTTATTCTAATTATTAGTCTGCGTTTGACATGTTATGCCTTCTTTTCCTAACTTTCTAGGTTAATAGACCATGAGAAATGAATGATGAAGAAATAGATAGCAAAAGAAAAAAACTATTCTTCGTTCGCTGTAAGAATAAAGGCAATGAAACAAATACACATGAGTTACGAGGAAGCCTATTGGTTATTAGAATTGACAGCTGTTCAGGAATCTTCCGAACAGAAATATGGTTCATGTGACCTTATGAGGTTTGCAGCTACAAAAAGCTAACCTACTTATCTTCTTATACACATTTCAAATCTTCACTTTTATCTAGGCATTCATTGAATAAACATAGCCAGATGTCAGGCACACTCGGTACTTACTGCCCTCTGACACGACCAATGTTGCCAGTACAACTTATAATATTAAAAAACATACTTTTTTATGAATATCTTATAATTGACCCCATAAATGGACTAGAATCCATTAAAGTGAGTAAATATTTATCGTTATTTTTGTATTTCGATAAATACCCACACAGACAATCGATACACACAGAAAATTATTACAAGCGACTCCATAGTTGTCTTTCATTCATGTGTCTTTTCATTTCAACAATTTCTTCTTTACACCTTAGGAACTTTTCCCCCCGTACTGAAGGTTCATGTAAAGGATTATTTTCATGTTTAAAGAATATCTACATATACAAATTTAATACCCAGTACAAGGTTTACTGTCAAAGCCTCGGTTGCGTGACTCCTGGAACACCCTGTATTATGAGCTGTACAGCTAAAACCAATGTTTTCATGGGCAAAATAACACCAGAACTAACACATAGGAAAGGGACTATTTTTCAGAAGTCGCATGGTACAGCAAATTGAGAATAACTGCATCGTGATTACAAATCAGTCGGCTCTTTCCGAGCCAAGTCCAGGTTGCTGTAGTAAAATTGTCAGAACAAGTGACTAACGAATTGAAATACGATATTTGCCCTTCTGCAAGTAAAATGATCGCAGCCTATTTCCATAAAGCTTTTTTCGTTGTTGTTGTTATCTTCTAAAAGGAAAAGCACTGCATGGTGTTCGGAACTGCATTTGCGAAGCCTGTAATTTACTCTTCTCTGATTGGCATTCATCAGGAACGTCACAACACTCCTCCCTATTTTCCGCGTCTATCTATTGATGAGATTCAAAGCAGATGTAACCTTAGAAGCTCCCCCTGTGTTCCCCGTTCACCCCCTCCCCTTCTATCATTCTACCATTATGGGGCTTGTTTGTATGTATACAGAGAGCGTGAGTGTTCCTATTCTTCAGAAAATCCTCTCGTATCTGAGCTTATAGTAAACAGCCAACCCGATCTGAAGCAGGACCTTTTAGAACAACCTTTTCGAGATTGGCAAGAGACTTACAGTGCTTCAAAATTATCATTCCTAGAGCATATCAGGTGCCAATCAGTGTTGCCACAATCTGATGGCATAATTTCCCTTTCCAAGGGTCAAAATTTCCCTTTTTGAACTGTTTTTCCCTTCACTAACAACCTTTAAAAAGAATAGTAATAAATAGTATACATAATCTGTACTATTTTTGAGTTTGGTGTCTTAGAAGATCCATGGAATTTTGGTATTTTTCATCCCATTTTGTTCAAAACTTCGTTCGAATTTCCCTTCATAAAGGGAAATTTCCCTTCATGTGCCAATCTGGTATAAAGCAGTATCCCGAATATTAGAAAAATGAGAACTTTCTTCATAAAATGTGTTTCAATGCCAGTACCGTATGAAGCAGACATTTCTTACGGTGTGACATCATCAAAGCTGAATGCTATGATGAATCACCAGTATTCAAGAAAAGCAGCATGTACACTATAACAAAATTAAAAACGAAAATCATTCATTTCAGTCATAATTGTATATTTTTTGTGTTACTTAGTGCAGCTTTTCTGCCACTTCTTAGGAATCGCGACGATGAGTATGAGTGGTGATGTAATAGAATTGATAAAGGGACGCTCACAAAGAACACCCGTGCTCAGGTCGGGATTCGAACCAAGGACCCCTGACGTTGTAGCGCGCTGTTCTAACCACTCTCTTTTATTTTATTTTAAAGGAAAACCTCCTAAGCCGTAGTTTTCCCCGTCATTATCTTTGATTCTCATCTGTTTGTTACTCGCTTGGCCCCCCACACTTTACCTCCGCACTCGAGGTTCGGTGCACTTCGTACTCGGCTCAGATTTGTCTAGGGGTATCTTTCTTTGTACGACAATGCACGTGGGTTGCTACAAGTCAACATAATTATATAATTAACTACAAGAGACAACGGAAAAACCTTTTGCGAAACCTTTATGATCAGGGGGATAAATTACCTTGTCCAGCTTGTGTGAAATTAAAAACGGAAATTTTTGGTATTTTCTATAAGTTTAATTAACGTAAAATTTGAAGTATATACAAGTCGTTTCCGAACGTTCATTTCTCTAATTAATTATCGGGCCAAAACTCTAATTTTGATGTTGGAATCTCTATTGTTTGTACCTGGATGCTTTACATTTCATGAATTACATCTGAAGTACGCTTGTCACAAGGTAGACTCGCGTTACTCCAAGAAACGTCTTAACAGGCGCTAGGCCGCCCGACGTGTACATTTCTCAACCTCCACGGTGACAAGGCACTAGGCTGCCCGGCGCACCGTAATTACTTCAAAATAACATCCAGTACAAACTACCTTATTACCTGTAAACTGGATACCAAGGCACTAGCTTGCCCGGCAATCCAATCTCTTACAGCATCCGTTTCGGGAGATCTGTCCTCCGGTCCTAGCCGACCGAAGCAAAAACAGCCTCTCCCTTCCAAGTCTCAGTTCCAACAGCCGACCTCCCCTACTCTCATCTGGGAGTTTATATACGTTTGGTTGGCGTCTGTTGCCAACCGCCCTTCTTTCAAAAATTTTTAATCTTTAACAGCTAAACTGCCCGCCTTTCTTTTGAACGTTAGAAACACGAAGCAAGAACAGAGAGCTACATGGTATTTATACATGGAATAATACGAACCTAAAAATGCATAATAAATTGATTTACACTAATAACACATATATATGTTTATACACTTGATTACCTAATTAATTAACATATTAATAAATATTTAAATAAGGAAAAAAAACACTGTTGCCCTGACACGGGGGCAGGGTATGTAATTCATAAAATGTAAAGCATCCAGGTACAAACAATAGAGATTCCAACATCAAAATTAGAGTTTTGGCCCGATAAATAATTAGAGAAATGAACGTTCGGATACGACCTGTATATACTTCAAATTTTACTTTAATTAAACTATAGAAAATATCCAAAATTTCCGTTTTTAATTTCACAAACGCTGGACAAGGTAATTTATCTCCCTGATCATAAAGGTTTCGCAAAAGTTATCCGTTGTCTCTTGTAGTTAATTATATAATTATGTTGACTTATAGCAACCCACGTGCATTGTCGTACAAAGAAAGATACCCCTAGACAAATCTGAGCCGAGTACGAAGTGCACCGAACCTCGAGTGCGGAGGTAAAGTGTGGGGGGCCAAGCGAGTAACATATTTATTATCACTTCTCAGTGCTTTTGTTCAATTTGAGCATTTTCTGTCCTCTGGTTCTGGAGATAATTGTGACCGAAAGGAACTCCGTCTGTTTTACATGGACGTGAGGAAAGTCAGAACAGCGTATTAGTCACTTAAGAATAACAAAATGCTTGGGATATGTTTTAATGAAATAAAGTCAAGATAACAGCAAAATAAATGTAAAATTTCAGTAATTTAGAACATACGCGTACACATATTTAAGCATGGCGTAACTTGGAGCTTAACTTTGGGGGGAGGGACAGAATCAAAAAGTTTCCATCCCACAAAAATAGCGTCCATGACTATTTTAATAAATAACTGTTAAATTTGCGAAATCATAAAAAATACTCATTACTTTGCTTCTCATGTCCGAAAAAGTTGACAAAAGTACCACTAACTTGTAAATTTTAATAAACCTTGATTCCGCCAAGTTATGCCAATGTATTTAAGAGGCCATATCATGGGCAACGGAAAAAACAGACCTTCATTCAGAACACTTTTACTCGAAAACTATTTGAGGCATTTGAATGAGCATTGTGGTGAATTGATCAGAAAGGATGAATCTTAACAGTGATTATCGAAATTTTTTTATCACTTCCATATTTTAATAGATATTAGCTGTCAAATATCTCAGTTTTTGGATCGGCGTATAGAGCCCGATTCTAAGTTACTGTAAAAATGTAACCTTGCAAGCCTTTCTTGCATCCTTCCTGAGTAAACTGATTTTTTTTATTTTTCAAATTGTGAGACCCATTGTGACAATACGCCATTGCAAACATTGATATGCATTTTCAAACACCTTTGAGAATGGCTTTATTCGAGGCATAGCGGGGCTGGCCATCGGCTGGCGGGGTTATGTTCAAGTCCTACAAGTTCAGCCGTCTGCCGATAGATGACTCTGACCAGGTTTTACTACTGTGGGCGTGGCTTGGATTACTTCTTCTTCTACCCTTGGCATGGTCTTTTCCCTTGGGTGCAGCTTTTGACCGTGCTCCGACCATTTCGGAAAATCCAAAGTTGATTTCCTTCACCCGGCTGTTTTTTCATTGTGTTTCATTTGTCTTATTTCTATTTTCCAAAAGAATAAATACATTAATACAGAGACTGTCCCAATTGAATCTTAGATAAATTATAGCAAAATTAAATTTGTTTTAAGTCAATTACATGCTCAAATAGGGTAATCGGGACTGGGGCTACAGGATACAGTGGGATCCAGACCACTGTGTAGTTCTACCGGGGATCGAACCTGAGACCCCTTGAATACAAGGCGAGATAATTACTACTAATTTGATCGAGGAAACTCAAGGACTTATTTGGGGGACCCCTCCCCAAGAAAGACTTACCAAGTGAAAAAATTAAATAATGAAAATATATTTGTGTAGCATTTATTACATAATCGATGGTTATAATTTCCTTTGAACTTATTGATTGATTTGTTGTTTCTAAGTCCACTTTTTGCACAGAAAGGCTAATCGGGACTGGACTTACAGCTTAAAGTGAGATTCGAACCACTACTTGCATCCATCGGGTATCCAACCCGGGATTCCTTGATTACAAGGCAACTACGATACCACTGCGCCATCGAGGAGGCCCACTCTTTGAACTTATTGGAAGAAAGATTGGAAGTAGGGGCTTAGAAGGACAGTACCAATTACCAAAGATTTATGCTTGCACGCTACTATTTATAACAATATGCATAAAATATTAATCAGGAACTTTACTTTTCGCTAACCAGATCTAACATTCTCTTTTATTCAATAAATATTCAATTCTTCATCAATTTGAAATGAATTTCTTTGCCAGGGCACTTGTTTTTTATGCAAATTATGCCGATCTTAAGTACAGGTAAGCTAGATAATGAATACTTGCTGTTATCCGATCTTTTTACCTATTTATGTGATAATAATATAATTTTAACTTAAACATCATCTTATTATTATTATTCCTGACACAATTGGTTCGGTGTATTTCTAGATACGTGCCTTGGGAGGCTCTACAGAAATTACAGCGAAAGGAAGTGAGACAGTCGGGTACTCTTTCAAACTCTAAATCTTGTTCTTGTCCCAAGTTATGTAAACGCTCTCTCGTTTTCGTCTCGATCTCTGAATATAATTTCAATTATAGTCACATTAACTTCAACGCATTTTAAAAATACAATTTGTGTCTATACAAAGAACACGCTTGGGCAATACATTCACATTTAGAGAACACCGATGTATTTCATAAAGAGGTAAGACAACTATGCTGAAGGTAGATATTTAAATTTTAAATATAATTCACTGCACATTCAATTATACTATATGTAATGTTATGTTATAATAATGGAACCTACATCTTGCAATTTTTTTTAATTCTAGTTTCATTAATATTTTACTTTGGATATTATGTGAATACATTAATCGTGATGGAGGGAGAAAACACACCGGAATGACAAGTGACCGGCGACACGTGTCGCTTGAGAATTTCACCAATCGAGCGTAGGCATGTGCGGCCTGTCATGCCGCTACGGTGTGAAACGTTGCTGCTGATTGGCTCAAGCGACATATGTTGCTTGTCGCTTCGGTGTGAGTTCTCCCTAAGAGGGCGAGTGACAATGAATTCAATTACATCTTCATAGCTTGTCCATGACTGAAAGAAGCTACTCGTGTCGCATGTCGCTCGGACTGGGACTTTCTCTCAATATCGTGTATCATGTCGACTCGGTTTGTTGTTCGTGCATGTTTTGCTTTAAACTGTATAGGCTCTTGTTGCTGGATGTGAATGTTCCGTGTCGCTTGGGAACGAGCCAGTCAACAGCAACGTTTCTCAATGTAGCTGCAGACCGAAGTGACAAGCGACACATACCTCTAGAGAACAATCCAATCAACAGCAACGTCTCACACAGCTGTAGAATAACATGTCACACAAGCCTACGTTCAATTAGTGAAATCCTCAAGCGACACAGATATTTCACACCGTCTAAAGCAAAATATTCAATGTGCATGCGCGAACAACAGGCCAGGGCGACACGATGGACGGTATGAAAAAGAACTCAGTCCTAGGGACACACAAGCAACAGACAACACAAGCTGAATGGTTGATTGCGTTTATTACTGAGAGCCAGTTACCAAGAGACACGTGTAGCTTGTCGCGTGTTGCTTCGATATCAAATATCCCTAAAAGTAAGCAGCTTTTGAAGCACAGTATGAATAGTTAGTAGGTAAACAGCAGTGACAAAACATATGATTGATTGATTGATAGATAGATAGATAGATAGAAAAAATTGCCTATAAATCCGCACCCTAATCATAACTTATTAAACATATCAAAACATATTTTTCATTCATCAATTTTTTACGCTTACAATAACCTCTAATTATTACTAAATCAATTTTTGTATTTTCCATCTAATATCTTATTATATTTAGCTCTTGCCAGTAGGCACTTTATCTTCTTATGTATATATTTTTTTTGGCCTCCATCTCATCAGACTTATCATTCATTAATTTCCTCAATTATCTCATCCAACTCGTTTGTATTTCCACCCTTCTACATAAGAGTTGTAGCTTTCCTGGCGACGTCAATCGACGTTAGCTTCCATCGTATACATTGCTCTCGTCTTCAGGTAGGAGATGTTGTTGCTATGTATGTGCTCGAAACGTTGGAAGATAACGCCGATTTAATCTGGCTGGTACACCTGTTCAAACCCTTCTACATGCTAAATTGAAACAACAATCTTTCGTAATCATTAAACAGGATGGAATAAATAGCGGGGAGGCTTTTGTAATATTAATAATTTGAATTACTTTCCCATTAAAAACTGAGCATTCTCGATGGCGCAGTGGTAGCGTCGTCGCCTTGTAATCAAGGGATCCCGGGTTCCATGCCTGGCTCAGTCCCGATTAGCCTTACTGTGCATAAAGTGGACTTAAAACACTAAATCAATAAATCATTAAAAATTCATTTTAAAATTTTATAATGAATTTCGGGTGAAAGATTCAATATACTAACCTCCATTATTAATTCAATGCCTAGAGAATTATAAAAAATAGGGGGGGGGGTATTTATATATACGAACGCTCGGGAGCCAATATAAGTTTACAACCTGCAAATCGGGTTTTCTCTACTGATTCAACCAATTCAATATCTCCAATGTTGTTTGTGTTGCACCTGATTCAAAATCGGTCATAATTTATTTCGGAAATTAGTTTTGGGAGGATAAAGACCATCGACTGCCGTTCGATTCCCGGAGGAGAGGGTGAGGAAAGCGGCCTCTCCCACTGCATGAGGTGCATCTACGTACAAGGGACTCTACTATATAACTACGTGGGAGCATAGAGACGATTTGCATCGCCTCTATAAATAAGCGAGACTGTGAATATGTAAAGAGCCACCACCACCCACCCACCAATATGCCTTCAAAACACATTGCATAATGCAGGTTGGTGGCTTTACCAATTTCTTTCAAATACAAGTAGTTAATTATAGTAACAAAACATATTTTTATATATAATTGGATTTTTCAAAATTACAATAAAATAACAAAGCAACCAATTTTGTTGTAATTCTATAAAGAATAAGTTAACATAGGCCAGAATCGGTGAACTTCCCGTTCGGACAAATGTCGCAGTTGAAGTAGTGGTCTAAACAGGTGAAAAACTGCTTACTGACACGTAATCTGACTTAAATTTGGCATAAAGCAGTCTATTTTTTAGTTTGAAAGACCTTGTGACATTTGTCGAGCCGGGATGAAGTTCTTCATAACTAATGGGATAAAGAAGAAGGAAAATTTAATTCGTAACACTACTAACGGACTTATTACGCCATTCGCATGATGTAATTAATAAACACAATAATTCTAATTACATGATTATTAAAAAGCAAACATTTCTTTATAAATAATAATGTAAAATGCCTGTTTTTAACCGATCCCTCCCCTGTTGTAGGTTTGTTGTTATCCATGAAATACAGTATGTAACATTCTTATTCGTACACACGGATTTTCAAAGAAAATGCTTCAATATCTGAAAGGAAATACACTCTTTTGAAATTGTTTCTTTACAATTCAATAACTAATATCATTAGGAACATAAAATCTTACCCAAATTCTGTATAACCAATGACAATAATAAATTAAATGAAACTGAAAGAGAAACATACCATTTTTTATACAACTTTTCTATTCGTACACTTAATACGTAATATAAAAGAATAAAGTATATTCAGAGCAAATTGACTGACAGTTCTAATACTTTGATGCGTATCCTTTGGCTTTAATTACTGCTTGACACCTGTTCTTCATAGAATTAACCAGTTTCCGACATGTTTCAGAGCTTATTTTATTCCACTCGGCTTGCACAACAGTTTTCAACTCTTGTTTGGATTTGATGCCTGCTTTATGGACTCACCTCTTCAAAATTGCTCATAAATGCTCAATGGGATTTAAGTCTGGACTTTGAGCTGGTGTTTGTAGTAGTTTGGGCACATTCCATATTAGCCAATTCATGTTAACTCACGCTTTATGCTTACTGTCATTATCTTGTTGGAATCTGTAGATAGGCGGCATGTCCATTTTTTGGACACTCTGCTTTACATTGTTCTTCAATAGGTCCAAATAGACATATGCATCCATGATACCATCAATAAACTGGATGGTACCAACACCTTTGGACGACATACAGCCCCAAACCATTAATGACCCACCACCTTGTTTATCTGTTGGAACTGTGTTAATGTGATCATTGTCTTTATTTGATTTTCTCCAGACCCTATTTATCCCATCTGGCCCGTATATATTAATCTTGGACTCGTCTGACCATATGACACTATCCCAAAATTCCTGGTCCTTGTGGATGTGCTCTTTCGCGAATGAAAGTCTATTCCTGCGATTCACCTTATTTGCATACGGTCTCTTTCGTGGTATTCTGCCATGATATCCATGCTTCCACAAGGCACGTCGGACAGTCGGACATCATCTTGCCAGCAACATTTTCTACTAACGGTCGTAACTGAGGAACACTTAGTCGGGGGTTTTCTCGCACTCTTTTTAAAATAAAGCGTTCATCACGTTTATTCAACCTTGTCTCTTTTGGTTTTCTCGGCACATTTTGTGTTCAACCTTCCTCTCTAAATTTGTTTACTATGTATTGAACTGTGTAGTTTGATTTATTGACTGTTTGTCCAATTTTTCTTAACGAATAACCTCTAAGAGCCAAATTTATAATAACATCCTTCAGATCGGAACTACGTTCCTTCACCTTGCCCATTTCGAACACGCTGATAGATGGACGATAGGCCTTCAACAATACCTACGCAAGCATTCCGCTTGACGGGGAGCGCGCCTGCATGTTCAAACTTGTTACGAAGTTGCAAAGTGCACGAAATCGCCCGAATAGCGGTGGCGCTGTATGCGAGGAAGATTGAAACTCTTGCCTGTACGAATAACAATGTTGCATGAAACAGCGTGTTTTTCTCTTTTCACACAAATTATATGCTCTGTTTATACACTTTGAACATACATTTTTATTGACATTTGTTGGTAAAACTTTCATTAACATTAATTTCCAGGTACATATGAAAATGATTACATTTACTAGTAAATATGACATTTTTTTCTCGGAAATTCTATGTGTACGAATAACAATGTTACATACTGTATCAATCT
The DNA here is from genome assembly GCF_977018435.1 of Lepisma saccharinum. NCBI lineage: Eukaryota > Metazoa > Arthropoda > Insecta > Zygentoma > Lepismatidae > Lepisma > Lepisma saccharinum. The sequence goes on along the minus strand of NC_139255.1, from coordinate 45,039,411 downwards.
GGAAATTTTGTTTCACAGGTACCTGTCATAGAGTAATCTTTACGCTGTAAATATCAATTTTTTTAGCTCCCCGATCGGAGATATCTGGGCTCAAAATTTTGAAAAAGAGAATCAAGAAACGATCAAAGAGCTATAACAGTAATTCAGCCGAAATACTCTGATATTACATAACTTCCCTAACAAAAATATCCTAAACTTTGAATTTTGGTCAAAATCAATATGTTGAAAAAATATGCGAAACATACAATGTAGCTTGAAATGTGCTGAAAACAATGTTTTTTACCCAAGCTATCATTTTTCTTAGATGAGTTATCATAATTACCGCAACTGTCTACAAAGGCTAAAAATGCCAGCAAATCATAAGTCAAACAGGGCCGCAATTTTTAAACGAAGTCATATAAAGGAAAATACTACCCTTGCATAGGGGTTACAACAACAAAAATATAGGCTATATAAATAGAAAAAGTTGACCATTTTCTCAATTATTATCTTTTTGGACCACATGGTATTAAATGGCCATATTTTGCTTTAGACCTAATATTAATTAAAATATGCAAGTTTGATTAAATTAGTGCATATATTGTGTATCAGTGAAAGTTTTATAAAAATAGATCAAATACATTCACAGAGTTGGTTTTATGCAAGGATAATGTTGGAAAATTTTCTGCTTGAAATCATTCACACTGAGAATCGAACCTGGGTTTACTACGTGGCAGTCCGATGTCATATTTTCTCTGCTATTCTCATATATCAGTATTTACTCAGTTCCATATTTTTTAACATTCACATTCAGAACATAAACATCCATGTCTTACTCGGGATTCGAACCTGGGACCCCTGCTGTCGTAGTGCGCTGTGCTAACTACCTCGCCCCGGAGGTCAAATAGTAGACTACTAGGACTCCTTATTCGTTGAAGAGAAGCTTCCACAATTATGTATGTTACAAGCCACATATTGTTGCTGTAGGACTCTATATAACGTCTGGAATTTTGACACGAAATGGTAAGATCAGCTTTTGGCAATGAAGACCCGAACAGCAAAACCTAGGACATGTCTGAGGAAAGAAATGACAATGGTTTTACGACCTGTCAATCACTAACTGCCCGTGTACCGGAGGAGGCGTGTTCTTGAGGGGCCTCGCGAAAGCGGGCCTGGATAAACATCTGGTGGTGTAAACGCTGTGCGCGCTCTATCGGCAGAAGGAAGGCGAATTCGGAAAAGGCCTTTCCATGATATACAGTCTTAAGGGCCATATCATAGCATAAATCCCCTTCGGTGTTGTTATCTGGCATTCTGGATTGGGCACTCTTTCTTTCAAGTAGCTCTCCAATTGTCTTCAGCGCCACGGTCGTTAAATCGGCAGGGTGTCTAACTGCCACGCGAGAGATTAGGATTCGATTCCCGGGCTAGGTGATAAAAGTGGGAAATTTTACAAGCAATATCCCTGCATGGGGCGACTTTGTGGTTCACCCAGCCTCTGGGTACCTGGGAGTCAAAACTGAGGTATAGGCGTCTGGAGCCTGGTGCGGATCACATCAGCTACACAAATGACCATGCCCATAGGCAGATGTAGCCGTCCCCAGTGGCGGAGTGGTTCCGGGTAAAAATCCTAGACTGGGCATGGATGTTTGCGAGTGTTCATTCATCAATTTCATCATATCATCACTGCCCCAACTTCGCAAATTAGCCAAAAGTTGCACAAAAAGCCAAGTAAAATAAAGTAAATTAATCAATCAATCAACCATAGGCGGCTGTAGATTTTTTTTCCCTAGGAGGGTAACAAAATATGTTCTAAGCTTACAAGACGTAATTTTGAAATATAATGTGCATGTATTTATATATATTGAAATAGATAAGACATGCAGGTCAATAATCACAAGGCCCGTTTTAAGAACCGTTTGTGATCAGATGAACTAATCTACCTTCAAAGTGGAATCCGAACCACTGAACGAACCCAGAACCCTTAGATTATAAGATGATAGAGATGTTCGTGAAATACAAATAGTTCTATGTACCTTGTATTAACAATGAATTAGAGAGAAAAAACAGTTGAACTTTACCTAGAATACTTCTCTTTGTGTCATCAGTTAGCGAGTTAAGATTATTGCCTTGTAATTAACACCTTATACGTCGCTGATATATCAAACACCATCAGCCATTGTAATATACATTGTTACGCGGATGATACGCAGTTGATGATATCGTCATCACCATCGGATTTGTTAAACAAGATAGATAATCTAAACAATGATTTACATTATTATTATTATTATTATTTATTATTATTAAAGTAGGGTTACAATTAAGCTTACATTTTTTTTTACATTGATTCCGAACAACAAAAACAGCTTTTTGCCCTACATGAATTAATATACAGTTATGCCATTTGTTTATAAGTATACATACAATGGAATATTATAAATTTATATAATTGAAAAATATAAGAAATAGACTAAAATAAACATTTTTTGCAGCTACGTTTTATGAAGGAAGAAATGAGGTAGAATAGGCACAGTGTCAGTATTCATAAATTAATGTCCTAATCTGTTGTTTAAATGTGGCCAAATTTCTCTCCTTTCTGCAATTTACAGGCAGTTGATTCCACGCTTTACTTGCCAGAGATGACAGGGATTTTGATCCGTATCTTGCCTTGTTACATTTTGGTACTCGGATACTGTTGGTGTTGTTGGATCGCAGATTGGGATAATTTCTATTACTAGATATCATTACTTTGTCCTTTAATAAGTGGTGGTGCTTGTTAATTGCCTGGTGAATTTTTAGTAGAAATGCATATTTTCGTCTGGATTCCAGCGTGGGGAATTGGAGTTCTTCTCTGCTTGCACGTGAGGTCGTGTGCGCTGTATTTCTTATGCTACGAATAGCCCAAATTTGCATTTTCTCTAGTTTCGTGGTGTTATTTCTATTAATCCCATAAAGTACAGAGGAACAGTATTCAAGTAACGGCCTAATAAAAGCTTTGTAGAACGCTAATTTGTGGGCAAGGTGTACATATTTGCAGACAAATTGAAACTGCTTGATTTTAGGTGCTGCGCGTGAACACATTCTTTTTACATGTTGTGAAAAGGATAAACTTTTATCTAGGTGCATACCGAGATATTTTAGAGATTCACATGGTTTTATATTGAAATTTCCTATTTTAATGTTGTCAATTAGCGTATTGTTATTATTTTCACTGGATAGTATTAATACTTGCGTCTTAGACTCGTTCACTTTCAACATGTTAGATTGATACCACTCAAGAACTTCTGGCATATTTTCCTCAATATTTGCAATTACTTTTTCTAATTTGCTTGATGCGCAGTACAGGAGGCAGTCATCTGCGTACAAATATAATTCAAACCCAAATTCCCTGGCTGCGATGTCATTCACAAACATGTTAAACAGTTTAGGACCTAGAATAGATCCCTGTGGTACACCGAAAGATACATTTACACGGTTTGAAATCGAGTTGCCTACTTTTGTGTCGATACTCCTATTCCATAAATAACTTTCGATCCAGTTGCATGCAAGGGCAGAGAAATTAAATTGCTGATGTAATTTCTGTATTAATAAATTTGGTTGAACACTGTCGAATGCTTTACTGATATCTAGAGAAATAATGCCAATGTATTGCTTCCCTTTACGATCTAATATATTTCTCCAGTTATGTATCAGTTCGTGCACGAGTAATTCTGTCGAGCGATTTTTTCTAAAAGCAAACTGTCTATCTGTCAGTAGATTGTTAGAATGTAAGTATTGTTCTAATTGCTTGTCTATTACCTTTTCAAGAATCCTGCTTAATGAGGAAGTAATTGATATGGGGCGATAATTATTAAATTGCGTCGGGGAGCCCCCTTTAAATATAGGTGTGACCCTTGCGTGTTTCCAAGTGTTAGGAAAGATTCCGCTTTTTAAGGATGAATTAATTATATCTGTGAGAGGTTCGACAATCCATGGGGCGAGTAGATATATTATGCGATTACTTATTTCATTGAAATCTGGACCTTTTCTGAGGTTAAGTTTTTGAAGAATATTCATAACGTCATCACTTGAGACGGGCTTAAAACTGAAGCTGGTTTCTTGATATTTAGCGTCTTTTTCATTTTGTTTGCTACTTTCATTTTTCTTCGCCCTTAAATTGTTAGTGAATGTGTTGGATATTGACTTACCGACGTTAGCAAAGTGGTCATTGAGGACGTTCGACACCCTCGCATCTTCCGTAATTGTTTCATTGTTATGTTCAATAGATGCGATGGATTGGCTTTTGCTATCATTTCCAGTTAAGAACCTGAAAATCTTGAATTTGTTATTGCCTGAATATTTATCGGAATAGATCTGCGTAAGGATATAATTTCTTTTCGCATCTTTTACTGTTTTTGTTACGTAGTTCCTTATGGTCTTATATTGTTCCCACGTGTAATTATTATTATTTGGACTACGTGCGCGCTTAAACATCCGGTTCTTGAGTGATATCAATCTAAGAAGACCGCCAGTGATCCAGGGACGCTTGTTGCCCCTAACACGAAACGTTTTTATTGGCGCATAGACATCCAGAGCTTCGGTTATTAATGACTGCAAATATGTCACCTTATCGTTTATATCCGACATCATTGTTGTTTTGTGAAAGGGTAGATAAGAACAATGATCAACGAACTGTTGTTCAGGGAAATTTTTAAAAGAACGCTTAGTTACGAGTATTCTTGGAGATCTTTGCGGCCTTAGGTTAATTGAGGTGTATATCAGAAAATGATCGCTTAAATCATGCATTACTACGGCGGATTTATCATGCAATTCTTTCTTGTTGGTAAAAATGTGATCTATGAGACTCTCACTCGTGTCGGTGACGCGTGTCGGCAGGCGAACGAGCTGCTTGTACCCCGCTGACTCCATCGTATCGAAAAATGCATTGTCCGCTGCAGTTGGTTTCATGACGTCATGATTTGTATCCCCAACGAGAACCGAAGCGTGGCAAGCCGGAAATGACTGCAAAATATTTTCTAGTTTTTCATTAAAAGTGACGGGGGCCTTTGGATGTCTATATACGCATCCTAGAATTAAAGGTTTGTCATTCTGTTTGAGTTTTAAAGACACCCACAATCCTTCAATGTCTACATCTGACACAGAATATATAAGTTCCGATATTACAGCTGTTTTTACGTAAACAATAATACCTCCCCCTTGCTTAGGATAGTCTCGATCAAGTCTGTACATTTTGAACCCTTCAATTTCAACATGTCTGTCTGGAATGGAATCATCGAGCCAAGTCTCGGTGATTGCAACGCATGTGAAGTTTATTATATGGGAAGCTGCGATTTCATCTATTTTGTTCTTTATGCGGTTAATATTGACGTGGCCCACCGTGATATTTTCTGCATTTTCGGGGAAAGCAAGGTCTTCTACGTGCGGATACAAGTTTGCAAGGAATCTCCGGTTTGCCACGCTCAGCCTGTGTAACGTCACGGGGGGTGGCGGCTCATTGCCAGGCGGGGAGGGAGGAAAACTATTTACAGCCCCAGCATTGTGGTCTCGACCTTGGCCTCGGGGGGAAGGGAGAGAGTGACCATTCTTGCAAATTTCAGGGAACATCTTTCAGGGGTGTCCAACGAACTATCTGGCACTGACACTGCACATTGACCTCTTGCCTTCCTACATTTGAAACAACGAAACTCATTATTAATAAAATGACTGAAAAAAAAAATATATAATATATGTGAGACAAAAATTAAATTATTTAAAGAAGAAAGGTAAAACTAAAAAATATAAGATTCAGAAGCACATGATTGAAGTGAGTGAATGATTACGGTGGTTAATATTTGCAACGAGTGCCAACCGAGGGCAGAGTTTGTCATTTTCCATACTTGTTTAGGTCATCCAGGCTGTCTATTTTAACTGTGGCGTTGTTGTGTAGTGCCAGGATGTTGCCATCCGAAGTCCACACGCGTTGAAAAGTTCCACTATTTCTTACCTGGTGAAACAGCTGCAGGTTTTGCCGGGTGAGGTTTTCCGTGATGGAAACGTGGGGTGCGGAATCCTTCAGGATCTTCTTCTTCTGAAGCACCAACCGACGAGTCCTGTAGGACACGAAACGCACGATCAGCGCCCTGCACATGCCCTTAGCAAGTGGCTTACTGCAAATGGGCTCGCAATTAACCAGAATAAATGCGTATAAACAATTTTAGGCTCTAACTTTTATCTTTAAAAAGTAAATTATGATACAATTAACATCAAAATTAAAAACCAAAACATAATTTATGCATCAACGGTTAAAAACCTAGGCCTTACTTACTATCTCAGCGCAATGCACGAAAGCACTAACAATAATGAGATCACTCTACAGGAGGAGAAACTTTTTCACTAAAGAAACGAAATTATATCTCATGGAAACTCTAATCCTATTTTTGATTACTGTGATGTACGGCACGAATTTCCAACGTAAAATATCGAACAGAATACAAAAAATACAGAATTCTTGCATTCGTTACGTTCTCTCGATCAGGAGATATCAGCACATCCTACCCTTGCTCAATACATACAAAATCCTTAATATGTCTAGGCGAACTTCAAAGAACAAGTCATATTATTTTTATTGCAAAGACAACAATTGAGCATTAGCTCGTACGGCTAAGCAACGAGAATCAAGTAAAGTAAAACAATGTATTTTGCAAACACTTATCTGACATAACGAATATTTCAACCTGTGTGCATGATATTTTAGTATCGATTTGGAAATTGCGTATGTACACGTGTGGGGGTGTGCGTGTCTGTGTGTGTGTGTGTGTGTTAATGTATCTGTCATTGTATTCTCTTATAATTTTATTATTTTTCATTTATGTCAAATTCATTCATGTTATGTTATATATTTGATTTCAGTATTATAAATATATGTGTTGTAACTATTAATCAGCAGAGTTAGGTGGTAGAGCAGCCCAAGGCTGAATCTCGCTCTGTAGTAAATAAAAAGACTTTTCAATTCAATTCAAAGTCCCTGGTGTCGACATATTTAAGTGTCTAGGAAATCTATTTCTTATTAATGGTTTTGTGCTAGACTGTTTCTTTGTTTTACCACCTGGATAAAGATTGCTCAAAACATTCTTTGTTCTTTGTATTAAAATGTATCGTACCCAAGACGTTGGGTAGAAATAGCAAGTCTTCTGTTATTCTTAACCTAATAGGAAGCAGGCAAAGGAATGCTTAGAAGTAATGACTCAAACGTTAGGTTATTGACTTGAGAGGTGGTTGTGGAATGAGAGGTGGAATCGAGAGAGAGCGAGATAGTTGGCGAGTGAACGAGGTGGAGTGAGGAGCAGGGATTGAGAGAGCAAGGAAGTTGGGGGACGATTATTGAACAGTGGTGCGTGAGCAGAGTGAATTCTGACAGGGAGGTCAGACATGTGACAATTGAGATCAATGAGAGGACAATTTGTGCAAATGACCTTCATCCAAACGTGAGGCAAGTAAGATCCTTTTCCTAATAATGTCCATATCGATTCAGTCGTGGAGAGTATAAAACCCAATTTATTGTACAGGGTGACCCAGAGATGTATACCCATTTTGGAATGAACATTACACAGTTAATTGTACACCAAACTCTATTCTATTTGTTGTATAATGTGTGTGATATATTGCCATATATTTTACATTTATTTATTTATTTATTGCAGTTACCATGGAGTCGTGGTCGGTGGAACATCACGTGTTCATGTATGATGCCTATGTTGCAGCTCAGAGGTTCAGCACCTGGTGGTGTTTTTGGAGTTACAGTGCCTGTGGTTCGAAACTGCTTAACCCATTTTAAGATTGTTTTGCATGTTGGAACTGCTCCATGCCGGCTTACGTGGAAGTGCCGGCGGAATAACCTCTGACCTGCAACCACTGAGTCGCCGTTTCTCACATAGGCATCATACGTGAACACGCGATGTTCCACCGACAACGACTCCATGGTGACTGCAATAAATAAATAAATAAATGTAAAATAAATGGCAATATATCACACACATTATACAACAAAAATAATAGAGTTTGGTGTACAATTAACTGTGTAATGTTCATTCCAAAATGGGTATACATCTCTGGGTCACCCGGTACATGTCAATTCTTGCCATTCTTCTAGAGTGAGACCTCTCGCACATCCCACATTTAGGCCAAGCGAGTAATGACTTTCGGAAGATCATTGGTGAATAGTTACGCCGCCCAGGAGACAATTCAGGGTCTCTGGTCCGATCCAGACGTAGTATTAACTCTACGTTACGATGTTTTCTATACCTTTCATACATGCCTCGGAGCCCCTCCCGATAAACCCCCTTCACATGTCCCCGTATGCCTTCACGATAAGTTGCAGTGTGCAGAGAGGTATATTGGCGATAAAGAAGAACGTCCTCTGGTGTTGTTGAATTTTCGAACTGTGGTGATCTTCAGAAACAGCGCAAATGTTTCGCTGTAGTTCAATATTTTATACTTGACTTAAATAAATGAAACCCTCTACTCCACGGGTCTGTTGATAGGCACATTCAGCTTCTACCACGTGGCTAAAATCGGTTGCTAAGACATGTTGTTAGCACCAAATTTAACCCTCCTAATCAACTAATAGCATTATTTTTAAAATTATCTAGGTTGTCATGTTAGGATACTAGATTTAGGGTTCTTAGCAACTGCACTCAGAGAACTAAATGCATCATATCGATTGATGCACCAGAATGCATCGATTGATGCACTAAAGTGAGTTTTATGGCTTCTTCAAAGAATCAGATTCACATTTGATGCATTTGGGTACATTTGTGTATTTCCTGAAAGAAACGCCAAAGTGCATCATTTGATTCAAGTGAGGATTTATTTCAGTCCAGATGCACTTCAATGCATCACTTGATGCGTTTTGATGCACCTTCCTGCATCTTTTTTGATGATGCACTTATTAAACGTTTCGTCTGAGCTACATAAACTCCTCACTTGAATCAAATGATGCACTTTGTTGTTTCTTTCACGACATACACAAATGCACCCAAATGCATCAATCGATATGATGCATTTAGTTTTCTGTGTGTGGATGTGCCTGTAGACGGACAAAACTCGCTTAGTTCTACGTTCGTGTGGAAGTATACAGGCTGTCCGGAATGGGCGTGACAGTTTTTAAAAGTATGATATTTTAATATGGTAAGAAGTACATAGATAGAAACAAAAATATACATTTTGAAGGCAAGCACAAGTTTTATTGGAAGCAGTTATAGCTCACAATGGAGGTTATCTATCTAAATGTCCCCTTCCGATTTTCATGAAACTTGGCAGGTGTATAGAGGGGCCCAAAGTAAGTAATACGTGTTTTTGTGTTTCGGCTAAAAAAAAAAGTTTTAGGGGGCAACGTCCTCCCTCAAATGTGAAGATGAGGACAAATTGAAATGAGGATCTTGTGACAGTCAGATTTACCGTCATCATTATTATTATCATTATTATTCATGTATGTAGCGGTAAAAAGACGAGTTGATTCAAAGTGTTAAGTGTTTTAATTTGTAAGATTACATATTTGATTTTTGCCAAGCCGACGGGAGGAACGAGAGATTCGCTTGTGTTAAGGGCGAGCACCTGAAGGGTCACGCTATGCGTGTAAAGCTTAGGAAATTCGACCGTAATGACAAACATTTAAATATCTCGGTTTCCAACGGTCAGATTCATGTGAAACTTATACCAGCGCAGCGGCATATGTGCAAGGACAGATGTGTGGAGTTTCGTCACGATCAAGCGACAATTACGGACGCCAGATCAAATCGGTTCTAATTGATCAGTTTGTGGACAGCGATTGCAATTGAGCTATGGGCGACAGCCAGGCGGAAGCTTAATCCGCGCAAGTCAACTTCGGACACGGTACGTCCTAGTTTGGAGACAATAGAGCAAAGTGGACTGACCCCTTCGGAAGCGTCGCTTCAACGATCGCGTAGCGTCGTTTTTCAAAATCTAAATAAAACGAAGGACATGGTTTTTCGTTACACAGTCTTACCGCGATCCTTGTAGCGGGAGGAGCTCCGTGCTACCTCTCCATATACAGTTTTGCCGCGATTCTTGGATCGAGAGCACCTTCGTCCTACCTTTCGTGTACAGTGGACTTTGTTGTGTCGTGCGAACACCAGTGTGTGTGATAGGCAGTAAGTCTACACGAGTGCGCCTACCTCAACCGCTGGGGGAAGTTGAAGCGAAACCGTGTTTCCGTGATTACCTTACGCCATTTATAATTTTTGAGAAACAAGGAACACCGGAAACTATGGCGGGCTAGAGGAAGAAAGGAGATGAGGGCGTTACGTCGATTCGCCCGACGTCAGAAGAAACTACGCCGATGATGCCTATCCGCCGCCATGGAGAGAGAGAGAGAACGTCGAATGACGCCCCGACGACGCCGACGACGCCTACCATCCGCCACGTTGACGCCCCTACGACGCTTACCAGCCGCGACAGAGAGACGTAGAGAGAGATGTTGACGCCCCGACGACGCCGACGACGCCTACCAGCCGCGACAGAGAGATGTAGAGAGAGATGTTGACGCCCCGACGACGCCGACGACGCCTACAACGACCGCTCAGATGCGACGTCCGAACCGCGCCATACCACGGAGATCCACCGATCCCGAGAGGAAGAGGAGCCGGGGAACTAGGTGTTTGAACACGTTTCGCATCTCCATCGTCGCGACCAAGGAAACCTTCCGTGCGAATACTATGTGTTTTTCAATCGCCCATAACGACGCCAGGATGCACCCCGGAAGCTGAGAGATGGTAAAGTATTCATCTGTGTGTACCTTAACACGTGACGGCCCGATTGATTTAGAGAACGCCCTTGAAATTCGTCGACATTTTGAAAACGCCCACTCAACTCGAACTTCATACCAAACTCCCGTCGCGCTTGTCATTTGTAATCTATTCGTCTCAGGTCAATTTTTCTTATTCCTTGTGATATTTTTTTTATGATCTTAAATTCATTGTTGTTTGTGCTCCTTTGTATTTGTTTAAAGTGCGTACTATTAGAGTAAAGCGCCGCCCGCTTAATTGCATATTCTACTTGAGGTTTGTTCATTTTTATGTGTCAGCGCTGTGTCGCTGCTAGCTATGTCCGGTCGCATATGTGATTATTTGTTAAAGTATTTGCCTGGTAATGTGAATTGCTCGTCGCGGCGAAGTGTTTAAGTCCCGCCTGCTAGAGAGTACATGTTTGCGTCACTCAACGGAGGTTATTTGTTATGTTTGAACCACGTGAGGTCTTGTAAAAGGAAAACGTCCGCCCACGTGAATGTAATTGCCGTTGAGACGCCTTTGTTTATACTGGTTAAGTAATGTATGGTCACCGCGCCGACTAGTTTCTTTTTTAAAAAACAAAAGGTGAACTTAAGTAAGGGCTGGCTAGGATTTAAGTAGCACTGGAGCAAAATCACAAATGACCTGATTAGACAAAAAGTAAGATAAAATTAATTGAGAATGCAATAATTAGGGCTTGTCGTCATAAAACCTGTACATGTCATGTATAATTTCTAGTGTCGATAACCCCATGAGGATTGAATCTGAGAGAGAATGTGAGAGTGCAAGTGTGGGGACCTGTAATAGTTCCATTTTTGTTGGTTATGAATAGAATATACTTTTTATTTTCATGTTAATTTTGGGCTATATCATTTTCGTATGCATGTCGCTACCCGTGATTTTCAGGTATGCAGCTAGCCGCTTCCCGGCTACAGGTAAAGAGGTGGTAATTTGGAAGTACGTATGTCTTTGTTTTTATTCGATATGGCTTATCACTATGCACTGTTGGTCACCGGTTCCTACACACGAACTTAACCTGGACCGTAACACTATTTCGCTTGTCCGAGGGAGATTTTGCCGCCTCTATCTAGGTAGTGGTAGCATTTGTTTTCCCGGGCAAGGGAGGGCGAATCATACATTTTTGGCGCCGCGAACACAGGGACCGGTATATTTTAAATCGAAAGCACCCTCAGTGCAGGTGCATATGTCGTTTTTGTAAGGGCTACGTCAGGCGTATTTTGGTGTCATGTAACTGTGTTTCATTGTGAGATTTTATTGTGTTATTTTTGACGTGAGGTGGTAATTGAGATATTAGGCGTTTATTTTGTTAAGGTAGTAGGGCAGCTACTTAAGGCGTTAGGCATTTTAAAATTTTTGTTTGGCATATGGCATTAGGCGTTAAGTTGAGTTCTGGCAAAAGGGGAATCGACCGCCCTTATCTTTTTTCGTTTGTGAATTGTTTAAATATATATATTGGTATATATTGTGAGCGCTCACGTTTACGCTTGTCAGCGAGCATTGAGAATCGACCGAGGGTTGAATATTTGATTTCATGAAATTGCGCAACCGCCGCATCGAGAACTTAAACATGAGTGACGTAAGGGTGATTTGCGATATCTGCAGCGAGGAGTTCCCAGAAAGTGAATACGTCGGCACAGCTAGACAGGTTTGTTCCCGGTGCGATCTCCCGTTAGGTTCACGTGAAGGAAGCAGTCTACCGAACAGCGGGGGGCAAGCCAATGAGGTCAGCGCGCAACCGGTTTCTCCGGGAGGTGCAGAACGGGTCGACGAAGCAGCTAGCCTCAGTGGTACCAACTCCCAACAGATCATCGAGATGCTACTACGGATGGAAGCCGAGATGAAGGCCACGCGAAGCGGAATCGAAGCTAAGATGGAAGCCACGCGAAGCGGGATGGAAGCCACCCAAAGGAAGATAGAGGCCATCAGCACCCAGATGCAAGTGACGGAAGACCGCCTCCAGGAAACCATCCGTACTTCCGGTGAGGTGATAACGCAAGAACTCGTCACTCGGGTACAGGAATGCGAATCCCGTGTCGAAGCCAAAATCACCGAAACCAACTTGCGGATCGACCGGCAAGAGAACCAGATGGCAACACTGTCTCAGAGCGTGCGCGACCAGGAGGAAGGTATGCAGCAGATGGCCCGACAATGCGTGCAGCTGGAAGCGACATGTGACCGTGGCATAGACACCCTGGGGCGACAAGTGAGAGGGATTTCAGTTCGAGCCGAAGGGAATTCCGAACGGATTGAGGACCTCGAGATGAAAGTGCGTCAACTGAGCATGACTAGCAGCGGCACTTCACAATCGTCGCGGGAGCCCAGATTGACGTCACCACCGGCAGCCGACGTCGCCACTTGTTCGAACGGGGAAAGCGACCAGCGAGCTCCAGGAACGCCCCGCCCCCTTCGAAGAGAAGACGCTGCGTCACCACGGTTGAGTCCGCGCCGCGAGCAGGGGGAGGAAAATTTACACTTTGACCCATCGTCCACCAGGAGAGCTCTGTTTCCGCCCGAATACCGGAAGCACTTCAAAAAATTTTCGGGTGCTGACAGAATTCTTCCTTCCACGTACCTCGAGGAATTTAATTCTACCGCCCGTGAGTTAGGTCTGACAGACGAGGATAGGCTTCTGATTCTGAAAGGTTTAATGCAGGACCGGGCCAAGAACTGGATAGACAGGAACGAGGGGAACTTCAATTCATATGAGGAGTTCAAAGAAGCGTTTCTCACTTATTTTCAACGTCCCCTGCAGGTCGAGAGGATGCTGATGCAGGTGCGAAACGAACGATACGACAGGGGCGGAGGACTCACGTATGCCCAGTACTTTTGGAAACGGTACAATGAGTTCAAGTCTCTGCAACCCCAAATGACCACGGCGGAGATAATAGCCGCTCTGGTGTACCATTTCCCACACGAGATTCGTCGTCATCTCAATGGAGCATGCGTGTTTGACGCCGACGCGATGTCCCTCACACTGGAAAATCTGTTTCAGTGCGAGGAGGAGAGGCAGAGAACCAGGGGTGAGAAGTTTAGCAAGCGGCGCCGACCGGAAGATGATTCGTCGCACCGGAATAAACACCCGCGCGTTCATCTAGTCCAGCAGGGATGGAGAGGACAGCACCACGCTCCAGGGGCTGAAAGGAACCGCCAGCTGCAAGATCCACCTTCACCGCAACGAAGACGCCCGTTCAGAGGCAGGAGACGGCGTGGAGGTCCGACTCGTGCGTCGCCAAGGAGGAACGACAGCTTTTTTCAGAACGGCCAAGTCCGGGATGGCTTTTATCAGCGCCACGCGGATAGCAGGTCGGTCAGCCCGGAGTCAGATCGGGGAGATGCAGGACGCCGTGGAGCGAGAATCCCATGGAGCCCAGCGAGAGACACGAACAGGCCAAATTCGAGACACGGTTCGCCCAGGTACGAGAGAGAGCGACGTAAGAATGCGAGCTGACACGTAAATGCTCACATCTTGTTCTTGTTTTGTACATATAATCTTCATATTATGTTGATATTCAGGATGTTATTATATATGTTGTGTATCTGAAAGGTCGCAGTGTCCGTGCCGTTCAGAGAGTAAATTTCTATATACAGGGTGTACATGTATTTGCTTGTCAATTTTTATATACAGGGTGTTAATGTATTTGTTTGTCAATTTATATACAGGGTGTTCATGTATTTGTTGGTCAATATTATATACAGAGTGTTCGAGGATTTGTAAACAAAAAAAATTCTGTCCCTGTGTAGAGCGAATTTTTCACGCTTACGAAATCCTTGGAAGAAGGAGAGGGGCGAGGTTGTGACAGTCAGATTTACCGTCATCATTATTATTATCATTATTATTCATGTATGTAGCGGTAAAAAGACGAGTTGATTCAAAGTGTTAAGTGTTTTAATTTGTAAGATTACATATTTGATTTTTGCCAAGCCGACGGGAGGAACGAGAGATTCGCTTGTGTTAAGGGCGAGCACCTGAAGGGTCACGCTATGCGTGTAAAGCTTAGGAAATTCGACCGTAATGACAAACATTTAAATATCTCGGTTTCCAACGGTCAGATTCATGTGAAACTTATACCAGCGCAGCGGCATATGTGCAAGGACAGATGTGTGGAGTTTCGTCACGATCAAGCGACAATTACGGACGCCAGATCAAATCGGTTCTAATTGATCAGTTTGTGGACAGCGATTGCAATTGAGCTATGGGCGACAGCCAGGCGGAAGCTTAATCCGCGCAAGTCAACTTCGGACACGGTACGTCCTAGTTTGGAGACAATAGAGCAAAGTGGACTGACCCCTTCGGAAGCGTCGCTTCAACGATCGCGTAGCGTCGTTTTTCAAAATCTAAATAAAACGAAGGACATGGTTTTTCGTTACACAGTCTTACCGCGATCCTTGTAGCGGGAGGAGCTCCGTGCTACCTCTCCATATACAGTTTTGCCGCGATTCTTGGATCGAGAGCACCTTCGTCCTACCTTTCGTGTACAGTGGACTTTGTTGTGTCGTGCGAACACCAGTGTGTGTGATAGGCAGTAAGTCTACACGAGTGCGCCTACCTCAACCGCTGGGGGAAGTTGAAGCGAAACCGTGTTTCCGTGATTACCTTACGCCATTTATAATTTTTGAGAAACAAGGAACACCGGAAACTATGGCGGGCTAGAGGAAGAAAGGAGATGAGGGCGTTACGTCGATTCGCCCGACGTCAGAAGAAACTACGCCGATGATGCCTATCCGCCGCCATGGAGAGAGAGAGAGAACGTCGAATGACGCCCCGACGACGCCGACGACGCCTACCATCCGCCACGTTGACGCCCCTACGACGCTTACCAGCCGCGACAGAGAGACGTAGAGAGAGATGTTGACGCCCCGACGACGCCTACGACGCCTACCAGCCGCGACAGAGAGATGTAGAGAGAGATGTTGACGCCCCGACGACGCCGACGACGCCTACAACGACCGCTCAGATGCGACGTCCGAACCGCGCCATACCACGGAGATCCACCGATCCCGAGAGGAAGAGGGGAACTAGGTGTTTGGATCCTTTTCGCATCTTCATCGTCGCGATCAAAGAAACCTTTCGCGTGGATACTATGTGTTTTCAATCGCCCATAAAGACGCCAGGATGCACCCCGGGAGCTGAGAGATGGTAAAGTATTCATCTGTGTGAACCTTAACACGTGACGGCCCGATTGATTTAGAGAACGCCCTTGAAATTCGTCGACATTTTGAAAACGCCCACTCAACTCGAAATTTTACATCAAACTCCCGTCGCGCTTGTCATTTGTAATCTATTCGTCTCAGGTCAATTTTTCTTATTCCTTGTGGTATTTTCTTTATGATCGTAAATTCATTGTTGTTTGTGCTCCTTTGTATTTGTTCAAAGTGCGTACTATTAGAGTAAAGCGCCGCCCGCTTAATTGCATATTCTACTTGAGGTTTGTTCATTTTTTATGTGTCAGCGCTGTGTCGCTGCTAGCTATGTCCGGTCGCATATGTGATTATTTGTTAAAGTATTTGCCTGGTAATGTGAATTGCTCGTCGCGGCGAAGTGTTTAAGTCCCGCCTGCTAGAGAGTACATGTTTGCGTCACTCAACGGAGGTTATTTGTTATGTTTGAACCACGTGAGGTCTTGTAAAAGGAAAACGTCCGCCCACGTGAATGTAATTGCCGTTGAGACGCCTTTGTTTATACTGGTCAAATAATGTATTGAACCCGCGCCGACTAGTTTCTTTTTTAAAAACAAAAGGTGAACTTAAGTAAGGGCTGGCTAGGATTTAAGTAGCACTGGAGCAAAAATCACGAATGACCTGATTAGACAAAAAGTAAGATATAATTAATTGAGAATGCAATAATTAGGGCTTGTCGTCATAAAACCTGTACATGTCATGTATAATTTCTTGTGTCGATGACCCCATGAGGACTGAATCTGAGAGAGAATGTGAGAGTGCAAGTGTGGGGACCTGTAATAGTTCCATTTTTGTTGGTTATGAATAGAATATACTTTTTATTTTCATGTTAATTTTGGGCTATATCATTTAAAAAGGTATGATTGATTGAAACACCCTCCCTTGCCCGGGGAAAACAAATGCTACCACTACCTAGATAGAGGCGGCAAAATCTCCCTCGGACAAGCGAAATAGCGTTACGGTCCAGGTTAAGTTCGTGTGTAGGAACCGGTGACCAACAGTGCATAGTAATAAGCCATATCGAATAAAAACAAAGACATATGTACGTCCAAATTACCACCTCTTTACCTGTAGCCGGGAAGCGGCTAGCTGCATACCTGAAAATCACGGGTAGCGACATGCATACGAAAATGATATAGCCCAAAATTAACATGAAAATAAAAAGTATATTCTATTCATAACCAACAAAAATGGAACTATTACAGGTCCCCACACTTGCACTCTCACATTCTCTCTCAGATTCAATCCTCATGGGGTTATCGACACTAGAAATTATACATGACATGTACAGGTTTTATGACGACAAGCCCTAATTATTGCATTCTCAATTAATTTTATCTTACTTTTTGTCTAATCAGGTCATTTGTGACTTTGCTCCAGTGCTACTTAAATCCTAGCCAGCCCTTACTTAAGTTCACCTTTTGTTTTTAAAAAAGAAACTAGTCGGCGCGGTGACAATACATTATTTGACCAGTATAAACAAAGGCGTCTCAACGGCAATTACATTCACGTGGGCGGACGTTTTCCTTTTACAAGACCTCACGTGGTTCAAACATAACAAATAACCTCCGTTGAGTGACGCAAACATGTACTCTCTAGCAGGCGGGACTTAAACACTTCGCCGCGACGAGCAATTCAAATTACCAGGCAAATACTTTAACAAATAATCACATATGCGACCGGACATAGCTAGCAGCGACACAGCGCTGACACATAAAAATGAACAAACCTCAAGTAGAATATGCAATTAAGCGGGCGGCGCTTTACTCTAATAGTACGCACTTTAAACAAATACAAAGGAGCACAAACAACAATGAATTTAAGATCATAAAAAAATATCACAAGGAATAAGAAAAATTGACCTGAGACGAATAGATTACAAATGACAAGCGCGACGGGAGTTTGATGTAAAATTTCGAGTTGAGTGGGCGTTTTCAAAATGTCGACGAATTTCAAGGGCGTTCTCTAAATCGATCGGGCCGTCACGTGTTAAGGTTCACACAGATGAATACTTTACCATCTCTCAGCTCCCGGGGTGCATCCTGGCGTCTTTATGGGCGATTGAAAACACATAGTATCCACGCGAAAGGTTTCTTTGATCGCGACGATGAAGATGCGAAAAGGATCCAAACACCTAGTTCCCCGGCTCCTCTTCCTCTCGGGATCGGTGGATCTCCGTGGTATGACGCGGTTTGGACGTCGCATCTGAGCGGTCGTTGTAGGCGTCGTCGGCGTCGTCGGGGCGTCAGCATCTCTCTCTACATCTCTCTGTCGCGGCTGGTAGGCATCGTCGGCGTCGTCGTCCCCTCTCCGTGGCGGGTAGGCATCGTCGGTGTGGCTCATCTTTCTCTCTCTCTCTCTCCGTCGCGGCTGGTAGGCATCGTCGGCGTCGTCGTCTCTCTATCTCTCCGTGGCGGGTAGGCATCGTCGGCGCGGCTCATCTTTCTCTCTCTCTCTCTCCGTGGCGGCTGGTAGGCATCGTCGGCGTCGTCGTCTGACATCGGGCGAATCGACGTAGCGCCCCCATCTCTCTTCTTCCTCTAGCCCGCCATAGTTTCCGGTGTTCCTCGTTTCTCAAAAATTATAAATGGCGTAAGGTAATCACGGAAACACGGTTTCGCTTCAACTTCCCCCAGCGGTTGAGGTAGGCGCACTCGTGTAGACTTACTGCCTATCACACACACTGGTGTTCGCGCAACACAACAAAGTCCACTGTACACGAAAGGTAGCACGAAGGTGCTCTCGATCCAAGAATCGCGGCAAAACTGTATATGGAGAGGTAGCACGGAGCTGCTCTCCCTACAAGGATCGCGGTAAGACTGTGTAACGAAAAACCATGTCCTTCGTTTTATTTGGATTTTGAAAAAGGACGCTATGCGCACGTTGGAGTAACCTTCCGAAGAGGTCAGTCCACTTTGCTCTATTGTCTCCCAAGTGGGACGAGCCGTGCTCGAAGTTGAGTTCGTGCGGATTAAGCTTCCGCCTGGCTGTCGCCCATAGCTCAATTGCAATCGCTGTCCACAAACTGATCAATTAGAACCGATTTGATCTGGCGTCCGTAATTGTCGCTTGATCGTGACGAAACTCCACACATCCGTCCTTGCACACATGCCGCTGCGCTGGTATAAGTTTCACATGAATCTGACCGTTGGAAACCGAGATATTTAAATGTTTGTCATTACGGTCGAATTTCCTAAGCTTTAGACGCATAGCGTGACCCTTCAGGTGCTCGCCCTTAACACATGCTAACGTCTCGTTCCTCCCGTCGGCTTGGCAAAAAATCAAATATGTAATCTTACAAATTGAAACACTCAACACTTTGAATCAACACGTCTTTTTACCGCTACATACATGAATAATAATGATAATAATAATGACGGTAAATGTGACTGTCACAACCTCGCCCCTCTCCTTCTTCCAAGGATTTCGTAAGCGTGAAAAATTCGCTCTACACAGGGACAGAATTTTTTTGTTTACAAATCCTCGAACACACTGTATATAATATTGACCAACAAATACATGAACACCCTGTATATAAATTGACAAGCAAATACATGTACACCCTGTATATAGAAATTGACAAGCAAATACATGAACACCCTGTATATAAAAATTTACTCTCTGAACGGCACGGACACTGTGACCTTCCAGATATAGATAACATATATGATAATATCCTGAATATCAACATAATATGAAGATTATATGTACAAAACAAGAACAAGATGTGAGCATTTACGTGTCAGCTTGCATTCCTACGTCGCTCTTACTCTCGTACAGTGCTGTCCACTCTCTGCGCTTCTCATCGGAACAGTTCCACCTCTTGCAGTTCTCTATATGCTGGGGTACTATGATCTTCCCAGACGTGCAGTCCACTAACTCCAGAATATTGGCGGCGAGCTTGCTCTTGCAGAAGTACGGACCATCGTACATGAAAAAGAGCTTCTTGATTTTCCCTTCAATTTGAGAGCTAAGTCCGTGATTCTTTACGAATGCGAGGTCTCCAGTTCGAATCTCGGCGCCGTCTCTTGCCTGTCTTTCATTGGCCTTCCTCCTGGTTTCTCTCGTCCGTTCGACGGCCATCAGGATCTTTTGTTTGACAGTTGGGTCGCGGTTGTCCTCCCTCAATCCAAAGTGACGAATTACGTCTCTCCGAAGTGTGCTGCCGAATTGTAGCTCTGCTGGTGTGAACCCAAGGGTGTCGGATTCTGTGTTGTTTAGGAGGAGTACAATCGAGGTGACGTGCTTGCTCCATTCCTGATGCTGTTTATGGCAAAATAATCTCAAGAGGCGGTTCATTTCACAGTGCATGCGTTCGACCTTGTTTGCCTGCGGCCTGTAGCTCGGGGTCCATATGGGCTTCACTGCGTATGCTTCCAAAGTGTCCCTCCAGAGGCTACTTGTGAACTGAGCTCCGCGGTCCGTGAGAATGTAGCGCGGAGTTCCGAGGTGTACAAAGTAATTTTCCGTAAGCTTACGGAGCAGCACTCTCGTCGCGGTTGACCTGACTGGATACGCAACCAGAAAACGACTGCATCCATCCATGACTGTGAATAGGTACTTCATGCCGTCCTTGCTTTTCGGGAGTGGTCCCACGCAGTCTGCGAACAACACTTCCCGCGGTTTCTCTGCCACAAACGATGTTGGGTTTTTTGCTGCTCTGACGCGGTTAGGCTTAGTTTGCATACAAATGACGCAATCGCGCACCCATTTCTTAGCGTCTTTCCGCATCCCTTTCCAATAATAGGTACTCTCGAGGTATCTCCACATTTTCCTCCCCCCAAAGTGACCTGATTTGTCATGCGCTTCCTCCAAGATTTTCTTTCTCGCTTCAGCTGGCACATATATCCTCAGGCGCTCCGGGTTGTGGACATCCGTCTTGCACAGGATCCCGTTCGCGACGACAAAATGCTCTTTCACGCGTCGCTGGCGACGTGGATCTGCGGGTTGCTGGTCTTCCAGGATACTGAAGTACTGTGCGAGCTCGGCATCTTCGTGTTGCATTTCTATAAACCGCCCGCGGCTGAAGGTGGTCAGGTACAGGGAATCGAACTGCATCAAATTTACGTGCACCTTTGTTAATCCTTTCCCCCCAACGTATCTTGACAGGGCATCAGGCACAACATTCTCTCGCCCTTTCACATACTCCACCTCAAACGAGTAGCGCTGAAGGCGATTGCTCCACCTCGTTAGTCTCCCACTCCAGTTTTTTGCGCGGTGCAGCCATTGGAGATTCCGGTGGTCTGTTCTCACAATAAAGTGTCCTCCGGCCAGATAAACATGAAAGGTTTCGATGGCCCACACCACGGCCAGGCACTCGAGTTCTCCGACGGTGTAATTTCTCTCTGCCCCCCGCAGAGAACGACTGGCGTACTGAATCACACGTTTCTCCCCCTCCTTTTCTTGATACAGTACTGCGCCCACGGCCGTGATCGAAGCGTCGCACTGGACGTAAAAAACGTCAGAAAAATCAGCGTGGTAGAGGCGAAGCTGTTCACAGACGGCGTCCTTCAGTTTATCTAGGGCTCCTTGGTGTTGATCCGTCCACTTCCATGCCTTTCCTTGTTTCAGCAGTTCAAATAGGGGTGACGCAAGTTCGCTGAAGTTCTGTATGAAGCGCCGGTGCCACGTAAATATCCCTAGAAGGCGCTGGACTCCTTTCCTTGATGTCGGGGGCTCGAGCTTCCTTATCGTGTCAAACTTAACTGGGTCCTGCCTCACGCCTTGCGCGTCTATGATGTGGCCCAAAAATTGCACTTCTGGTTGAAAGAAAGCCGATTTCTCGAGTTTAATTGTCATTCCCGCATCTCGTAATTTACTGAGGATCAGGTTTAGATGTTCAAAATGTTCTTCCACGTTTCTTGAAAAGCACAAGATGTCATCAACATACCACAGACAGAAATCTTTCACTTCGTCTCCGAGCACTTCCGCCATGGCGTTCGTGAAAGCTTGCACGCCGTTAGAGATTCCGAACGGAACGACGGTAAACTCGTATAAGTTATCCTCGAATCCGAAGGCTGTATAAGGCATGCTCTGTTCGCACAAGGGAACCTGCCAGAATCCAGATAACATATCGATTTTTGAGAACACGTGTTTTCCATGGAACAGTTGTAGGGTGTCCTGTAGTTTTAATGTTCTGACGCGTTCCAGCTTACACCTCGTATTTAGCGCGCGAAAATCTCCGCAAATTCTGAGGCTATTGTCAAATTTCTTCACCACGAGAAGAGGATTCAAATGTACGGAGCGTGATTTCCTAATTACGCCCCACTCCAGCATCTGCTGCAGCTGCCGACGCACTTCCGGTCGATGTGTAAACGCTATCGGGTAAGGCTTACTGACAACTGGACTTTCTCCCTCGACACGGATTTCATGCGTATACTTCCGGCACTTTCCTGGCCTTTCGTCAAGAACGACGGCATTATCCCTCAAAAGATTGGCGAAAACTTGCTTTTGACTCGCCGAGAGATTCTCACATGAAGCAACTGCGGCGTGCAATCTTTCCTGTACTCCTTTGTCGCGGTCGACCTCCGAACATAAAGCGACGACGGGCTGGAACTCGCCCTCTTCTCCTGCGCCTGACCTCCAGAATTCGACGTTAAACTCTTCGTCGCGATTATTCAAGGTTACAAAGTGTCGACCGATGTTGAGCACAGACGCATACCGGCTCAGGAAATCCATTCCTAGCAGCAGGTCCACGGACAATGACTGGACCACCAGAACCTCAACCTCAACGTGATGTTCATCCAGCGTTGCCTGCAGAATGGTGTGACCGAGGGGCCTCTCCCTCGCTTTGCCCGAGAAATCGATGAGTCTAAAGTCTCGTACGTGCCGAAGTTGTGGCCTGCGCACTCCCTTTGTCACGCGCCGCCATGTTGCCTCCGAGCATAAGCTTGCCTCACTTCCCGTGTCCAGGAGCCCCATCACAATTTCATCGCCCACTCGCAGTTGTACATGTGGCGATTTCGAAGGCCAGCGGTCCTCGTGACTTTCCTCGGCTTCTTCGTCGGCGTGGATCTCCTCGTCCAGCCAAGCGGCACGAATCCTGATCGGCGTGGTCTTTGTTACATCCGGGTGGTTCGGCTCAAGCGAAGCCAAAGTAAGTAATACGTGTTTTTGTGTTTCGGCTAAAAAAAAAAGTTTTAGGGGGCAACGTCCTCCCTCAAATGTGAAGATGAGGACAAATTGAAATGAGGATCTGACCCCGAAACCACGTAAATCTGGCATAGGAAGAACACGCACATATAATTGGAACACACACAGCACAGAACTGTAGGATTGTCGGTACCAAACGCAAGTGTTATCGTGAAGGACAATATCGGTTGAAGTTCTGTGCTAATAGTACTGGCAGATACACAAGTGGGGCACTTGGGATGTGAAGTGCATATCACTGGCAAACACAGCTCTGTGCTGTGTGTGTTCCAATTACAGAGGCTGATTCATTTATATTGAGCCGAATTCAATGTGCCACTGTACCGTGCATGCGCAACGCATCGCCATGAGATTACCCCGAGGCAAGCAACAGTATCTCGGTAGTCACACAGTAGAACAGTGTGGTCGAGCGTAGTCAGATGCCGCCGAAACTGAACAGATTCTGGGAGGGGTACATTGTTGCCCTTTCCGACGGTAAGTTCACGGCGTCGCGCATCGTAGAAATGTGTAAAGTGCATAATTTTCGAGTAGGTCGTGCCACTGCGATTCGTATTATATGGAAATATGCGGTACAGAGTCCTGGGCCCACCAGACCTACGCGAGCAGCTAGAAACCGGCCTCCCGTGAAGAGGACCCTGCCGCTATTGCATGTTGTTCGGCGTATGGCGACCTCCAAAAATCCCCCCACACAGCGTGCAATGGCCAGCAAATGCCGCACATCACAGGCGACAATCAACCGCGCCATTCACAGGTATTTACGCCTCAAGGTCATTCACAAGAGCAGTGTGCACGCCCTGAAACCGTGTCATGTGGCTGAGCGAAAAAGGAACTGCAGGAGGCTGTATGAACGTCATCTAGCGGGTGATCGGTGGAAGTGGAACAGGAAACTGGAATTTCTGCAATTCCCTTCTCTGACATCACTGTCAAGAGTCCAGATGCCAGTCCAATGGACTATTGTGCTTTCGGACTCCTCAAGCGGCGCCTGTCCCATCGTCGAGTCCGCACCATCTCCGGCTTGTGGAAAGCCTGTAACGAGGAGTGGGATGCAATACCCATGGTCCAGCTGCAACGCAGTCTCCTGCAATGGAAACTCCGATGCCGGGCAATAGTCAGTAGTGGTAGCCTGCAGATCAAACACAACCGGTGGTGGAAACACTGCATTTCCTAGGTAGGGGGCACATTCGAATTCGGCTCAATATAAATGAATCAACCTCTGTATATGTGCGTGTTCTTCCTATGCTATAGTATTTACGAGGTTTCGGGGTCAGATCCCCACTTCAATTTGTCCTCATCTTGACATCTGAGGGGGGGGGGGTTGCCCACTAAAACAGTTCCTTAGCCGAAACAAAAGAACACGTATTTCTTCCTTTGGGCCCCTCTATACACCTGCCAAGTTTCATGGAAATCGGGGGGGGACACTTAGATAACCTCCCTTGTAAGTGTAGTTCCACATGAGCTCCGTTTGTTGCACGGAGAATGTCTAGCCTGTATTCAATTGTATTCAATCTCCTACCCATTGTTCTGTAGCATCTGAGGGGTTACAGACGCAATAGAATTCCGAATAAGGTCCTACAGTTCTTGTAGATCATCTATATTTTGACCAGAATACACCATGCCTTTGATGTACCCCCAAAGGAAGTACTCTAGGAGGGTAACATCACCCTTCTGCAGAATGTCAATGTCAAATGAATGCCTTTTCTACTTGCCATCTGGCTTAATTTCTTGCAACAGAACTGCATCTTGTGTGCGTACAAACGTAACCTTTTGTGCAGTGGCGTATGCTGAATTCAAAACCTGGGCTATCATATAATATTATTCGAATGGATATTTGCGGGGGGGGGTCTCTTTTTCGTTCATTTATATATTCGTTCGTATATTAAAAATATACAATTCACAAATAATTATGAAAATGTACATTGTATCATTAAGAGAAAAGATAAGGAAAGGATTTCATGCTTATTTATAAAAAATAAGGGCCCATATTGTGAAATATTTATGGAGATCTAGTTGCGAAAATAAAATATAACACATAATATAACAAACATCTTACCTTTAAAACTTCATTTCAATAGGAACTGCATTCTTCTCTTCTTCTGGGTAAATTTAAATGTTACACTTTCATAAAATTTTTCTTCGAATCACTCTTTCATTTTCAGAAGAACACTTTTCTCGGTAGATAGAACATCTGTGTTGTCAATAGATCCTTAATTATGTCATAATTTTAGTTCACTAAACAACACAGCACAACACAACTCAAAAATACAATTCACTTAGGAACTGACCACAATACACACACAAGAAAACCCGCGCACTAAGGATCAACATTCCCGGATGCGATTTCCAATCGAAGTACCCTATTACCACCTCTGCCCTCTGTCAATCTGTTATTTTTAGATGCCGTCATAAATCAGTTCCGGTCAGCTAAAAAATCTCCTGAACTTCTGGTCACCATCGTAATGCAAGAACTCTGGTTGTTTAAGAGGTCAACGGCCTCTTGTCGTGCTCGTTTGCAAGTGTTTGGAAAGTGATGTCCTTGGCCCAGAGGGACGTTTCTGTCATCAGCAACAATTTTCCCTTTCCTCTAATATTTTCCCTCCAAAATCCCTCCCTTGTAGGGAAGATGCCACGCTGGGAATAATGAGTTCGCAACACTGACGGTATCATAGCAAGAAGACTGCCAAGCTCAACGCACGCAGCTCCCTGCGGATTTCGAAGAAAGCGGGCAAGACAGACAACTCCAAGTGTAACAACCTCTAAGAAATAAGTGTGCAAACTCCTGAAACGCCATCATCTTTTCAATGAAATGAACAATTTATACACATTTGTGATATCTTCTGAGCCTGGGCTTTGCAGATGGACTAGATAGCCTGGCATATACGCCTCTGTCTTCGTGCACGACTTCTTGAACAGTGGGCTTTGTAATTACAAGCTGCCGTAGGCTACGCGTGCTTCTCCCTGTTCCGACGCCATCTTTGTTTGAGCGACACTAGCGCCTCCATTGCTTGTTTTACATGTGTGAAAATTTGCTCAACTTCACAAAACTATACTATTGCTTTTGCAATGCTTTGTTAAGGCGAGGAGGGACAATTACGCACCAGTTGTGCATTTATTTCAATATCGTCGGAATGGGCACTGCTATTTAAAAAACGGGACTAGTATGCAAAAGAGTATGAATATCTCTCCATGTAGCAAGTGGAAACTGTATTTCAAGTTGATTAGTAAACTAGACACGATGTTTGAAAAATATGATTAATAAGTATTTACAGAATCCCATGTATTCCTTATGGAAAATCAACTTCAGCTTACGGCTAATCAAATGGGAGTTTCGACTTTTCCTGCTACTATGACATAGTTCAACGTGTCCTTTTACCGTCCATGTACTTTTCTACGTCTTTTGATGTTTTATATTCCCGAGAGAACGAATAAATTAATGGTCCCACAAGCCTAGTGCATTTCTCCTTGCCTCCTACGGCCATCCTGGCAGTGTTGCCAAACCTGATATGCATCAAAGAGCTAAATTTCATCATTAATAGAGCTAAAGATGACTTTTCAAGGAACTAGATTAACGAAGGCTGCATAAAGTGCCTCCTAGGGTAATTTTAGGTGTCAGAGGGGTGGGGGCGCTGCTATTACCGTTAGCTTTAAAGTGACGGCAATTTATTCTTCATTTTCACCGCCTAGATTTGGTGGCATCACTAATCTCAATAATCCACTGATGCTCATATGAAATCGAAAATAAAGGATTCCCGGATAACAATATTGCCATCTTCACCTCAGCCACGGCGCTATATAAAAGTAGCAGGGGAAGTAAGAGGGGGTGGGTGACGTAGCCAATATAACAATATCACGTCACGTGCAAAATGTACACTCATGGCCAAAGTTGGTCTTTGCGGGCCGGAGCCAGTGGTGGCATCATAGTGGGGCAGGGGCAGGTGCCACAGTTCACAGCCAAACGAGTGCACGAAAGAGCCAGATCTGACTCCAAAAGAGCGAAGTTGGCAACAGTGATCGGCAGCTGCCTCAGCGAGAAAGACCTAGGGGAAATTGTTCCTCTCCCCTTAACGAAAAGCTCGGTTTGTTGAAATATAATAACTACATGTATTTAATAACTGTTAAAATCCGGACACCCTTTGTTATTAAATATTCCTCCAAACTTGATACTTCTAAAACCACTATATAATACTCAATATTCCTCTAAAATTGAAAGAAAGCTTATAAAATAACTGAAAGAGCCAAAGCATAAATTCAAATAAAGATTCGATAAGTGAGTCAGGATTACCACAGACTACAGTACACACACGATATAGATTCTTTCAGATATTAGACAGATATATTACAGGTTCTCTCTCTATTTTCATGTATATTGTATAAATTCGGTAAAGGCACTATCAGCGCCATCTTTTGAGACGAAATTTTTTCCAAGAATAATTTGCTCAATACATCTTCAGAAAATTTTACATAATACAGAGCGGGGACATTTCAGCGGAGGAAACCCAATATGAAATAACGTTTCCTATCTGCAGCCTTCCCACAGGGAGGAAATTGAGTCCCGATGAAACGGGAGAGTATTCACCTTTGATCCCTCCTCTCATTTCCTGGAAAAAGAAATTGTTGGGGCGTTTCCCAGGAAACCCACTTTTTCAAGTAGTGTGGTTCAGACCTGTAGGAAGCTTCAGGACAGGTTAGAGCTGCGATTACTGCAGGCGACACACGTTTCAAGGTGGGAACTGACTCGATACTTCAAAGAAGTGAGATCGAAATGTTCCTGGTTGGAGAGAGAGAGAGACAATAGTTCTCTCTCTCTCTCTCTCTCTCTCTCTCTCTCTCTCTCTCTTTCTCCCTCTCTCTCTTTCTCTCCGGGTGGAGGAAAAAGTTTCTATCTCTCTCTCTCTCTCTTTCTCCTCCCCCTGGTGAGAAAAAGAGAGAGGGAGAAAGAGAGATAACATCTCTCTCTCTCTCTCTCTCTCTCTCTCTTTTTGTTTCCGGGGGGAGGAGAGAGAAAGTTTCTCTCTCTCTTCTCCTCCCCACGGAGAGAAAAAGAGAGAGGGAGAAAAGCTTTCTTTCTCTTCCTACTCTCTCTCTCTTTCTTTCACCCTTTCTCTCTTTCCCCTTCTCTCTCTCTCTCTCTCTCTCTCTCCTCTCTCTTTATTTCACACTTATTCTCTTTCCCCTTCTCTCTCTCTCCTCTCTCTCTCTTTCTTTCACCCTTTCTCTCTTTCCCCTCTCTTTTTGTCTCCGGGGGGGAGGAGAAAAAAGTTTCTCTCTCTCTCTCTCTCTCTCTCTTCTCCTCCACACGGAGAGAAAAGGAGAGAGGTAGAAAGAGAGAAACTTTCTTTCTCTTCCTACTCTCTCTCTCTCTCTCTCTCTCTCTCTCTCTCTTTCTTTCACCCTTTCTCTCTTTCCCCTTCTCTCTCTCTATCTCTCCTCTCTCTTTCTTTCACCCTTTCTCTCTTTCACCCTTTCTCTCTGTCTGTCTCTCTCTTTCTCTCTCTCTCCTCTCTCTTTTTTCACCCTTTCTCTCTTTCCCCTTCTCTCTCTCTCCCTTTCTCTCTCTCTCCCCCTTTCTCTCTCTCCCCCTTTCTCTCTCTCCCTTTCTCTCTTTCACCCTCTATCTCTTTCCCCTTCTCTATCTCTCTTTCTCTCTCTCCCTTTCTCTCTATCTTACTTCCTAAATAAAGAGAGAGAAGAAATGACAGAGAGAGAGAGAAAGGGGTTGACGGAGAGAAAGAGAGAGAGAAGGATGATGGAAAGACAACTCCTAGTGGAGCTTTACAGAATTCTTTTCCAATTGACCCTTCTCCATTTTAGGCCTATTTTCTAAAAGAAACATATCTTGCTTCATTTTACGTCGCTTTTCTGTCTCTAGGTTTATAGCGACAATGAGGATTGATCATATCATTAGACGAAACTGATGTCCAGGCAGAGACGTAAAGCCAGGAACTTGGATGGTCTAGATCAGTGGTTCTCAAACTGTGGTACGCGTACACCTACTTGAAGGGGATACGTGATCGAGAATATCCACACGACAATATTTGTGCTGCAGGTGTGTAGAGCAGACTTCATAGTTTCAACACTCAACAGGAAAATAAGGCTGATTCTGTCACTGACACTCTCATCTTTGTTTCCTGTGTATTGAAATAAAATGCTCGTTCGAAATCTACAATAGACAAAACTTGGAGCCAATTCTCCCCTTGAAAGTTTTAAGTGAACAACCAGGGATCAAGAAACTGTGTCAGGCTATGCAGGCACATCCTTCTCACTAGAAACTCTGAGGATTTACAATCAAACTCCAATATTGTGCTTGACCATTTGTTTACAAACTTGTTCATTACTTTTTTTTCAACAACTTTGGAAAAATATATGAAAATTAAAGTTTCTCTATTTGTTACTATCCATGTGTTTCACATTTTTATTTTTGTAACTAATCATGGTAACACTTTCATATAGGTGAGACGGATATCTTACTTTTTACAGGAGAAAGTACTTACGCAAATCATTTTCTGTAGCGTTGTGGAAGTTCGTGAATGTACTTTTGATCCATTTTAATGCGAATACATGTTGTTTTCTGCGAAAATCTCTGTCCGACACGGTTTCTGCTGCCGCCATTTGCTTTCTGCACGAGAGCACAATGCTCCGTGTGTTAGATGACGTAAACCCCGTAGTCAGTGTTTCAAACCACGCCGTGTTATCGCTACAAGATGACGTGTCGAGGATGCGCCGTGATGTTGTTGCCAGGTGTGGAAGATGCCGTTGAATTTTTAATTCAACACGGAATCGTGAAGAAAGAAGTGGAATGCAGGACGTGGAAAGTTAAAATTCAAAAGAATTTCGTGTATTTTCTTCCATAGAGAAAAAAAACCGATGTTGTCCGTATATGCTAAATTAAACGAAAGGAGTGCTAATGGAACCTAACCTAACAGGCCTAACCTAACCTCGTAGGCATACCTCGTCCCCGTGATGGTTCGTGGGACTATCGTGAATTATTGGGGCTAACGTCAATGGTTTGTGGGGCTAACGCAATGGTTTAATTAATTACTCTTTATGTCAAACATTGAACTTTTTTTCGTGAAAAAATCCGGGCACGAAAGTAGGTATTCTTCGGTAAACAAGGTTGCAACACTGCATGCACACTCCAAATCGACAAAAAGTAGGAACACCCAATGAAATAATAACGTAGCATTCTAATGTTTATTTGTTTACCATTTTTCCAGCCCGATTGCATTTTGCTCTATAGCAGATACACGCCTCCAGCATATCAAAAACGCCCCACCAATCAGGAAGCCAAAAAATTACCCAAAATTCAATATTCTGAGAAATCCTATGGTGGGGGTACATTAGACGTTCAGCTACGACTAAAGGGTACAATGAGAAAAGTTTGAGTACCGCTGGTCTAGATCGTGGATGAACTCAAAGGTATCAAGCTCCACGCGCATGTGGAATCACTTTAATAGGCAAGATTACGATAGGCCTACCTTTATTGTTGAGGGAGGGAAGAGTCACATAACTCTACCGCGCATGGAGATTGGACAGCTGTCGGAAAGTTCGGAAAGTTACAGTTAAAAAGTAACTCACTTTCTACTGAAACTTTTCTTGCAAACAAATTACACAAATCGATTACTTGTAACTGAGAGTTTAAGATGTTAACATTTTTAAAATGTTTGTTACTTCAAATAATGTGCAAGTTGTCACAGACAACTATAGTTAGATTGATACAGTTGGGAATTGAACTTGTGTATATGTTTAGAAATACGTCATAATCTCTTCTTGTTGACGTCACTTTCTCATCTCAGCAGAGGAAGTGAACCCACCTGAATGTTTTTCACCTGACGACAGACTCAGTTAGAAAACAGGTGAAGGGGAGAAATCAACAAAAACGTGGTAACGGTTAATGGAATACCGAAATAGTGTAATTGGTAAATATTTTCGTTTCATTCTGGCTATACTCGGAAATAAAAATTAAGTACAGAAACTTTCGTGTGTTTACGTTTGTCTTGTCCAACGTTAATTCTATATGCAAGTGTGTTTAGTGAATGTGATGTGATTTAATATGCTATAGAATTGTTCCTCTTCAGGCAGAAACGTAAGCAAATCTGTGCCTTGCTTGTAAGTCCACATACGACAGGAAATATAAGTGATTATAAAACTGCGTTTAACTTTGAATACTGTGGTGTGTTTCTTTTCTACCCAGCAAGCCCTGATGATTTGCAAAGATTCTCATGTTCCCGACTAAAGGAGTAGCGGACTAACTTTCTGACGACTGGTGTCCAACTGGAGTACGTTGCATACTAATTGTAATAAAAAAGAAAGAAAACTATTGGACAATTATGAGGCCACAGATAAACAAACTACAGAAACTAGACACACTTCACAGCACACAACTGACAATGGCAAACTAACAGCAATAGGAAAGATACCTTCTCCTAATCTCATCTTCCTGCTTCTGGGAAATCCACCCATGCATATCGCTACAGCGCCTTGAATAACGTAGTGTGGAAAACGGCACGGTTCTGCGCGCTCTGGCTGGTTCCACTCGAAAATGATCCGCTAGAGGCGCTGGTGTTGGACCCGGTGCTTGGTATTCGTCTGCTTATAATGGAAGTAAATGGAGTTTTCGCTGCAACGTCTGATTCTTTTACATGAAGCATTTCTATGAATGTGATAATTGCTATGATATTTGGTACAGTGGTCGCGAAGATATTAACGAACATTCTAGACAGTCGACCACGTCCTGTTGTCGTCATACTTTCGTTAATAATACGGGGGAAAAAATACGCGTGGAATGTTCTTGGCAACTAAATTTTTGTGTATGAATTAGGTTCATTATTATTATCATCATCATCATTTCTTTTAAAGATATACACACTGAAGCATCTGTATTCTTGATATTTACTGTATCTTTTCTTCCGCTTTAAACTAATCGCGGCGATGATGATAATGATGATTCCATGAAACGACAAGGGGAACTCCACAAAACTTTCTTAGTGCCATCGACATGAGTGTAAGGAAACTTTCAAACCAATGGGACAAGCGACACGGCATGTTCACACTGTCCCACTAGTGACACACACTTCCAGACTGTAAAATAGCATTCATTGCACATGAAAGTCGAAACAGCAAACGACACGTTCATATGTCGTATTCGCATGCTACTTGTTTTTTCGGTCGGAAAGAAGGTTGCTCAGCCCAAAGCAACGCGCTACAGGGGGAGTTCCCAACTTAATGACAAGCGACAGCCTTGAAGCGGCACTTCAGTCTATTAGCAAGCGTTTGCTGCTAATTCTGCAAACACCAGATCTAGGCGACACGATAAGCCACACGTGTCGCTTTGTCGCTTGTGTGTCGCTCAAACTGGGCCATTTCCTCAATAGCTTGCAACGTGTTGCCGTGGTTTGCTGTTCGCGCATGCGCGATGCAATGAGTGTCTTGCTTTAGGGATATTGCGCACCAAAGCGGTACGCGACACTTATCGCTTGAGGATTTCACCAACCGAACGCTGGCCTGTGCTGCCCGTCATGCCTTTACAATGTGAAATGTTTCTCTTGATTGGCTCGTTTCCAAGCAACATGTGTCGCTTCGGTGTGAAAGTTGCCTTGAACCGAAGGACCCGTGTCGCTTTGGTGTAAAATCTCCTTGAGGAAACGGTGCAGTCAGAGCTTGTGTCCCTACGGTTCGAAAGGCTGCATTGATTACGGACCGCTCGCTTCCAAGCGACACTTGTGGTTTGTCGCCTCGGTATGAAATATCTCTCAGGATACTATTTATATTCTATTAACATAGAAAAATAAAACTCTAGTACACAATCCAACACCTGGCGTCCGGAATCACTTTGCGATGTTTCTTCTTGTGTTACGCATGCTATTTATTTATTAATTTTATTTTACTTTTCTTTCCAAATTAATGTCATTTCGTGACTGCAAATCACTCCACAAATATAACTGTTTTCATCAAATCACTTACCGCCTTTCTAGACAAACAAATCTACACAATATATTCCAAAAACTAACTAAGCCGCATTACTTTCATAAGAAAATTAGCACCTGGTCCGATCGTAATGCCATCTATGTTTGTCATCCCTCTGGGGAACTAGTTTCTTGGGTCGTTTTCCACACTGCGTTATTCAAGGCACTGTAATATCGCTTTAGAATTGAGGACTACCATACTGAAGATAAAGCATACGATAAACCTGTCACTCTGAAATGCCTGGAACCCAGTGCCTACCGACTGGCCACGGACAGGAGACAAATTTAATTCAACAACTTTCTCTTTTCCTCTTCCATTGTTTGCAGGAATTAATGTAACAAAGGATGGACATTTGTTCCGCAGCAGAAACTATATAGTAGTTTATCGATGGTTCCGGTTCACGTTAAGTCCTAAATCACCAACAATTTACGACAGTTCGTATCAATCCCTAAGATTATATGTTTATTTTATAAAGCCTCTCTGAATGATTCACGTTAACCAGGGCATTCACTTGTTTTTCTCAGTTGTCCCAGCCTCTGAGGCATGTAAACAATGCACAGTGTTGTGCTATGCAAACATCCTGAGCTATTCAGGAAACAGGTAGTTTCTTCTGC
This sequence comes from Lepisma saccharinum, assembly GCF_977018435.1. Classification (NCBI taxonomy): domain Eukaryota; kingdom Metazoa; phylum Arthropoda; class Insecta; order Zygentoma; family Lepismatidae; genus Lepisma; species Lepisma saccharinum. Next base: position 45,005,723 of record NC_139255.1, on the reverse strand, counting down.
CTATGGAGTCAGCGGTTTGCATAGTGGCAATTAAAAACACGATTCGGCATGGAGGAAGGGTTCCATGGCCTAGGGATATAGAGGTGAGAGAAGCTGAGAGGGGACTGACTGCAGTAGGGCAAAAGTGAGACGACGCTCTGGTCAACCAATTGAGAAGCCAACAGAGGACTTCGTATATTTTATTCATCATAATTCATCAGATAGACAGGTAACTATCCTAACACCCAGCCATGATTCAGGTTCAAAGGTTCACAAAACCCAACGAGTGACCATTGTCTTTTCTGCAGTTTAGTTCCTTAATCTTATTTGTACCTTTCGTATTGCCAATGACGAGTGCTCTCATCAGAGGATGAATGATGAATAACTTACATCACCCAGCAATTAATTGCACAATGACTGGTTCAGATCCCTTCATTCTTTAGAATGATACGACTTATATAGCAACTTAAGTGGCATGAAGTAAATGTAAAAGTAACTGTTGAAACGTTACTTCTATTGGAGAAAAGTAACTATTACAGTTACAGCTACTTGGTTTTAAAAGTAACTATTTGCAGTTACATTTCTTCAAAAAAAGTAACTGTTCCTTGTAACTGAGTTACTTCCAAACACTGTCATGACATAACCCTTGGCTACGACAAAAAGGTCACAACTGAGCTGAAAATATTATGTCATCTTATAGGAAAGCAATCAATTGCTCTCACAAATATAGTGATTTTAGTGACCATGTTTTTGAAACGACAAGTAACAGACCAGGATGAAAAACTGAGTTTTACCGACATTACTGCCAATTTTCCACACACCCCTCCTAACCTTTTTATTTCTCTTATTTCACATATTTCTTCTTCATTTGAGGCTTCCGTGGCGGAGTGGTTAGCACGGCGCGCTACGGCACCCGAAGTTCGAATCCCGGTCTGAGCATGGATGTTCTTCTAATCCTCATCGTCGCGATTAGCCAGAAAGTAGCAGAAATGCGAAGTCAATAATATGAATCAATTAATTAAAAATTACATTACTGGCCAATTTATACACCAGCTGCTAACCCTTGGTGGGTTTTTTCTCACGTTTTATTTTCCCTCTAATGATCACTTTTGGGGAAATGCGGTCTCCAAGATGGCGTAGTGGTAACGTCGTCGCCTTGTCCCGGCTTCAATACACGGTGGTGGTTCAGATTCTACTTTAAACTGTACTGTAGGTCCAGTCCCGATTAGATTTCCTGTACACAAAGTGGGCTTAGAAACGAAAACTCAAGACATTTGTGGACTTTTACAAGTACAGCAGTCACATACATGCTTAGAGCTTACCGTGTTCACACGTATCCTCGAAGCTAGCTAATATCTTCCCAACCTACGGAAACAACCCCCTTATACTCTCCTTCCTCAAAACGGAACTTCCTAACTGAATCAGCGCAGAAAGTCAAAATGCAATTCGGTTACTGAAGGGAGTAATTAGCTTCCAGCGTCCTCAGAGGACAAACTCTATTAGATTTCCTCTCCTCTCCTTTAGAAGCGACCATTAAACATCAATCACCTCCTTGGCTTTGTTTCGAGGGGGGAGGTCACGAAGGAGAATATTGGATGTGCATGGTGTGTATGGCGCTAATTACCCAGCTATGGCTATAGTACAGCGAATGTTTAGGGGAGGGAGTATGTGCTTATTCCTCAATCTTTTAGGCGTAGCTACCAGGGGAGGCTCAAGGTAACATTTTTACCCGGCCTTCACTTTTTTCAGTCTCCCTCTTTCTCCTTCTTCCACAAGTGCTTCTTTCTCTTTGGATTATTGGTTCCCGCCTACTTTCTGCTCTGTAAAACCCCTAACTTCTTGTATGCCAGTTCTCTATATCTGCCTTATCTCTTCTTCTCGTTTTGCTATTTGCACTTTCTTCTCTCTCTCTCTCTCTTCCTCTCCTTCACGTTTTGTCTCCCTCTTTCTCCTTGTTCCACAAATGCTTCTTCCTCTTTGGATTATTGGTTCCCGCCTATTTTCTGTTCTGTAAAACCCCTAACTTCTTCTTTGCCAGTTATATATATCTGCCTTATCTATTCTTCTCGTTTTGCTATTTGCACATTTCTCTCTCTCTCTCTCTCTCTCTCTCTCTCTCTCTCTCTCTTTATCTCTTTTTCAGTCTCCTTCTTTCTCCTTCTTCCACAAGTGCTTCTTTCTCTTTTACACCCCATGTCACCCTATTTATCTTTCGCCCCTGCTTTTTCTCTACTGCTGAACCTCTCTCTCTCTCTCTGTCGTTCTCTCTCTGTAACCTTGTTTATAGTTCTCTAACTTCCCTTTCTTTCCTCTACATCTGTCCATTGTCATATCTTCCCCATGCCTTGATACTTTTTCTTGCTCCTGCTCTTTCTCTGCTTCTGAACCTCTCCGTATCTCTCTCTCTCCCTCTCCCTCCTATGTTGGTCTTCATTGGTTTCCCATTCCCTCTGTCTCTTCCGTTTCCTCTCCACCTGCCTTTTCATATAGTACTCTTCTTAACTTCACGCTAATCAAGATTGGATCTACAGTTTAATATGGGATTCGAACAAGTGTAGAATGTGCCTCGACTGGGAAACTAATCCGGGATTCCTTGTTAATGATGCAACAACATTGGCGACTATGCTCTGTCCATGGAATGTCTGGAGCTAGCGCAAGTAGTGAAGCGAGAGGGCTCGACCAACGAAAGCGTGAGAGGGAATGGGATTGCGTGGAGGGGGAAAATGACTGCAGCAACCAGTCTTTGCAGCAGCTTGTACTGCTTCGCTGCGCCTTCTCGCTCCCAACGCGCGGCCTTGCTCCATAGATTCCCGGGATAGAGTATACTTTATAGGAAGGCGTAGGGGTACTTGATAACATACGGGAATTAATGCATTGATATTTGCCAAAAGTCATTCTAACCTTGCATAAAATCGCAGAAGATTATTTTTAGGTAGAACTTCACCATAAGTATAAATGAACAACGAGGATGCAAACAAGAATTTATAGTGACGATCAGAATGTAAAAACACTGCTGAAACATATCACTCGTCTTCCATTGATATTTAATAAACTCTTTTACTTGTCTTGAAAGAAAGGTCAAGATCTGTGTGAGGAATTCAGCTCACCTTTCTTCTTGGAAGCGGAGTAGTGTTTCAACTTTGTGAATGTCTCACTGCTACTGTAGATGAAAAAGTCAGTTACAAACATATTTGAAATATTTGTATCACGCTTCGAGAATTTCGCAAATACCTTTCATCTTTGACTTTCTATCGCTCGCAGACCTTCTTTTGTTTTTTTGTTCAGGAACTGCCAACTTCAAGTTTCATTTCTAAAGTGAAAACAATTGAAACTCAGAGAGAGTTTTTACTTTTCTCCCTGCCCCCTCTCTCATATATATATATATATATATATATATAATGAGAACGTCTAGCGGCTTCAGTAATTTCCTATAACTGTATCAATAGGTCGCGAGTCGAAAGAAGGGATTTGTGAGTTTATATTCATACTCTGAAAAAAATATGAGAAAACCACCTTCTCTGATACAATGGTTCAGATACCTTTGTCGACTGCCTTTTGTTCGTAACTGCCTGTGCAAAAATTTCCAGGTAAAATATACGATGTTTGGATATATTTGCTTCAACGCGCACGAGAAGCCTTAATTTAAAACGAGCCTTGTTAAAATTTAATAGATTGCAACCCTGATGGAGCAACGAAGTGATTAACCTCCTCTTACAAATGAGAAAGTTAATGAGAAGAAATGGGAAGGAAACGCCAATCCTCTCTTGTAAGGAAACGCCCTCCCAAATTGGAAGGGAAATAAACCAGAGCTGGAATCACTTAAAGAACCGAATAACCCCATTAGTGGGTTTCGGATATTGGGAGGCCTTTATCCTAATCTTCGTTTAGTACGGTGCGCGTAATTCTTCAACCTCCTTGCTCGTAATTTGACCCTATATTGGAAGCGAGTCTACTCAATGACTTCGAAGACGTGGCTTCCTCTCGAGCACTGCGTTTCGTTTTACTGCGCATGCGCCAGAGACTAACGCGCGATGCACTGCGCATCTGTCCCGCCTACAAATTATTTCTGCGTTCTGCGCATGCGCGAGATGTACTCTTCAACACAACAGCATATTCTCTGTAAGAACTGGAAGTTATTGACTAGCATCACACTTAATCCTCTTGTGGAAGGTAAAATGAGAACGCAAACAACAAATAAATATGCAGTAATACTTTACACTTTGACGGCCAAGGCTGGTCAAAATCCAGTCACATCGTCTCTGTTTTCTGGTTTTCGAGACCAGTTACACTCAAATACCATATCAAGAATGTTTGAGATTATATTTACAAGAATTACCCAATGTAAAACGATTACTACATCAGAACAGGAAATTATGAACTTGTGTCTGTCTGTGAATTTACATTTTAGAAACCTCAAGCATACAGGTTCTTCTAGATGTCTACAGATGGCAGCACCATACTATATTCATTCTATAATCACAAAATGCATGAAGATATAGAAAACCGATTTAGTATTTTACATTATTTCGAAACAGCTATAAATCTCTAAATAAATTGTACGAATGTAACTCTAGTTTAACTCACTAATGACATTTTGCAATGAAAATGAACATGATAGCAACAAAATTTCATGAAAACTTTTATCTATTCATATTATAACTACCTACATTTTTCCGAAGGAAATTATTCTTAGAAGATCCGCACAGATAAACGCATCTAACCGTCAAATTCGCATGGATCTCAATCTTTAAAAGAGCAATTTCAGAATAATCAGTGCAAGAAGATAACACACGCACTCATGTGATCTCGAAAGTAATGTTCTTTCTAATTAATGTTTATTTTATTTATTTATTTATTTATTTCGTTTTCTTTTACATGGCGAAGTTAAGGCTGTGGAGCCTTTTCTTCCACTTGACCATGTTTACAAAAAAAAATTGAATATGAAATAATTAAAATATGGAAAAAGAAAAGAAAGGAAAATTACATATAAGAAAGGTAATCTAACCTATAGATACGGGCACACACACTCACACTCACACATACATATTTTTGCCCTTACACACGTACAAGCAAATACATAACACTACACTTACTTAAGCACAGTCCAATATTACACATACTTAAAACACAGTCCAAAACGGTATACTTTGACGATAATTAATCTTAACTATTACGCTAAATCATTTTTGTGCCTTACGTCCTTCTATCATTCTCTGCATCCGCCATATTATTAGGGAAATCAAATATTTAATTTTCATTGTATAATATGAAAATTTTTTGAACGTCACAATTGAGGAAAAGACATGAATTTCAGGTGGCAACTTGTTCCAAAGGCCTGCTGAGGTAACAGTAAAAGAATTTGCATAAAAGTTGGATTTGTAGAGCGGAATGGAGAGCAAAGACCTTTCGCGCGATCTGGTGTTGCGGCTGTGAAAGTCGGAAAGATGTTGAAATCGGTTATAGATATATTGCGGGTCTTTTATTTGGAGGATTTTGTACAGTAAAATTAACTTATGAAAATTACGTTTATCGCTTAATTTAAGCCACTCGACCTTCGCAAAGTACGATGTCAAATGCTCTGAATATTTTAGATCGAAAACGAAACGAATGCAGGCATTTTGGATTCGCTGCAGTCGTTTAGCTTGCTCGTGATTGACATCCAAGAAAGCAATGTCGCAATAGTCAACAATGGGAAATACAAGAGACTGGACCAGTTTAATTTTTATGCGTTCAGGGAGGAAGTTTTTGAGCCGATAGAGTGAATGCAATGCACCGAAAGCTCTTCTAGATACAGAGTTAACTTGCTCTGCCCAGGTGAGATGGTGGTTGAGTATCACACCCAGATTCTTAACAGTA